>NC_143137.1:47512500-48112500 GCF_059928025.1 Delphinapterus leucas
CTCCGTGAGTCCACATTTCCCTACTTCATCCATCCGTTCCCATTCATAACATCCATCCCTCCCTCACTCATTTCACTGCAAAAGCACCAGACCACTTCTGACCCTTACTCTTAAAACAAGAATTCAAGACAAGAAAAATACACAAAAAATCCAATGGCTGGAGGCGCTTCAAGATGGCGGAAGAGTAAGACGCGGAGATCACCTTCCTCCCCACAAATACATCAGAAATACATCTACATGTGGAACAGCTGCGACAGAACACCTACTGAACGCTGGCAGAAGACCTCAGACCTCCCAAAAGGCAAGAAACTCCTCACGTACCTGGGTAGGGCAAAAGAAAAAAAAGGAAAAACAGAGACAAAAGGATAGAGACGGGACCTGCACCAGTGGGAGGGAGCTGTGAAGGAGGAAAGGTTTCCATACACTAGGAAGCCACTTCGCGGGCGGAGACGGCGTGTGGCGGAGGGGAAAGCTTCAGAGCCACGGAGGAGAGCACAGCAACAGGGGTGAGGAGGTTAAAGCAGAGAGATTCCCGCACAGAGGACCAGGGCCGACCAGCACTCACCAGTCCGAGAGGCTTGTCTGCTCACCCGCCGGGGCGGGCGAGGCTGGGAGCTGAGGCTCGGGCTTCGGAGGTCGGATCCCAGGGAGAGGACTGGGGTTGGCGGCGTGAACACAGCCTGCAGGGGGTTAGTGCGCCACGGCTAGCCGGGAGGGAGTCCGGGAAAAAGTCCGGAGCTGCCAAAGAGGCAAGAGACTTTTTCTTGCCTCTTTGTTTCCTGGTGCGCGAGGAGAGGGGATTGAGAGTGCTGCTGAAAGGAGCTCCAGAGACGGGCGCGAGCTGCGGCTATCAGCGCGCGCTGCTTCAAGGAGCTCCAGAGACGGGTGCGAGCCGCGGCTATCAGCACGGACCCCAGAGACGGGTATGAGACGCTAAGGCTGCTGCTGCCGCCACCAAGAAGCCTGTGTGCAAGGACAGGACACTCTCCACACCTCCCCTCCTGGGAGCCTGTGCAGCCCACCACTGCCAGGGTCCCGTGATCCAGAGACAACTTCCCCGGGAGAACGCACGGTGCGCCTCAGGCTGGTGCAACGTCACGCCGGCCTCTGCCGCGCAGGCTCGCCCCGCACTCCGTGCCCCTCCCTCCCCCACCCAGCCTGAGTGAGCCGGAGCCCCCAAATTAGCGGCTCCTTTAACCCCGTTCTGTCTGAGCAAAGAACAGACACCCTCAGGCGACCTAGACGCAGAGGTGGAGCCAAATCCAAAGCTGAACCTCAGGAGCTGTGCGAACAAAGAAGAGAAAGGGAAATCTCTCCCAGCAGCCTCAGGTGCAGCAGATTAAATCTCCACAATCAACTTGATGTACCCTGCATCTGTGGAATACCTGAATAGACAACGAATCATCCCAAATTGAGGTGGTGGACTTTGGGAGCAACGATATTTTTTTTTTTCCCCTTTTTCTCTTTTTGTCAGTGTGTATGTGCATGCTTCTGTGTGTGATTTTGTCTGTATAACTTTGCTTTTACCATTTGTCCTAGGGTTCTGTCTGCCCACTTGTTTGGGGTTTTTTTCTTTTTAGTATAGTTTTTAGCGCTTGTTATCATTGGTGGATTTGTTTTTTGGTTTGGTTGCTCTCTTCTTTCTTTCTTTTTTTGTTACTTTTTAAAATTTTTTTTAATAATTATTTTTTTATTTTAATTATTTTATTTTATTTTATTTTTCCTTCTTTCTTTCTTTCTTTGTTTTTTTCTCCCTTTTATTCTGAGCCATGTGGATGACAGGGTCTTGGTGCTCCGGCCGGGCATCAGGCCTGTGCCTCTGAGGTGGGAGAGCCAAGTTCAAGACATTGCTCCACCAGACACCTTCCAGCTCCACGTAATATCAAACAGCAAAAATCTCCCAGAGATCTCCATCTCAACGCCAAGACCCAGCTCCACTCAACGACGAGAAAACTACAGTGCTGGAAACCCTATGCCAAACAACTAGCAAGACAGGAACACAACCCCACGCATTAGAAGAGAGACTGCCTAAAATCATAATAAGTTCACAGACACCCCAAATCACACCACCAGACAAGGACCTGCCCACCAGAAAGAGAAGATCCAGCCTCATCCACCAGAACACAGGCACTAGTCCCCTCTACCAGGAAGCCTACACAACCCACTGAACCAACCTTAGCCACTGGGGGCAGACACCAAATCCAACGGGAACTACGAACCTGCAGCCTGTGAAAAGAGACCTCAAACTCAGTAAGTTAAGCAAAATGAGAAGACAGAGAAACACATAGCAGATGAAGGAGCAAGGTAAAAACCCACCAGACCAAACAAATGAAGAGGAAATAAGCAGTCTACCTGAAAAAGAATTCAGAGTAATGATACTAAAGATGATCCAAAATCTTGGAAATAGAATGGAGAAAATACAAGAAAAATTTAACAGAGACCTAGAAGAACTAAAGAGCAAATAAACAATGATGAACAACACAATAAGTAAAAATTCTCTAGAAGGAATCAATAGCAGAATAACTGAGGCAGAAGAACGGATAAGTGACCTGGAAGATAAAATAGTGGAAGTAACTACTGCAGAGAAGAATACAGAAAAAAGAATGAAAAGAATTGAGGACCGTCTCAGAGACCTCTGGGAAACATTAAATGCACCAACATTCGAATAATAGGGGTCCCAGAAAAAGAAGAGAAAAAGAAAGGGACTGAGAAAATATTTGAAGAGATTATAGTTGAAAACTTCCCTAATGTGGGAAAGGAAAAATTAATCAAGTCCAGGAAGCGCAGAGAGTCCCATACAGGATAAATCCAAGGAGAAACACGTCAAGACACATATTAATCAAAACTATCAAAAATTAAATACAAAGAAAAATATTAAAAGCAGAAAGGGTAAAACAACAAATAACATACAAGGGAACCCCCATAAGGTTAACAGCTGATCTTTCAGCAGAAACTCTGCAATCCAGAAGAGAGTGGCAGGACATATTTAAAGTGATGAAAGGGAAAAACCTATAACCAAGATTACTCTACCCAGCAAGAATCTCATTCAGATTCGACAGAGAAATGAAAACATTTACAGATAAGCAAAAGCTACGAGAATTCAGCACCACCAAACCAGCTTTACAACAAATCCTAAAGGAACTTCTCTAGGCAGGAAACACAAGAGAAGGAACAGACCTACAATAATAAACCCCCCAAAATTAAGAAAATGGTAATAGGAGCATACATACCGATAATTACCTTAAATGTAAATGGATTAAATGCTCCAACAAAAAGACAAAGACTGGCTGAATGGATACAAAAACAAGACCGTATATATGCTGTCCACAAGAGACCCACTTCAGACATAGGGACACATACAGACTGAAAGTGATGGAATAGAAAAAGATATTCCATGCAAGTGGAAATCAAAAGAAAGCTGGAGTAGCAATTCTCATATCAGACAAAATAGACTTTAAAACAAAGACTATTACAAGAGACAAAGAAGGACACCACATAATGATCAAGGGATCAATCCAAGAAGAAGATATAACAATGGTAAATATTTATGCACCCAACAAGGGGCACCTCAATACAGAAGGCAAATGCTAACAGCCATAAAAGGGGAAATCAATGGTAACACAATCATAGTAGGGGACTGTAACACCCCACTTTCACCAATGGACAGGTCATCCAAAATGAAAATAAATAAGGAAACACAAGCTTTAAATGATACATTAAACAAGACGGACTTAATTGATATTTATAGGACATTCCATCCAAAAACAACAGAATACACTTTCTTCTCAAGTGCTCATGGAACATTCTCCAGGATAGATCATATCTTGGGTCACAAATCAAGCCTTGGTAAATTTAAGAAAATTGAAATAGTATCAAGTATCTTTTCTGACCACAGTGCTATGAGACTAGATGTCAATTACAGGAAAACTCTGTAAAAAATACAAACACATGGAGGCTAAACAATACACTACTTAATAACAAAGAGATCACTGAAGAAATCAAAAAGGAAATCAAAAAATACTTAGAAACAAATGACAATGAAAACACGACGACCCAAATCTATCGGATTCAGCAAAAGCAGTTCTAAGAGGGAAGTTTATAGCAATACAATCCTACCTTAAGAAACAAGAAACATCTCAAATAAACAACCTAACCTTACACCTAAAGTAATTACAGAAAGAAGAACAAAAAAGACCCCAAAGTTAGCAGAAGGAAAGAAATCATAAAGATCAGATCAGAAATAAATGAAAAAGGAAGGAAACAATAGCAAAGATCAATAAAACTAAAACCTGGTTCTTTGAGAAGATAAAAAAAAATGATAAACCATTAGCCAGACTCATCAAGAAAAAAAGGGAGAAGACTCAAATCAACAGAATTAGAAATGAAAAAGGAGAAGTAACAACTGACACTGCTGAAATACAAAGGATCATGAGAGATTACTGCAAGCAACTCTATGCCAATAAAATGGACAACCTGGAAGAAATGGACCAATTCGTAGAAAAGCACAACCTTCCGAGACTGAACCGGGAAGAAATAGAAAATATAAACAGACCAATCACAATCTCTGAAATTGTAACTGTGATTAAATATCTTCCAACAAACAAAAGGCCAGGACCAGATGGCTTCACAGGCAAATTCTATCAAACATTTAGAGAAGAGCTAACACCTATCCTTCTCAAACCCTTCCAAAACAGGGCAGAAGGAAGAACACTCCCAAACTCATTCTATGAGGCCACCATCACCCTGATGCCAAAACTAGACAAATATGTCACAAAGAAAGAAAACTACAGGCCAATATCACTGATGAACATAGATGCAAAAATCCTCAACAAAATACTAGCAAACAGCACGTTAAAAGGATCATACACCATGATCAAGTGGAGTTTATCCCAGGAATGCAAGAATTCTTCAATATATGCAAATCAATCAATGTGATACACCATATTAACAAATTGAAGAATAAAAACCATATGATCATCTCAATAGATGCAGAGAAAGCTTTTGACAAAATTCAACACCCATTTATGATAAAAACCCTCCAGTAAGTAGGCATAGAGGGAACTTACCTCAACATAATAAAGGCCATATATGACAAACCCACAGCCAACATCATCCTCAATGGTGAAAAACTGAAACCATTTCCACTAAGATCAGGAACAAGGCAAGGTTGCCCACTCTCACCATTATTATTCAACATTGTTTTGGAAGTTTTAGCCACAGCAATCAGAGAAGAAAAAGAAATAAAAGTAATCCAAATCAGAAAAGAAGAAGTAAAGCTGTCACTGTTTGCAGATGACATGATACTATACGTAGAGAATCCTAAAGATGCTACCAGAAAACTACGAGAGCTAATCAATGAATCTGGTAAAGTAGCAGGATACAAAATTAATGCACAGAATTCTCTTGCATTCCTATACACTAACGATGAAAAATCTGAATGTGAAATTAAGGAAACACTCCCATTTACCATTGCAACAAAAAGAAAAAAATACCTAGGAATAAACCTACCTAAGGTGACAAAAGACTTGTATGCAGAAAACTATAAGACACTGATGAAAGAAATTAAAGATGATACAAATAGATGGAGAGATATACCATGTTCTTGGATTGGAAGAATCAACATTGTGAAAATGACTATACTACCCAAAGCAATCTACAGATTCAATGCAATCCCTATCAAACTACCAAAGGCATTTTTCACAGAACTAGAACAAAAATTTCATAATTCGTATGGAAGCACAAAAGACCCCGAACAGCCAAAGCAATCATGAGAAAGAAAAA
The DNA here is from genome assembly GCF_059928025.1 of Delphinapterus leucas. Classification (NCBI taxonomy): domain Eukaryota; kingdom Metazoa; phylum Chordata; class Mammalia; order Artiodactyla; family Monodontidae; genus Delphinapterus; species Delphinapterus leucas. Next base: position 47,518,282 of record NC_143137.1, read on the forward strand.
CGGAGCTGGAGGAATCAGGCTCCCGGACTTCAGACTATACTACAAAGCTACAGTAATCAAGGCAGTATGGTACTGGCACAAAAACAGAAACATAGATCAATGGAACAGGTTAGAAAGCCCAGAGATAAACCCACGCACATATGGTCACCTTATTTTTGGTAAAGGAGGCAAGAATATATACAATGGAGAAAAGACAGCCTCTTCAATAAGTGGTGCTGGGAAAACTGGACAGCCACATGTGAAAGAATGAAATTAGAACACTCCCTAACACCATACACAAAAATAAACTCAACATGGATTAAAGACCTAAATGTAAGGCCAGACATTATAAAACTCTTAGAAGAAAACATAGGCAGAACACTCTATGATGTAAATCACAGCAAGATCCTTTTTGACCCACCTTGTAGAGAAATGAAATTAAAAACAAAAATAAACAAATGGGACCTAATGAAACTTCAAAGCTTTTGCACAGCAAAGGAAACCATAAACAAGACCAAAAGACAACCCTCAGAATGGGAGAAAATATTTGCAAATGAAGCAACTAACAAAGGATTAATCTCCAAAATATACAAGCAGCTCGTGCAGCTCAATACCAAAAAAACAAACAACCCAATCCAAAAATGGGCAGAAGACCTAAAGAGATATTTCTCCAAAGAAGATATACAGATTGCCAACAAACACATGAAAGGATGCTCAACATCACTAATCATTAGAGAAATGCAAATCAAAACTACAATGAGGTATCACCTCACACCAGTCAGAATGGCCATCATCAAAAAATCTACAAACAATAATTGCTAGAGAGGGTGTGAAGAAAAGGGAACCCTCTTGCACTGTTGGTGAGAATGTAAATTGATACAGCCACTATGGAGAACAGTATGGAGGTTCCTTAAAAAACTAAAAACAGAACTACCATACGACCCAGCAATCCCACTACTGGGCATATACCCTGAGAAAACCATAATTCAAAAAGAGTCATGTACCACAACGTTCCTTGCAGCTCTATTTACAACAGCCAGGACATGGACGCAACCTAAGTGTCCATCGACAGATGAATGGATAAAGAAGATATGGCACATATACACAATGGAATATTACTCAGCCATAAAAAAGAAACGAAATTGAGTAATTTGAAGTGAGGTGGATGGACCCAGAGTCTGTCATACAGAGTGAAGTAAGTCAGAAAGAGGAAAACAAATATCATATGCTAACACATACATATGGAAACCTAAAAAAAAAAAAAAAAAAAAGAATTGGTTCTGAAGAACCTAGGGGCAGGACAGGAATAAAGACTTTGATGTAGAGAATGGACTTCAGGACATGGGGAGGGAGAATGGTAAGCTGGAACAAAGTGAGAGAGTGGCATGGACATATATACACTACCAAATGTAAAATAGATAGCTAGTGGGAAGCAGCTGCATAGCACAGGGAGATCAGCTCGCTGCTTTGCGACCACGTAGAGGGGTGGGATAGGAAGGGTGGGAGGGAGGGAAATGCAAGAGGGAAGAGATATGGGGATATATGTATATGTACAGCTGATTCACTTTGTTATACAGCAGAAACTAACACACTATCATAAAGCAATTATACTCCAATAAAGATGTTAAACAAAGAAAAAAATCCAATGGCTTTTTTTTTTTTTTTTTGACGACCAAGGATCTCTTTTAGGACTTTCCTCCCTTGGATCTCATGTTTTTCAAACACTTCCTTAAGAGTCATGAATTCATTTTTCTATACAATTTGTCCTTTGAAGGTTTCACATTCCTTGATTTCTAAAATCTCATTTCACTCCATCATACCATCAGACCTACTCTTTCATAATGTTGATAAAATTCTAGTCACACAAGAAAACTGATGCTTTAGTTAATCTAGCAGAATTACTACAGGTATATGCACAATTTCAGAGTGTCTGACTACTGTATCACTTTGGGTCCCAGTAGGAAACAGACTGCAAGCTCAAAATGGGTAATTTGAGGAGTGATTAGCAGAGGAGCTAGCTGCAAAGTTGTGGGCAGAGTGCAGGGAAGCACAAGCCATAGTGCAGTACCCTGGGCCCAGTTTCAGCTTCCAGGAGTGAGAGAAAGGAGAGGTTACCAGGACTCAGGGGAGAGAAGAGGTTAGCGGGACCAGGGGAGGAGAGAGCTGTGTGGAGAGGGCACCTGGCCGGAACTGTGACCCTTAGTCAAAGCAGGTGACTAACTGAAGGAGCTGTAAGAACAGACCCTCAGGCTCCCGTTCTTCCCTCTCTGGAACCTGTTGTCGTGCCCCTGTGGTCATTGGCCCAGATCCAGAGGGAAAAGACAGGTTAAAGGTGCTCATTCATGTGGTGTAAACGGGTCAGCCTTGCAGGGCAGACAGCGGAGCGGAAAAGGGGGAAATGGGCCTGCGTGGACAATCAGAAAATATGCAGTACAACTATGTTCCAATTAAACTTGCATTATTTTACTTTACAAGCTATGTATCTGTAATATACTTGTTCATTGAGAAAATTTATACGAGAAAAAAATAAGTGGGAACAAAATTACCTATCAACCTAACATGCAGAAAAAATGAATCTTTTACTATATCTCTTCAGATAGTTCCTCTGAAAGCGCACACACACACACACACACACAGAATAGTGTGTGTATATATACACTCTATATATATTATTTATAATGTATATTTATGTATACATTATGATAAAAGATAAGAAACCCCAGTTTGGGACCCAGTGACATTTTTCACTCCACCCCACCTACTATAACTTAAAAAAAAAAAAATTGTTATCTGTACCTTTATTTCCTTTCCTTTCGTTTGAACCATCTAAGGGCAGGACTTCGCTAACTGAACTAGCTCTGTATTTACCCATGTGCCTAACAAACCATGACTGGGTTGATAAAAACAACAGAAGGCAGAGCTAAGATGCACCCATCCCACGTGTGCCAGCTCCACCCCACAAAGATGAGCCAGGACAGGTAAGGCTCCTCTGAACCCAGTTACACACCCCGAAAACAAGGTCTTACTTTTAGGCCACAGCTTCCGACTTGTCTACCTTCCTCCTGGTGAAACAACTGGGCTCAGCATAAGCACGCTTTCATACGTGGGAATCACAGAGGGAAGAATTTGGCACCTGGTGTCTATGTACCATAACGCCAGTACTGTGCTGAGCTCAGCTCTCCTTTCTGTCAGCTACTGGATGGGAGGAAAGTGCATCCATTTAGAAGCTGCATTTTCTACCCTAGATAGTCAGGACTTACGGGCTGGCTTGCTAAGTAAGCACTAAGGCCAATGAGATATTTGTATTTAGGTGATCTCCCACGGCAGCCTTTCACTCTCGTGGTCAGACACCAAATCTATAGGGTCCCGGTGTTCGGCAACTTGAACATTCTATAATTTGCCATCTTGAGTTCATCTTCATCCCATTGCGACGCTTCTCCACTGACAACTTTAAGGTGGAACAAATTTACTGATTAGTTGATAGGCTAAGAAACAATATTTATAAACCTAAAACAAAGATGAGATCTCAGGGGAGTTAGGGACCCACGTAAGAAACACATCCAGGTACATGGGTGGTTCAGTGGCAGAATTCTTACCTGCCATGTGGGAAGTCAGATTTGATTCTCAGCCCATGCCATGCAGAAAATAAGAAAGAAAAAGCAAAGAAACACACTCAAATTGTAGAAGCTTTTAGTAAGTGAGTCCTTGGACAAAAGGCCTACATCTTTTCCTCTGCATTGATGCTCATGTCCTTAAGCCAGTGATACGTGTGTGTGTGTGTGTGTGTGTGTATACATACACATATATGTATCTGTTGTCTGGTTACTTTTAAAGAAACCAATTGTAGGCCTATGTATTAAAAAATACTTTTCATATGTCTTTTCATACCTATATTGTTTACTAGTCACTTTATGGGATAGTTTCAAACCCCTACAGATGAATTTAGAAACTTAAACAGAATCTCACCATGAAAAGCCATTTTAAAGGTTTATAATCATTAGTAAAAGGCATATTCATTCAGGGCAAAAGATGAAGGACAAAGCATTTGAACTGCTTGTATTATCTTCACCCTGGTTAAGCAGCTTAGCCTGCAAGTGAGCTCTGCATTTATACACAATACTGGGTTTCTCTGGGTAGCTAACTAATTCTCCACCCCCTTTTTAATGGAATGATGACAGTGTTCAGGCGTCAAATCTAATCACCTGCTGGCAGGAGAAGCGACCATTCCCCCAAGCCACGTCCTGGGTGTTGCTCCATTCATTCAAACATCTCTTCACATCTCCACATTTGATAGAGGTTTAGGCTCCAATATCTGAAGAAGTGTTGACAAGGTTAAACGGTACCGCTTTCCCTTTGCTCTCTTCCCTTTCATTTACTGGGATTAGAACCGTCAAGAACTCTTTTGAAAGGTCTTTAGTGCTGTTCCAATGGCAGCTGAGGGAAAAGACCTAATTGACACTGAGTTTTTATCTTTGCCGAGAGGGAATTCAGAAAACCTATCTTTCTAGCACGTGCAAGCTTTGGGGAAGCTTTCTGTGCACACACACACCACACACACAGAGTGGTGCTTACTGTTTCTAAGATAACTCTAGTTCACTGAGCCTTAGCACAGACGGTACAAAAGTCAAGCGGAGGCTGTGGAGTGTGGGTAGGGGGTTGCTTAGCCAGTGTTGGAAGGAGGAGAGTGAAATGCTTATTTATGGTCTTTTATCTTGATTTCTGGGATATGATCCAATTATATCTATCCAATAGTGCCCTCTAATCACTAGCAGAGATGAATAATGAAAGATTCCCCTTGTAGTCAAGCTTCCCCCACCCCAAGTTGGCTTCCCTCCTTGACTCATCCCTGTGAACATTCTAAATTCACATCCAGAGCATACCTAGAGCTTGTTACAAGCTCAGCGAAATAATCACTTTAAGAAACTGGAAAAGAACTTCAGGGATTCAATAAGAGGCTGTGGCTACAGACTGACTGCAAATGGCAAGGTGGGATGGAAAGGGACCCTGTGTCCTCCAGGCACAGGGTCTCTAAGCCAAGAGACACTAACTCTGTTGGCCAGCGGAACTATGCAGGATTTAAGCGTAGGTTTCAGTGGCAATTTAGGACCATGAAAAGGAACAAAGAAAAAGCAGATTCACGGAAGTTAAACTAATTACTGAAACAGTGGAAACTGGGGCAGTGAAAAGGAGGGATGAAGTTATCTCCACCTCATCAGGAATAGAAACAGGACCACAGATGGAAAAACCCAACACAGGAGATCCAGCTTGGATGCAGGCTGGGAAGACAGGAAAGAAGAAACTCCAAGTTCCAGGAGAAGATTTCTATGATGCTGATACGTAGCTGCTCTCAGACCTTGCGAGATGAAAGATACCACAGAGACCCTATAATCCAACTCCTTGATTTTAGAGAGAAGAAAATGGAGGCCAGAGAAGGAGAAGCAACCGCACCAGTGGCCCACATCTAAATGAAGGCAGAAACAGGACCAGACTCTAGATCTCTTGCTTCCTAATTCAGTGCTCTTTCTGCTATAATGGATGATTGTAGAGAGTTTAATTTCTGTGAAGTGGAGAGAGTAACTTTATCTCAGGGTCACCTTTGGACCTGAATATGTTGGACCAATAATGTAATGATTTCATCTTGGGCAAGAGAAAGGCAGACGGACACTCAAAGAAGGCAGGAGTGAGGGTCAAGTCCCGAGGATGACCATCTCCTCACATCACCCTTAGGGGTCTAGAGTGAGGGGGAAGGGATTCTCTTCGATGCTGGGCACACTGGCCTTCAGGTCCTGCCCATCTCCCCCCAGCCCATCGGAATCTCTGACAGCAGAGGGCCTGAGGACACTCTGAATTATGTTGCAGGGACGCTCACCCCAGAGCACAGCACAGTTATAGGGCTGAGTCCCAGCCAGTTGCTTAAAGTGTTTTCTAAAACAACAACAACAACAAAAACCCCAGCTAAGAGCTCTTTTTGTTCTGACAATTCTTCCTCACACTTAAAGTGCCCGACACAATTAGGACCACTTATTTCGTGCATACTTGGATAATGCACTGACAAAAAAGCTTAAACTGCAGAGCGTGACTGCGGGGACAGGAAAACACTGTTGCCTCTATGGTTTCATATACAGATTGTGTCATACTTAATGCTGAAATCATAAACTATCTATTTTTGCCCCCTCCAAGCTGCCTATTGTGTGCTTATAAACAGGAACCTGGCAGCATGTCAGGGGTGCAAATTGATTTCCTTTCCCAAATAAAATTTTAAAAAGCAAATAAACAAGGTTATGTTGGCTAATGAAACATTACATGCCAGGCTGGGGAGAATTCTCTTAAAATGTATTTTCTTGAGCAAAGGCAACACAAAGCATCCGTAAAAGATTCTGTCATAGGGGCTTCCCTGGTGGCGCAGTGGTTGAGAATCTGCCTGCCAATGCAGGGGACATGGGTTCGATCCCTGGTCCAGGAAGATCCCACATGCCACAGAGCAACTAAGCCCATGCACCGCAACTACTGAGCCTGCGCTCTAGAGCCCGTGAGCCACAACTACTGAGCCTGCGCACCACAACTACTGAAGTCCGCGGGCCTAGAGCCCGTGCTCTGCAGCAAGCCACTGCAAGGAGAAGGCCGCATACTGCAACGAAGAGTAGCCCCCGCTCACTGCAACTAGAGAAAGCTCGTGCGCAGCAACGAAGACCCAATGCAGCCAAAAATAAATAAATAAAATAAATTAATTTTAAAAAAAGATTCTGTCATAAACAACATGTTTACACAAAAATGCATTACTTGAAAGAAGGGAAAGTAATGGTGCATCTCCCATGATATATTTAGATTGTGTTTTAAGAAATGAATTAGGAATGGGTGAAAAGAGGGGGAATCCTGCAGTGCCACAGAATTTGGAAATTAACTAAAGCATCTCAGAATTCAGATGAAGTTGTTCTTGTTTAGAAATTTTTTTGATCTTAGGATTTTTATAATTTATCATCAAAAGTAGCACACTTTGAGTGTATCTTCTTGGCATGAAGAAAGCCAGGAGAGAAAATTGAATCACCCCCCGCCCCCATGCTTAGTGATAGATGCGTAGTAGTGAGCCTGGCATACTGGTATCAATTGAAACATCTCCTGGAGTGTGGCCTATTTCCCAGCAGAGATGCCTGGACCAGCTGGAAGCAGTTTTAGTCATCTATGTGTAAAAAGTATCAATATCTCCCAGATCTTGCCTACCTTCACAACAGAGAATGAATTTCAACGCAGCCCCAGAACCAATGCCATTCCAAGTGGACTGCTAGGTCCAGGTCAAATAATGCTGTCATCCCCCTCCTTCAACCATCTTTCTGCTGTGAACCCAGTTAGCCGGAATTCGGATGCACCCCGATGAGAACAGTCCCAAAGCAACACAACATGCAGCCCAAAGGACGGGGCTGAAAAGGCAGAGGGGCAATCTCAGGACCACCCAGTTGAAAGGTGAGTTGCTATTGCTGGTGATAAATAAGCAGAGGGCATCTTGCCTGTTCTTCTGAACCCCAGTGATGCATCCTTCTTTCACAGTTATTGCTTGTCATCCAGGGATTGGTATCTTATACTAGAGCCTAGAGGAACAAGGTGAAAAGTCCCCATCATCTTAAGATGGTCCTGATTGTAACGAAACAAAGGAAACTTTTTAATCTTATTCAGGAGCTTTTGTTCCTCAGCTAGCTTGTTAGAAACAAAGAACAAAATATTCAGAAATCACAAAGGTGATTTCTTTGTACCTCAGCTAGCTTGTTAGAAACAAAGAACAAAATATTCAGAAATCACAAAGGTGACCCGGAGAAACTGCAGACCTGAAGGCCCTACCCCAGAGGGTTTTAGGGGTGTTCCTCGGTGAGAAGGTGCAAGGTCTGGGGGATGGAATGGTGCCTGAGATGGTAAGTCCTCTCCCTCTCCTCACCCTGACTCACCAAGCAACCTTGGTCGGGTCCCCAGGCCACTCTGCTTTCTTTTTTCCGCAGCTTTTAATATAAGGCAAACACTGTCGGTCTGATGGTTGTGGTGATTAATGAGGTAACATTTGTAAAATGCTAAGAGCTTTCCAGAACTCAAATGCGAATACTTTAGACCAAATACTCTGGATAATAGTTAAAACACAAAAAGGGTTAGTCACCAGTTGGCTGAGGATATGAACCTGGGAAGGAACTGCAGAAGGAGTATGTTTTGTGCAAGGATTTGACTAGGGTTGGGTGCACATCAGGGGAAGGGAAAAGAAGGGGAGAGAAGCTTTAGGGATTACAAAACCTGAAACATGAATTATTTCACTTCCAAAAGAGGACATTAACTTTTACAACTCTGCACCCTTTCAACAATGCCAAAGATAATTTAATTACCCCAAATCTTTTTCTATACACATAATTCTATGGGGTATAATCCAAAGTGTGAGAGTAGATTATACTAAAACTTTTGTTCTTATCCCAAGAAAATGATACATTATTCTCTGGGGGCCATATACCAATTGGCTTGGCACTTGTAACCATCAACTTCCCCCATTTTCTGTGGAAATGGAAGAATCAAATTAATCATTGGCAAATATGATAACAGATGTGTTGCTCAGTGAATCCACATCAGGCACTCAGAAAGTAATTACCCCCTGAAGCTTGTTGTGTTCTTGAGTACACTTGGCATCAACTAAAGACTTCAGCCTCTTTGTTTTTGTCTGACGTGAAGTTAAAGCCTTGGGGTGATACTCCTAGTGCTGCTTTAGATTATAGAGTCTTAACAGCCCCTCGCTTTAGGGCACTGTGTTTATTGATGCTATGTAAGCAATTTACAGTCCCTTAATAGCACATCTACCACAATGCTACAGTGTTTAACTTGTTAAATTATATTTAGAGCTTCAGGGAAAATTACCTCATTGGCTTTGCCAGCGTGGGTTATTGATATCACACAGGAGTTATGGCAGCCTCCACCTGACCGGGGACAGCGGCGAGAACATTTTACAGGCTGGAGTCAAAGGTGGAATGCAAAATTTGAGTGGAGACGTTGAGGCAGTAAAGGACGGATGAGAGAGGTGGAAGGGGGGACGATGCTGGGGGAGAGGAGTTAGAAAATGCAGAAGGGACGGAGGAGAGCAGGGTCAGCAACTGAGGGAGTCATTTATTTGGTTGTACAGTGAAACAAATGACCAAGGATGGCCATTTTCATTCCAACTTTGACTTACGCCACCTCCACAACTGGGCAGCATTCCTATTCCCAGTCTCCCTGTCCGTTGGAAAGATGTCCTGGATCTGGGGACCTGGGAGACACCATGGACCTCCAGCTGCTGTAGCCACTAATCCAATGGGCTTGGTGTTTAGCCCCCTGGGGCTCAGATATTGCAAGAGAAATGGTGGACACCTTCGTAAGAAAAATGAGGGGAAGGAGGAGGTGGTGGTAGAAAAGGGGGAAGAGGGAGGAGGGGGAGAAACAAGGGCAGTAGCAACAACAGCAGAAGCAGCAGGGGCAGAATCTTTATTAGAATAAAAAGAGACATAAAGTAAGGCTAAAATAGCATTGAGCCTGAAGCTTAGTGATGTCATGAGACTTCTTCAGAAAAGCAGCCAAAGGCCACGGCATTAAAATCCACTGCAGACACCAGAGCACAGGCTCGTGAAACCAAGCAAGTGGCTGATGCTCTCTGGGGTCTTAGTTCATGTGACATCTGCTGGCTCACAAACAGCTAAGGGCTTGAAGCAAAGCATCAGCAATTACAAGCATCACAGTGTGTAACCTCTGTGAGAAAACAGCATTTTCTCTTTCCCCATATGTAGTTTCTGTACTAGGCTTCTCAGGCTTAGGACGCTTAATAATAATTACTAACCAAAATAAAACGGAAAGTTGACAGTGCAAAAATAACAGGCAACCAATAAAGTAAACAGCATTGCTCACCAGGCTGTTCTGGCTCATATGATTGTTGACAAGGAATAAGAGTGGGAAATAGCAGGGCTTCCCTGGTGGCGCAGTGGTTGAGGGTCCGCCTGCCGATGCGGGGGACACGGGTTCGTGCCCCGGTCCGGGAGGATCCCACGTGCCGGGGAGCGGCTAGGCCCCTGAGCCATGGCCGCTGAGCCTGCGCGTCTGGAGTCTGTGCTCCGCAGCGGGAGAGACCACAGCAGTGAGAGGCCCGCGTACCGCAAAAAAAAAAAAGAAAAGAGTGGGAAATGGCAAGTTGTATGTATTTCGAAAAATAGAGAATGAAAAGGAAGAGGGGGAGAAATGCTACCCTGAACATAAACATATAGTTTCCTATGAAAATGAAGAACAGCTAGGTGTATAGGTATAAATCTCAGAATATGACTGCTTGAAGAGAAATTTTAGTCTTAAGGACAAGTCAGAAAGTCCCATTCCTCCTAGATTTCACAGATTTAATGTTTGATCTAATAATTCACATTTAATGCCTAGAGTTGCATTTCCCAAACTGTGCACCGAGATGCCCCAGGGTGCCACACTGAACTCACAGGGTTGCAGCAGGATCTTGTAGAGTTTGAGGGAAACATGGCAATCTGCTGGACACTGTGCAAACTTGAGGCCATCAGTGTTTCAACATTAGATCATGCTACATTCCTTTGATTATATCACATCTTTGCAAAGCTGGATTTTGGTTGATCACCATGATAAAAAGCAAATACCACGCAAAAATAAATGTGGAACAGAAAACAAGGGTGGTGGTGTCCAATCTGCCTCTAAGGTTTGAGAACTTGTGGGAAGTCCAACAGGTACAAATACCCCATTAAGTAATTATAATTATTTAAGAATGAAATAAAAGTTTTCTTTTTTCTTTCAATATCTATGTATTATTTATTTCAAATAGCTACTGAGATGTTTGTATACTTATGAAGATGTCTGGACCTAACTACTTAATAAGCAGAATGATATGGTATTTCTTTTGGCCAAGGCATGCCATGAAAAAATTATTGAAACACTAAGAGTGCCTGGACCTGAGAAAGTTTGGATGTCTCTGGCTTAGGGAAAACTGATAAAGAAAATAATGTGTGGTAGTATTTAACAAAGAAGTAATTAGGAAAAAATATGATTTTGGTTAATTAGCCCTCAGGACAGTTGGCCATGTGGGTAAAAGAAGAATCTGCTATGTTTTTCAAAGAGCAATAAAGATTCAGATGTTCTGGAAACTTTACTGAGCTAGCTAGCATCATGGGTGGGGATTTCTATGCTCTGAATTTTGGAACGTTCCCAACACGTGTAAGACCTAGAGTTGGACGTTTCTGTATGCTTAGCTCTCTTTAACTCCATTTGACCCCACCAATGCCCTGGTGCTCAATTATCTGACTGTAATTATTCTTTGCTTTTAGGGTGGTACCATGAATGTCATCTGTCACTGACAACAGTCATTCTATTGTGTAAGCTTGAGACAGTTTAATACATCATAGGAACATTTCGCCAGTGACTGGGAAAACCACAGAGCTCACTCGGTCCACTGCATTTCACCAAAGTTGGGATCAAACACCCCAAAATATCTTGGGGCATCATTCATATAATTGTCTAGGGTATGGAATAGGAAGCTAAAAAGGGCTAGGAAAGATGGGGCTGCAAGAATCAAAAGGAACTTTCAAGACACAGAATGTCCCACCGATAGCCAGGTGTTTCAGGTGTGAATATGACCAGAAGAGCATCAAATTTATAGGTCAGTTTCAGAGTTTAAACTCAAGTTGATACCAGAGAAGGGAAATGAAATGCTTGCCTGGCCAAAAAACTGATGCTACTAAAATTCAAATCAAAAATTGTCTGGAGAATTTGTTCAAGTCTTTTGGTTTGTAACTGGGGGGTAAAGAGAATGGGATGCAAAATACCAAAGATCAATTCTTCACCCCAAAGGTTTACACTGATATTATTTTTAAAAAGCCACTTCTTTTGTGCATTCACGTTTGGACAATAGTTTATTAAGCATGACATGTGGATTACCCCACTAGGCATTTTGGGGAACCCACTGGAAGTATAAGATATGATGCCTGTCTTCAAGAAGTTTGCAAGACAAACCTTATATACTTATGAAGTTAAATGTCAGAAGAAGACAATGCCAGAGGTCATTAGCCTACTTATGAGTACAGGCCAAGTGAGTGGTTCAAGAGTCCAGAGGTGTGATGGTAAACTTTATGTGTCAACTATGCTAGGCTTTGGTCATCAGTTGTTTGGTCAAACACCAGTCTAGATGTTGCTGTGAATGTACTTTTAAAACGTGATTAACATTAATATCAATAGACTTTGAGTAAAGCAGATTATCCTCCATAATGCAGGTGGGCCTCATGCAATCAGTTGAAGGCCTTAAGAACAAAGACTGAGGTTTCCCAAAAAGAAGCAATTCTGCCTCAAGACTGCAGTATAGAAACTCTGCCTGAGTTTCCAGCCTATAGATTTTGGACTCATCGACTCTTACCCAAATTTCCAGGCTGCTGATCTGCTCTATAAGCTTCAGATTTCCTAGTCCTATCTCTCTCTCTCTCTCTTCTCTCCTCTCTCTCTCTAGAGATAGATAGATAAATATCTCCTATTGGAGATAAAGAGACTGCAGCCTACATATAACATACAAGCTCCATGCACATCCTCCCATTCGCCTCAATAAGGTCTTGACCACCTGTCAGGCCAGGGCAGTCTGTCCCTGCAAGAAAGAACCCTAATTGGAATCCTCAAACTGTTAGGATTGTAAAATGGTACAGCCACTTTGGAAAACAGTCTGGCAGTTCAGCAAAAAGTTAAACATAGAGCTACCATAGGACCCAGCAATTCCACTGCTAGGTATATTCCCAAGCCATACAAAAAACTTATGTCCACAAAAAAATGTGTGCCCAAATGTTCATACCAGCATTATTCATAATAGCTGAAAAGTGGAAACAACACAAATGTCCATCAACTGATGAATGGAGAAACAAAAAAAAGTTTATCCATACAATGGACAAGTATTTGGCCACAAAAAGTACTGATACATGATACAAAATAGATGAACCTTGAAAACATTATGGTAAATAAAAGAAGTCAGTCACAAAAGCCCACGTATTATATGACTCCATTTATATGAAATGTCCAGGATAGACAAATCCATAGAGACAGAAAGTAGATTATGGTTGCCTAGGACTGGAGGGATGGAGGATGGGAAGTGATGCCTAATAGGTATGAGGTTTCTTTCTGGGGTGATGAAAATGTTCTAAAATTGTTTGTGGTAATAGATAAATAGGATGGGTGGATTCATACCATAAAATGCGATATAGCAGCTAGAAGCAATGAAGAAGTATGCCACAAGGATGAATCTTTAAAAGAGTGTTGCATGAAAAAAGTAACAGCAGAAGATTGATAGCACATTGCCACTCAACACACACAGATACACACAAGTGTAGTTTTATAAGGATGCGTGGAGACTTAAGAATATAATGAATACACTGCAGTGGGTGACTATGGGAGGAAAGGGGAATGGGACCTGAAGACAGAGTGGAGAATACAGATACAGCGAGAGTGGGGATTGTCCCAGACAATGATGACCATCAACTTGACCAGAGAAGTTAGTTAACAATGTTGATTAGCTCAACTCAGCTCCTGAAGTTTGAAAGAAAATTTAAGGGCGGTAAAGAAAGCAAACGAAACTTTAAAAAATATACGACAGCCGCAGTAGATGGTCTTCTCCTAAGTTTCTAAAAATAACGTGAGCAACAAAATGGCGCAGGGAAAACACCTCTGTCCCAGCAGGGGAGTGTCTCTGCATCCTTTTCTATACAGGCAAGTGTAGCTCTTAGGCCAGAAAAAAAGACATATATCTAAGCTTGCCCACAGAAAGGATTAGGTAGTGCTTGCACAACAAGTAGGCAATGAGTGAAGTCATTTAGACAAATTAATCACCCAGAGACTCACTAGTCAAAAGATAACGTGCAGTTTTCAAAGTTCCAGAAGGAGCTTCCAAAAGTCGGTGGAGAGAGTTAAGTAGCTGAGTAGAGAAAAAAAGAAACCTTCTTCTATTCTTTTTTACTTATATTGTTTTATTTTATTTGCTTTGGGTTTGGGGGCCAGGGGAAGTGAAGTGGATTTTTGAGATTTTGTTTTCAAGGAAAGAATTTTTCAAAAATGGAAACTTTACTAACTTGGAGACGGTTGTCTCCAGGGCTGTAATACTGATCTATGCAGTGGTGAGATGAAAACGTCTTCACATTGACAGACAAAATGCGGCCCCCCACAATCCTTTATCTGCCTCTCCCGACCTTCCCAACGGCTTGTGCTCACAGACAGGGGCTGACCCCACCAGCCAATTACATTATGCTAATTTGTCTGTTACTCTAACTTCTGCAGGGGCGTTCACCGCGCAGAGCAGTTCCCAGATTTATATTGTCTCTGGCTGCCTCTGCACACCAACCGGGTTAATGGATCTCTCTGCCCTGCCCCACACTCCCTTCTCTGCTTCCAGCTTGGGATGCGCAGCAATATCTTTAGGAGACAACAGTGTACTTTCCAAATGACAGCTCTGCAGGGTCAGTGCTGTGCAGAGGTGAGCCTAGGCCTTATCCTGTATGTCTCTCCAGAACTCACTGTTTATCTTAGGAGACCTGTCCTCCAGAGAAACTTGTTTTCCTAAGAAAATATATTGCTGCCTTTTTTTTTTTAACATAATGCAAAGTACTAGGCAAGTGTGTCAGCCTGCTAATTCTGTGTTTTATGGATTACACATCAGCTCGCAGGAAGTCTATCAGAGCAAAAGTTGAATTAAAAAGTCATGCACACTAGGAAATCCAAATTAGACTGTTGTTCTTCTCTGTTAAAAAGAGAAGGGATTAGAGTTTCGGAAAGTGGGCTGGAACACACATCTGAGAGCGCAGACTTTTCTCCCAAAGTCAGGAATTCATGAAAAGCCTCTATAGCCAGCGTCCCAGTACAACGTCCAAAGTTCACAAATCTCTGGATCAACCAGGATTACAAAGCAACCACCATGTGCCTAGCTGTGATAGAGAAAATAACAAACAATAATGTAACTATAAGGCAATGAGACCAACTCTTGTAAGTCGCATTTCAAAATCAATTTCATTACATTAGAAGTTTGTGATCTAAGGGACAATAATAAATGCTAAGTTATGGAAAGACAATAGCTTTCCTGAAAGCTGAAAAATTCAGCTTCCTCTAAGGAAAGCTAATTCATCAACTATAAACTGTGAAGCAGCCTTAGAATACTCATTAAGCCATTTATCAAGGCAAAAATAAGCAGCTCTTTTAATGACCACAGCATTCATATGAGGCAGATATGATTAATCCCATTTTACAGGTGAGAAAACTGAGCTCAGAGGGGTTAAGTAACTTGCCCAACATGGTGAGTCAGCGCTGGAGCTGGAATTCAAAATGAGCCCATGCTTCTAATCTTCATTCAGCCTCTATCAGATCTATTGAATTGCCCTCTTTTGCAGATGGAGAAACTGAGGTCTAGATAAATGTACCCTCGCACACCCCCAAAAAACGAAACAGAGGCCCAGAAAGGCTCAAGGTTATATGGCGTCTCCAGGCACCTGGTCCAGAACACCTCCCTGTCTCAACTGCTCCCAGTCACGCAGGAATGTGGCATTGCATGACATTTTCAGGAGGTTCTATTTTTATATTAAACACAGAATATAGGAAATCATTTACAAGATAAAAAAGAAATTTCCTTTTTTCTCTGGTGGATTGGATTGAGATATGCCCTGACAAGATCTGGCTACTGTAAGCCTACCTCTTCAACCTGAGGTACCCTTGACTCATGCATTTTAAAACCTAAAATAATATCTGGAAAACAGACTTTTAAATGACTGACATTGTTATGTGGTGGCTACAAAAATGATGGAAAACTACTTATAATGACATGGAAAGATGCCTAGGATATATAATTAAGTATTTTAAAATGACATGGGGCAGATCATTTCTCATTTGGATAAACAGAAAAGGAGAGATGGACAGATAAATGAATAGACAGGCAAAGAAATGTATACTGTTTTTTCTGGGATGCTATAAATTATGGTATATGAATAATTTTTTTGGAATGATATAAAAGAAACTATTAACAGGGATCACCTGTGGGGAGAGGCACTATGGGAAGGCAGAAGGAAAGGAAACTTTACTTTTCATCTTATGCCTTCCTGCCCTGTCTGAAAATTTTCAGAGGGCTCACATTGCTTTTATTCTTAAAAAATGACCAACGTACATATGTTCCATATAACACAAATAACTAAATTTCAGATGTTCCAGGGGAGAGAAAAAAGCAAGTATTGAGGTTCTTATGAGGCTAACAGGATCATGAATGGGAAGAGAAAGCACTCTGTAAACTAAAAAAAGGAAGGTATGATGGATACAAGATATTCACCATGGTGATGAGCAGGGTAATTAGGACAATGAAGAAAATAATAATCCAAGATCAAAAATTGTGGGGAGGCTGGGATGCCACTACAAAATAGAGCCAGATGGCATCAGCTGATCTGTTTTTAACAGGATTTAACATTAAATAATGTACCCCCCAAAATGTACACCCAGTAAATTAAGGCTGTAATTCCATCTTGGTGTTATGGTGACATGAAAATCCACTCAAGCTTTCCTGTCAGGGTTTATGAAGTTATCAAAGCCCCTTGATGGAACTACAACATTATTATGTACAGCTGGAGGGACATTACTCCTTATCTTAACAGCAGTTAAAAGCACAGTGGCACAAAAGGGCACTAAAATACCAGTTCCTCATCAGTGAGCCACAGGGAATGAGGACACATGTGCGCCTGTGCTCACACACATACATGTACACTCGTGTCTGTGTTTATCTACATTGATGATTATTGGTCTGAGGTGCAAAGTCCGGCATATTCCACACTGTCTCTTTCACAAGACTTAACAGAATTGTCCTCAGCACGGTGTCTGAAACGACTAGTGTTTTATCACCTTCTGGACATAAAGGAATATTGGCAGGCAGTCAATTTTGCTCCCCAGCATCGCTGTCCCCCAAAAGAAGCCATACACATAATAAGCCATAAAATGACTTAAGATATTTGAAAATAAATAGCACAATGGTTATGAGCACTGGGTCAATCTTTAGAATCTGGATCTACCATCTACTGTGTTACTTTGGGCAACATACTTTCCCTTTCTCTGTCTCTATTTGCCTATAAAATGAAGATATAGTAATGAAGCCTACTCCTTTGGTTGTTGTGAGGATTGAGTGAGATAATATTGGTTATTAGACAGAGTCTAGATACAAAGTAAGCCATTTGAGTTCCACATAAAGAAGAACAACAGACACCTTTCTAACTACAGTAGAAGCCATTGAGACAAAGTAGTTAGTTGATTAACTAAAAAGCTGAATAAAGGGAGGAGCATAAACATCATAGGAATATACTTTAAGCATCTTGTTAACTTAAAATATATAAAAGTAGGGCTTCCCTGGCGGCGCAGTGGTTGAGAGTCTGCCTGCCGATGCAGGAGACACGGGTTCATGCCCCAGTCCGGGAAGATCCCACGTGCCGCGGAGCGGCTGGGTCCGTGAGCCATGGCCACTGAGCCTGTGCATCCGGAGCCTGTGCTCCGCAACGGGAGAGGCCACAATAGTGAGAGGCCCGCGTACCACAAAAAAAAAAAATATATATATATATGTATATATATATATATATATATATATATAAAAGTAAGTGAACTGCAGATCTTCTGATGGAGGACCAATGCCTTTTCTGAGTGTGGGTCTGCTGACTGAGCTCTGCATGTTCTTTCTGGCATAAACCACACCCTAAATGTATAGTCAATGGCTTCTAGTTTTAGATCTTTAACAGCAGAGCAAGAACTTAAAGATCACAGAAAAAGCAATCTGAGGGCAGAACTTGTCTGTATTTCCACAAATATTAATACCTTCCCAGTCTTTGATAATTCTTGCCCATACTTATTTTGATAGCATTTCTAAGAGATTCTCCTAGTAAGTCTTTGCCAGCATTCAAATTAGGTCTTGCCTTTCATGCTCATATTTCATTCATGTACACATTATTTAATTAAGTTATGGAATTACAACAATAGGTATAACCAGCATTGACAGTGTAGAAATAAATACAACTGCCAACTGGTAACCACTAAAGAACTGGCAGTTATGAGGATTCAAGGTGTCAAGGGCATCAGCAGCTTTGTTTTACCGACAGAATGAAGAGCATCAGTTCATCTGCCAGGTGGGTGCAGGGCAGGTCCATGAAAAGAAGTTCTGCCACGTGTTCCCGAGTATCATGGCAGAAAGAGGCAATATAGCTGAATGAGCCCTAGGTGTCTCCCACAGTGACAGTTCTAACTGACATTCTTCAAATCCCCTCACTTCCCTGTTCTCAACTCTTCTTTGTCATCAAGACTAGATACAACCCCAAAAGCTCTCTAAGACCAGGGATGAATACAAATTGTGCACCAAAGAACCAGAAAAAGAGCAATTTTTAATATAAACATAGAACATTTTGACATAACAGTAACAGTGTTACTGCTAAAGGTTTACAACAATTACCTGATTGAATGGCATGTGGATGTGTGTGCGGTTGGAGGATGTGGGCAGAGGCAGCCTCAGGCAAAACATGAAGCTTCCTTGGCTATCACACGCGGAGCCTCAGAAGACAGGGCTCTTTCACCTAGCACTCCCAAACCCAGACGCCCATTTTACCTATATCCTCTTTTCTCTCCCTTGCCCCTCCTAAATCTGAACCTAAACAAGCTCTTCGGAGCCAATCTAATAAACTCACTCATCCACAGTACGAACAATTAATGAAATTTAATGTTATCTTTCCCAAGGGATTGTATACTAGAACCAATAAACAAAGTAGGAGGTGACATGTTAAAGGAATAAGGGAATAAAATTGTGCAATTACAGGACATCCAGGGAGATTTAGGATACTCAGAAGAATCATACCAGCCCCTTTGAAATCACACTAAGCAAGAGACCAGGTGTTGCATGTTGTAAAATAGGTTGAGAAACTAGTGCCAATATGGTTTTGGAAATGCCATTTATGAAATATGGTAAAGTCTTCAATGTTCTTTGAAAATACAAACTGGTCTCTCAAGACTCTAGGCTTGATGTCAAATTTTCCTGAAAGACCCCCACGTTACACGTGTACCATGCATCCCTGGAAACAGCCATAACAATTTATGCCCAATGAATGGAAAAGAATGTTGATTTCACTCTCTTTACGACTTGGGTGACGGTGGGCTGGTAACCAAAAATGTCTGTGCTTATTTTCAGAACTGATACCATGACGGTCTATCAGCCACTATTTGTTGAGTTCCCACAAGGTGACGACGATGGATTTTGTCTTTGGAGGGTGTTAAGGGCTGGGAACCTGGGCATATTTTCAGCTCTCCAGGACTCTGCCTTTTTTCAGACTGAAACTGAGTGGCTGAGGTGAGGCTAACCTACCGATTGGGGAACAGATTGGCCTGAAAGATGTAGATATCCACAGGGACCACCCAACAAAAATGTCAACCACAAAACCACTTGATTCCAAAATTATTACTTACTTTATCTGTATGGAATGAAATATGAGCTAGGAATATAAATGTGAACTGAGGACAGGCTGTTCCTAATATCTTGAGAAACAGAGTCTTCCATTCAAGTTTCTTAACCTAGTTTGTACCTTAATCCCCATGTTGGTAGGACACAGATATTAATAGTGCCTATTTCTTGGGAATGCCGTGAGACTTATGTGATATTTAAGACACATGTCTTACAGTTTAACAGCAAATGAGAGCAGACAGGCAAGGTGGGCTAGCGACAGGCAATGGATGCTTATATTAGATCCAACACAGTAACCAGTAACAAAATTAATTAATAATAGCTAACATTTACTGATGGTGCCGAGTGCTTACTATGTGGCAGGTACCGTTTTTTAATACATTACCAAACTTAATGCTCACAGGACTTCTTTGACAAAGACACTATTATTATCTCCATTTTACAGACAAGGAAATTGAGGCACGGAGAGGTTAAGCAACTTGCCAGTGTTGCACACAATCAAGTCTCAGCAAGTTTCAAAGAATTCAAATCATACTGAATATGTTCTCTGTGCACAATGAAATTGAGCTAGAATCAGCAACAGAAGGATGACTAGAAAATTCCCAAATGTTTGGAATTGAAACAATATGCTTCCAAATAACTCATGGGTTAAAGGTGAAATCACAGTGAAAATTAGAAAATATTTTTCATTGAATGATAATAAAAATTTAATATACCAAAACTTGTGGAATATAGTTAAAGCTGTGTTTAGAAGTAAATGTATAGGGACTTCCCTGGTGGCGCAGTGGTTAAGAATCTGCCTGCCAAAGCAGGGAACATGGGTTCGAGCCCTGGTCTGGGAAGATCCCACATGCAGTGGAGCAACTAAGCCCACGAGCCACAACTAGTGAAGCCCGTGTGCCTAGAGCCTGTGCTCTGCAACAAGAGAAGCCACCACAATGAGAAGCCTGCGCGCTGCAACGAAGAGTAGCCCCCGCTCGCCACAACTAGAGAAAGCCCGCATATGCAGCAACGAAGACCCACCGCAGCCAAAAATAAAATAAATAAATAAATCCATTTTTTTAAAAAGAGGTAAATGTATAGCTTTAACTGTGTATGTTAGAAAGGAAGAATGGCTGAAATCTCAATTGACCTAAGTTTCCACCCCAAGAAGTTACAAAAAGAAGGGTACCCAAAGAAAGTAGAAGAAAATTATGAAAAATAAAAGTAGAAATCAAGGAAATAAGAAACACACATACAATCAAGAAGACTGGCAAAACCAAAGCTTGATTCTTTGGAAACACTGATAAAATTGATCGACCCCCACCAAGACTAGTCAAGAAAAAAAAAAGAAAGGAGGCATACATTACATCAGGAATGAAAAAGGCCTACTGCTATATATGCCGTGGAAAACAAAAAGAGAGAGGATATTTTCTAAACTTGATGCCAATAAATTCGGAATTTTACTTAAAAGGATAAGTTTCTAGACAAGCTCAATTTATAAAAATGACACCAAAAGAAATAGAACATCTTGATAGACATAAACAGAAGATATATTCTTCCCCCAGTGTTTTAAGCTGCTGTTCTGCAAAGGAAGGCTGTAAATATATCTTGACCACTGTTAAAATATTATTATAGAATTGTATTTGAAGTAGCTGCAAGCATTTTCAGGCAGGTAAGAACACTTCCAATGCCACTGCCTATGGCAAAATCACCTAGCTCTGAATACTAGGATTTTACTTAAAAGGAAGTTAAAATCCAAAGCCAAGTTTTCTCCTTAGTTCCAGTAAGTTTAAAATCATTTTAATTTCACTCCTCGGTGGTCCGGGAAAGACATGGCATCTAGATCCCTTTAATCTAAAGTTTATAAGGTCTCAAAATTATGATGATGTTGGACTTTACTCTTTTCTCTCAATCTCTGTAGATCATAGAAGAGTTTTTAGAGTTTGTTTAAGTAGACAGAAGTGTTACTGTTGCCTATTTTACTGATACTTAACAGTGTAAGTGATTTATCCGGGGTTCCAGTGGCCACTGATGGATGGAGCTAGAACTGGAACACAAACCTTCAGACTCCAGATTCAGTGCTCTTTCCAATTCTCTGACACATTTCTAGAGGAGCCAAAACACAGCCAGATTATTCTATGAATTTTCAGCCTATTCATAGTAGGCACAAAGTCCCTTAGAGTGTTGGTGCAAGCATAGCCATCTGTCAGCTGGGGCTGTAGGAAGCTGGTCCTCAGGGCTGGTTTTTTCTATGGATTTCTACAAACTAAAATCTTCTTCAGTGAGTGGTGCCCCAGAATGATACAGGGGTCTTATTTCCTTCATAGAGCAGTATAACATAAAGACAGTGTCTAGTCTGGAGTTAGGGTCACCTGGGTTCAAATCCCAGCTCTATCATTAGCCAGTTATATGAATATGAGCATGCTGCGTAATCTTTCTCTTTCTCAGTTTTCTTATCTGCAAAATGGGAACGACAATAGTGCCTGTCTTACAGTTGTTCTCTGCTGTTTGTTTTTGGTCTTTTTTTTTTTTTTTTTTAATGAGAAGAAACACAAAAGCACTTAAAACAATAACTGGCACACGGTTAAGTTCTCAATAAAACAAGATATACCTTTCTTCTTCCAGCCCATCATCACGTCTAACTTTACCTTGGCTTTAAATTTTAAAAACCAAAGTCTATTTTTGCTCACTGTTCTTTAAAGCAAAACATTGGCATTTGAACCAAAATGTCCCTCTGAATACTTACATAGTGCCCAGAATAGAGGATTTACAGCTGAGCAAATCATGTTAGCTCCACTACAAATACTTTCAGGAAATGGCAATGTAGGAGACTTCATCGCAGGACTGGGTCCATGTGCCTAGTTGAAATTAGTTAAGAAACCATGGAGGCAACATACAGATTTTCCCCCCAGTATTTTTGTAAGTGACATTTTAAAATATTTCACTTGAACTTGGTCATATCCATTTACAGAGATTTATTAGTGAAAGGTACTTCAAGGTAGGGAATGACCAATAGGTGCGTGGTTCGAAACCCCAACTGCACCCAAAACTGCTTAATATAAAACCAAGATTGAATGAGAAAAAGAAGGATGTGCATATATCAAGTATGATGCGGAGGGCTTGAAACTGAGATTCAGTTCTCCTTTCTCATGACAGACTACTGACCTTATTTTGGTCCTCCAAAAACTCAGCTGTAAATTTGCAAGATTTGAAAACAAATCTTGAAGTCTTGTTGGGAGTTCATGTCCTTCTTGAGAATCTTCCCCTCTCTTTTACTCGGAGGAGCGTCAAAATGTAGCCCCCCATTTATGCCTCGGTTGGCTCCCCCTGTATTCATCAAAATAGACTGTTTCCACCCTCTCCAGTAACCCCAGCAGCCTGGTCTGCACCTTCTCCAAGTCCATTCCCAGGCATCCACATCAGGTGCGCCGTCTCAGGGGGTAATTTTAAACAACCATGTGCTCAAAATAAATGCAGCTGCTCTGCTATGTTGAAAAACAAAAAGCCTTTAAATGCATGTTATAGAAACTTCTTTTGTGTTTTGGCGGTGAAGTTCAGAGCTGTTCTAAACAATTACTGGACTTCAGCGGATATACCAGAGTAGTCATTTTCAACCTCTCTAACCCTCAGTTTCCTTACCTGCAAAATGGAGTCAACCCTCCCATCTTGCAAGGTGATTATGAGGACTAAATCAAACTACACACCTTAAACTTCCAGCACAGTTACAGGATGTGTGTTAATACTTGGTAGCTAGTTCTGTTGGAGGTATGATTATTGATGAAGACAAGCCAGGGTTAGTTAGACTTCAGATACCTCCACGTACTGGTAGAGTGATCTTAAGCAAGTTACTTAACCGCCCTGGGCTTCAGTCTCCTCATCTGTAAAATGGGCATTAAATAGCTACTTTTTAGGGTTGTGTGAGGATTAAGTGAAACTAAGTAAGATTGTGTGCATAAATACTACTGAATGGGCAACAAGGAGCACTCACAAGCGATTAGTACGTACTCAGCATCTGGTGAATATTCAGTAACCAGTGGTACATATTACTTGAAATGGTACTGAAGCTATAAATAATGTGAATAATTTAAGACTGATGACTGTCTCCGGACTGGAATGCTGGAACTGAGCCTTATTCAGTAAGTGATTCCACAAACCCTAGTCTGGTCAGGCCAGCCCCCTGCTACCTCCTGAAGGTGTCAAATCGTACTGCAAGGGACTCGAGATCTGAGCTGGATCAGAGCCTGGAAACAGCAGAGACAGAGTTCCCATCACTGGGAGAATCACTGAGTTCCAGGGCTGAAAGGGAATTCACTACCTGGCAGGCAGGGAGCAAAGACAACATTCCAGGGAGATGCACCTTGCGATGGCGAAGAGAAGAAGCAAAAAGGAGAAACGGGCCCCAAGAGAGGATGGAGAAAGACAGACGCCATGGCGTAGAACCTCTGCAAACTCGAAAGGCGCGTGTTCCCCACTGTTCTCTTGAAATGATTCTGTCTTTGCAATAGAGGAAGCTAGAAAGAGGCCCCCTCGTGTGCCCTCCAGGTCCAGGTGCTTTTCGAGCACTGTCCTGCTGGTGTCTCAGGCAGGCTGTGTGTTACCAGATGGGGAAATCAGACACTCCGTGAGGAGTGACTTCTGACGCTAAACACTTTGGCAGCCCCAAGAAAGTCTCAGGGTCTCTGAGGGACCCCTTTACAGCTCTGGGCTCAGAACCTTGATTTGATCTGATGTGTTTTAATTAAATTGCTACATTTTTTTCCCATTCCTTCTTTTTAGAGAGGAAACCTGAAGAACATAACCAGGCTTCCAAACGTAAAGTCTCAGCGCGACGAAAGTTAGCATGACCCAATCAAGGGGAAAAAGATGCCTGCTGCAGAAACGGTCAGGTTTAGGAGGCCTGAAAGAATATCTTCCCTGAGAAATTCATGGTCACCATGCCAGTGAATATTCTTTTCTGCTATCTTCCCTCCTTTCCATTAGTTCCCTCCCTGTTTCCTTCCTCTTTCTCTTCTCTCTCTCTCCCTCCCTCCCTTCTTTCCTTTTTCCCTTCCTCTCTCTTGTCTCTTCTTCTCTTCTTTCCTTCTATTCTTCCTTCTTTCCATCCTTCTTTCCTCTCTCCCTCCCTCCCTCCCTCCATCCATCCACTCTTCCTAAAGAAAATAGCTTAACTCTGGAAGACTTTGCTATTTGCAGCCAGCAGGAGACAAAGCCTCCACTTCCATATCTGAGGTTCACATCCGTGTACTCAATCAACTGTAGATAGAAACTGAGGCGGGGGGGGGCAGATACCAAAAAGTTCCAAAAAGCAAAACCTTGGACCTTGGATTTGCCACATACTGCCAATTATTTACATATCATTTACGCTGTACTTACAATAATTTATACCGCATTTACATCGCATTGTTATAAGTAATCTCAAGATGATTTAAAGAATATGGAGGGTGTGCTTAGGTTATATGCAAATATAATCTATACAAGGGACTTGAGCATCCTTAGATTCGGGTATCCTCGGGGGTTCTGGAACGAGTCCCCTGCAGATACTGAGGAAGGGCTGTATTCCTGCAGAAATTGTGAATCTGCGATCAAATCAGGCTTGACCTAGCATTCTTAGCAGGACTGCTCCTGCATGACTGGGTTGGGCCTTATTTAAGGAGAAGGTATAGATGGGGGGTATCAGGCTGTTGGCAAGGGCTTCACCTTATTTCTCTGAATAATTCACCCAGGACTAGGAGGAAACTGAAATGGGAGCTGCAGCACATAAGCCCACCCGTCAAAAACAAATTTTAGGGAAGAATGAATTTCTAAAGAGAAATAAATCACAAGAGGGAAGTGATGTGGGTCACCAGGGGTTTGAGAATTCAGGTTCTGCAGTCTGACCCGTTGGGGTCAACTCTGGGCTTTGTGACCCTGGGAAAGTCACTTCATCTCTCTGTGCCTCAGTTTTCAGATCTCTAAAATGGGGAACACAGTAGTACCTGCCTCATAGCGTCGTTGGGAGGTCTAAATGAATTAATATGGAAGCACTACATAAATGTTTGTTGTGATAACGTTGAAGATGGTGTCTGCAAATCTAGGTCTTTTCAGCGAGTGTAAGTGAAGGGAAGCAAGATAAATGAAAGATGAAGTGGACACGAAGAGAAGAAAATATTATCTGAGACTTCTTCCGTTGTTTGAAAATTCTCATATTTTGAGAAAAGTGGGTAAAGAAGAAGGATCCCCACCTCCCACTGGAATTCCCGTCTAGAAGTGTTATCTTGCTGCAGGGGTAGCTGTGTGAGGGGGCCCCCCAGTCAGGGGAGGGGTTGCCTTAATTGTTACTGAGTTTAAATCGCATTCTCCCTCCAGCCTAAGTAAAGGGGTCCCCATGGTCCTTCCCCCTCCACTGGGAGAGGGAGGAGCCCGAGAGTGCCCTGGAGGGAGGGGCGGGCCTAAGGCACAGTGTCCAGAGCCTCCATCTGCCCTTCCTAGAAGCCAGGGCCTCCCCATTCTGTGTAATAAAGAGTTCCTTGTCTCTTAGCATACAGAGTAATCTCTGAAAGACTGCACTCCAATTTGAGAGTAAGCCAAGAGCCAGTGGGAAATTTTCTAGCAAATTGGACAGGGAGACAACAATACGAAGGGCAACTGGATCAAAGCTGATTCACTTTGTTATACAGCAGAAACTAACACAACATTGTAAAGCAATTATACTCCAATAAAGATGTTAAGAAAAAAAAAATGCCTCTTTTTTTTTTTTTTTTTTTCTTCTTCTTCTAGAAATTCCTATTCCCGAGGCCCGAGGCACTGCTTGTCTGGGATTCTTTTCACCAGAAGTTGTCAGGATAATACAGATTTGCTTTTCCAGGGTCGAGTGACAGGATCTGGGTCCCCAGAATGTAACTGAAAAACCCTGTGACAAAAGCAAATGTTGGAGTCTCAAATTTGACCTGTCATTGTGATTCATAAATGTTGGCACTTGTTTTTTATTTTAAAAAGAGATATTGACTCCGCCTATGTAGCATCATTTAGGAGAAAGAGTGTGGATAGGGAAACAAGGGGGGAGAAAGAGGAGAGGGAGGGGAGGAAGGGGAGGAGGAGATCAAGGTCCAACCTCTCAGGGCGGGCACCCCACAATATACTCATGTTTGGTTATTGTACCAGGAAGTAAAAACAGGCACAGGAATTTCAAGCTCCTTTAGAACAGAAGAGGAGGCCATCTCTGCCTAATACAGGACTAAGTCCATTGAAGGCTTCTTAGAAAATGTCACGTCAAATGCAGAGCTCAAAATCCTGTTAACATGTCCTTTAGCCTTTTAGACTTTATGTATTTATCAAATAGAGTTGAAAACACTGTGTACTTCAGGAAATCCTTGTGGCACTTTCTGATATGACTTCTTGACAATATGACTTAGGTCACCTTCTCCATGTAAAATGCAGGTGTAAATGAAAGGAAAGAGGACAGCAGCACTGCTGGAAGTGATGTGGCAATCATAGTTTCCATGAGTCATATGGCCCTGAACAAGTCATCCGCTCTTAGTGTCCCTTCTGTAGCTAGGAACAGTTACCTTTCCTCCTGAAGTTTATTATGTTCATGTATGTCTAAAGGTTCAGGAAGGTAGGTTATGAAAGCGCAGTCTTCCCTTTTTCATACAAGTTCTGAGTTCCCATTTCCTGAGAGGCTGCATCTTTCAACATGTGTCGTAATTCAACTATGGGACACTTCATGTTATATTCCCACCCCTGTATTCTCAAAAGTAGGAACTTAATCTTACTGTGTGCCAAATACAGTCCTAAGTTATTGCCTTTATTAACTGTTTTGTATAAGGTGGGTACTATTATTATTCCATTTTACAGATGAGAAAACTAAGGCTGAGAGGTAAAGCAATTTCCCCAGGATCGCATAGCTGGTAAAAGCTGGTATCTGAGCACAGACAGCTTGGCTCAAAACTCTGTACTCTTCCCATTATACTACCCTGCTGCTCAAGTGAACAAAATTGCCAATTTGGCCAAAATTGCTCGTAGTTGATAAAATATATCTATTTTCAATTGCTTTGGAAGTTCATTTCCTCCATTTCTTTAAAAAACAAAAGCAGGGAGACGGAAGAGGGAAGAGATATGGGAACATATGTATATGTATAACTGATTCACTTTGTTATAAAGCAGAAACTAACACACCACTGTAAAGCAATTATACCCCAATAAAGATGTTAAAAAAAAAAAAAGCAAACAACTAAAACCAGAAAAATTTCCTACCCCTAAGGCCTGTGTCACTGTTGGTCTGGGACTCTTTCCCCCTTGATGTTGTCAGGATAATACTGTTCATAAAGTATAATAGATACGGATTTGCTTTTCCAAGGTTGGGGTAGCAGGAGTGCCACATAAGATCTCTATTGCTACATAACAAATTACCCCAAACTCAGTTTCTGAAAACAATAAACATTTAGAACCTCACAGTTTCTCTAGGTCAGGAATTCAGTAGCAGTTTAGCTGAATAGTTCTGGCTCAGAGTTTCTCATGAGATTACAGTCAAGACATTAGCTGGTGCTACGTTCGTCTAAAGGTTTGACTGGGGCTGGAAGGTCTGTTTCCAAGATGGCTCACTTATACCACTGTCTTGACAGGAGGCCTTATTTCCTTGCCACATGGACCTCTCTATAGGGTTTTTGGAGTGTCCTCATGACATGGCACTGGCTTCCCTCAAGCCCTACAAAATCCTGCTTCAAGGGCAAACAAAGTCTCAAACGTAATGAATAATTTTCCACTGATAAAATTTCAACCTTGGTTTTTAGTTGGGGTCTCCATACCCCTCTGTATTGGCTGATTTTCAGAATTCCTAGGTAAGACAGAACCTGGATAAGTCTGTCAGATGGTGTTATTGTGCTGAATTGTACCCAAATTCATTTGTTGAAGTTCTAAGCCCTAGTATCTCAGTATGTGACTTTATTCAGAAATAGGGTTGTTGCAGATGTAATTAGTTAAGATAGAGTAGGGTGGGCCCCTGATCCAATATGATTAGTGTCCTTATAAAAAGGGTAAATTTGGACAGAGACACACCCACATGGAGTACGCCAGATGAATATGAAGGTGGACATCAGGGTGATGCATCTACAGGCCAAGGAACACCCCAAGATTGGAACAAACCAACAGAACCTAGGAGAAGGGCATGGAACCAAGTCTCCTTCACAGCTCTCAGACAGAATCAACCCTGTTGACATCTTGATCTTGGACTTTCAGTCTTCAGAACTGTGAGGCAATATATTTCTGTTGTTCTAAGCCACCTAGTTTATGGTACTTTGTTACAGAAGCCCCAGGAAACTAATACGGATGGTAAGGAAAAAACAAAAAAAACAACTTGACATCTCTAGTACCAAAAGATTGCTAAAGGACAAGAAGTGAGGTTCACTTGCATCCATGGGTTGACCATGGGGCTTTCCTCAAAAGATTATATTGTGTCTTTTTCCTGCCACCCATTAAAAAAAAAAAAAAAAAAAAAACCATTTGCCCTTCCAAAAGCACATTCCCAAGTAAAACTGGCAAAACCTCAGAGTGGACAGTCAAGATTTCCTGATCTCGCCCAAGAAAGCGGATATTTTATTACTCTTTCATGACCACAAGGTATTTCCTAAGCTCATTAAGCACATTTTTCCTGCACAAGATCTTGTCTTAATAAGGCCCCCGACACCCCATTCCTCCAGCCTCCGTCATCAGGCAGGATAAAAGCCTGAAGTGGAGATGAGAGGGGGCTCTGGAGAGTTCCAACTCTGCTTGTTTATTTTGAGACACACTTGTGCTCCGACGTGGGCCATCACAATTGTGGTCAAAGCATTAGGAATCTGAAGAACATAAACAAAGCTAACTGTGGCAAAGGGCCAGGATAAAGGAAGGGCCAGGATGAGGTTTTCTCCAGCATTGTACAGGGAGGGCAATTTTGCATAGCCTTTTATATGATAATCACAGTCCCTTCGTCTGTATTGAACTTTGCAGCAAGAAGAAAAAATAAATAAATAAGGCTGACTAATGGCTTCTTTCCCCAGAGGCAGCTTTTTATGGGATCATATGTTTTTTCAGCTTTTCAGTCACAGTTTCCTGCTTGGACGTTAGGAGTCCTTGACATTGGCTATGGCTTAGTGCACTCTGGACAGCAGCCCAAGCCACCTCAGAGCAGCTGGAGAGGGGTCCAGCTGGACCACAGCACCTTCCCAGATCACAGCAATGGCGAACACGGTCCCCTTCGATGAGCTGCACTCAGCGGCAGGCCTTTCAACACCTTCCAGGTCAAGCATGACCCTTCTTATCCGGTCATAGTGAGAAAAACAAGGGTCGGGTGGATTGGAGTCTGTGACAAACGGTCTGGAGGCATTCAAAAGCAAGAACAGCAGCTCTGAATTGCTTTTGTTCCTGTTCCGTTCATCATTGCTCCTTCCCAGGATCAGACGGGACTTTTGAAATTGGACTGTCTTGGGACTTTTTAAATCCCTGCTCTACCACTGGGTGACTAAGAACAAGTAACTGAATTTCTGAGCTTCCTTTCTCATCCGTAAAATTGTAAGTGATAAAACCTGCCTTATGGACTTCTTATTGGGATAAGAGACAATGTTTGTAAGACACCTGGCAGATAGTAGGTGCTAAGCAAAAAGTAGCTAGTGCTATGATCAAGTGTCCCAAACACCCCCTCCTTCAAGGCAGATTACCATATGGAAATGTAATGCAAAGTGCGTTGGAGCCGAAGAGATCCTGAAATTGGGCTGAGTTAACAAACAAGCAAAAGCCATAGTCCTCCAGCACCCTCTATATGGCTTTCACTGTATTTCACTACTTTTGAGTGGGAGGAAATTATTCTGGAATGCCTTCTGTTTTGCTCCCCCTTTGAGAAGGCCATAGAGCAAGGGAATCAGGATGGAAGAAGGAAGAGAGACAATTTGTGTTCTTTATTTTTCCCACCTTGGATTGGGTGGTGGAGGGAAGGAAGAGGTTGATTAAAATGCACCACCCCCTTGGTCTTGGGTAATTGCAGTTTAATTATACTTGGGGCAGTGGTTTTATCACATTAAATGTGGGGGAAAGTCACAAGATGAGTCATGGAAAATTTTTTGATAAAATTGTGGAAACTTGGGACATCCGTGATTTTTTTTTTTCCCCTTGCCTCACTCCTTTCCTACTTTCCTGATTCACCCTCTTCTGCCTGCCAACAGGCCTCCCTGCAGGGAGCCATGCTGAGAAGTCTCCCTTCCTGGCCTCAGCATCTACTCCCTGGGCCTCAGGCTTTGCTGAGCCTCACAGTCCATCAACCTCTTCCCCGTATTCTGGGAACATTGGAGCCCATCTCCTTCCAGGGGGCCAGCTGGTCACACAATTAAGTTATGGAAACCAGTTGCATGCTCCAGACCAGAGCTTTCCAGTTGCTCCCATAGAAGAACCAAAAATCTGTTGCCTTTCCTCATAAATCATATTCCCCTGTCTCCAAGTTTGTTACATCAGAAGTACTGGGGCGTGTCCTTGGGTTGTGAGGACTTATTGAAAAGTCACTCGATGTTCTATCCTCTCATTGCCTCTCTGAGTTCCAGCCTTGAAGTGACAGGCCCATATATAACCCATACAGTTGTAGAGGTCCGCCCAAAGAGATTCTGAGATGGATGATGGTCAGAGGATGGCCAAAGAAGGGGAAGAAATATCATATTCTTCCTTTTCAGAGAAACACACCAATTCTGCAATGGCAAACCTTTTTTTTTGAACCTAAAACGTTTGCTAAGGTAATAATAATTATAATCACAATCACTCATTTTTATAGCACATTAAAGCTTATATGCTACTTTCACATAATTTAGAATCAAAATGCTATGTACTCTTGGGCTTCCCTGGTGGCGCAGTGGTTGAGAGTCCGCCTGCCGATGCAGGGGACATGGGTTCGTGCCCCGGTCCGGGAAGATCCCACATGCCGCGGAGCGGCTGGGCCCATGAGCCATGGCCGCTGAGCCTGCGCGTCCGGAGCCTGTGCTCCACAACAGGAGAGGCCACAACAGTGAGAGGCCTGCGTACCACAAAAAAAAAAAAAAAAAAGGCTATGTACTCTTGATGTCAAAGCATCCTCAAAAACTCTCCTGCTGGCTACTTTTCTTCATCATGAAAATATTCTCCTTGACAATTACAGAACAGTTGGTGCTGACTCAATTAGAGCCCATATCAAGAAGAGCTACTCACTTGAAGACAGAAACTATGGGCCCAAGTTTCAAGAAATCTTTGGACACGTTCAAAATGTCCTGAAGTGACAGTACATTCAAAGAGAGTAGGGGTGGAACAAATGTCAACATAGCTCTGACATAAACTAGACAAAACATACTTTCCATTTATTAAGTATATTCTACGTGCAAGCAAGGCAACTTGCTAGGCCCTTTACATATAATTATGCCTAAATCCCACCATAACTTTACAAGGCAGACAGAAATGAAGGCTCAGAAATGTTGGGTGACTTGGTAAGGCCACAAAACCAGTAAGTCAAGATATCTCAAGCTCTTTCCATTGCAGTCATGCAAAGCTGGTTCCAAAGGATTATGGCTCCATGGAATGTTAAGGGCTATTCCACAGAAAGACAAGGGTTCTGTGGTCAAATAATAAGTTAGAAAAATGGTGGGCTGAGCAAGGTCTCTTTCACGCAGGACCTCTTCGAGCCTTTAAAATGCCAACGTACATTGTGAATCCCCAAGAGAAGAGTAGGATTAAACGAACAGTGAACCTCTTGACAAAGGAACCCTTAGAGCAGCATTTCCTTAGAACAGTGATTTTCAAAGTAGTCTCCAGACCAGCAGCATCAGCATTACTTTGGGACTTGCCACACCCAGACTTACCAAATCGGTCTGGAGTGGGGTCCCAGAATCTGTCTTTTTAGCAAGTTCCCAGGTGATGCTGGTGATGCTGGGATTCTGATGCAGCATATTTCTCAGGAGTAGTTTTCCAGGGAAGACATTTTGGTAAACCCTGAAACAGAAGTACTTGTGTGGCACTGACCTTTGGCTATTTGGTTCTGGTAGCAAAAGGAAAGACAGGAGGACAGGCTTTTACTGGGGCAGAAAGTTGGTCTTTCAGCTCTTACTTAGGAAGGGATAATAGTAATTGTGGTTGTGATGGTCCCAAACTAGTTCTGGGAAACTGGAAAAGCATATTTTGGCATTTCTCACTGCAAATGGCCAGGGTATTTGTCATGTCTCAGCTCTAACTCCCTCATGGGTTGCCCTCCTTTGATACAAGGTGAAAGAGTCAACATTCTGCCCCCATCATGGATTTAATATTTCCCAGTTTTCCCATTCTTGGTAAGGGGTATAATAAGGTATGGATAAATCAGATACCACAAGTAGAGAATTGAGGGCCTCACTGCATCTGTAATATTTGTGACAAAAAAGAAAGCAAGAAGGAGTGAACTGTATGATTCAGGGCCTCTGCTCCAAGCTGGTGTGGACCCAGGCACATACCCATGTTCTGTCCTACCCACCCCAGAAGAGCCAGGAATGGCAGGCAAGCCGCACCCTGAAATGGCCAGCATGGCCAGTCCACTTGGCCATGCAGACTGTTTTCTCCAATCAGGCCAAACTTGCCTAAACCATGAACTCAACCTGCCCCAAAGAGGGTTTATTTTTATTTTTCTTTACCAACAATGTTCTGTAGTAACCAAAGCTCTGGTGGTCCTCAACACCCAGACACTGGAAGAAGCACATCGTTCCAGGAAGCTATTCAAATGCCAAAAAAGACAAAATGAGATGGTATCCGCAGGATCAGCAATTTTGCGGATAAGTAACTGAGGAATAGGTGAGTGTGTTCTAAAGGTGTTACGGTTTCATTTCAATCTGCCCCACGGGAACTTCTACTACATTGCTCGGAAGAAAGCATCCTTGAACATTTTTTCTGACCTGGAAATCAGCCTAGCCAACATCTGCCAAACCTCCCTAAAAATAAATAGTGGGTATACTCACTACCTGCGTTGTGAAAGAAAATGTTGGGGAAGCCCTAAGACTTTGGATTTATATAAGAATCACCTGTAACAACAGAAGACTGTCTCCTGCTGGGTATGGATCATAGACACCAAACCCACCTCCGAGTTTTGACTAAAGGCTTTGGAAGGTTTTAGTCTCTTGGCCCATTGCAATGATGAAAGGGACTTCTGAGTCACAACTACCACCTAAAATCCAGGAAAAATTATGGGCATAGAGTATTTGCTTAGTTTCCCACCGCAGATTTGGCACTAAAGTCTCAGCAGCCTTGGGTATACATATAGTGAAGGGGAAGCAAACAAGAATTATTGAGCACCACTGCATATACATTACAGTGCTTTACGTAGGGGGCTTCGTTTGCCATCAGCAACACCTTATGAGATAAATAATTATTATCACCATTTTACAGATGAGAAGACCAAGGCTCATAATGTTACATTACTTAACCTAACTTACCACTCTCCCCGCTATCTCACACACACACACACACACACACACACACACACACACACTACTGCGTTAGGAAATCCTTAGTTTAGCCCTATTTTACTATTATGGCACGAAACACCTGTCACACTTTATTATAAGTGCTGGCATTTTAAGTGATATCTTATTGCATCCCAATGACTGACACATATAAAACACTGCTGAATGAAGAGATGAATTTCTCATTCCAAGCCTTCTTGCTTTCAATTCAAGATTCTCTACACGGTATACTATTAACCAATAACTATGTTGTTGGGTATTTTTCATCCTCAGTCATCCTAGCTCCTTCATGGATTAGCAAATTTCTTGAAAAGAAAATGGATACTGAAACGCTTTAAGAGACCTCTCAAAGTGCCGTAGAAGGCACTTCAGTTCTCCTTGCCTCGCATAAACCAGGTAAAGTAATCTTGCTGTATAAGGACATTCATCCATGCGTTTATGTTCATTCATTCACCCATTCCAATAATTCTTCATGGAGCTTCTTCCATGTGTGAGGCAATGGTGCTGGGAGTGACAGAAGGGGCTAGGCAGTGCCTCGCAACAACACGGCTTACAGTCGAGGGGAGAGAGGAGAATGCAGAGAATACGAGAACATGACATAGGCAGGTAGAAGTGCCACAAGAAGTGCTTGAAAAGTAATGTGGGAATTCAGGCAGGCCCAGGTTACATCAGGTGAGGGGGAATCAGAGAAGGCTTCATGGGGGTGGCATCTGACATAGGCTTTTATGAATGGGTTAGATTTGGTCAAAGATAAGGGGAGGGGAACACCTTCCAGGTAGAGATAACTGTTGTGGGCAAGAGCACAGTGAGGTGGGGAAGACACAGATAGGTTTAGGGAAGGGAGACTTATTCCATTTTCCTGGAACAGAAAAGACACAAGAGAGAAAATAACACAAAAGAGAAAACTGGTAAATTAAGTCAGGGTCAGGTCATGAGGAACATGCAGCTAAACTGAGTAGCCACAGTCATTGCCATTTCTATTGTACCTGTGATTGCAGAGGAGCTTAGGACCCATCAAGAAAGCCAAACTTCCCCCTGTACCCTCAGACTAGCAGCTCCCCTACAGAACATAGCCTTGGCACCTGGTCCCCCTACCACAGCACCTGGGACATCTTAAGCCCTCAATAAAAGTTTGTTGGCTTGAATTGGGAGGACATAATAGAAACATTTCCAGGGGTGGAAGTTGGGGGTGGAGAGAAGGTGCACGGCAAAGCTTTCCTTTAAAATCAAACGTTTAAATATATAACGCTGACCACAGCCTACGTATTAGAAATTACTCTATCCTACTGCCCAAATTCCTATGACACCCAGAAATAATGGTGTAGCAACCACCGTCCCCCCACCCCCCAATTCAAGGCAATGTCCTAGGATACCATAGCAGCATTCTCCTAAGTGTGCTCTCCTCGGGGGCATTCAAGCAGGTATTACTCTATTAGAATTTAGTGTAGGCTCCAAATACAGCTCCACTCGGCAAATGTTCATCTTACTCCAGGAAAGCAGTGGTCACTAGGAGCAAGCAAAGAAGGAAATATCTCATAGGAGGATGTTACACAACACTAGAGATGGTCCCAGGTCTGGTTTGGACCAGGAATTACGTATTTTGGTGAGTAGGGAGGTGGTGGTGGACTGCATGCCCTCAGTGACATTGAAAAATGCATTATGAAGAGAAGCTGCCTTTTTCCTGAGGTTTCAGGGCCAGCTGTGCTGCTGCAGCCGCAGCTACAGAACACGGAAGAATTTGGGGCTGAGACTGGAGGCCTACAGAAGAATTTTTAAAGACCAGGATACAGTGGGTGCAGTCAAGATTTTTTCATGTGTTTGTGGAGATCAAGCAGAGCTTGATGTTTTGCAAAGCTTCCACTGAACATTTTTTTAAAGTAAATTAGCATGTATATTAAAATATACAGGTACCATAAGGAAATAAAGATAGGAAGAGGCTGAAGTAGTGGGAAGCACAGGAATTTTCCAGCAGACAGTCCTATGTACAAATACTGGATCTGTAACTTCCGAGCTTTGTGGCTTTCAGCAAATTATTTAAACTCCTAAGCTTTAACTTCTTATTACGTTAAATGAAGGTAAAAACAATTATCTCATAAGATTGTTGCAACAATCAGGGAATAATGTAAACAAAACTTCTAGCACCATGCCTGACAAACAGTAGGGACCCCTAAGTGAATGGTAGTGAATTTTATGATTACTAGTTCATAATCTCAATTTCTAGTAATTTGGTGTCAGGTTTCCCCACTATGTTTAGATTTGTATAAAATGGGCTTTTCACGTATCCTTATCTCTAAACTCAGTTTTCAGAGACTCGTGGAAACTGTGAGTTGGAAAGAAACTTAGGAGTCATATAACCCAAACCTGGATATACTCCTAAAGGATAAATTAATATCCTTTCCTAAAACATCTTCCTGGCACGCAAGCTCTCTCTGTGCACCAAAACCAGCCCTTATTTATACGGTCAGAAAGACAGGGTTCTGGAGAGGGAGGGCCATGGAAGCACTCTGAGGAATACCAAGTGAGATTCACCATGCATGGCTTCTCTGTGGAAGGTAAAAGAAACCCAGTCATTTGGTAAAAGCCACGGCTGTTTTAAAAACCTATTTAATACAGTGATTGACACAGTAGAAGGGGTTATAAATAAACAATAAATCATGCAATTATTACTGTTTGAATTTTGGCAAGATAATAAAAAGAGCAGGGGTATAATCAGGAAATAATAGAAAAGATCTGCAAGGCACCCCTGCAATTAGCGAAAAACAGAACTTGGCTCCGAGTTGGAGCCCCAATATGGCTCTCATTAAAGAGCCTTGGGACCTGTTCCTGGGGCAGACCTCTGCTAGCTTGGGGAGAAGTGAGGTAACCAAAATGTCAGTGCACACTCCACCCCCCCCCACCCATATTCAGATAATCTTTTACTATAGTATTATAACCACCTGGGCTGAAATGACTACCTTATGCTGAGTGAAGACCAATCCACGGTTTTCCGAAACTCTAATTGAGATGTTTCCTGTTCTCAGCTTTTTGACTCTTTCCTTTGTAATACCATAAACACACACGCACACGCACACGCACACGCACACACACACACACACACACAGGCATTGTGCAATGGGCCCTTTCACTCATGTTTCCTTCCCCCTTTCCTTTCACCTTATTTTATTAATGGTACCTCTTAAAGAGATAAATGCTCCCACACGAGTGATACCACTTAAACAGATAAATAGTCCACACTGGAGAAACACAGAGAGCATGGGAGAAAACCCTGTCTTATTAGACTGGAAACAGACACACTATATTAATGCAAAAAAATCAGCATATGGTTCTAATAGGCTTTCTTAAAATGATTTATCAGCTGTGATTAAGCCCTCAACCAGCATGTCTATCTTCATAAATAAAGCAAAAGTGTACCTTGCTCTCAAATGTATCTGCAGTATCTTATTACCCAGCCCCGTGCAGTGCACTTCACTTACAACACAGCTCTAGGGAGCCAAGAATTTGTGTGCAATCACAAAGTGTGTGCTCTAAAGAGCCTGCCAAGATTTAGGACTCTTATCTCCGAGATAGTCTTACTAAAAATCCATTACAATGAAGGTTTCTCCCCTCTCTCTGTGCCATGGAGTTCGGCATGGCTGAAATATGAACAGGTAATTAAAAGGATATGCCTGATTTTACAGTGAGCCCGGTGACACAGAATCACCAAACAGCTGTTGGGAAAGGCATTTGGCACAAGGACAGGTTGCCTCTGCCAGGGGGGTGTGGAAAATGAGGACCACTTTAAGAATCAGAATTGGTCTCTTTCTTCTTTTCTACAGAATGGAAAGACGAATGCAAATATTAGTCATCTTGGTCGGGACCTCATTCTCCGGATGGCTAATATGTCAGATGGTCTCAGCGGCACAGGTTAAAGGGGCTTCACAAACACCCCGGGCAGGGGATGAGGAAGTCGGGGCTAGGACTTCCAAATGAAGGAGGAGGAACCGGGTGAAAGAGTCATGAGCACAGTAAGCCGTAAACGGATGTTTGAAAACTGTGCCGAGTCAAACATTTCATGTGTACAGGGCATGGCTCTGTTGGAGTGATTATTTACTCTTTGATTAAAAGCCAGTGAGTCCAGGAGGATGAGCTGAATAAACCCCACAAAGCATCCAAGGATAGTATTTTAGTGGCGAACTTACTTTCAAGCCATTCCTAACATACACACAAAGCCTCATTCACCTTCTACCTTCTAACACCCACCCGAACGCTAAGATCAGAGACATATAGGATGTCCCCCATTCTACAGGAGCTTCTCAAGCTTTTCTCTACACTTTCAGTTTGACTGAAACAGAAATGTGCAATCTCAGAGTTCTTTCACAGCAACAAACCACTGTTTCACGATTTAGGCAAGTCTGCTGAGGTATTGTGAGATTTTGTTAAAAGGCAGAAGACGTTAGGAAGGGCAAATTTTAAAATCTCAGAAGAGAAAATAGTGCTTGGACTACTCCATCAGTATTGTTAACAGATTGTTTTCTGTAAAATACACCAGTCCATTGTATTAGGAGTGCGGCATGGGTAGCTGTAATCTGTGAGTGTTAGACCCTCAATTAGAAGAACGGCACTAATGAGGTCAAAGCAGCTCCTCCCTCCTGTGATCACAGACTGCACCCCAGGCCCTGGCCAGCTGTCTGGCAATATGTGCTTCTGGTCACAAAAGGGGGTCCATGGGCGGGCGTGTGTGTTTGGATCCGTGCAAATTCATCACCACTAATGGGAAATCACTCCTAAGTTCACACCCAGCTGATGGGCAAATCAGCTGGTCAGCAGCACAGATTAAAGGGGCTTCACAAACACCCCGGGCAGAGGATGAGGAAGTCAGGGCTAGGACTTCCAAATGAAGGAGGAGGAACTGGGTGAAAGGTGTGCCACCTTCACAATCAGAGGGCAGCAGGCAGCTGTACTTGGACATCAAATGTCATTAAAGCTGGTGTTGAATTGCACATGGTAGGCAATACTAGGTAATGGTCAGAAAAGTGAGGAATTATTCACAAAGCCTGATGGCCCACTTTGCCCAAGACATGTACTTGTGTATGTGTGCATTATTATGATACAAATAAAGAAAGACATCTAGCAGAAATCTGGAACAAGGAGCTCTTCCCCTCCTCCTGGTATGCAGGGGAGAGACGTTCTTTCAGGCAGCGATGTCACCACTGCCTTACTGTCTCTGTGAAAGTGGACTTGGAATTCTGTTCCCAGGACCCCTTTTAGGACACTTCTTCCAGTCACCTGAAAGAATGTACGAGGTGAGACGTTGCAGTAATATGTGAATCTAACACCATGTACCTAGGAATCGGCTTTATTTTCTATGCTCCAGATCTCAATATATTTGAACTATGTATGTTTTTAACTCCAAGGTAGTTAAAAGGCCCGGTTTACCGGTGAGAAAATGAAGTCATGCATGACTTTTAGAGAATGAGGGATGGAGTCTGATTTTCTTGCTCTCGTCCTGAATTCAGACAACATTCCATTCCGCCTTACTTCACAATCCACTGTTGCGATTAGCGCAGGAGGTGTCGGGAGGCAGTTTTCAGGTGGACGAGCAGCACAGAGGTATGACAGTGTATGTCGCACTTTGGCACACCACACCACAAAGGGGCTGCCAGGATCCTGGACCATCTTGTTCCCTTCTGGTCACTTGGGGACCAACCAAATGGGGCTGGAAGGGTGGCGCTCACATGTGCTCTACATTGCCCTGGAAAGCACAGGAATGCCTGGACCAACTGTGCCAGTGAATCCAGCAATAGCCTCACGTTTGTAAATCCTCTGGGAAAGTTCCTAAGCTCTGTGCATAACAAACCATACCGGGAGAAGCCAGAAAGGGGACTTCTTTGAGAGCGGCTGTGATTCAGAATGCTTGGCACTGCATCATCTGTAGTCAATCAACCCGACAGGCACACAAAACACGACTGCTTTTCTTCTTTGGGGACATGACTGTTTGCAGAGCCCAAACAAGCCCCCACCCAAACATAAAGCCACAGAGAAAGGCGGCGCCCGGCACCCGACTCAGGCAGGATCGGTCAGCACTGTGATCAACTTTCAAAGTTTTCATATAACAGATGGTGTGCTCTGCCTGTAACTCAGATCCCAGGGATGCCTGGGCTGCAGCCACGCTGAACCCAAAATGCGGGGTTTGCCCCACTTCACGGAGAAGACTGGGGAAGCCCCCAGCATGCAGGACAATGAAGGGAGAGCTTGCAGGTGGGGCAATCCATCCTTCTAGCTCCAAAGCTGTCCAGTAAAACAGCTCACATTCGCCTTCAGGTCAAAAAGTCCAAATATCATCTACATACACAACAGTCTGATTCTGCCAACGCTAGTGAGTTTTATTAGAAAATATGCGCTTAGAGGAGATGCTGAGCGTAAAGCCCTTTTGGCATTCCCTTTCCCTCTAGAGCCAAAGGAGAAACCGGCCCCATCACACGGAAGAGCCACAGGTTCGAATAGGCTAAAAATAGCCTTTCAGATCCCAGAAAGCAAGGAACAAAGGGAAGCCCAGCTATGTTCTGGAGAAGTCTGCAGCCAATATTCCTAGCATATGAGAAGCATCCCAGCCCAAGAGGGAGGAGCCAGCAGGTGATTGTGCCTGGCCACCCCAGGGAACGGCCTGACCTCCTCTCCAATCCAACCAGCCTCTGTGGGTCAGCAGAAGGGCCAGTTCCCCAAAGTGTAGGAATGTGGTACAAGGGCGGGAATCCACCGTTTTATCAACTTTCCTAGGCTTTTGGGTTTTGGTGGAAATTGGGTTAAGGACAAGGAAACTGTTCCTCCAGGGTTCTGGTACTAAAATCAGACACTACATCCCAGGTTTGAGTCGACAGCCAACATGCTGGCAACACGGACAGGAGGAATGTGTGGACTCCCAGTTCCTGGCCTCAGCCTTATCAATATGGAAATAACAGCACATAAATGCTAAAGCAGGGTTCCCAGAGTAAATCACTCCCATACCTGCTCTTAACCATACTTAATGTTCACCTGGATTTATGAGATGATGGAAGCAGAGACTCTTGTAATTATTATATTCTTTTCCTTTCCTCTTTTCCTGGTGTCATTTTTTTTCTCACATCTCTGTGAGGGGCCCAGGTAAGTGATTCTTAGCTGCAGAGGCTCAGTGCGGCTAACATGCGGTCCAATTTTCTAAATGTGAGCGTTGTTTTTTTGCCCAGAACGGAAGCTTCATCTTTTAGTCATTTTGTTTTAATCCAGCCCAGAAAACCGATCTGTTTTCCTGCTTGCTTTTGGGAGCATGAATGCAGGGCCTCGCGGAGGACAGGACATGCTCCCTGGGCAGATGCAAAAGCCTCCTGGCCCCAGGTACACACCCACTGCCGCGGGAGTCTGGTGGGTTGCAAGTCCTGAATTACTCACAGCTGGAAATGGATTCCTTCAGAGGAGAGCGTCCATTCGCCATTGTGATTCCATTTGGGTTAATACCTTGAAATCCCAGCCTGGCTTGTCTGCCTCAGGACAGGTAAGGAGTGATTTTAACCAGCTGAGATCCCAACCCAACCCCCAAACAGAGAAAGCACCCTGATGAGAAAGTCTCCAGATGGGAAAAGCTGCCCTTTTTTCAGCTCTCAAAGCTGAGCTTCGTAATTATTTTAGTGAGGAGCCTCCCAGCCAAATAATTCAGTTGGACTAATTTTCAGCTACAGTAAGCCCGCCTGATGGGAAGGCAGGCCAGACAAGCGATCTTCACAACCCGAGTCTGGGTTGACGGTGGTGCCTGAAGAGCTTCAGGGCTCCATTGTGTTTTGGGCCATTTTTAGTTCCTTTTCTTAAGTCTTTTTAAATTTTTTTTTTATTGAAATCTAGCTGATTTACAATGCTGTGCCAATCTCTGCTGTATAGCAGAGTGACTCAAGTTTTTTTTGTTGTTTTTTTAATTTGTTTGTTTGTTCTGCGGTACACGGGCCTCTCACTGTTGTGGCCTCTCCCGTTGCGGAGCACGGGCTCCGGACGCGCAGGCTCAGCGGCCATGGCTCACGGGCCCAGCCGCTCCACGGCATATGGGATCCTCCCAGACCGGGGCACGAACCCATGTCCCCTGCATAGGCAGGCGGACTCTCAACCACTGTGCCACCAGGGAAGCCCGTGACTCAGTTTTTAAGTGCCCCTCCCCCTCCCACCCCCATCCCTGCTTTGGTCCTTTTAGATGCATTCCATGCACAGAATCTCCTAGAATCAAGATTGCAGTTTAACAGCTCCCAAAGCACTCCCTTTTATACTGATGACATCCCACACCAACCCCTCTACCTTTTAACAATGACAGTACTTGGAGGAACTTTCAACTTAACCACAAGTGAGAGGCAAACACTTTCAAGAACAATTTTTTTTTTACATCTAAATATTTCGGTTTGTTTTCACTTATTAAAAAATACATTCAATTTTGCGATAATACTTAATTCTAGGTATTTCTTTAAAGTTGGGTTAGAGTTCAAAACATTTTCTTGGAATGTGCAGCGGTAGGTAACTCAGTAGGAAGTGATGATGGGCTAGACTTGAGGTGATAGAAATGGAAAGTAAAGAGAAGAGATGAGGATTCTGGCCTAAGGAAGCTGATGGGGAGCAAAGGAGGGAGGGAAGGCAAAGCTGCCTCCTGAGGTGGATGAACTATGTCTCTGACAGACTCAGAGGCAGGTGGGGGGGTTTAGACATG
Source organism: Delphinapterus leucas (assembly GCF_059928025.1). Taxonomy (NCBI): domain Eukaryota; kingdom Metazoa; phylum Chordata; class Mammalia; order Artiodactyla; family Monodontidae; genus Delphinapterus; species Delphinapterus leucas. The sequence continues at coordinate 47,560,850 of NC_143137.1, forward strand.
GCAATGAGTTTCTGCAGGAAAGCCTTGAGCATAGTTCTGGGCACAGTACGTTACAAACAGCAGCGGCATCTTCAAGTGGGAATGCTGGTAACAGCTGGAGAGTAGAGATGAATATTCACGGTGAGGACAGATAAAGGAATTGTTGGGTGGAGTTGATTGCTAGGTTATGAGAATGTACAAGTTTTCTGAAGAGAAGGTGTAAACAGAAACCACCCGAAAGTGGATACAGCAAAAGACAAGGAGGCAGAGGGAGCGCAGTCAGAGAGGTAGGATAAAAGCCAGAATGTGCACCCCCTGTCACTGGTCCCCCTTAGTGGACGCCTATCAACTCTTTTTGTCTCTCTCGATAGTTTATTCTTCTGTATTTAAAATGGGGAACGTAGTACTGCCATAACCACCTATAATTATTCCCTGTTAACTAGACGGACCAAAATCAAATTATCATTAATAACATGTTCAAAATGTCCCACGTGTCAGATATGCTTCCTGACTATAGAAATACTTTGATTATTATCACACCCAGTCACAACTGAATAGGAAATACTGGTGCAAGAAAATACTATTTTATTCTGCAGTATTTCCAACACAAACAGACGTTCCCAAAGTCAACGCCAAGCTTCCTCTAGCAATCTTCATGTCGTATCTTAGGATCCGGTCCTCCAAATCTCTTCTACTCCACAGCTTCAAATGGAAACATCAGTATCTCACGGGAGAACACCCATCACTGCATGGGATGAATGCAAAACTTTCTAATTCAAACTTCAGCCTCTGAAAACCTTATAATCGGTTCTCAAAAAGACCTCAGGCAGAGACCTCAGTCTCGGCAGAACAAATGTCACGTGACAGCAAATATAAATAAAACCTACACCAAAAAAAACACTGAACAACAATAAAACCTGCCACTCACAGGCCATTCGTCTGCCATTCATCTGCCATTACCAGTGACCACCCCCTTTTAATTCGGCTCCTAACACTGGCTGAGGGCAGGGTCATGAACTGCCAGATGATTTAGCATTAGAAAGTAAACCCTCAGCCTCAAGAGAGATTTTCTCTTTAATGTGAAAGTTAGATTGTGAAGACTCATCCATTAAGGTCCAAATTAGCCAAATATACAAACTGTCCAAGGGAGGATATGAGCAAACACCCAGTACCCATCTGGGTCAGTTTTCCTCAGAGCCGTGGGCCTTCCGTCCCTCATCATCCACGTCAAAGATACTTGATTTTATGTGCTCACTCTTTGCAGGGCAACAGACGATGCATTTTGCAACTTTGAGGATACCCTGACTTTCCACCAAAAAACAAATAAAAGAAACCAACTCTATGAGTTGTTTTTTCTTTCCCATTCCATTTTAAAATTGAGCCTGAGATCACATCATGATTCACTGACATATGTGGAAGTGGATACCAACTCTTAATAATCTCTGTTAAGATTGTACCCATTAATCCTAAATCCCAGGGAACTAAAACTCATGAAATAGTTTCCAGTTCATCCACTGGTTTAGTCATTCCACTGAGTGGGATGCAAAGACCAAGCCAGCTTCTCTTCCAGCATCAAATTCCATCTAGGCTGAGAGCACAATTTAAAACTATAAGGAGAGAGCTGAAAGTGCTTTACACTTTCAGTAGTGTACTGAAATGGAGGGGGAGGACAAGAGAATCCTTATGATATAAGGGTTAGATTTTCCAGTTATTGGGGTAGGGGAAGAAATAGGTTGTCATCTCTCAATGACGTTGCCGATGGGTGTCTCCTTTCAGTCATGCTGATTGAAAAAAAAAAAAAAAAAGCCAAAAAGATAAAAAACAATCTCATCTACTAGGATTTAGCAAACATGGTGACATTTGCAAAACCTCAATAAAACCAAGTTTAGGTTTCAGAATGTTTCTTTTTCTCCAGACTTCTGGGGCGGGGGATCATATTACACAAATATCATAGAAGCAACATGTTAACATAACCGGAAACATCAGCTGTTGCAAGTTCGCTCAACTTGGTATCTTTTATTTTCCACCCAGCAGCCACTCACACAATGCCACTCACATCTTCCCCAGAGAGCAGCCATGCCTGATAGTAGCTGATAGAGCAAGACTGTAACGAAGGCAAAGTGCCTCCCTTTCTGCGCCCTCTCTCCTCAAGTAACTGGTGGTGTCCGGTGACATGATTTCCAGGTACAGAATTTAATCAGATTGAGCAGCCGATTTTTCTGAGCTGAGGCTGACCTGGCCATGCCCTGTTCCATGACTCCTGTTGAGCTGGGATCCAAGATCTTAAGATTGTAGCTTGTCCCCTGTTCCCATGTGTTAAACAGTCAACACCCTCTGGGAATAGACTGCACTTTTCATCATTTGGGTAGGAATTCTAGAGCATGGAAATGCCCTAATTTGCTATTGCTGCATCAGCATAATGAGTCAGATTTAGGTCCTAGGGGAGAATAACAACACTTAACACTTATACACCGCGCTTTTCATCTTCAGGGTCCTTCACCACGTTAGGCTGTAATGTTATATTTCTCTCAGCAAGACAAAGGAGTTCATTTCTAGTCCTTTCAACTCCCCTTCCTTTCTTATACATACAGACACACACACTCCCACACAACTGCTATCATATGATGAAACTATCTCCTACCTCCTAGATATGTGCTGTTGGATCTCTTTTTTAAAAAAGAAATCAAATGTGAAAGGTCAGTTCAGCCTTTTTTTAAAAAATCTTTTGTTTTTGTTTCTTCCTCTAACGTGGAACACAAAATCGGCATGTCAACTGCCAGTTACTGGAGTCCATTCAGTGTTACTGCTAGGGTTCCCATACTTGACTTGACTCTTCATGCCTCGTGGTCTTCTGTGTCATCTCTGCCCACTGAGGAGACTTGAAGGTTGTCTTGGAGGATGGAGGACTCTGTCACGTTCCCTGCTCAGACCTCTTCTCTACCTCATTTCCATTCACTCCTGGCCCAGGTCATTTCATTGAGTCTCATGTATTTAAACGCCACCTACATGCCAATGACCCCCCAGTTTACATCTTCAGACAGGTCCTGTATTACATACCTATATATTCATTTGCCCATTAGATGTTTCCACTTAACAAGTCTGCAAAAATCTCCTCAATTTTCCCCTCAAACCTGTTCCTCCCACAGACAGCTCCATCCTTTCAGTTGCTGAGGTCAAAAACCTGGGTTCATCCTGAAGTTCACCTCTTACTCCCCAGATGTAATCCATCAGCAATTCCTGTTGGCTCTATCTTCAAATTAGATCCAGAATCTAACCACCCCCTCCATCTGTACCTTGGACCAATCTGCCATCATTTTTAATCTAGATTCTTTGAATACCATCCTACCTGGTCTCACTTTGCCACTCCCCTCCAACAGTTTACTTCCAACTAGGCAGCCAAGTAAACTTTCTACTATATAAGTCAGATCCTATCACACCTCTGCTTACAACTGTCCCACAGTTCTCCATCTCACTCAGAATAAAAGCCGAAGCCTACACAGCCTTCCTGGACGGGCCCCCTCAGCCCACTCTTTCCATCACCACGTACCTTGCTCTCTGCAGTTCCTCCAGCCCACAGAGCGCCCTCCAGCCTCAGAGCTTTGCACCCCCCGCTCTCCCCACTCTCCTCCCCAGTACGCACCTGGTTCAGCCTTCTCCTCCTTCAGGTCTTGGCTGCATGTCTGCGTACCAGTGATGCCCACCCAGACCGCCCCCAGCACTCCCTGTGCCTCTTCCCTGCTATATATTTTTCTCTATAGTACTTATCACCTTTGGACATATTATACATTTTATTGTTTTTACTTGCTTACTGTTTGTCTTGCCCGTGAGAAGTAAGCTACCTGAAGGGTGGGATTTTTTTTGTTTTTTGTTTCAAAATCAGCTTTAGTCCATGGTATATTCACCAATACCTCGGACAGTGCCTGGCACATGGTGGGCCCTCAAAAATATTTATTGCATGAATAAGTGTTGAACAAAAGTTTCTCATCTGTTTCAGGACCAGCCTGACTTCTAAGCCGTAGGCAAGTTGAGATTTGTGATACTGCTAGTGAAGGATGCTTTTCCAAGGGAAAAAAAATATCTCTCCTTAGAGAGTTTTGAAGCTAGGGGTTTATACTAAGGTGGAAGACTGAGGCAATTATGGAATGTGTCATCTGCTATATAATATATGCTATGGATACAGACATTGGGGCTTTTTCTATTGGTCATTACCTGCCTCTTGCCTGTCCTCATTCTATACACACATTGGGATGCTTTGGAAAAAGGGTGTCAGGATTAAATATAGTCCGTAGAACAGAATTTTCCCCAACAGACATCCACACAGGCTAAACAAGGATCAATTCTCTATTTGCTCTTTGATAGAATTTTCTAGACCAAACTTCAGCTAGAATTTTAAAGGTGGAGGGAAGGACCAGTCCAGTCTTTCTAACATTTCTGTATAAAGTACTTAGAAAGTTCAAGCAAAAACCTTTTTTTTTGTTGTTTTTTTGTTTTTGCGGTACGCGGGCCTCTTACTGTTGTGGCTTCTCCCATTGCGGAGCACAGGCTCCGGACGCGCAGGCCTAGTGGCCATGGCTCACGGGCCCAGCCGCTCTGCGGCATGTGGGATCTTCCCGGACCGGGGCACGAACCCGTGTCCCCTGCATCGGCAGGCGGACTCTCAACCACTGCGCCACCAGGGAAGCCCTCAAGCAAAAACCTTTTTTAACCAAATTCTCCCGATAAACGAATCCATCTCCCACTTTACTAAAACTTGCTGAGGGAACTAATGCAAGTCTTCTGTTAAAAGTCTCAGAGAAAAATAAATTAGAAGAGAGTTGGAGCTTCGAATTAAAAAGGAATAGTTATCTGAATGTGGAGCGAAAGGGAGGAAGAAGACAAAACTTAATGATGACAAGGTATGCGTTGAAAAAAGAACTTGTATTCCTACATTTCAAGCAGGGAACAAACAAATGAAGTAGGAGCTGGGGGTAGCAGTGTGCCAGGGATGTTCGGAGCTGGAGCAATGTGGTCAAAGGGATGTGTAAAAGTATGTTGGCAGGGGCTTCCCTGGTGGCGCAGTGGTTGAGAGTCCACCTGCTGATGCAGGCGACACGGGTTCGTGCCCCGATCCGGGAAGATCCCACATGCCGCGGAGTGGCTGGGCCCGTGAGCCATGGCCGCTGAGCCTGCGCATCCGGAGCCTGTGCTCCGCAATGGGAGAGGCCACAACAGTGAGAGGCCCGTGTACCGCAAAAAAAAAAAAAAAAAAAAAGTATGTTGGCAGATTGGAGAGCATCTCCTACTCCTCATTTCCCCATCCTGTGGCTTCCAAGGAAATGCTAGTGCAGAAGCCACCAACACAGCCCATTTGGCCACTGGATGAGTCATCCTGAATTAGGCCTCAAGAATGTGTAGTCATGGTCACCGAGGCTGGATATGGCCCTCTAGTTTGAACGAGGCAATGGAAGAGGATACCTCAACAGTCTGAAACGCTGTCCAACTTCTACTGTGTGCAAGTGAAGTTGGGGTGTGAGACACTGGTCTCCTGAGGGGCCCACCCCAAAACCATGGGGGGAAGCTCGCTGCAGGGTCCCCCACCCACATACCCATCTCAAAGTCATCACATGACTAGTGTTGCTAAGAGCAACATGTGAAAGAGAAAGAGACTGTTTCTACAGTGACAATAGTCCTCAACTTTGCTTGCCTAATTATTTTAATTTTTAACATTTAATTATTTGTACTCAACCCACAAAGAATCCAAAGCAACTCACACACACAAAAAATGTATAGCATGAAAATGTTTTTTTAAATTAAAAATCGGGACCAGAGGAAATATAAACTGGAACTGAAAATCTAGTCCGTGGGGGGAGTAAAATGCTCATTACAGTGTTCTAAAAAGTTCTCAAAGTTAAGCCGTCAACTCGGCTTCACGTTAACAAGCAGTCAAAGCAAAAAGAGAAACAGAACTGGTTACAGGATTCTCATGTCCACGAGGAGAAAATATTTCAGTTCCTCAGGGGAAGCAAACTATTTCCTGGAATTCAGATCCGCAAGAATTTCCTCCCATGGGGCTTCATATAGGAGATCATGAGTGCTATGCAAAGGAGAAGATCTAAATCCGCCCCCCTACCATGGGCTTCCTAAAGCTGTTAAATCTTGGAAAAGGTCTTTGGGAAAATTAAGGGTATACACTTCGATTAAAACCCTTCTATCAGAAATGAAGACGATACAGACCAAGTACACACCTTTCTTATAGTTTGGAAGAAGCCAACCTTGACTATCTCAAGGAATGAATGAACTTAATCCCTCAGTCATCTACATATGCCACGTCCATCAGCAAAGCTAAATTTATTACTCAACCAGAGGAAATTTACTAGACTTTTTGGTTCCTCGGTCCCTTGCTATTTTTATGTTTTTTAAAAAATCTATTTCTATTGCAATGAAATATAGAAAGCATGCCTTCTTTTTTATTTAGTTAAAAATATCAAGTGCTCAGAACAGTGTCTGGCAGATAAGTGCTAAATAAGTGTTTGCTTTGAAAAAGAAAAAAGGCGCTTCACTGGGAGGGTGTAGGGGCGTGTCAAGTATGAATGACTAATTATAAATCAAATGAGTTGACTGAGATTTTAAACCCCTCTTGTAACCTATTTTCAGGATTTTTCCTAAAGCAGTACAGATTGAATGGCTATTTTGATGTGAGAATGTGACATGAAAAATCTGGTGGAGGGGGATTATTATAATTTCCCATAGAGGAGGATTCAAAGGTTTTGAAACACTTAGAGAAATATCAGAACCTTTTAAAATTTCTTCTCCGGATGGAACAGCTGGAAGTTCAGAATCCATTATGATGTAGCCGGCACTTCCTTTCAACCAACTTTCACAGTCTAAGTCTCTGTTCATGGGATGTATCTAATTTGTTGTTTAGTACATTGTGGGCATTCAATAATGGTCTATCAAAAAAGTTTAAAAACACCAAAAAGCTTCATTATCATATTTAGTTGTGACTCTATTTCTTTTCCTTAATCTGGTAAAGTGATTTTTAAATCACTTTACACAACATTACAATAAAAACCGACTATATTCTGGAGGGATTCGTAAAGTGACTTTTCTACATTTGTAAGGACAAATAATCCACACTTATAGTGAACCTATTTGTTCCAACAACAACAGATGTTCAATAATATGACCAGGAAGGAATTATGAATGTGGTGGAGAGATACCGGGAAGATTATGCAAATCAGACAGTTACAACCTGGGCCGAAACCAGATGAAATCCTCTCTCCTACTGCTACAATCCTTCGCTTGTCATCTTACCCCTTGACCCTTGTCTTTTGCACTCACCACCCAGGTAAAGCTTGCTATTATTTAGCACAGTAAAACAACAAATTTTAAATAGAACAATTCTGTGAGTTTTTCTGACTCAGGTCAAGAATCAGGTAACTTTATTTTGGCTTCAATTTCATATTTCAGATAATCTGCTTTTCCCATGATTTTTCTAGCCTTGGATTCTACCACAACCAGGGATTCATCCATTTTCAAAAAAAAACCATCAAACACTTGCAAACGGATAAATGCTGTTTTAGAGCATTATCAGCACAGTCTGCGGTGCCACCTAGTTCCCATGCAGATGTTTCTAGCAGGTGCTAGAGGAGACACCTGTCCAGGTGTCCGTCCAAGCAAACCTACCCGCTTGCTGCTCTCTTCCTCTTGAGCCTTCCTGAACTCATGCTCGAGGGAGCAGTCCAGCTCATTGAAGAGCCCCACCTCCTCGCAGTTCTTCAGGAATCTCGTTGGGGTTGGAGTCTGATCTGAAAACAGAGACCGAGTGATCATAAATGGGACCTTTTCCTCAAAAGTCAGTGGCAAGTATGAGCTAATAAATTCACTAATCCCCTCCCCTCGCCTTAATGACGATGCCGAGTGGCCACCCATAATCTTCCAGCCCTTTAAATAAAATGAGAATATGGAAGAAAATAAAACCATAAAGCCCAGAGGAGCAATACGATGTGTAGAAGGCTGTGGCATGGGAGGGCTTCCTAAGCCTCCCTCTGGTCGACTTCAGGCGAGGAGATCCCACAGTTGACTTTCTGGAGTTCATATTGTTTGAATACACATTGCAAGGTGTGGAATAACTCTCTTTTAACTGGAAAACATGATTTAGCTAAAATAAGGCCAAAAATATCTACAGAGTCCATGTTAAGCCTGCTTTTAGGGGGCTGGGAGGACAAAAAATTATAAATGTTTATATCAAACAAAAAGAGAGAAACAAGCATTCAATTCATTTTTCTTAATGGAGAATAAAAATTTAGCAATTCTTTCTCTCATTTTCGGAATCACAGAAGGATGATGAAAGCTTCCAAGTCAAACACATTCAGCTTCCATCCCTTAAAAATATAATTATTAATTTTATTTTCCTTTTGCTGTAGCCAAAAGAATGTTTTGAGAAGACTCTCTAAAAGGAATAGAATTTCTTTCATATTCTTGATGGTCTGGAGAGCTTACTACTTAAAAACTGGAGGATCTGAAACCACTATTTGTGGCTTAATATTTATGCAGTATTTGCAGTTTATAAAATATTTTCTCACACATTCTCTAGAATCTAGATCTCACAAGATCCTATAAGGTAAGCAGAGTAGAATCACACCTTTGTAATTATTAAGGACAGTCATCTTCCTTGTAAAGGTGCACTCGAGTGGACATGAATAAAACTGTGTAAACTGCCTTTTTCACAGAAACACAAGATAAAAGAACCAGAGAGGACCACTTCCCAGTGGGGAAGTCTGGCCACACCAATTATTTTACAAGCGAAGAAAATGGAAGGCCTGAGTGATTAAGGGTCTTGTCCAAGGTCTCCCAGGTAGATGTGGCAACACTAGGATTATAACCAAGGGCTTGGTGCTATTTCCATTATATATATACAGGCATTATTCCCACCTGAGCCTGTGGCAGACACTGTTAGATTGATTATGGCCCTTGTCCAGCTTGACCTACACTCAGTCTCAAATCTCTTCCTGCACAGTCCTCTAAGCCATCACCACCAGTCAAATGAAGAATGCCCTCAAGTTGATATGAATTTGCAATTTCTGCACTCTCTTTAGGAATTCCTATACGGCAAGAAATTAGAATCCTATTTACTTTTCTAAGTCATAAAAAGAGTAATTAATCCCAGTAAATTATCTACTGAGATTCAAAGAATATCTTAACACCCATGAAGCTGAAATGGCTTGATATCTCCACTTAATCAGCCCTTCCAAGGCAATGTCTCCCGATACCCTATGGGCACAGAGCTTTACTGCCTGAGAAGTAACCGAATGGCTGATCTGGATTCCAATCAACAAAATACCCATCTGCATTCTTTCCCATTCTTAGCCCAATCTCCAAGCTTCTGAGCTCTCTTTGCAGTACATAGAGAGCCTACAACAGACGATCATAAATTGGACATTATAGATAAAAGACATGCAAAGGATTGGGTTTCACTGAAAATAGTTTTATTAAAAAATTAATTTATTTATTAAGATACACATATATGCCTAAGTATCCAATATATACCTATAGCAGTTATGTGTTGTGGCTTATAAAATATAAAATTAGTATTTATGTAGCATTTTGCAGTTTACATTTTTACCCACATCGTCTAGAATCTATTAATAGATCTCACAAGAGCCTATGTGGTAAGCAGGGTGCATATTATTTTAGGACAGGAGAAATAAGTTAAGTACCTTGCACAGGGTCACACAATTTGTAACCATCTTATCACTATTAAGTCCTCTCTTACTTTCGGACATAATCCCTTCTCAATCTAAATCCCATGCTTTGCCTAGACTCTCCTGCCAGGTCCAAAGGTCTTTGGTGCATGTGTAAAAGACAACACTGACAACCCAGAAATCCAGATTAGAAAATCATGTGGTTTTGGGGAAATTACTTACATTCTCTGGACTTCAAGTTCATCATCTTTCAAATAAAGTTCTAAAGTTACATGATTCTGTGAATCCTAAAATCACCACCACAACTAGGTTCGCTTCAGAAGTCAGTTAGGGGGCTTCCCTGGTGGCGCAGTGGTTGAGAGTCCGCCTGTCGATGCAGGGGACACGGGTTCGTGCCCCGGTCCGGGAAGATCCCACATGCCGCGGAGCAGCTAAGCCCGTGAGCCATGGCCGCTGAGCCTGCGCGTCCGGAGCCTGTGCTCCACAATAGGAGAGGCCACAACAGTGAGAGTCCCGCGTACCGCAAAAGTCACTGTTAGTAGGTCAAAGAAAATATGACCACATAAAGGATAGTTGAACAGGAACATCAGTAACAACTGGTTAGACACTGGAAATTAGGCCAGAGGTAAGGGCTAGATATATAGATAAAGGAGATTTATGAATAGAAGGTGTAAATAGACGAAACGTGAGAGTGGAAATATAAGGGTGTGGTGTGGTGTGTGTGTTAAGGGTGTGGTGTGTGTGTGTGTGTGTGTTAAGGGTGTATGTGTGTGTGTGTGTTAAGGGTGTGGTGTGGTGTGTGTGTGTGTTAAGGGTGGGGTGTGTGTGTGTGTGTTAAGGGTGGTGTGTGTGTGTTAAGGGTGTGTGTGTGTGTGTTAAGGGTGTATGTGTGTGTGTGTTAAGGGTGGTGTGTGTGTGTGTGTGTAAGGGTGGTGTGTGTGTGTGTTAAGGGTGTATGTGTGTGTGTGTTAAGGGTGTATGTGCGTGTGTGTGTGCGTGTGTATACGTTTACTGGATGCTTAGTCTGTGCCAGGCATAGTGCTAAGTGCTTTGTATGCATCATCTCATTAATTTTCACATCAACCACATTAGGTAAAAATTATTTCCTCCATTTTACTTATGAGGAAACTGAAAGTCGCCTTTGGCCCCATTTAGTAATGGAGTTGCTTAATTGTATAAGTAATTGACATTCCTAACAATCCCTGGTTCTTCTGAAATATCTTGGAACCATTTATATCCCTCACACAATAGAACTGCATTACAAGCCTACAGACTGACTCTTCACTATCTGAGAGGAACATTTCTGTGACTAAAAAACCTGAGAAAGTATCACATGACAGAACTGAAATAGGAGACCACTTGTCATCAATGGGAATTCAGTTTGCCAGGTTTTAATTTTCCTTTTATTCCTCTATGCTCCTTTGTTGGAGATTTACAAGTTGAGGACCATGATTCCAGGTAGAGAGAATAGCAATCCTAGAGGCTCCATGAGACTCCTGAACTCTGAGACATGTTCATGAGATGCTCCATGGAATTGAATTCAGGTTGGCATTTGGGGGCCCAAGCCCCAAGCAAAGTTGAGAGATGTTTTCTGTCTCCTCTAACGCAAAATTATTCCCAGATACCGGCATGCACCTACATACATCAGCAAAGGGAGGCTGAAGGAGCATGGTACAGGACAGTAATGGCACCGTCCATCATGCTGAGCCTCTCTGCAGCAATAGGGAAACGAAGCTATGGAACAAGGGGAGCTATGGGCAGTAAAGACAGCTGGTTCCCGCCTATCCCCAGAGACAAAGACTCAGAGGAAGGCCCCAGAGTTGTTACCAAACGTGACTTTCTTTGCCGTATGATAAGAGTGAGGGAAAAGCAAAACTGTAATCTGTATCCACATTTGGAATAGATAAGGCACACTGCTCCTAATATTTAATTCATTTTCTTCTTGTGAATGAGCTATTCTTTCCAGTTACAACAGGAACCAGAAAATGGAGCTTAACTTTTGTTTTAACATTTATTAGAATTAATACAGGGTCTCTAGTCATCTTTGATCCCACATGGTACCAGTTCCAAGTAAGCCAGGAAATGTGCAAATCTTCAAAAGGGGGACAGCTAAATCTATCAGCTGCTTAAATAGAAGAGGCAGAGCTTCTCAGCCACATGAATGCCTTGTCAAATAACTACTCCAGCTGAAATTAGACCCGAAGTAAGTGGGTCATATCCATGGTCGTAAGTTAAAATTCTTGTAATCTACACCTTATTTAGAACCAAGAGCATGCACCAGTTAGCTACAGCAGCAGCAATTTCTATGCCCTGAATAACAGTGACCGATGCTCTACTAGGGGATAATATCTAAGGTGTGTTCCGCAGTGACAGGCCACACTCCAAGGTCTTACAGGAACTGGTTCCAGTGGGAACTCAGAGCTGAGATGACTGTTTAAGGACTTATGCTCCCCTTTCTTTTAGTGCTTCCACTCCAGTGAGGTCCATCTGAATGAGAGAAGATAACCCCAAATCTCAAACTAAACAAAAAGTTAATAGCTTTTGAGTTTGAACTTTACCTGAGTTGAAAGTATTTTGTTGTTACCTTTGTAAATCTGCACTGGTGCTGCAGAAATGCCTGCATGCTACCTTCTCACAGTCTACAAAGAGCACACCAGGTTCTCAGGAGACCTAGACACCCAGGGCCAGTGCAAGTGAGAAATCTTACCCTCCTGTACTCCTCTCAAGCGTCGTTGGGGATTTCTTTACCAATCGGACATGAAAGATTTGCACCAAAAGGGATAAATACCTTTTGAAAAGTTGGTCATATTTCAACATCTGGTTCCCTTCCTGGAATGATGAGTCTGTTTCTTGAAAACAGGAGCATCTTTTCATAAAATCACTGCCTCTGTAAATAGCTAGGTAGAGGACATTTGCCATGCAGAGGCACTACTTGCATATCTGCCCGGAAGAGTGCCACAAACTTGGCATTATGAGTTAGGCATTCACCCATCACTTCTATGATAGGAAATCCTGTATCACATTACATCTGGGAAGGACCACAAGTATATGGTCAGGACTACTAGGAAAAAAAGCATCTCACTAAGTTTTCCAATCAGTCCATAGTCTGTCTACCATCAAGTGCTTCAGTCCCAGCAAGTATGATTATTCCAAAGCCTAAATGACAAGCACACAGCTAAAGCAGAAACCCGATTCTTCTTTTAAAAAGTGTTTAGTCTGTTCTACATTTAATAATAGGTTGCTACCTTATTCGGTTTCAGAGCTGTGTTTGAGTTATATGTTTGTCTATATTTCATTTTCCTCAATGGGAAAAAAATAAAGGCAAGGTGACAAGCCATCAATTAAAAAAAAAAAAAAAAAAAGGAAAGCAGACTTCCCATCATATACCAGAGGAGAAAAATATGAGTCCCCTAAGCAAATTTTTTTTCCTATTGGTCTGACAGTCTCAGCTACGGTATCACTAAAGGACTCTATAAAGTAATTCTACATCATTTTGTATTAAATTGATACTATAAAAGCCTCACTAATTCAGACCAGTTATAAGAAAGATCAGTTTGAATTAGTGACCATTCTAACTATAGGGTATTTTTTAAAAGGCAATGCATTTTTATTATTTACATGACTCAATTTCAGCCAACAAAATGTAGCTTAATGGAATTCCTCAAGAATGGTGTTCAAATCAGTAGAGAAAGTATTGGAATTAGCCTATCTATTTTAGTAAGAGTTGGGGTTCTCAAAAAAGGCATTTCTCTTCGAGACTTGTAATATTCTTTTTATAGTCATATTTACCCCATGAATTTTTCAGCAAATGCTTTCTTTAAAATATTCTTATACCTTATCTGAATTTTAATAAAGTCCTAATTGAGTTTACATTAAATGAATTTTAAAATGCATAATCCTTTATAAAAGTAATAATCAGTAACAACTGACAGAATTCCGAGGAATTCTAGACAGGCTTCTTTGCAATAAATGTGCCTTTTATTGAGTGTGAATATACAATAGGAGCACTAGGGTCCTTTCAGTAACACTGACATAACTATTTCCCTACATCTGTCCCAAGAGGCAGTGCTACCATGGGACAAACAAAGGTAACTCTGGTTTTTAAACAATAGCTGTGGGATGCTTAAAAATTGACCCGGACTGGGGTGATCCAGGTCAGTGAGACACGCCCTCACACTCTTGAATCACATGCTGGAATCCATTTATTTCAAGCTAGAGAGCTGGTAGACTAGATACCCTTAGAGAGGCTGTGAGTCAACTAGAAAATGCTCTGATAAAGGCATCCCTTACAACACATGGCTCCAGAAGATATAGACTTAAATAATTCAAGTATACTTTCCACACCTACATACTCACTATTAGCCATGGCTTACCCCTAAGTGTTCCAACAGCAATTAAGCCACAATTTTATTTCATTTTAGAGGAGCTGAGCTGGTAAAAAGAGTTATTAACACTGTGAAACCATGTCTCTGCTGTCCACGTGAACAAAGGGATCAAAATTTGCCCTGAATAGTGGAAGCTAAAGCTTAATGTTTCCACTTAGTCACTCATTGCCTGAGTTCTACTATACTCTTTGTCAAAAGGGATTGGTTTCCAGATTAAACAGACTGGAAGCCAGTTTTTCATATATAAAGGAAGACTGTAGATCAATGCCTTTGACGTATTCAGGTGAATTTTCAAAATTCTATTTTGCTTGACCAACTAAAAACATGAATGAGAAGCTGACATGTCCAAATGCCAGTGCAGTAAGCCCCTACATACAAAAGAGTTCTGTGCCAAAAGTGCGTTCGTATAAGTCCAACAGAATTAGCCTAGGTACCCAGCTAACACAGTCGGATATATCATACTGTACCGTAATAGGTTTATAATACTTTTCATACAAATAATACATAAAAAACAAACAAACACAGTACAGTAAACTACACAAAAGCACAACCACATGCACTCACATGACAACGTGAACTAACTTATGTGACTGGACACGCTAACGAACGTTTGCGTCTTTGAAAGTTCGCAACTTGAAGGTTCGTATGTGTTGCTACAATCTCCTTCTAAAAATGTTTGACCAGTCTCTCCATTTGATGAGTATTGAAGGGATAAGTCAATAATATAAGAAAAAGCAGTTCATAGATTTATATCCAAACATAAATCTAAGGCCGAAACATACTAAAAATAATATGTGTACCTCACCAAATCTATGTGTACAGTGAGAAAATTATAGACAGATAGGGACTTTGGACAAATTGCTTATCCTCTTGATCTTGTTTACTCATATGAAAAAAAAGTGGGATTAAATGACAATGTATATAAAGCAGGGGGAATATTACAGGCATAAGATAAGGCAATAAATGGTAGCTACTTCTATTATCATGCTGCCCTCTGGTGCAAGCCATCTCCACCACCCTCTGTTCCATAAAGATCTGATTAATTTCCATAATGAGAAGTCACTGTGTAACTTTACCATCAATGGAAGAGAAAGAAGCTAAGTATGGGACATACTTAGCATGTGTGTGTGTGTGTGTGTGTGTGCGCACAAGAGAGACAAAGAGACAGAGAAAGAGACAGAGATTTATTTACTTTTTATATCCCAGTTCATTCCAAAAAGAATCTGGAGTGAGATATGTCACCTTTCCTCTGGCTCCTCCCTTAAAATGCTCTTGGATCATTAAGTAGGGTTTATAGCAAAGAGCCATGAGCAATGGATTCGGGTTCTGAGATTGTCTGGTTGATCACAAACAATCTCTTGGAGACAAAAGTTCTACTTCATTGAAAACATTTTGCTTTCTCCACAGTAAGTATTAGGTTTAGAGTCTGGAATTAGAGATAGGCCCTACTTCTAGACCTAATCCGGGTCTCAGTTGGGTTCTGAAGGACTATACTGTCATTTATATTAGATGCTCTGCATCAGACGGTGATAAGGAAGATGGGATGAGGAAGCCGGTCTCTCTTGCCTCTCTTCCATGTGTCAGCGCAAGATACAGTCAGCTGCACTGCATCTGGTCTTGGGGTTTTACCACTTCCAGCCCCACCATATTCAGAGGTCAGGGAGAAAGAACCCCTGAGCCTGGAGTGCTGAACATCAGGTCTTGGCTGAAATGCCACTAATCTAGAAGAGGCCTGTCCTGACCTCCCTTGGGGAGCCTGCTGGCCGCTGATGTCACATTATCATGTTTTATCTTCATCGGAGCACTTCTCCCTAACTGATATTTTCTTGTTTATTTATCTGGGGATTTTTGGTTTTGTTTGGTTTTTGGGTTTTTTGTCTATTATCTCTCTTTCTCCCTACCCCCAACAGCATATAATCAGTTCCATAGAAGAGGGAACTCATCTGTCTGGTTCAATGCCACATCCCCAGCACCCAGCACAATAGGATCCTTGCAGGCCCTCATTAAATGTTTGTTGACTAAATGAATGGTGATGAAGGGGCAACTTCAGACCCTCTTCCCACACCTCAGCTGGTGCCTGTCCTAACTTCTCTCCAAGCACAGCCCAGTTGCCTGCAGCATTAATCGGGCTGTGATGTCTGGTGAGGGAACTGACTAGGCATTTAAAGGCATGGTCCCCTGTCTCTTTCTCAGGTTTCCCACCTGAGTGTGGATCAGGTTTTATCTTTTGGGAAAGGCTTGCAGTACTCTTGAACTTCATCTTCCCTTTCATGAAGCAAAATCAGTCATCTTCTACGTCAATATTTCTACCGTATTCCCCCAACACACAACATACACACACAGAGTTCTCATTTAGTATATTATTTGCTTATTATTTGTTCAACTACAAAGTTGTACTTTGATTCCTATTCTGTTTTGTTTTGTTTTTTTTTCCTGTACAGACCCTGGGAACCCTGTAAAGAAGTGGGGGTGGGGATGTTTGATAGGGCAAGACTTAGGAATTTCTGGATACCTAGACATAATACCATTAAAATAGACCCAAACACCATCCTCTTTGTCTCTAATACTGAAATTTGATCATAATTTGCAAGCCAAACAGATCTGGTGTCATGTGGTAGCTGGTAATTTTGCAACCTGTATGTGGACGTATACTGTCTTCAATGGATTCTCATTTCAAAACTGGCACCTAAAAACCTTTGCTATCACAACTTCCCTCACCATGAAATTATCTTCTATCAGACGGAGAATAGTTGAAGGGAAAGGTTCATGCCCCTCGTCACATCAGGACACTGGAAATGTACCACAGAGCCCAAATAAGGATGGAAGGACCAAGGTGGGAGGGAATGGAAGTCTTTGCCCTCAGAATCCAACACCACCACCCCTATTCATGTCCTTACTAGGGACATGTACTGTCCCTTTAGAAGGAGAGGTTTTATGTTTACTGTCTATCAGTAAGAGCAGACTAATGTTAATAAAACACCATGACCATCACTTTTATTATCCTGCTTTGTGGCATGTCAAAGATTATTTACAAAAAAAAAAAAAAGATCATTTACAGTCATTTTGAGTAATAAATTCTACCTGGCTTAAATAAAATGGACTTTATGGCAAAGCTATAAAATTATTTCAGATCTTACAACTCTTTGGACATTTACCCTTCAAATGTATATGTGTGATATCTTAATAACTTCCCTAACTATAATATTTGCAATTAAAGAAGGATGAAGTGATTTTCCAAAATTTAGGTTAGCTAGACACCCTGAAATTAGTAATAAACATACCTACTATACTTTATCTCCTTAATATATGTTAAACACCAATTCATCTGAAATGAAATTTTGGGTAACTGAATATTGCTTTAAAAAAATAGCCCAAATATTGCTTGAAAAAAAATAATAGCCTTGAACATTTTTGCCCTGATGAGGCTTTCTGATTTAAGATTTGATTTATACTATTTTTATTTTTATTGTTACTATATTTTGAGCTGTACAAAATTATTCATCTTCATGAGAGGTCACAAAATAGGTTTAAGGTACATTAAGAAATAAAATTCTAATGAACATATTTTTAATAAAAGCAGATTCTGAAGCTTTTGATAAATTCAAATCTGAGTAAATTAAGATACAGACAAATAAAACTTCAGTCATACTGACAATCACAATCTAATATGCTAAAACTGAAATGATGTTTGAGATAAATATATTTTAAAGACTTTCCTGGAAAAAAAATGCAAAGCACAAATACTCAGTAAATAGCATATTACAATTCAGTGTGGACAACATTGGCATATGACATGTAGTTGACACCTCAGCCTCTGGAGCTGGACTGGATAGCTCTGTATTCTGTTCCAGCAAGAAATTTCTACGAGACTACAAACATGCAGAGTGGGTAGCAAGTTTAAAAATTTAGCACAGGGAAATATATCCAATCTCCTGGGATAAACCATAATGGAAAAGAATATTTTTTTAAAAGAATGTATATCTGTGTATAACTGGGTCCCTCTGCTGCACAGCAGAAATCAGCACAACACTGTAAATCAACTATCCTTCAATTAAAAAATGGTTTAAAAAAATTTAGCACTTAATTTCATTGGGAGTATGAAATGGCCTCATACCAGCTTCAATATAAAACCTGAGAAAGCAAAATAAAGTATGCCCTTATATTATTCATGCTGTTTTTCCTTCATTTTCTTATTCTGAGTTTGACATAACAAATTAATAAGAATCTGGTAAGAACTACTGAAAAGCTTCAAGAGTTTCATCAAAAACCTATAGGAAATCTATAGAAACGTTCCCACATCTTTAGCTACTTTTTTTCAGACCTTTGGATGGGGCTCCCTGTAGGGCCATCCCAGCAGTCTACCTGAGAGATACTATGCTGGTACTTACCTCTATAGTGATCATATCGCTACATAATCACCACTCCTTCACACTCACCTCCCACTTCCCTACCCCCAGGCAGCCTATTTTAGGGATCCTGTTTGGGAGAAATAAAGGATGAACTTATTACTTGAAATATTGGGAATTCCACAGTCTAGAGCCTTGCTACTTTCCTATACATGTTCATCGTTAAACTATAAGGTTACACCACGTGTGACTCTATAGAACGTAATAAATGATAAAAACAAAAGAACAAAACACCCTTCCTAACCCTTCTAGGCTTTCGTAATTCTTAGAAATTTGAGTTTCTGCATCTCTGTTTCTAGACTTAAGGAAAGACAAAGTTATTTCTGAAGAGCCATCTAGTTCAATAAAAACAAACAGGCTGAGAGAGAGGTGGTAGAGGAGGGAAGGGAAGAAGCTGCCTTTGAACACGAGAGTCTTGCAAATCACAGCCCATCTGTACCACGAACGAGTCACGGGCCAGACGGTGAAGACCTGTGGACAGTCCCGTCACCGGGAGTATTTGATCATATATATAAACTGATGAAGCCTGACAAAGCAGTAGCTGGTGCAAGTCAGAGGGTTAGGACTGCAGGATCAAGGGCCCTATTTTTTTGCCCTGTTGGTGAGTTTGGGAAAGTTGCTCCCTCTCCCACGCTCCTTCATCTCTATCTGTAAAATGTGGGTTGTAATAATAACCTGTCTGAAAAAACTCTTAGGGTATTTACTAATAAGAGCGATAATAAAATACTTGTAGGGCTTCCCTGGTGGCGCAGTGGTTGAGAGTCCGCCTGCCGATGCAGGGGATGCGGGTTCGGACCCCGGTCCGGGAAGATCCCACGTGCCGCGGAGCGGCTGGGCCCGTGAGCCATGGCCGCTGAGCCTGCGCGTCCTGAGCCTGTGCTCCGCAACGGGAGAGGCCACAACAGTGAGAGGCCCGTGTACAGCAAAAAAAAAATACTTGTAAAATTTAACTGCCATAGAAATGCTCAATTATACGAGCCAGTTTTGCCTGTGCAGTCAGTTTCTCTTCTGATATCATTTAAAACATGTTCATGGGCGTATTATTTCTTTCACGATGCCAGGGAGACAGCGGCTTGAGTGAAATATTTCTAGCCTGAGAAGGCCAACAGGAAATGCTTCAATTGCCCTGCTAGGGTTTATGAAACTCTTGCACTTACATGCTTTCATTGGATCACAATAAGCCTGTGAAATAGACTGGGCAGATAAAATCATTCCCATTTAATGGAAAAAGAAACTGAAGCCCAGAAGTGTTTACCAACTTGCTCAAGGTCATCTGGCCAGGCTAGAGTTCAAGTTTCCTTACTCCTTGCGCTCTTTCTAATTTACCACACTACCTCTCAAGATGGGAGAGAATGGAAATTAATTGATGGATTATCATTATTATTTATTTATGATCACATTTGCTGAGCACTTGTATTTCCACACATTATCTTATTTAATTTCCCAATTCTGAAGCAGGTACTATTTCTTAAGGAAATCTTCACTGACCAGCTCAGTCCAGAAAGAGAGCTCCTTCTGCTAAAGCCACACAGCATTTTTCCTTACAATGCTCATTTGATATATATCATGGACAGTCCTCTATTTTAGCTAAGTTTTCACACACACATTGTGATGTCCTCGAAAACAGTAATCATATTAATCTTCGCGCCTCCACGGCAGTCACAACAGTGCAGTGTGCATTACAGATGCTCAATTAACATCTGTTGCTTGAGTAATTACAGGTATGTGACGTTAAAAAAGCCTTACACGGAGCCAAGTTTCATAGTAATAAATATTTCACATTCCAGAAAACAAGAAGTCATAGCTCTCCGATTATTTGAGTGAACACTACATTAGCGGATTACATTCCTGCTTACCATTATTTTAAGCCTCAGCTATACTTTAGAAATATAGATTTTCAAGGTGTAGAATTTGCCAGTGGAAATCATCCTATTCTGTAGAACAAGTGTCTCACATGAGGCTGATCTGATCACCCAAAGTGTCTTTGCCTGATGGCTCCTTACCTGATAACATATTGTCTGTTTTTATTGAGGGAAACTTCAAAGTCATTTCATGCTTGTGCCTATGAATCATCAGATGGTCCTCTGTTGGGAAGCGCTGTCAAACAAATAGAAAAAAAGGGACAGGGGAGAGGAGCCATTCAGTTTTGTAATATATATTTCACCATCACAGAGAAAAAGATACATTCAGCACTGCAAACGTGACAAGGAAAACAAAAAATTAGTTCTGAAAAAGTGTGAAAGCATGGTAAGTAAAATGACAAATTATCTTACACAACCACATATGCATTCACGTCAAACTTTGGAAAAGAACTACACGTCACGCTTAATTATTTGCCATATATATCTACAGATGTACCCCATGACATTTGCATAGTATGTTTCTGTTTATGAAGACCTTGCACACTGATTATCTCATTAATTATAATTATACATATGATGTATAGTTACACAGCAAATTATTTTGAGTGTTCTATACTCCATGCAGTGTAGTAAACCAACACTTTATTTTTAATTTTCAGGGAATGATATTATGGTTGTCAAAAATGCTGCGCCCAAATATTTTCAGCTGTCTGGCTTCTGGTCATATGGTGGAATTGGATTTCCTGGCCCTCTTGTGGTTGGGTGGGGCCATGTGAGTAGTTCTACCCATTGAGTCATGAATGGAAGTGACATGTCATCCAGATGTGAGCATCTATTTCTTGGGGCAAGACCCTCTCCCTTTTAGCAAAGAGATTCACAATACAAGAAATAGTGGCCCCTCAATCATCCCAAATCTCTGAAGAATTATGAAGAGCATCTCTGAATTCTGAAGGATTATGAAAAATATCCTGCCAATCTATAACTGAAATGTATGCTTGGGCAACTGAAATAAGCCTTTGTTGTGTCAAGTCATTGAAGCTTTGAACTCATTTGTTATTGTAGCAGATCCCAGCCTATCCTGACTCAGACTGGTATGTTTTAATAACTGAACTTAACAGGGTATCTGCTTTATCAAAGTCAAATGAGAATTCAACAAAAGACAATAAAGTCTGCTGAATATTTCCAAATCTTTGACAATCTAGAAAATCTCTCAGAGCGTCCCAGCTCCTCAGGATAGCCATTATAAATTTCAATTACCATTGTATATTAAGGTAGAAATCTTTTCTGCAAACAGTATAATTTGTATTCACGGGAATGAGGGGATTCACTGGGCTAAATCCTTTGGAATATTCTAAAAGTAGTTCTTCAAGTAAATATCACTTATTTCTTTGTCATTTGTATAACATAAATTGGAGAGTACAGAAGTTGCAACACATGGTGATCATGCCAGATTTCTGAATACACAGAAGTCTTCATGACATGTGGGTTTTTCCTGCAGGATCATCTGGTCCTCTATAACACTATAGTAGAATGACTGCATCAAATAAGTGACACTACCATATGTGGCTTAGACACAGAGGTTAAATTTCTTAGTCTTTCTGTCAAAAGCCTTATTATAATTCTTTTCTGTAATATATACCAAAAAACAACATGGGAATAGCCTTCATTTGCAGTCATTTTGTTAGCCATTTTTGGCTCCATAAAATAATAACCTAAAATAGAATATAAACAAGAATACTTATTATATACTACTAATAATCTCCATGATATCTCATATTAATTATAATTACCTTCCAAATAAGACAATACAGGATATCTGTGATTTTTTTTTTATTTGGTAGGAAAATAGCAAATTGTAAATAACCAAAAGGTACAGTCTGCAATAGATACAGAGCTGAGAGAGGCCACTGGAACTTAAAACGAGGTAAATGCAGAGGGCAAAGGAACAGTGAAATTAACATTGGACTTTGTGAGATCAGAAAGAGCAAGAGAAGCTTGTTTCTCCTCACTTTTGGGACAAAGCTAACTTATAAGGAGCCGTAACACACACACACACACACACACACACACACACACATACACATACACACACACACAACCTCCCAGGTATTATAGGCCATTCCTAATAGAGCAAAGGTTCTCTCCAATGAGGGAAAAAGGGGGTGGGAGGGGAATCCATCCATCACCTCCAACACAGCGCAAGCACTGATAATTCATATTTACTCCCCTTTCCAATTCCCAGCCATCCTTTCTTCTCCATGCAGGTCCCAGGCTATGGAACATCGCTCAAGTAA
This sequence comes from Delphinapterus leucas, assembly GCF_059928025.1. Classification (NCBI taxonomy): domain Eukaryota; kingdom Metazoa; phylum Chordata; class Mammalia; order Artiodactyla; family Monodontidae; genus Delphinapterus; species Delphinapterus leucas. The sequence continues at coordinate 47,583,459 of NC_143137.1, forward strand.
ATGCCATGATGGACTGATTCCCTAACACCCCACCAGGAGACCCTTGGAATCACTGGCCAACCACATCTCTTCAATTGAAAGATGCTCATGTTTTTATAATAGCTTATCAAGAAAAAGAAACACTTCCACATTAAATAGAGACATCAAGTTTTAGATATATCTTTACATTTAAATTTAGTGGGGGTTGAAGGAAGAGGCTTGGAATTTTACCTTAAAACCAAGAAACTATGTAAATTCTCAAGTCTCATGTTTCTCCAAACCTTTCCTCAGTTCACCCAGCCTTCTCAAGGAAATGACCTGCTCCTTCACTGAAGTTCAAGGTCATTTGAAATGCATCCCTTCAACATTTATTATCACCTCCATCTCAGAATTTACATTAACTTCATAGGTCCTATTTCCATTCCCTCCTGTCTCTGAGGAATGAGCAACCCCCCGCTCCACAGGATCCTCTACACCCCTGTAGTCTGGGGAAGGGCACTCCAGCTGTGGTCCTTCAAGCCAGCATGCTCACTCCTCCTTGCCCTTGACTAAATCCAGCCTGGCGAGCCTTGACTTGATATATGTATACGTATAACTGATTCACTTTGTTATAAAGCAGAAACTAACACACCACTGTGAAGCAATTTTACTCCAATAAAGATGTTAAAAAAAACAAAACAAACAAAAAAAAAACCTGTTCTCAAGCTGCTTCCTTCTCAGGCTACCATTATATCACTCTGCTTCCCGTCACTCCCTAGCACTCTTGAAAGGCTCCTCTATGCTGGCTACCTCCACTTCCTCACTACCCACTCACTCAATCTGGCCCCCACCCCGACTCCTCTCTCATAGGTCGCCGGCAAACAGCCAACTGCCAAACCCAACAGCCCCTGCTCAGGCCTCTCGCTGTGCCAGCTCTAGCAGCGTCTGACACCAGTGACCACACGTCTGTAGCATTTATTTATTTATACCCTGCCTGATTCCAAAAAGGAGAAAAGATGGCTTAGAGCAATACCTAAAATAGAATGGGGGAGCATCACTTAGAAGTAGGTGATTCCCAAAAGGGAAGGGATCCAAAAAGAAACAAGGCTAAAGCCAAAATGCAAGTCACTGGGCAGTCACTCTCAACCGGGGGCAATTTGGCCCCCAAGGGGACATTTAGTAATGCCTGGAAATCTGGTTTTTGCAACTGGGGAGCGCTACTGGGATCTAACAGATGGAGGTCAGGGATGCTGCTAAGCATCCTATAATGCACAGGGGAGCCCCACACACATACACAACAAAGAATTATTCAGCCCCAAATATTGGTAGTGCCAAGCTTGGGAAATTCTGCCACACAGTCCAATGTCCTCTGTGCACTTCTTTTCTCTCTGACTTATCCAAATGCTGGATGCGGCTAAATACCCCTTTCTTAAAGGCTCTCCTCTACCATCATTCACAATCCTGGACTCTCCTGGAACCCTAACTTGCCATGAACCCTCTCTGGCCTTTGCTAAGTGTCTTGAGGATCCCTTTCCCTTAAATGCCCCTTCCACAGAGACACCCCCATTATCCTCCCCAAGTAAAGTAAATCCCCCTAGGATGGTCTTCAGGGTGACCTGTGCTCTTCCTTCATGGAAAATTGCAATTCATTAATTAATTGATGAATTGCTCATGTGGTTCCACATGTAATGCCTAGGCTAGAAGTTCCGTGAAGGCAGGGATACATGTGTTTTATGCACAGAGCAGGCCCCTCAAAAATGTGCTGAGTGACTCAAATTGAATAAAACTTAATGTCACATTTTTACAGCCAAAGCAAAGCAAACTGCTCAAGTTATTGGATTCTTTCTGGCTATTGAGACTCCCCCTTAAGGAAACTAAGTGGAAATCAGTTTTAACTTAGATAAGACAATTTTCTGCATTCACAATGGAGAGTCCTGGTCTAGCAGAACTTCTCCCAGTACTTCAACCTATCTGTGTCTTCCCAGTGTTTCCTATTTCAAAAGGACCTCCAAAACCAGCTTGCCAAAATATAGTTGAAATTCAAAATAATATTCTCTACTGCTTTCCTTATTTATTAGGTAAAAACCAACATTCATATAAAAGCCCCTGGAGAATCTGCCAGAACACAAGCAAAGGAGGCTGGTTTCTCAGCTGGTGGCTGATGTCAACAGGGGCATCGCGAGGCAATAACATTTCATGTTTCCATGACATATTCCCTCCAGGAAGCTTCCAGGACCCTCCTCAAATTCTCTGGGGAGATACAATGAAAAGGGTCCTTCATGGACATCACCTCTCACTGACTCCCAGACATTGCTCTGCGCTGTGCTGCCAACCCCACAACATAAACAGGCAAGAGCGTGGGGCTTGATTCCACCTGAAACTACTGGGCACTTCAGAGAAAGAGAGCATAACGACCCACATGCCTGTGCTCTGAGTTCTAAGCTTGTCCTTTATCCCATAAAATGAAGAGCTTGGCATGAGAGCACCATGTGTGGTCATTTTCCAATGACTGGAACTTGGAGATATCCAAAGGGTCAAGTGTAGAAAAAGTCACCATCCTGTTCCAAAGGAAAAATGTCAAATTCTGATTTTAGATGATGTATGTTTCCAGTTTCTTTCAAAGGGATGGGTTCTAGTACAATAGTAGCAGAAGTCACCATAGCAACAGTGGGCGTCAATTGAGCACAACGTGCAGGTCCTTTACTAAACACTCCACACACAGTACCTCATGTAAGCCTCACATCTAACCCACTTGATGGCAGCCATCAGAGGCTAAAAGAGGGTTAACCCAGCATAGCAGGCCAACTTCCTCTCTCAAAGTTTAGATAAATGGAAAAACTATGGGTTCTAGATGAGTCATAGGGGGTTTATTTTACTCAAACGGGAAAACAAAACAAAATCGAATTCAGTCTCTGATGGTGAGCTATTTCACCAGTAATCCAAAGGCCCAGAATTCAAGTGGCTATTGTCAAAAAGAGCACCCTCTTTCCCCCTGTCTGAAATAACAATCCTGAACATCTGGTGGGCAGGATGCAGCTGGCTCGCTTCCAGGGGAAAGTTATGGATGGAAATGGCCAACACTGATGTATTTCAGAGGCTGTGAGGGAAGTAGTTCAAACTAGTCAAAGTGGAAAATGATGAGGATGATGGTGACGATGACGGTGAAGATGATGGTGAGGGGGACTTCGAGAATATCTTGGTGAAGAAGAAAAGCCAACAACAGGCATGACCGCCAAGTGAGAGTTGCCTCACTGTGGGGAAGGTACTGCATCCCCTGCAGGCCAGAGTGGAGGACCCCCCTACACTCACCTGGGAGCAGCCTGGGGCACTGCAGACAAACGGCCTCTCCTGCTCCAAATTCATCTTGGATTCCTCATAAATCTGAAGGGTCAGGGGGAGAGAGGAAGGAAAACAGAAATTCATGAATATCTCCTGCTTCTACCTGAGAAAGGCAATGGCTCGGAGCCCCCTCCTATGCCAATTCCCAAATTAAATGAGAAAAACATAAACATGAACAACAGGTCCTGCCTTGCTGAAGTTTATCAGGCTCCCTGCAGTCCAAGTTCCCACTGTGTTTTCTTGAGTGCCTATTTACTGCACTTTGAAGAAAAAATGCCAACAAAATGCAACCCAAAACAATGTCTATTGCAGCAGAAATTCTGCCTGGTGGGTGTTATTATCAGGTAAAACCCCACCTGTGCAAGGCAAAGAGCAAGAGAAGGGTAGTTACTGGGCAATCATCAGTGTGAGGACCAATCCTGAGCATCAGGTCAAATGATTCTCCCATGATCACCCCACTGAGATTCAGTATGAACAAGGGACGCAAGGTAGCCCTATAGCCAGCTTAGCAAATGACCCTGGCAGTGAGCCACGGTCTTAAATTCTCTTTCATCTCAGGCATTTGATGATGCCTCAACAAAAGCTATCCAAATTGTACAGAGGTGACGAGAAATCAGCAAATGCAAAAAGCATTACCTTAAATATTTCATTAATTTCATTAATCAGGTTTCACAGCCTGATTTGAAATTAAAATCAGATTAAGGCAACTGCCCCTCTGATCTAGATAAGTTGTCTGGAATAAGGTAGCTTTGCAGGGAGAAACCTTATGTTGTGATCTCAGACATATGTTAAACTATAGTATGGTCTTTTCTTATGCAGGGGTTAGGCTCTAAGGTAAGTTCATTAGGCAAAAATTGAGCGTAATCAAATATCTTTGCAAATCTTCCCCCAAACCGATAAAAGTACAATATATATGATGTGTAGTTACTAATCTATACAGTAACATAAAATTTTTTTTAAATATCATAAGAAGTACTATACAATTGAAGTTCCACAATTTAAATAGTTTTCTAAATCATACTTTTCTTTTTGCCAGTTTTGGAACTGAGTTTACATAAGCTCCATGTGCTGCTGGTGGGACACGGCTTCATTATAGAACTAAAATCTACTGTTTTGTCTCTGAAGAAAGGAAGTCCTGTGCTTCCTTAAAATTCTACTTGTAGGTTATTCCAAAGGAGTCTTAAGTCACCTTCACCCTTGAAAGAGGAAACTCTGCTTCACTCATGGAATAGTTACCCTTCATCCAAGAAAACTTTATCATCTTGCAAAAAAAAAAAAATTCTAATTTGTACGTCATTACAGCCTTCCCCCAAACACGAATATATCCACATATATTCTTTGGGAAATAGAGGCATACTTTCACTTTTCTGAAACACAAAATGAAAACACTTGCCTTAGATAACACTCCTAGTCAGATATTAAAAACAAATTTTAAAATGTAAACTCTCTTCACATCACTATTCCTCAAGTTTCACTAAGTAATGCCCTTTTCACTCTCCATTTGGAATGACTAGTCACCTATCAAGGCAGTAATGTCGAATAATTTTACAGTTTTCCTGTATCAGGCATATTGGTTAAACTTTTTTACTCTATTATATTTAGAAGAAGGAGGAAAAAAATACAAGTATCTTCCGAAGTTTTCCACTTGCCCTTGTCTGAGGAAAGTCATGAGCAACTAAAATGACTTCTCACATCTCGTTATTCATGTGATTTTGCCATCACTTATCATAGAGCATCCCTCCTCCCCGCTGTGAATGCTGATGACTTACTTCTAAGCCTCCAAATAAAGGGTGACTTTAAAGCTGAGAAAATGATTTTGATCCAAGATAGAACAAACAGCATAGTAACTGGGTTATTCATTAATATTAAATATGCCTTGTTTTTCTAGTAAACTTTTTAAAACACTTCCCTGGAACTTTTCTGTCTCTGTGTCCATGATCTGCCTGACCATTACCAGGTCACTAAACTGCTTCATGCCTCAATTTCCCCTCCTTTAAATGGGGGTATGAATATCAATCTTCAACTCCTTCATTCCTGTATCACACCAACCAGTTAGGGAGCCATTTCCAAATTATGGAGAAAGGTCTTAAAGGTATTTAAGTGTGTGTGTTTGGAGGTGGGGGGAGGTTTTGCGGACAAGTGTTACTGGAACCTCACTCTAATATTAACTATTCCTCATGTATAATAGAGATGTTGCTATAAAGTAAGTCTTTCTTGGACATCATTTAACAATTTTGGTTGCTAAAGTAACCAAAGAATGCCAATATTAGTCATATTATTAACCAATATTAAGATTACATGATGGTAAAATGGGAATGTTCAAAGAAAGTTCCATATAAATACATGTATGGTCTACATCTGAAAGAAGTAATTCGTGATAATAATTAAATTAATGTCCAACCGACAGAAGTGGTCAAGATTGGAAGTGCTACTGCTGCAGTTTAAAGGGGATTCATTAATAAGCCAAAGTGAAGAAAAAGACTGACCAAGCCTTGCCACATCAGTATGAGGAGGAAGTATTCTTCTACCATAGTCACAACTCTATCCCAAACCTGAGTCCACCAAAATGCTGACTTTTCCCATAAATTCAGGCCCTTAATGGTAATAGTTTATCAATTCTGCTTAACATCAACATGAGCTACCTTATCTTAATTATTGGTTGTAATTTGCATACGAACTGCAGCAAATATCATGGAATTATATGATGCTAGTGATAGGAGACTGAACAACGTTCAGTCAGAAAAAAAATTTTCAGTCATATAGACTTACACTTATTGAGCCTTCAAAGTCTGGACGCCACACTTAGAGGAATAGGATCAATTAGACAACTACTGAGTCTGCCTACAAATAGTTTAGAGTTCAGTTCATTATGTTCAACTGAGTTACCAGTCATTGTACTATTTTATTATTAAAACATATATGAATCTGTATCAATTTATTGTATGCTATGAATCCCACGGACCAAATGTTTTGGCAACATACTATTGGAATAAGTGGCCTAAGGTAAAATGGCAGTTGCTAAAATAAAATACGTTTTAAGTGATGAATAAGGTCTGAGTGGGTGTATATATGTGTGTGAACCTCAACTGCTTTATTTTGATGCTCTGCGTTCCCACATTTAGCCCTCTATAAACAGCACACCCTTGCTCATTCCTCCTGTGTGGGTGTTGGAGATAGTTTTACTAAATAGTACCACTCTACCACACAGGCTTCATTACTTTTATCAACCAGTATGATCTGGTCTGATGTATTAGTCAAGAGCCATGATCTCTTTTTATGGTCTATTATTATGGTTCTTTTCTAGCACATATTGTAATAATTATTCTCTCAAGCAGACTTCTACTAAAGCCCTGTGTATATCCTTTTATCATCCATCACATGGGGGGCAAATTACTCAGACATGATTTTAGCCAGGCTGTTCTGCATTTGGTCCTCAGAGGTCAGGCCTCATCTTCTCATTTCCCATTCAGTTGTTTTACTAGCTGGGATGTTTTAATGAACCAGGTTTTGCTTGGCAACCGCCATACCCCAGGCTGCATTGCACAGAGCTGCCATAGTAGGCGTTCAATAAATATTTGTGGGATGGATAATGAATCCTGAATCACCACAATAAACCGTCTCAAACAGCTTGCTTTTTTCCTACTCCTAAGGCAGTGGTCCTCAAACTTTTCGGCCCACAGCCAAGTTTTCAGCAAGGCAAGAGTTTGTGCAAGCCAATAATTCCACCTGTTCCCAGTTATGACCAGAGAAGAAATCTCACCAGGTTTAATGGAAAAAAGTCAAAGTTGCTTTTGGTGAAAACAACAGTCTAGTTTTCATTAAATTTCACATGTAAATGTATTAATTCATTATGAATTCAGTCTGTTAATATTGTCATAGATGCTGAAACCGCTGGAGTCCAGTCTATTAACCATGTGTGGACTGTTTATGGCACCCAGAGAGGGCCCTCTGAGTAACACCCAGTGACCCCATAACTTTGGTTAAATACAGTAATAATTGTGGAGGGAGCTGTCTAATCATTTAAGAGTTTCTTTACAAATAGTATCATTTTTTGTTCCTCCTTTTCCAAAGTTTAGCTTCAATGTTCACTTAGAACAAATGCCTCAAGAGTCTAATCTCCCTTCAGAGTTTTGGAAAACAATACAAAACCCTAATAACAAACCCTAATGGTGTATAAAGCGAGTAGAGGTTTTTCGTAGTCGACAAGGAGATGACAGGTTTGATTTACAATTCAAACTAAACTGCCACTGGATTCAGCTGGCCTCTCAATGAGCAAGAATCTCTTTCATTGTTTAGCGTTTGACCCTACAAATTCCTCCTGGTCTAAAATGGGAAATCTTCCACAATGGCTGATGCAATCCATTCAAATGCTTTGCCAGGCATTTAGGTATATACTTGGAATTACTACTTCATGAAGGGCAAACGCTGCAAAAAACAAATGCTACAAAAAACTTGGATAGTCTACATAAAATACTGTAAATATGTATTTTCAACTTAAGAGCAACAACTGAGCCCAAAGGGCTCTGCTTTGCTAGAATCAGCCAACAGTGACGCTTCCCCATCTAAATCATAGTAAGTCATTACCGATTCTTAGTTAACAGCAAACTCCCATCTCAGTGTAATGGCCCAAATTCCCCCCACAAGGGCAAACACATTCATACAGTGATACGCGATTTGGAATAGTAAGACACTAAAAATGTTGTTTGAATCTGAAAATCTGGCATGCACTTTTATCAACACCAAAAGTTCTGGGAACTTCAAAGCCACAACTGTATATATAAATGAGCACTAATAATAATATTGATAGCCTCATCAGCTCTGGTATTGTTAATCTGGACATGAATGCATTAGAGATCTGAAAGGGGGCTTGCATTTTAACAGCGATGTTAACAACCTCTGTCAGCCTTTACTGCCCTACGATGAGCGTGGAATGAGTCTTCTTGGCAGGACTCCTGTGAAGCAGATCTTCGCTACCCTGTTGAGCTTACTAGACTTTAGAAAGGGTTCTAGAAGAGGAAACAGGTCCTTCCTAAAATGCCAAGGTTAGCTGACAAACATCTTGAGTTCATCACACTGTGTGAGATTCCAGATCAGTCTTACTTTGTTTCTGGAAGCAAAGATTGTTTATTATCTAAATTAGTTAAGGGTATAGCCAATTTGTACTTCATGTCTCTGGAAAAAAAAAAAAAACACCAAATATTTCTCTCAATGTCTTGGTCAGGAACGCAAAGAGCGACACTCAATAATAACCCAACACAAATTCAGCAAAAGCACACATTAAAGTATTTTATTCTAAGATGCCTGATTCTACCTTAAAAGCCAGGGTGCAGGGTCATTCTCCCAACATGTGGCTAGCTATTGGAAAGGAATTATTTATTTAATCTGAAGGATATGGTACCTTTCACTATTTTATTTGCTCATGTGTGATACAGAGCCATTTTAGTAAAACATGGTAAATAAGACCATTTACAGAGGTATTATTTTAAAAATAATTTTTAAATTATTTTAAAATTCTTTAGAATTATTTTAATATCGTAACTTCAAACAGAAAAATAAACACCCTTGAATCTCAGTCCAAGAAAATCAATTATTTTGTGAGTGGGTCTTAGTATCCATCTCTGCATCTGTGTCTCTCTGTGTCTTTGTTTTTCTGTGTATCTTCGCTCTTGAAAACTCTATGTCTCTCTTTTTATATGTCTGTTTCTCTGTGTCTTTGTCTTGTTATGTATGTCTTTGTCTCTCTTTGTCCGTCTGTCTGTCTCTCTCTCTCTCACACACGCACACACACATACACACACTCATTTTATCAGATGTGCTCTTACTAGTTTTACTGGTAAAAAGATCTAGTAGGCTTGTTTCCTGTTTCAGTGTTATTCTTGAAGTGGGCTGCAGCTAGAATCTGAATTTCATTGGGCTATTATTATTTGCAGCTGTGTGACCTTTTTAACCCCGCTTTTAAAGTGACATTTCAGCCCTCAAGCTTGAAACGCCTTGAATGCTGCAAAGTTTTCAAACTAGAGATTTATACAGGGAACAAGACCAAGGGTGGGACTCTACCTTCTCAGTGAAAATTTCAACAGAACTTGGCGAGAATGGGGGTGTCTTGCTGGGCAGTTTACAGCCAGAACTCTTCCCTGGGAGTCCTCAGCTTTACCCAGACCACTTGCAGCTAAACATTGCCATCCCGTTCAAACCAGAATATCATTGTCCTTAAAAGATGTCCACCATTCACTGGTATCCCCAAAGTTCAGAGTCCCACAGCCTGAATCACAGACCTCTTTAGGTTTGTTTCACAGGCTGCATCACGCTTAAGGGACTGTGCAAATGTCCCTTCGAACCAGGCCCATGGTTCCCAGGAGGAAGGATTTCCAAAGAGCTTTTGTCTCTGGAAACTCACAGGGCCTTACTTCCCGGCCCTCACAGGAGAGAGTGCTGGGGGCTCACGTCCTCTCGTGTACTTTAGCAGAGGTTTGTGGTTTTATTTATGTGGCGTTTATACTGTGTATGAAAAAACATTCCAGTGGGATTGGGTTTTCATATGTTAGATTCCTCTGTCTTCTCTCTCTCTTTTTTTTTTTTTTTTGTTTTTGTGTTAAGTTTTCCATATGTTTCTTTGGATATGAGCCCTCTTTTCAAAGTTACTGGCTAATTTCTACTTATGTTTCACACAATACTGTCTCACAGCTTTCCTACCTATGGGTTCAGAAGTTCAGAACATACTTGTTAAGCAACAGTGCTGGACCTTAGAGGTGCAGCGTATTAGTCTCTGCAGGGTATGTGTCTGTGCCCAAGGCCGTATGTCTAAGTCTGTGTTCCTCTTCCTGTTTCCACCTTGCACAATAGATTTTTGGCAGGACACACCTCATTTCAATGAAAAGTTTATTTGACATGCATGTGGTTAACAAAACACTAGCTTAGAGATTCTCAGGTTTTGAAGGAAATATTGAATGTAACAAAATTACTTGGCTTGTTTCTAATGAGACTGAACCCAAGCTCAGAAGACAGGCTGAAAAGCAAACTCTTCCTTTTACCTACTCCCAAAACGAACAAACTGATGAGAAAAGAAAAAAAAAAATTGGAATAAGAGGTGACCAGGGGTTCAGTTGACCTTGTCATCTGTACCTTTCCAGAAAGTCTTCCACTGCAATTTAAAATAATTGCCCTGTGAAACCCTGAGAGGAAAAACTATGATAGCAAAGAAATTAAATGCAAAACCAGGTATATTCTTCATTCTGGTCAAAAGCAGCTTGCCTTTAGAAATTGAATAACTTAGCAGAAGAAAGAAAAAGTTCTTTCTTTCCCTTTTTTGCTCTACTATAGTAAAATTTGACTTTAAAATTGTAACCCGCTCCCAAATGGGACCACTTTGCCTCTGGATACTTTTTAAGACATTTTGAGTGCATTTGGTTTTTAAACTGTTTTCATGTAAAAAGAATATTTTTGAATATTCTGAAAAATTACAACTTTCTAGTCTTGGCTTGCTTTTCACACATTCAAATGATTTTTATTGGCTAGAACTGTTTTCTTGGTATCTTTATTCTATACAAGTATCCTTGTGTCTCCAGCAACAATATATGTTTGGTCCATGTGAGGTATGGGCTGAAGTAATCTTTAACAAAACATCTGAGAAGTTTCCTTCTTGTGCATGAATCAGAGCTACAAAATGTGACACTGTGTATGAAACACAGTGGTGATCATGCCAGACCTCTCTGCTCTCTGCAAGGCCTGGTAAGAGGCTATTTCATCTTAGTATTAAATCTTATGATTACCATCACTGACTTACTAGTAAAAGACATTTGAGAATGATGGTATCAAACTGAGTGTTTTTTATCTTTTACTCCAGAAGAAAGCTAGGCATTCTCAAGTCCTATCTAAAGTAGCCAGCAGTTGTGTTCAGAACTTGCCCCATCTCACCGTGTCAGTTGAATACAAGGGTAAAAATACATTCAAAGACTTGATTCAGATTCCTACCGCACTATGCGTCAAATGTCAAGCATGTGAACATTTGACAGTACTAGCAGGTCACTTAAAGGCCACGTTAAGGTAAAAATCTTAAGTCATCTGAAGATTCTGTCATCATTCTAATAAAGTTCCCTCTGTAAATACTAGCAGGGACTCCCCTGGTGGCACAGTGGTTAAGAATCCGCCTGCCAATGCAGGGGACACAGGTTTGAGCCCTGGTCCGGAAAGATCCCACATGCCACGGAGCAACTAAGCCCGTGCACCACAGCTACTGAGCCTGTGCTCTAGAGCCTGCAAGCCACAACTACTGAGCCTGCGCTCTAGAGCCCACGCACCACAACTACTGAAGCCCGCACACCTAGAGCCCACGCTCCGCAGCAAGAGAAGCCACCGCAATAAGAAGCCCACGCACCGCAATGAAGAGTAGCCCCCTCTCGCCACAACTAGAGAAAGCCCGCGTGCAGCAACGAAGCCCCAATGCAGCCCCCAAAAAAAAATCAAAAAAAAAAAAGTATATATATCTTAAATACTAGCAAAAGGCACATTTTCATCGGCTTTCCTAGAGAAGGCACAATTTCCTTGCATGGCCCAGCAAGAGGATTTGGAAATATGTGAAACCAGTTTTTAGTTGCCACTGTTTCTGGGAGTCACCACTGTCATTTAATAGGTGGGGTCAGGGGTACGAAATATTCCATGACGTGCAGAATGGGCAGCCCTGTGCAACACCAAAGTTTCCCGACCCAACAGCTAATAGTGCAGATTTTGCAAGAATAATCATAGTATTAGTCCCACTGCCCACTGGTTTAGAGGTAAAAAGCAGATAAGAGTAAGAAAATAGTAAGAGTGAGACAATGAAAACAAAGTCAGCATACAGCAGAGGAAATGAAAATAAGAGACTAAACACGTACCCACCTCTTTATACTTTGCACACAGCTCTGGAAAACGCAGGCAAAGTTAAGCCTAGGATGAGGCTAGATTCAATGCCAATAAAAACTTTATGAATATTCAAAAAAGTATGTGAAATTATCATTCCCTTTCAATGTGAAGGAGGGCTGGGGACTGTTGCCAAAATTTAACTAAGCATAAGCATACGCTTTCAATCCATAGCGGAGACAGATGAGTAAACTAGAGTAGACTTTTTTAAGTGAATTACCTCGTTTGGCTACCTACAGCCCCACTCTCCAGTTCACTTACCACAACGTTCTAAGCGGTGTTGACGCAATGGTAGCGAAAGAAAGCCTTGGCCCAAGGTGGAAACGGCTCTTGTGCAGATGCCCTTTCACTCCTGATAATTGCCTTGTTAATTTTATATTATTGCTGAGGACAGCGTCACCAAAAGGACCATGCTTTGTTTGATTTTGGTTTTCTTTTCCTTTTAAAATTCAAGCGGAGAATGTCACAAGATTTCAAATTGTTTTTATGTTACTGGTACCATCAGTCATCAGCTCATAGGATACTTATTAGGGGAACACTGGCCCCCTAACCCTAACCAACTTCAAAACTTATTAATAGGGCAAAAACTTACTAATAGGCATATATACATACACACACACACACACAAATACATATATATATATATATATATATACACATTTAATTTTTTTTCTCTTTCGGCCTAAGTTTTCTAATTGATAGGCTGCAGTGTGTATATATACACATTTAATTTTTTTTTCTCTTTCGGCCTAAGTTTTCTAATTGATAGGCTGCAGTGTGTATGCGTGACACACATTACAGAGATTATTTCATCTCCATAAACTAGCTCAAGTCTCAAAACCGATACCTAGTCCTAAACGTAACCCAGAGGAGACTACTGAGCTCCAAGGAGGTATAAGAGGAAAACCCGGGTCTGCCTCGCAGCCCAAGTTCACCACAGTTAAGGATCATTAAGCTTGTATTTTAAAAGTGCAGAAATCAGATGTATTTCTGAGAATCACTAAGTCGTTTCCACAGACTAGAAAAGTCCTTCATGTCTTTCTCAACTTCCTATTAAACAAAAGAGCCACTCACTAAAGCCTATAAACCCACTGAAACATACTGGAAAAATGGACACAGAGAGAAAAGGCCTTTTCCTTGAACCACCACCCACGAGAGGTTACACTGTACCAGACTCCAATTCATCAAAAGGTCCTAGCTATTAACAAACAAACGAGGGGCCAGCTCCTTCTCTCCCCAGGGCTCGGCCCCCAGACAACAGCTCCATTTTTCAGTCAACACTCCCTATGAGCACGGAAAGGGAAAGGGACTTTTTTGAATGCCCCTGCTCCCCCAAACCTAGGACCTTTCCCTCAGCTTGACTGTGGTCTCTCTACTCAGGAGGTGGAGGTCAGGCCCTAGGAAATACCCTGAACCTGGACTCTTCCGAGAGGAAAAGTGAAAGCAGGCAGGGGCACGAAGCACCCAGAGGGGATTTGGAAGCAGGCCGGTCAGACATTTCCATTGAAAGGCTGGGTAAAGGGGAAGCAAAGAGCCCCCAAGCCCACATGGGTGAATTACAGCTGTTCAACGAGCCAATTCTAGGATCTTCATAGGGCACTGTTCAGGGGCAGCTTCAGGGAGAGTGACCTGTGGACAGTGATTGATTACCTGTCGCCCAGAACTTGTTCCAAAGTGATTCAACCTCGGCATGCACTGGGACAGCATCAGAAACCGAGGACACTGGTCTCATTCATTCATTCCTTCCTCACACAGTCACCGGGCACCTACCAAGCATTAAGCTCCATGCTAGGAACAGGAAGGTTCATAAAAATAGCCCCTGCCCTTTGAGCAGTGACCATCCAGTAGGGAGGTGAGGCATGTACAGATGTCTATGGTGGAAGGTAGAATTTTAAAGGCCATAAAGTAGTTTTAACAAAGTGCTATGAGAGATCAGGGGCCATGAGAAAGCAAGCCTGTTTTATTAACTACGTCAAATACCACATAATCTCCTTTCACAGCTAAACATTTCTCACGATCAGCTATCAGTTCAAGGAACAAACACACACACACACACCTTGAAGCGATCTTTTAATTGTACTAGAAGTAAGGTTTTTATGTTTGTTTTAATTTAGGCTTTATTTTACTTTTAATTCTGATAAATAAGACTACATTATTTGCAACAAGCTTAACGCTGTGGCCAGGGGACCAGATTTTATGTTAGAAAATCAATAATTGAATCTCAGCTCCCTTACTTACTAGTGTGTGATCTTGGGCAAATTACTTAACCTCTTTGAACATTACTTTTCTCACTATAAAAAGAGACTCCAGACAATATTGGCATCATCTGCCTCTGGGGGCATTGGGTGAACAAATGTGCTTTAAAAAGAACTACATAAACTGTAAAGCGCTGTGAAATGTTGGTTACTGTTTTTATCAGTCACCTTGTAGTAAGCACATAGAATTGCTGAAGTACTGGATAGTGCAAAGAGTTATGTCCTCACTTGACATCCTGTGCAGAAAGATTAAAGATTCTGAAAGATGTTGGAGAGGATGATCTTTAAAGAGATCCTGATCTTCTAGGCTTCTCTGATAATCTAGCAATTACCAAGCCAAACCTTATTTACCAGCTTTTTACTCGTAGGCTCCCAAGTAGAATTATTTTCTTTGTCTTCTAATTGAGATGCGATGTCAAGAAATGCTTTGGAGTCTTGTCTGTGTTCAAACCCTAGCTCTGTGACATACCAGCTGACATATAAGCTTGGGTAATGGGTCACTTGACCCTGGGATAAATTTGGCTATTGCTGGCTGAGCAAGCCAGGGAGCATCAGACACCTCGCCCTGGGCTTGGAGGAGCCAGAGCTGGAAAGGCACATGAATTTGTTTACCTTCCTGGAACATTGCTTCCAACCACAGAAATGAAGCGAAAGCTCTTTGCTAGGCAAGTCCACCCCGACAGCTTGGCCACGCTGTCCTTACCATCCAGACTCCAGTCTCACTGATGGTAGGAAAAAAGTGGAGTTTGGGAGGCACCTGGGATAAACTGAGAAACTCAGTGCCTTCTTATCAGTGGGTACTTCTAGGCTCACCTGGAGTCATTAGAAATAAGACTAATACAGATTAATAAGACTAATATAAGACTAACGGGTAAAAGGGGGGTCAAAAGGTTAAAAAAATGCAGTTGATGTAAAACAGACACAGAAATTTTGATCATATTTAAAATATTGATTTTATGTATATATCAATATATACATATATATGTTTATATATGTGATAAGATAAAGTCTGAAAAAAAGAAATAAGACTAATACAGATTATGACATTTGTTTATATCCACTCTCCACTTGGGCTACCAAAAAAGAAATTGAATCTTCCTTTTGTTATTAAATTTTCTTTAGCAAGTTATATTATCCTTTATCATCTTACTGCTTATTCTTGTTCTTACTCTTCCCTATTTTTTTCTTTTCTTCCCTCTCCTTTTCATTCCCAAAATATCACATGTGGTATTTAATAAAAATACTTTGAATAAGGCAGTAAGAGTTTAGCTGTGAAAAAAGCAAGTCACAGCACAAATCAAAGATCTGGCCAATAAGACCACTTGGGGAAATGGGGAGTTCACATCTCAATGACAGCAACATTTCCTAACCCAGGGCACTGGGCTGTCCAAGATGATTAGCCGAAGACCTCTGTGCCTCAAAGCAGATCACCCTCCCAATGCAGAAAGGTCTGTACGTATGGAAAGCCTGGCAAATTTTGAGGGTTTTTTTTTTAATGCTTGGGAGTAGTGAAAATTTTATTTAGTGAAACTATCTCTTCCATGTACCACCACATCCTATGTGTCAGCCATTTTTAATCTCAGAAAAGCATTTTCCGTCAAGGCTGAAAGAAAGCCTTGATTAGATACAGCTTTGATTTATCTTCTCCACTAAGTGCCTCTGTAGGGAACACAGCCGGATAAAGCCATTCAAATATGAGTTAGAATGGCAAAATTCTCAGTCATTTCCAAAACCTTCAGTTTTCCTATCCACCTTTGTGATCCCCACATTAAAGGATTTCTGGCACTCTTGACGTGATGGGATTATTTAAATAATGACATCAAGCTAATGTTTGTAAGATGCTTCAAGGAACTGAACACAAGTTGAAAGTAGTAATATCATCGTTATTTCTTCATCTGTCCTCTACTATTTCCAAAGAAACAGAAACAACCACTTACACAAACACACACACACAAAAATCCTCCGGACACCCAAGTTAACCAATGTCTCCTTTCTTCCCAAACCGCTAATCAGCCAGCCACTGGGCAAACAGCTCAAGCACCAGGCAAGGAAAACATGTTATTTTTCTGGGCAAGCCTTAACTTCACTGCCTACAAAACACAGCCCCATGGGGCACATCCCACACATGGTGAGATTAAGGCTCCCCTCTCTCACTGGAAACCAATAGTTACCCGTCAACGCCCGCGGACACTGAGGTCAGGATTCGCCAATATGCACCCTGAAGTCCAAGCTCATTGATTCTCAAGTTTTCCTACACAGACCAGTACTCACATCCAAACCATCGCTGCAAGACTTCTCCCGCTACTATCACTCAAAGAAAGCTCAAAAAGGAGTAGCATAAGAGAGAGCTTCTCTCCACGGAGCCTCATCCCCCAGCCGCCCAACGTCCTGCAGACTTCTCAGAATGAGAGAAATTGCTCAGTGTCAGGGCCGGACAGGGGGTCAACCTGGTGTCTACATGTCCCCTGAACCAGGCGATTCAGTGAGCTAAGGTAAGAAAAGGAAAGCAAAACAAACAACAAAACCAGGCTTCAGAGAGTCCCTTAAAAAATGAGGCTGTCGGGAGCCAAATTCAACAGTGCACACAAGCCACTTCAAGGCACACCCCACAGCACTCATCAGAAATCTTCAAAGTACGAGTGAGGCTCCCCTGCCACAGGCCAGGGTCATGGACCCAAAGGTGACAATGAGACACTCCCAAGAACATCTGGACAAATAAGCCGGGCACAGGGCCTTTCCAGACGGTGGACAGTGGCCTCTGTCTTCACTCATCGGATGACCCCAGATTCCTGTCCCAGGGCTGGCTGCTTCCAGCACAGATCTTCACTCACCCAAGCCCAGTGCAGGGTTCAGGTTTTAAGGTGGCTGAAGAGTCACTCTCTTCCCTCATGTCCCCTGTCTGCCTCCAGAAGACTTGTCAGTCTTCCAGCAAATGTCTCTGGAGGACCTCGTTAGGTGAGAGCAGGAGACAGATGAGGTCCCTGTTCTCACGGAGAACAAAAAAGAAAGTAAGCAAAAACCACCGGCACACAAATCAAGTAAATGACCAAGAAAAACAACTGCACATTTTGGAAAGTCCATTGCAAGATATAAATAGGGCAATGTGATAGAGAAAAAGGTGGACAAGGGAACGTATTTAAGGGAGAGGTTGGCTAAGGCCTGAACTAGGCAAATGAGCTGTTTGAAATATGCAAATGAGCTCAACTATGCAAATGAACAAGAGAGGGTGTTCCAGGCACAGAGGACCCCAGAAGCAAAGAGCTGGGGTGTCTGAGGGACTAAAAGGGGACTGGTGAGACTGCAGTGTGGTGGGCAAGAGAGAAAGGGGTCAAGGGTCACTGAGAAGCAGACAGGCCTCAAATCATCCAAGAGGAGGATTTATTCTGAGTAAAGAAAAGCACTGAAGAATTCCAGGCTGGAGAGAAAGGGACTTGGAACAGTTAACTTTTCTGTTCCTCAGTCCTCATATAAAACACGAGGATCATAATAACTTTACTTTGGGGTTGTTGTGAGGGTTAAAGACATCCCAGGATTAGGACAGAGGCTGGAACACAAGGCAGATGCTCACCTTCTCATGAATTAAACAACACAGCCTATCTCATGCATAAATAAGTATTTAGACTTCCCCCAAAGTAAGAAACAATCCCTGTGACATAACTAACACAGGCCGACACTGACCTTGGGATTAATTCTCTCAGTCACCACTTTAGCTCTAGCTTAAAGTCACACTGCCTGGTTTCAAACCATGGCTGTGTGACCTTGGGAGGTAACTCAACTTCTCTGGGCATGTTTGCTCATCTATAAATGAAGATAAAACTATTTCCTAGGCTTATTTTGAAGATTTATTTATATATATAATATAAATATATAATTTTTTTATTATATATGGAGAGAACCTATATACATAATAGAGAGAGAACCTATATACAGAATAGAGAGAGAACAATTTCTGGTGTATAGTGAATATACAATACTTATTAGATATAGTAATAATACTTTTTTTCTATCAGAAGAGACACTGATTTGCCTTTCAAACAAGACACTGAAGCCTTTTCAATCTCATATAACTAAATTTAGGACAATATCAAGTACTATTTTTTTTTTTTTTTTGCTTTGACTGTTAAATACCATATTTTGGATTTAGTAGTTAAAAGAATATTTTTGAAGCAAAAATAAACAAATGGGGCTACATCAAACTAAAAAGCATCTGCACAGCAAAGGACACTATCAATAAAATGAAAAGACAACCTACTGAATGGGAGAAGATATTTGAAAATCATATATCTGATACGGGGTTAATATTCAAAACATATTACAACATCATACAACTCAACAACAAAAAAAAACCCAATTAAAAAATTGTCAGTGTTGAATAGATATTTTTCCAAAGAAGACATACAAATGGCCAACAGGCACATGAAAAGATGTTTAGCACCACTGATTATTAGGGAAATGCAAATCAAAACCACAATGAGATACCACCTCATACCTGTTAGAATGACTATTATCGAAAAGGCAAGAAATACAAGTGTTGGCAAGTATGTGGAGAAAAGGGAACCCTTAGACACTGTTGGTGGGAATGTAAATTGGTGCAGCCACCATGGAAAACAAAAAATTAAGAATAGAACTACCAAAAGCTCCACTTCTGGGTACTTACCCAAAGAATATGAAAACACTAATTCAAAAATATATATGCACGCCCATGCTCATTGCAGCATTACTTACAATAGCTAACATATGGAAACAAGCTAAGTGTCAATGGATATATGGATAAAGATGTGAGATATATATAGATAGATAGAGACTGAGCGATAGATATAGATATATAGATGCATACATATACATACACACTGATATATACATATGCAAACATATATATATATATATATATATACACGTAGATACATACATCCATACATAAACACACACGGTGGAATATTACTCAGTCGTAAAAAAGAGGAAATCTTGCCATTTGCAATAACATGGATGGACCTTGAGGGTATTAATGCTAAGCGGAATAAGTCAGGTGCAGAAAGACAAATACCATATGATTTCACTTGTATGTGGAATATTAAAAATAAATAAATAAATGAACAAACCAAACCAAGCAAAAACAAACACGTAGATACTGAGAATGGAGTAGTGGTTACCAGTGGGGAAGGGGCAGGGGGAGGGCAAAATGGGTAAAGAGGGTCAACTCTGCAGTGACAGATGGAAACCAAAAATTTAATGGTGAGCACGGTACAGCGTATATAAAAGTAAAAATATAATGCCGTATACATGAAATTTATGTGGTGTTATAAACAAATGTTACCTCAATAAAAAATATTTTTTTAAAGAAGAACATTTTCATTTGGGTGGAGAAAGTGCATCAAATACAATTTTTATTTCTCAATAGACTAGATTTGTTTTGCTTTGGTTTTTACAGAGCTGAGTAATTATTTTAAATGTAAAGACAGTTTATCCATTGAAAGTTAGTCAAGAAACTTTGGTAACTCACAAATCATGCTTTTATCTTAAGTTGTGATTTTATATACACAGGAAATTTTGAGGGATATATACCAAAACATTAACAGGTTTACAGTGGTTGCAGCTAGGCAATGAGATGATCCATTTTTTGTATATGTATATATTCTTTTTCTTTCTACAATGAACATTGATTGTGTACAAAATAAATCAAAGACTCAGTGTAAGATAAAAGGAATACATCCAAAAGCGTGGGATGATGGCAAGGACGCTGTAAGGGTCTGTGAACCTGCCTCGACTTGCAGCTATCTGTTCCATCTTCAGCAAATTTCTAAGCCTCCCTAAATTTTAGTTTCTTTATTTGTGAAATGGACAAAACAATTCTTTTCCACACAGCGTTGTGGTAAAGATTGAATGAGGCATACAGAGACTACTCAATAAATCACAGCTCCATAGTACTCTGTAGTCTTTAAGAGCACCTGGGTTCAAATCTTTTTTCTTTCCTTAATTCCCTGTGTGACCTTAGACAAGTCACTTAACCTCTCTGTGCCTCAGTTTCCTCATATTTTATAATAATGGCACTTACCTCACATGGATATAAGAGTATATGAGGATTAAAGGAGTTAACACATGTAAACAGTTTGGAACAGTGCCCAGCACATGGTAAATGCTATGTAACTGCCAGTTCTTATTACTATTATGAAATCTAAATCTAAAACTTCTGAAAAGCATATGGTTACATAATCATGTAAATATGGTTTATTTTATGGTGACAAAAATAACAAGCAAGAATAGTATGGCATTTTTGTATCACTCATTGGCAGAGACATTAATTTTTATTCATATATAAACTTGTTATGTTTATACGACAAGGAAAAAAATCAAGGTCCTAATTTTTTATTTGATTCCATGTATTAAACACAAGCTATAATTTGAGGACTACCCAGAAAACTTAATTGCCTGAGTTAATTTCTCCAATGAGCATTTTCTCTGCATCATTCTGTCTTTACGTTTTTCCACCAGCATAGAACAGAATTCAGTAAATCTGCATGCATATTTGTTAGAGTATGTAATCACACAGTGTGGCAAGCACAGAGGGGAGTCGGGTTGTCCACTTATTTATCAAAAACAATTTTTACTGGAAGCCTAACTTGCCTGGAACCCTAGGTACTGGGGAGATCTAGAGGGAAAAAAACAAAGTCCCCAAGAGATAACATAGCGGTCAAGATTCAGAATAACACAGAAATGAGTTTCATCCTCTCCCTATCCCTCTGCTCAAAATAGGAGTATCCTCATCTACAAAATAGGAATAATAATAAAAACAACAACTACTGCTACTACCTCATTGGCTTGTTGCGAAGCCTGAATGAAAAGCTGCCTGTAATTCATTTAGCACATGGTAAGCTCTCAATAAATGTTCACTATTGTTACGTGGTCTTCAAGGGAAGCAGACAGCAGCTGATAACTACATGTCTGTGGGAAAAGTTTGATCAAGTTTCAAGGAAGACTCTGAGAGCACAGAAGCAGGAGTGACAATCTACCCATAGGAGTCAGGACTCAGGAAAATGGAATTCAACTATTATTCTTAGCACCTTCTATTCCCCCTTCTAGTGACTTCCCAACACATTGACCATGATCCTTGGTTGGGCATATCTGCCCTTGTCTAAGGCAGATAAGATCCCATTCTCCTTGTCTCTAGCCCCAGACCCAATCAGAGCTTACTCTCATCCTCATCCAATTGGAAGGTCAAGGTTATCTTGCCCAACTACACATGTGATGCTTGAGTCTGTTCAACATCCCAAAGAACTCATCAACCAGATGCAGCTGCAGGACCTGCAGTGATGGTGACCTTGTCCCCGTGAGAGACTAGACACCATCTTTAAGATGTTGGGCAGCATCAGCAGCTAGGTCTCGGCTCAGGCCTTTGAAGCAGCCTGAGACAGATAAACTCCATCCCAGAAATGAGCTCAGCACGGCATGCCCGTGGCTTGTCTGCCACAACAATTCGGGACTCCATGTCTATTCTGCAGGTAAGCTGTGCCGCTCAGAAACTCATGACTTCTGTCCAGGGCACTGAGCACCGCCTCACTCTGTTCCCAGGCTCTGTGCCCAGATCTACTCTCTGCCACAGCTTCTTGAGTTCTGACCTTTGAATTAAACTGCTCCTTGCAGAAGCATGTCATGACTTTGTAAGGCCACCTGCCCATCTTCATGTGCTCTCATTGTTTAAGAACTTCCTCCTCATAGGGAACTAAACCCCATCGCCCTGTAACTTGCAGTCACTGGGCTCATCTGATCCTAGGGGCCGTCCAGAAGAATAATCTTTTTTTAATGTGGCAGAATTTCAAGTATCCTCAGGCCAATCAAAACTGCCTGGCACTCCCTACTTTTCTTGGAGGGACCAAATATCTCCAAGTTGCTTCTGCTGTCGCCCTTGAGATGTTCTTTCATTAATCCAACCTCTTTCCTAGGATGCAGCCCTGGCCAACTTGACATGGGCATTAGGCTGATGATGGCTTTTCTCTGCCACTGATCCTAGGGAACATTTGCAGTAGCTTCAAGACAGTAGCCCCAAGAAATTAGCTATGTTGGAAAATTCTGGCTAATGGGTAGGCTGTTGATGTGATCTAGGGTGACTTCTATACACTTCATATCACCCCACAAGAGCAATTCCTCATCTGTCTACAGAAGGAAACTAAAGAATTGCAAGCATCGCCAGGAGCAGAAACCCATTTTCATAAATCCTCAAAGAGATCTTGCAAACAGGCGCTATATCTGAAGTACATATTGCCAGAGTTGTGGCCAAGAATGCAAGCAAGCAAGCAGTAGACAGGACTTCTCAGAACCAAACCTGGGTAGTATTAAATCTTTTCCTTTCCAGGTGTGTGAAAGGACAGAAAGAAATAAAAGAGGGTAATAAAAGGTTGTACTTGTGTGTTGCTGCCCTTGCCCTGAGGTTCCAGGACTGGAGTCAGTCTGCATAATGCCAGAGACAGTCCTAAGGACCCTCCCTCACTGAGAAGACAGTTCTTCTGGGTGGTTTTCCTCTGCCCCTCCAGATCCATTGTCTGCACCCCCATCCCATGTCCTAGTAGGCTGCCCTTTACCAACTGCCCCCAAATCTCCTTAACTGGAGGGAGGAAAGGGAGAGAGGTCAAGGGTCCACTCCTGGCACTACCTCTCTGCTGGGGTTCGGGTGGCAGTGATTGTGTCTCCACATATGGTAGGCAGCCCCTTTCCCACAGCCAAGCCCTCCCCAGTGGGTTCTTCCCTTGGCCCCCTCGCCCTTCCAGGTCTCCTGTTAGCCTGCCCACAGTTCTGAAGTTGTCCCTTCACTACACTTGCTTTCATTATCCCTGGGAGAGTGCCATCTATTGCTGTGGGGACCCTGACAGATACAGTGGTCTATGTCCAAGGAATATTTAACCATGTTCATATGCCTAGAACCACCGTGACCACTAATTCTCCTAGATCACAGCCCAGATTTACAAGGCCTTGACCTAGGGACTCAGATGATTTCAGAATTCTCTGGAGGAGAATCCAGCCATCCTGTTAGGGAAGCTCTCAGAATCCTGGACAAAGAAAAGTCAGACCATTCAGGGCATATTTGGAATGAGGGAGAAAAACTTGTTTTCTGATTAAGTGATGTTGGTCTTACGATATGAAAAGCTAAATCAAAAGGAAGGCAGGGAAGGCTACAAACAAAGATTTATTGCTATTTATTTAGTCTTCACCACAACCTTACTGAAAAGGTATTTTCTTCTAATTTACAGATGAGAATTTCTGAGGTAAATAACTTCCGCAAGGAACCCAGCTAGAAAAAAGGGGAGCCAGGAAACAAACACAAACATATCTGCCAACCCCGATGCCTGCTGTCTTTCCTCCACCCTAACCACTTTTTTCTTTCAAGCCTGATTGAACCGTTCCCCAAATCATCAGTGAACCCTAGTAACTATAACCAATAATAGATATGACATTATCTGGAGAAATATTATCATTCTCAATTTTCACGAAGTACCAAGCTAAAAACTTCAGAGCTTTTGTTTTTCCGTCATATACTTAGGATAAAAGTGATCAGGTAATAACTAGATGGAAATTTCTAGAAAGACCACAAAAGAAACAAAAGAACCTATTTATTTTAATAATGCTTTTTATAATTGAAGATGATGTTTATGCCCTCCAGGTCTGTTTTTATTTCATTTCTCCAACTTTCCCAAGTCTGGTTTCTCGGTTGTCCTTATTTTGACTGTTTCTGCCCCAGGAAGGTGCTGCAGGTTCTATGAAATCATTGCCTTTACAGCTGTGCTTGCTACCTTGCAGACAGGCAAGAGAAATAGTCTCTCTGCTTTCTTTTTAAAACCTGACAGTCACACTTTCTCCACTTCAAAGCCACACCGTATGACCTCAGCGGGCTGACATAAATGGACACTCAAGCAAGAGATCATTCATTCAGTGGCTTTTTCCATATGTGGAAAAAAAAGAGCCATTCGTTAACCTTTGTAGGGTTTAACAGTTTACAAAGCCATTTTCCATACATTAATTTAATTTGGAACTTAGAATGATTAATGAGAGGGATGTATTTTTTTTCTCATTTTGTAGATGGTGAATCTGAGATTTAGACAGGGAAGGTAATATGACTGAGGTCACACCACAAGTGAAAAGCAAAGCTAGGACTTGAATTTGGGCCCTCTGACGCTAGGATATTCTTAGAACAGAGCAGAACAACCAATTTGCCAGTGTTTCTGCCCCTGGCGGGGGGGGGTCAATCTACGTGCCAGTGAGTCCTGAAAATACATTTATGATACAAATACACAAGTACTGCTCTAGAAAGCTCCAGGCCCTATGGTGTGTTTCCAAAGATGGAGTACAAGTTGTCCTCTTACCTTGGAAGCTGGAGAAACTACATCGAGCACCTTTCTAGCACCCTCTGCCCTGGATCAAGCTGCAAAACCTTCTGTGCTGTATCCCCACTCCAGGCCCCTAGCATACCCCCCCTTGACCTAAGCTTAAGGCATCCTCTAGAGAATAATCTGGGTAAATTCAAAATATCCTCCTGTCCTACTCTCTACCTCTGCAGTACGTACTACAGTCTCATGGTTCCTGGAACTCTCCTGAAGCTGCGGGAGTCCTGACATCTCTCCACTCAACATCCTGTCCTCCCTGGCATTCTATATAAAGATATATAGAATATATATATATATCTATATAAATATATATATATATATAAAGAATATATATAAAAATGCCTCCCTGGCATTCTATATTCTATATAAAGAGGTGACTTTGGAATTCCTCCTCTCCCAAGACTTGGACAGGATGGGACTCAGTACCTATTCCCAAAGGATTCTACTGTTAAGTGTCTAGGTTATCTGGATGCAGTCACTAGTCCCACCACATACCAACTGCATAACCATTGTGAGCCTCTGTTTCCAGATAACACAGTACCTACCTCAAACTGTTACTGTAGCACATGAAACTACACATGTAAGGTAGTTAGCAAAATACCCAGCACATAGTAAGCACTCTGTAATAGTTATAATCACAGGCCTGTACTCTAAGGCTACATAGCTATGTCTTGCAGAAGACTTTATTTTCAAAAAGAATAACGTTTTTTTGTAATAACTTGAAACAAAAGTACATGTGTTATGAAAAACTGTATGTAAACAAGTTTGATAATCTAGATGAAATGGACAAATTCCTAGAAAGACGCAAACTATCAAAAATGACTCAAGAGAAAATATCAATAGAAAATCTGATTAAACCTATAACAAATGAAGAGACTAAATGAGCAATTAGAAAGAAAAATTCCCACAAAGAAAAGCTCAGGCCTGAATGGATTCAGTGGTGAATTCTACAAATGTTTAAAGAACTAACACCAAGCCTTCCCAAAATCTTCCAAAAAATAAAGAAAAGGGGACATTCTCCAACTTATCCTATGAAGCTATCATTACCCTGATACCAAAACCAGACAAGGACATCACAAGAAGGAAAAACTAATATGCACCAATATTTCTTATATAGATGCAAAAATCCTCAACAAAATACAAGCCAACCAAATCTAACAACATATAAAACGGATTATACACCATGACCAAGTGGAATTTATCCAAGGAATGCAAGGTTGGTTTATCTTCTGAAAATCAATCACAATAACACACTAAGTTAACAGAATAAATGGAAAAAAAAAAAACCACGATTATCTCCGTAGACACAGAAAAGGCATTTGACAAAATTCAACACCCTTCCATGACAAAACATTCAAAAACCTAGGAAAAGAGGTGAGCTTCCTAAACCTGATAAAGGAAATTTACCCAAAACACCCCATAGCTGATATCATATGTGATGGTGAAAGACTGAATGCTTTACCCCTAGGATAAGGAACAAGAGAAGGATATCACATCTTATCACTTCTATTTCACTAGAGGTCTAGCCAGGACATTTAGGCAAGAAAGCAAAATAAAAGTCATCCGGATTAGAAATAAATAAATAAAATGATCTCTAATCACAGATGACATAATCTTGTATGTAGAAAATACTAAGGAACCTATCAATTAAAAAAAAAACTATTAGAACTAATAAACATGTTAAACAAGGTTGCTGGATACAAGTCAATATACAAAACTCATTTGTATTTCTATACACTATGATCAGAAAATAAAATTAAGAAAACAATTTCACTTACAATAGCATCAAAGTAATAAAATACTTAGTAATAAATTTAACAAAAGAGGTACAAGACTAGTATACTGAAAACATAAAAGTATCATTGAAAGAAATTAAAGGATAACTAAATATATGGAAAGACATTTCAAGTTTGTGAATTGCAAGCATTAATTTTGTTAAATGGCAGGTTCATCTTCAGATTCAGTGCAGTCCCAGTCATGATCCCAGATGCCTTTTTTACAGATATTGACAAGCTGACCCTAAAATCCATACGGAAATGCAAGAGACCCAGAATAGCCAAAACAATCTGGAAAAAGAAAAAGTTGAAGGATTCACACATCCTAATTTCAAAACTTACTACAAAGCAGTAGTAATGAAGACACACAGATCAATGGAATAGAGTTAAGAGTCTAGAAATAAACCCTTACATTTATGGTCAGTTGATTTTCAAGAAGGATACCAAAACCATTCAATGGAGAAAAAACAGTCTTTTCAACAAATGGTACAGGGACAACTGGATATTCAGGTGCAAAAGAATAAGGCTGGAACCCTACTTCACACTATATATAAAAATTATCTCAAAATGGATTATAAAACTAAATGTAAGAACCAGAACTATAAAACTCAGAAGAAAACATGGGCATAAATCTTCATGACCTTGGATTTGGCAATAGATTTTTAAATATGACACCAAAAAAGTACAAGCAACAAAAGAGAAAATGAGTAAATTGGACTTCATCAAAATGTAAAAGTTTCATGCTTCAATGGACACCATCAAGAACATGAAGACAACCCATACAGTGGGAGAAAACATTTGCAAGTCATATCCTCAGTAAGGATCTAGCATCTAGAATACATAAAAAACTCTTACAACTCAACAATAAAAAGACAAATAGACCAATTAGAAAGAGGACAAATGATTTGAATACACATTTCTCTAAAGAAGATATCCAAATGGCCCAGAAACACATGAAAAAATGTTCAACATTATTTGTCACTAGGGAAATGCAAATCAAAAGCACGGCATACCCACTAGTACAGCTAAAATCAAAAAGACACATAATAAGTACTGATAAGGTGGAGAAATCACATTCCCTCATATATTGCCGGTGGGACTGTAAAATGAGGCAGCTACTTTGGAAAACAGTTTGGTAGTTCTTCAAAATGTTTAACATAGAGTTCCCATATGATCTAGCAATTCCACTCCTGGGTCTACACCTAAGAGAAATGAAAACATATGTCCACACAAAAACTTGTACACTTGTACTTGAATGTGCATAGCAGCATTATTTGTAATAGCCAAATAGTGGAAACTATGCAAATTTCCATCAGCTAATGATTGGATAAACAAAACGTAGTCTATCCTCATGTTTAAATAGTATTGGGCCATAAAAAGGAAGAAAGTATTGATACATGCTACAACATGGATGAACCTTAAAAACATTATACTACGTGAAAGAACCCAGACACAAAAGGCCACATATTGTATGATTCCATTTACATGAAATACCCTGAATAGGTAAATCCATACTGACAGAAAGTAGATTCATGATTGCCAGAGACTGGGGGGGAAGGAAAAACGTGCAGTGACTGCCAGTGGATACAGGTTTTCCTTTGGGAGTGATGAAAATGTTCTAAATTAGTGTGATGGTTATACAATTCTGTGAATATATTTTTAAAAACACTAAACTGTATACTTTAAAGGGGGAATTTTATAGTATGTGAATTATATCTCAATAAAGCTTGTTTCACATACACTTTAAAGTCTACAAGTGGGTTCACTACATTTTACCCCAGTTTTTCAGTTTGAAAAATGGCAATGTATTTACAAGTTAAGCTCTCTAAGGCTACAAGGCCAATATCTTCTGAAACAAAATCAGGACACATTCTGACGCAAGAGATTTCTGCTTTTTAATTTATTTAAATGAAAAGGTCTACACATT
This sequence comes from Delphinapterus leucas, assembly GCF_059928025.1. Lineage (NCBI taxonomy): Eukaryota > Metazoa > Chordata > Mammalia > Artiodactyla > Monodontidae > Delphinapterus > Delphinapterus leucas. Next base: position 47,611,978 of record NC_143137.1, read on the forward strand.
CAATCACACTGAACTTATTTACAAAATAGAAATAGACTCACAGACATAGAAAACAAACTTAAGGTTACCAAGGAGGATAGAGGGGCAGGGGAGGATAAATTAGGAGTGGGGGATTAACATATACACTCTACTAAATATAAAATAGATAAACAACAAGGACCTACTGTATAGCACAGGGAACTATATTCAATATCTTATAATAACCTATAATTGAAAAGAATCTGAAAAAGAATATATATATGTAAAACTGAATCACTTTGCTGTATACCTGAAACTAACACAACATTGTAAATTAACTATATTTCAATTAAAAATTTTTAAATGCTTAAAAAAAAAGAAGAGCCATTTAACAAATCATCTGTGGGGAAAGTGTTACAATGACACGGAAATGGAGCTGTCACAGAAAATCCTAGTATGGCCTCATATGTCAGCCATCAGTCCACATGAAATACACATACTTCACTACTCAAAAAACACACACTAATTTCTAGACTCTAATCATGATGAGTTCATGGAAAATTGTGACTACCAAAAGGCATTTATGCAGGAAAATAAGTATCACTCATTTTCTACCCTAAACTCAGAGTACGAACATTTAATGAGCACAAACGCTAAGACAAATATACAACCAAAATATGCAGTAACCAGAGCACCCTGCGTTGTTGATTGATGTCTAATATAATAGGTGCTCCATAAACAATGGTTGAATGAATACGTAGATTTTTCCCTCATCAAACCACAAGTGTTCTTTCTCTTTGGTGTATTTCCTCTGTCTATCTCCTCCCATGATTATGTCTTTGCTAACACTGGGTATTTTTATAGGCTCTACATTTCTTTGATACCCCTTCCTCCTCTCCTTCCCTTTCTGTGCTTTCTTCTCCTTTTTCTACCACTCCTCTCCTCTCACAGCTCTCTCTTTCTCTCCTCTCTTACCACCCACATCTGATTAATGCTCAAATGCTCTCAATTCTACATCTCTTAAACCTGTCCACTTTCCATTCCCACTGCCACCATCCCAGATAAAACCATCTTCATCCTTAACTGCTTTCTTGTAACAACTCACAGTATGAACAGCTGGCCTTTATGAAGCACTTACTGTGCAAAACAGCTCTCATTTCATCCTCAGGGTAACCTTCCTAAGTAAGTGTTGTCATTACTCTTTGTTTTTAAAATAAGAAAATCAAGACTCAGACAGGTATTAACAGTTGAGTCTGTTACACTCCATGGCTTTCATTCTCACCCATCATACCACCCTTCCCCCAGCCCTGCCGTATGGTCAATGTGGCTGTCTGGGTGATATTTCTAAAACTCAAAGCTAAGCATGGTCCTCCCCTGCATACAACCCTTCATTGTCCTCTAGGGTAAAGTATAGACTCCTTAATAAGGTTCTGCGTGATGCTGTTCTTCCTTAACCCTCCTGTCTTACTTACTGCCAATTCCCAAGAGTCCTTTAGAAGTCACCTTAGCTGTCACCACCTCCATGACAGACACCATATCTAAAAAATTAGTTAGGAGACCCTTTCATGGGTTTCCTAGCCCCTTGCCCTTACCCCTGTGAAAGCCATTGGATGGCGGAACATCAAATCATCAGAGTTAAAACTCCAGGCTCCTGAGTCAGACTCTTGCTGACCAGGTCTGCTGCTTACCAGGTATGTGATCTTGTGCAATGTACTTAACCTCTTTGTGCCTCAGTTTGCTCATCTGTAAATTAGGGGTAATAATTGTACTAGTAGGGACCTCATTGACTTGTTATGAAGTTTAAATAAAATAACACGTGAAGCAATTAGATATCGTAAGCACGTTTTCCTTTTTACCCTCTCTCTTTTACCAATTTTTATTTATCTCTGCTATTCCTGCCAACTTTCATTTCCTTTATATAAAACTGCATATTAGTGAGTTTCCTTACAGTTGTAAAAGATTTAGTCCTTTGCAAAACTCTTTTTCCTCAAAGCAATTCTGTGAAGTAGGCCGGACAAATTATTTTATAGAGACATCAAATGTCTTCATCACATGAATGCAGCGGGGCAGTTGTAAGGGGCAGACAGTGAGGTTTGGCAAGAGCATGAGCAACAGAAGACACATCAGCGGTGGCAGGAACTGCAGCTGGAGGAAAATCATTAGTTTCAAAGTTTCATTCTACTCATCTACTTCTCTAAGCCTCATTTATTCACGTATAAAATGAGGATAATGACACATACTTTATAAGATTTGTAGTGAGGGTTAAACAAGGTAACATATATGAAGCACCTGTTCAGTGCTAGGAACATAGTAAACACTCAGTAAATACTAGACAGTGACAACCGTACTTGACAAGAGCAAGGTCACTGCCAGTCAAAGGCAAGGGTGGCACAAACCCAAGTTGGACTACACACTTTCTACCGTGTCAGCCCACCTTTCCACGTGCACAGAGCCTGGTCATGTTTTCAGTAGAACGAGCAGGTCCATAAATGTGTATCCTGCCTGCCCTCTGCTTCACCTGGAAGAAAAAGAGGGGGATGGGGTGGGGGCAGAAGTGTAGAAGAGGGGATTTAATGCATCCCATGATGACATGATTCCAGAACCTAAAACTGCCCCATGGGCCTTGCCTTTATGGGTGACCTAATGAAAAACATCAGAGCTACATGACTCAGATCTAACAGCTAGTCTCACTTTTCTGAGGGTCCAGGCAGAAGGAAAAAAAAAAGCCTCTCTTCTTGATTCTTATTTTCTGTGCTCTCCCACTCCTCCAAATCAGAAGAAAGGACAGTCAAGATGCAAACTCAAATTCTGCCTGATAAAACAGGAAACCTGGATGGCCGCATGAAGGATGAGAGGGCTGGGGTTTGCAGAGGTAATTGAGAGGCGGTCCCTCACTAAGAACGTACCCACTGCAAAGCAACCAGGCTGAATTTTCCAGGAGGATGTGAGTAAAGCCCAGTTCATGGGGAGGGGTCAGCGCCAATGAGTACGGTCCGTCTTGGCAGGGAGGGTGACAGGGTGTAGGTGTCCTGTCATCAGATCTGCACGATGTCGACTCAGCCCATTACATCAGCAAGAATCGCATCTCTCAGGGAGTGTAAGGACGAGGCCCGTTGGGGTCATCAAATCCCACAGCAAGGCATTAAATCCTCTTGCCTCTCTCCTTCACAGTCGGTTCTTTCAGGACTCTCTATGGGAATTGCATTCCCATGGGCCACTGGGTCTCAGGCACCTCCTAAGTATTTAACTTATGTTAAAACATTTTATTCCTGCAACACCCCTTCCAGGAATGCAAAAATATCCATATTTTACTGGTGACTAAGTTGGGCTCAGAGAGGTGAAGTTATTAGCCATGATCACATAATTAGTATTTAGCAAAGTTGAGATTCAAACCCAGATCTGCCTGAAACCACAGCCCATGTTTTGTTCTGTTTTGTTTTTTCTTTTTTCACCAGAATACACAGCTTCCAGAGTAAGTTCATGATCCCTCTCTTGACACAGCCCTTTCTTGCCTGCCTATTTTGGGATTATATAACCTCAGTATTAGTAAAAGGCTTTCTTTAAATGTTGCTGTAAACTTAAATGCAACCTTACACAGGCTTTCATTGCTTTATTACATTCTTGAAACACCACCCATGCCACTCACATTGCAATCCATTACTTAATGAGTACTACACTGTCAGGCATCTCGCTTGACACAAGAAGATATACAATAAATAAGACACAGTCTCAGGCCTTCCCCCAAGACCCAAAGCTAAGCCTGACCTCATGTAGGGGTTCTTAAAGGAGCTATTGCCTGAATCTGAGGCATGAATCATTTGCCTCACGGCTAGTGTGTCCTAATCTTCTACTCCAGTTAAAAAACCTGGGCTTCTACATGCCCAAAGAGCAAGGCTCCCAGCTCTAGGTTTCTTCTCAAGGGTTCCATATTGGCTTCCTGTTCCAGTCAGGTAACTAGAGGCAAGGGTCCTGCCAGGCTCTTCCAAGTCCCCCTTCCAGACCTGGAGTCCTGTCCAATGGTACAGAATCTGATGGAAAATCACCATTCATTCTATGGTCTCAGTCTGTCTGCTTGGTGCGAAGCCTCACCCGCCCCCAGGTTGGGCTCCCATCACAAATCCTTCATCAGGACCACACCAGTTACAGCCATGGACACTAGGCTAAATCTTCGCTCAGGCAGGCTGGCCTGAGATTCTGTTCTGAGGCTGGGGGTAAACCCAGTTCTCAGCCCACCTACCACCAATCTCACTTTTGCAAGTGACCAATGTGTACCCAGCTGAGTCCCAACACAAGACAGAAATGGCCCCTCTGTTTCTCTGTCTGAAAGCCCATCTTCCACAAACTTAAGTTTTTCTGGCACTCTGGCACGGTCCACTGGCAGGAATTTCAAATTCATTTTGTTTACTTTTTGTGTAGCACTTTCTCAAATTTAAAAACAAACGTTAAAGTTATTTTGAAAGAAGACAGATGGGAACTACTTTCAGGTCAACTACTCTCCATTTCCACAAATGTGTATTAACCGCCGGTCACAGGCAAGACACAGGGGAGGACTTCGTGCCTTGCATACTGAAGAGATGTACTGCTCAGAATATACAGATTCAGATCCCTGAGACTAGCAGGCTAGTCCAAAATCTAGCAATCATAAAATTCAGAGTCCTAGTGAAAAGCTTTACTGGACAGCAATTGTTCTGACCAGCCACACGAGAAGAGAGTGTGCCCCTGGCCCAGTTCTATAAAGAGAGGCCGAGAATAAAATAGCTGAGGTCTGCCCACGTGCAAAATGGCAGATGCAACATCCATATTTAGGAAAGACCTGCTGACGTGTCTCTCTGCTAAAGGGACACGATCTTCAGAGGTTTTTTCATTTACTTAAGAAGTCCACAGAGACTTTGGAACTACACCACTATCTAGGGCTCTCTTCTGGGGAGAAGGATTGTGTTACCAAAAGGGTCTTTAAAAGCCGCATCTTGCTTCGGGGTGCAGTGCCCCCATCAGCAGGCAGTGCATCACAGTGAAGCCCCCTCAGCTAAGGACCATTGTCACATGGCTGCCAGGGCCCAATCCATACCCGTAAGTGAGAGCATTAAAAACAGCACATGAGAGATTTGTTTTCCAAGAGCAAAGGAAACAAACTAGGAGACAATTCTCCAAAGACTGAACATTCACAACCAGCAAATCCCTGCTGGAAATTTAGATGCTGTGAGTGTAAAAGCAGTGAAATTCAATAATCTCCAAGCCACAGATTTGTAACTGGCACTTATGTAAATATTTATGGATTCTTTGGGGGAAAAAAATCAATCCTCTCAGCCTTTCTCTTTAGTACACGCTTCAGAGGGAACTTTTTTTTTCCTCTCAAGAGGAGGATGTAAACTCTAGCTATTGCTTAGAAACATTAAGTCAGCAGCCTGCCTAAGAATAATCTGAGTTCCATTTATGATTTCACACTAACAGATTATATCACATTCTCTTCCCAGCACCAGTGAAAGCACAGGAAAAAAAATGTGATCGTCCCCTCTGTGGTCTGGCCTCGGTGAGACTGAGAGGTTAAAAGCTGACCAGGTCAGTACCACTTCTCACATAGTAAGAAGAGAAATAAAGGTATCAGTCATTCCTCCAACATTACCGAGATGTAAGATGAGTGCAGCTCTCCACCTGTATCTGCCACGAGCACATGCAGACCTTTTGCCCACATCATCTTGGTCAGAGCTATTCAGTAGCCCATTAACCATCTCTTTCCTGCTTTCTTAACTCTCTAATCCCTCCTTCACACTGTCCCAGAGCGATATTCCTAGAATCCTGGTTTTACTGTGATTGGCCCCTCCTCAATGCCCATCTGAAGCATCAAAGCCCCCAAGTGCAATCTATGCTCCTTAGTCGGTTGATCAAGGCGCTTTGCCGTCCATCTCCAACTTTTATCCCCTGCCAGGTTCAGAGCTGCATAAATCCTACATATCTACCATCTTGAATCTCTTGCCACTACCCAGGCCAACCACAGAATTTTAGCAATTAATTTACAAATAGCATTTTTCTCATGCTAAGTCAGCTGCACCCTTTCTCCCTTCTTTGTTTATTAAAATTTGTACTACCTTCTTGTACTTGGTTCAAATGTCCCCATAAACAAATTTCTACTCCCTTCGCCCCCTTGGTTTACTCCCAAATCATAATGAACTGGTCTGTCTGCTTGCCTGATACCCCCCAGACAGTAAGGATCCTCAATCTTGTCCATCTCTGTAGCTCCTTGGAGTTCAGCCTAGAGTGTTCCACATCGTACGCATTGCAAAATATGTCTGGGGATTGACATATGCCTACTAATAAGTGAACAATTTTAATGCCTCAACACATGTAACTGGTGACTTGAACAGGCTTCATGTGCAGCTTTACCTCCCCCCACTTCTTCTGCCAAAAGCTATGTTTAAAGTTTCTGTTCATCATCTGATTAAGAGAACTGAAGGTGAAAGAAGTACCGTGTTAATGTATTGGGTTGGCCAAAAAGTTCGTTCAGGTTTTTTCCATATGTTACAGGAAAACCCGAACGAACTTTCTGGCCAACCCAAAACATCAGGGGGGTGATCAGATGACACTGCACAATTATAAGGCAGCCCCATTTGAGGACAAGTGAGGTGGTATGCGGAAGCCACTATAAGGTCATCCCTTCAGCATCCACTACAGAAAGGGATGTGGAGGTGGGTACCAGTATACACAACCCTCCATGGCTGACCAGCCCTATGGTAAAACACATTCCATTACAATTAGCCAAATCTTCCACGTGATGAAGATACTGTTGAGACCGTGTACCAGCTCTTTTACGTTGCAAAACAACACAGGCATACTGGAATCTCAGTCCTTTAGAAAGGAATTTTAGGTGCTTAATAGCTTACCACAGGAATAATGTTCACTCCAGTGGGATTTGGGGACCTGAGACACAGACACAGAGAAGAAGCAAGCGTCATAGTAATAAGGGGAGGGTGGAGCCACAGGTAGACCAATCAGACAGGCCATGACAGAAACTGGCCCAGCTTACTACGCTCAGGTGGTGGTGTGGTATGCACAGATGTTGTGAGGTGGCAGTGGGAGGCAGCACAGCCCACACAGATGAGGGAAACTGGAAGACAGAAGTCCTGGGAGAAGACTGAGAACTGCTGATAGATGGCAGAGAGGCGGGGACTCAGATGCTGGCACCTGTCATCACAGGTGCCTCAGGAGCCCACACTCAGGCTGATCTGATGTCCCAGAAAGCAGTGGCTGGGCCACCTTAGCTACAAATACGCAGCTTAGGGGAAAAGTGATGAGGGAACCTTCACAGGAATAAGAACTGGAAGAGAGTCTCTTTCAGCTAACAACTAGCCTGGACTGCATCCTCTCCCAGCAAAAAGCTCTACAAAACCTCCCTCATCCCTGCAAGGTGAGGAAGGCAGCATTTTAATTTACAGAGATTTCCTTTTGTTTTACGCCAACTGCACTGGAGGAAACTTGTACTTCTACCAATTTCGTGGGTGATGACATAGTAAATGGCACCAGGAAGAGCTAGAGCAGTGGCTGGTAGCAGGACAGGCCCTAGCCTGAGGTTATTCTGAAAATTGTTGGGTGCTTCATTTTGTTTTTTACTGTGACTGGAAGGGTGCTATGAGCATTTATTTAGTGGGTAGGGGTCAGGGATACCAATCATCCTGTAATAGACAAGACATTCCTGCTGAACAGATACTTGCCCTGCACCCCCCCTCCCCCAGAGCACAAATGCCATTCATGTAGAAGAAAAATATACTTAAGATTATCTGAGAAACTGACTCAATTTTCTATGTATAAACAAAATGTATTTTTACTTGATTTTAATATATGCTGAAGGTTTTTTTTAGAAATGCAACCTGGAAAGAGAAAATTGTATTTGGTTTAATTCGGAACTTTAATGAAAGTTGTTTGCCATTTGAGAACATCAGAGTTGCCAACACAAGGCAATACATTAGTTGCGTTCCCGTATTCCCGGGGAAATCCTATAACAAGGTGCGAGGACTTGACCCTTCGTTAAGCCCTCCAGTGGCATGGCACCTGGCAGGTGCCTACTGAAATACTGTGCTGATTTCTCCATTTGCCCCACCCCACCTTGATCCATTCTCTGCCTTTCTCTGTCCTTTCTGCATCAGGAGGCTGAGCCCTGGGGACTGCATCCCCCAGGCTCCCTGACCCTCTGGCTTCTCTCATTCAGCCAATGAGAGGCAGCGGCAGGAGATCCCAGGGTGAGAGGTGGAAGAGACTGGGGTATTCACTCCCCACCTCCCTCCTTCCTAACCCTAAGGGTGAGGGTATGGCTGCCTCCCACCTTCCAGCTCCAGCTCTAGTGGGGCTCCTGCAGGCCTAGGGGTGGTAAGAGCTTCCAGCTGTCCCTGGTCTCTGGGTCCCTTACTCTCTTCAGTTGGTTCCCTTAACCCCGAACCTCACATTCATTCAAGTCTTTTCAGTTTAAAAAAAGCTCTTGTTTAATTGTGTTCTTTCCTGTCAGGATCTTGATTGATATAAATACATATTATTTGATTAAAATTACCTTTCTTTTATTTCTCTATTATATTTAGGGAATTTTTGGTAATCATGTGTCTGGGTAGGTTTTTTAACTATAAGATTCACTGCAAGGGCTTCCCTGGTTAGCGCAGTGGTTGAGAGTCCGCCTGCCGATGCAGGGGACACGGGTTCGTGCCCCGGTCCGGGAAGATCCCACATGCCGCGGAGCGGCTGGGCCCGTGAGTCGTGGCCGCTGAGCCTGCGCGTCCGGAGCCTGTGCTCCTCAACGGGAGAGGCCACAACGGTGAGAGGCCCGCGTACCGCAAAAAAAAAAAAAAGATTCACTGCAAGATTATAACAGTTTATTATAAAATATCTGTCATAAAGAAGGATCATTTTATCCGATGAGGCTAGAGATGATGAGGACATGGAAATGGGGAAACATAACTTTGAGTAACTGCAGGCAAAGAGCTGAGGTTGTGGAGTGATGTTAACATCCATGATAGAAAGAAATCACCAGTCCAAGATGGGCTGGAGTGGCTCAGAGATGGACTGACAGATGAGGCAGGAAAAGCCGAGGGCAGGAGTCGGGACCTATTTCCTTGCCAAGAGGAGCTGGCAGCTAATGCCAGAACATGCAGCAGTGACACCTACACACAACTTGCAATTGCTATAAATGTATGTCTGTTCTATATGTATACACTTTAAAATACATGATCTGTTTGGGAAACCCTATGGAAGTTAGTCAAGAATGTGAGCTCAGAGATCTTCACAAAACCCATCAGCGTTTTTAAAAGTAAGCCAACTGTACTGTATATAAACCCAACCCATATTTACATTCAAGTTCCCAGGACCCAGGACAGAAAGACCAGGTTAGCAACACTCTCTGGAAAGTGGTACCCGAATAGGGATGCTCCTGTAGGAATGCCATACTTCTGTGCACACACAACCTTGATCTTCCTTGTCCCACCTCACTGTATATCCACAGCACACACACATACACATAGACATCATGCCACCTCTAGGTAGATTCAGATACACTCCTTTGTAAGCTATAGCCTCACAACCAGCTTCACCTAAGACTAATTTTCCAGGGGGCGGGAGGGGGGAATACACACACACACACACACACACACACATATAGACAGCAAAAGGACAGAATGGCATCCCAGGAAAGTGGCTGGAATCTAGATCAACTGTAAAAGACCAGAACAGCCTGGGCCCTGCTTGTTATGCCCAAACCACAGAAAGGCTTACAGAAAGCCGAATACAGATGGTGTTAACTTTAGGTCTGAGGAATGTTAGATGTCAGCAACAATATAGATTAGCTACTTTCCAATAATGATATTCCCTTGGGATAGGGATTCCCTATCAGGGACCCTCCCAATCACACTCTTATTTCTGCTCTCCCACACCCCCTCCACACACACATACCACAGACCCCTACAGTTTTCTAGATTATAACTAGTGCTAGGGTACTTGTGAAGCATCTTAGAAGATTTTCCTTTTGCCCAAATCACTATTTCATCATCAGCAACTTCTAACACCCCATCACATCAAAAAGAGAATTACTGTTTCAAACGGACTTACAAGGAAGCAACCTATACACCCATTGACAGATGACTGGATAAAGGAGACGTGGTGTATATATACAATGGAATATTACTCAGCCGTAAAAAAGAATGAACTAATGCCATATGCAGCAACATGGATGGACCCAGAGATTATCATTCTGAGCGAAGTAAGTCAGACAGAGAAAGACAAATATACGCTATCACTTATACGTGGAATCTAAAAAAATGAACAAATGAACTTATTTACAAAACAGAAACAGACTCACAGACATAGAAAACACACTTATGATTACCAAAGGGAAAAGTGGGGAGGGATAGATTAGGAGTTTGGGATTAACAGATACACACTACTATATATAGGACTTACTGTATAGCACAGGGAACTATATTCAATATCTTGCAATAACCTACAGCTGAATCTCTTTGCTGTACACCTGAAACTAATGCATTATAAATCAACCACACTTCAATAAAAAATTAAAAATCATTTTAAAATAACCATTTAGAGTGGGGAAAAAAAGGACTTATGAACTGCAGAGAACATATTTATAACCCATCTTCAACATTTTGCCAAGACTTGAGACAAATCTAGAGAGCCAGTTTTCATCTCCTGCTACCCCACATTGTCTTCTCCCATTCAAGATCCATAGAGAGAGAGAAAGGGATACAAAGCCAGGATGAGGTGAAGCATCTGGCCAAGCAGATTCAGCTCCTGTGGCAATCCATTATCTGGGGAAAATTATGGTTTAACATCAGCCATTTGAGTTGCTACAAGTACTTTTTTCTAAATCTATGTTGGCTGTTTCCTAATTGCATATTTTCTTCAGCATAAGAAATTGCATGCTTGGTAAATTATCTATTTCAATATTCCACATAATATACAAATCAAGTATCAGAATGGTAATTTAGAACAGCAGGTATCACACTTTCAAACTGGGATAATTTCTGAGATTTTCCAGGCTCTTCCTTAAGTAGCTGTTTCTAGTAATGTATTATATAAAGCCCTCAGATACCCACTAATTGATTTAAAACCCAGTTTAGGCATATTATAAATACCCTTGGGCTTTCTATGATCTTGGTCCAACAGAAAGCATCAGAATCATTGTTATCAAACAAATCCCATCAAACAAAAATCATTATTATCAATCACAACAGGACCCATCAAACAAACAGCATTTATTATACTGACATCCTCCTTTGGGAAGAAAAGGCCAAAAATAAATAAATAGACAAAGAAAATTAAACTCATCAGCAATACCAATTGATATCGATTGATATTGATATCAATATCATAATTGATTATCAATTGATTCTCCAAAATAACTTCTCTTACTATTATAGGGCACGTATATATGCCCTTCTTTTTTGTCCAAAAGAAGGCCAAAGAATCAATCTCATCATTGACTGAGCACACCTCATAGAGCACATCTTCAAATTCTGAGTTTCTAAGTCTAAGAAAACTCAACAGTATTTGACTCCATTTCACTGTGACGTGAAGTATGGGATGGAGCTAGAAGAAAGAAGTAGGGAAAAAATTGGAGGAAAGCCTGACAGGGACCTTACCTTCTCAGGAGAAACTGACTGTTATCAACCTTGGTCAAATGATTTTCAACAACCAATGAAACATTTTAAAAAAGCCAATCATGACCTTGATGTCAGGAATATTCCTCTTTGACAGGCCCTCAAGTTGTGACATTAAGTTCCCTAGAGAAAATCGTAATACATTATTTGGCCGAGCAACGAACAGAAATTGCATAGTCTCAATATGTAAATGCTATCTGTCGGTTTTCAACTTTAGAGTTAACCAAAGCACAGAAGCCACGACTGTTGTTGCAAGGCAGAATGGAATGGAAAATCACCTGAACAAGGTGAAGAGTAACTTGGAGCTGACAAAAGGTGGAGTGTGGAAGGGAGTGGGGTAAGGAATGAGTCCTCAAAGGGCTCAGAGCTCCATTGTAGGAAACTGGCTGAAAGTTGACAGAACACAAAGTGAAGGTGCAAGTTACAATTTAAAGGTACAGTTGACCAAGAGGAGGAGAAGTAGTAATGGAACACTGAGAGAAGGCAGCGGGTAGAGAAGAAGCAGGGCAACGGAGCTAAATCCCCATTTTCAAACAAAAGATGCTGTAAAAATATGATAAAGAAAGAAACATAGATGTAAGTGTATTATTTAGAGTTTGGCAGCCACTTCCAGAAAAAAGGAAAACAGAACCAGGTGCAAAAAATGACCTCTGGTGAGTGGCCAGGGGAAAGGATGGTTTTTCAACTTGAGTTTTTTTGCATGTGACTTACTTTGCTTCCGTGTGCACATATGACAAGCGAGAGAAGGAGCAGAAACTTAGCCAAGAGGAAGAGCAGGAAAACTCCATTTTTAAAAAGTTAAGAGTGTTTGCCAAATGCTTAAGAATTGGTTAAGAAGCCAGAGGTTCGCTTCTACCTCAGTCAAGGATAGGTGTGTGAGTGGAGAACAGAAGGAACCCTGAAGAAGGAATCACAAGGCCTGAGTCCCAGCCGTGGCTCTGCTCCTAGCACTGTGACCAGAAGCAAGTCATTTGAGCCCCCCACCATCCCGGGCCTCAGTTTCCCATGTCTGTAAAATGGAAAGGTTAGACTGGATCATCCCGAATGGCTGCCTGCTCACAGGGACCATGTAACTGGGTTTGCATTCAAATTCTGAAAATAGAACCAAATAATTACGAAAGTAACACTTCACATGTTGGTAGTTGGGTTTTGTTTGGTTTTTGTTTTCAAGATTTGAGTGTAAATGCAGTGATAAGCCCTACTAGTTTACCAATCCTGCCCCCGCCCCCACAAACCCCACTCCAGATCTGTCAACCCCTCAGGCCCTAAAGGATTCAGGGCTTGCATATTCTGGAAGTCACAGCCAGCGACCACAGTCAAGCCATCCAAAGGATTTAGCAGGCTAAAGGTCCACTTCAATATCTGAAGAGTCCCCCAGGGGGCACACGAAGATGGTGGCAAAATCCCACAGCTAAACCCACCAGCTCCATATCACTAACACTGAGGGTTCCTGAGTCCAGAGGGAAGTGGAGTTTAGAGAATGAAGGTCCTTGGGGTCAGGGAGCTTGTCAGAGCCAAATGAACTCTGACGTGTCCAACAGTAAATTAAGATCTAGAAAAAAAAATTGGAAGCAAATATAAATGAAACCACACATACACATCCCCTACCCGCCCAAAAACGTTCAGTCACTTTAGTGGTTTCTTCCTGCTTCTTGTCTCTTTCTTTAGCAGATTCTGATCTTCATAAACATTGCTCCAAGTCAAAAGAAGAAGCCAATGGGAAGAAGAGAAGGCCTGAGGTGTACCTGAGGTTGGCGAGGAACCTGGGACAGTTATGATATCAGAAGCCACCCTTTGGAAATGCTGGGGAAACGAAAAGACCCTTGAGTCATCGACTTCTCTATCTAGCTCCCCCAGCTGTGGAGCCACTGACCACCTCCACCTCTGCTACAGACACGCACAACCACCCACTCCCTTCCCCCAGCAGGTGTATGTGTGGGGTCCACGTCCCAGTGACATGCTGAGGGAACATTCTCTGGTACTGCTTTCTCACTACCACCAACATGGCTAAGGATCGCTGAGCTTGCGCTCAACTGAAGCAAATGACTACATGAAGGGACAAACACCCTAGGACGTGGAGTTGGTTGGTCCACATTTATCCCTTTGTAGGTTTGTAGTGACTGAAAGAACAAACACGTATGAAGAGAACCATCAGAGTTAAAATCCCTCTGGAAAAACCTTATCTTCCTTTCTTGGGATTGGTTGGCCCCAGTGAAACACACCACGGTAACCTGTCAGATATGAAAGGGAAGACTTGTTGAAGAAGGATTATGGAAAAAGGAGCTAGCATTTGTTGAGCACTTACTATTTACTATATTTCAAAAGACAGATACGTGCCTACGTGCCCAGCACTGGGCTTATAAGTAACAATTGTTGACATTCACGGAGCACCTTCCAAGCCCTGGGCTACGTGTGATAGCCTATTTAGTTCTCACAAGAGCTCTCTGACGCAGGTGCTGTCATGATTGCCACTTTCCAGGTGAGAGGTTAGTAATTTGCCCAAAGTCACAGAGCTAACAAGGGACAGAGACAAGACTCAAGCCCAGCCCGTCAGACTCAACTTGTCCAGCCCAGTGGGAGTATGAAATGACCTTGCCTTTGAGGAGCTCATGCTTCAGCAGAGGAGCTACCTCAGCACACTCTCTGGCACGTAGTAGGCACTCAGTAAATGACTCTGTTTGAACCCAATGACACCTTTATGAAGTGGGTAAGACGACTGCTATTTTATAATAAAGAATTGTGTGCAGAGATATCACCCAGCAATGAAGAGACAGAGCCAGGACCAAGACCCAAGGCTGTCTAGTTCTTTCGTGCTCTCTGCTCTCAGAGAGAGGCGTGATGAAGACTTCACACCCTAGCATACAAGGAACATTTGGTTCATATTTTCACTGGTGTCATATTTTGGAAGCTGCCAGCAGTCACATTATCCTGCCAAGTCAGCCCCAAATGCTCCAGTGTGTGTACAGCTTCCTGGAGCTGGGGGGTGGGGCAGGGAACCCAAAACAAACAGATCAACCAACAACAACAACAAGGAAACTGGGGGTGGACCCATCAAAAGGAACGAAGGGGGAGGGGGAGAGGGTCTGCACTGAAGGTTCCTTTGGAGCCACATGTGTTCAGCGGCATCTTGCATGGTTCCCTCAAGGAAGGGCACTCTGGCTGCTCTAAGGGCTTCCTGGGGGGAAGGGTGGGGAAGGCGCAGAACCAAGTAATTAGGAAAGTAACACATCACACATTGTTGGGTTTTTGTCTGGTTTTGTTTGTTGAGGTTGTTTTGCAACTGCCATGAACAGACCTCAGATATTCCGAGCAAAGCAGCAAACATTTCCTCCTCATCCCATCAAGTATATTCAGAGAATATTAGCTCCTGAGGCCCACTTTCATTCTTAAGTAAAACTTGGTTCCAAAGATTCTTATTTTCTTCTCCCACTTGACTTTGCTGCTGAGGTGCACAAAGTAATGTCCTCTTTCTGCAAGCCTAGTCTACAGATATACAGAGGCTGTCCGAAGAGAGAATCCATTTGCAAGATAAGTGGCTCTAGAATCATCTGCTCTGAAGGAGGCCTGGCTCCATCACAGAGAGTTTGTGTATAAACTTTCTTTCTTAACTTTTAAGATTAGGAAGCAACCCTTGACAGTGAGGGCCTCACAAGGAAGAGTCATGGCCCCATTCTGCTGAGATTTTGGGGTGGCAGAGTTCTCTCCAAAATTCCTTCCTTCAAATTCTTCACTAATTAGATTTTCTCTGGCATCAAAGGGAGTGAAACAAGCTCAGGAAACAGGGCCAATAGCTTCAGGTGCTGAGAAGTAGGCCAGCAGGAGAGGATTTCTCACTGTGTTACGCTAATCCATGAACACAGTGACGGGACTAAATGTGCATCAAGGTAGGCTTCTTTCTCTCATTTTTTCTTAAGGTACAGTTTCCCCTCTGATGGAGAGATGCCAGGGGAAGAATGTCTCCCCTGAAGTCTCTTGGTTGAAAGGGGCAAAGGTTGACTGGTTCAGTTTCGCTTTGTTTCTTCACCACAGTGCAAAGCTAGATACCAGCCCTCTTCATTAATCCGTGTCCACCGTTATTCTTTTTCTAGGAAAACTGACAAACTAGCTCTCTCAGGGGAACCTGTGCTGACAGAGGAGAGAAATTACAGCCTGGGACACCTTCCCATGGGGTGGAGGAGACATCTTTGTTTGCAAAGGATGCTTCTGGTCAGATCACTGCCAAGACTTTTTTTCTTCTCCCCAGATTCCAACTTCATAATCACTTAATATTTCCCCATAGATTGATTCAGGCACATGACAAGAGGAATCCCACAAGCTAGCATGGGCACTACCAAAACCTTGACTTCATTTCATGGCATCATTATACAAATATAAAATAACACTGACTAACCGGGGGAGGGAGCAACAGGGGAAAAAGAACCTTCTGAATTTTGTACAGAGACCAAATTATTCCAAGTTCCAAAACTAAATTTTCCATGACAAAATTATTCACATTTAACTTTCTAATCACCCAGCACCGCTGTCTTCCATGTGCTGTTAACTATGACATCTGACTTCTCTCAGGCACTGCCAATACCATGCCCCCGTCTTAGGCAACCCTGCTGCATCTAGGTATCTAGGGCTGGGTCAAGCTGCAGAGGGAGAACCTGATGGCAGGAGAAGCATGTGTCCCAAAGGGTCATTATCATCTTAAGTTAATTACTGTTTTATATCATTGGTCATTAGGTAGGGAGGCACGATGGATAATGACTGAGGAGGTGAGGGGTAAGTGGGTCAGGGAACAAGTTAATAGCTTAGAACCTATGTTGGCTGCCCCCTCCTCTACTGTTTGGCGGTGTGACCTTAATACATACAGGTGCTCAATAAATACTTCTGGTATGAATGAATGACTAAACCTCTCTAAGCCCAGATTCCTTGTCTGTAAAATGGAGATAATTGTTGGGAGACAACTCTCCATTAAGTCTCTTGCCATTATGTATGTCTTACAAGCAGAGGCACTCACGGCTGGTACTTTTCCAACATGTTTGTATAGCGAACAGTAAGACAGATGTAGTGTGTCCATCTGGAGCACGGGGCAGGTTTGCTTACCGTCCAGTATAATAAAGATAATGTCTGTTTCTGGAGCAAAGGTCAGGCAAGGTTTCTTACCACAGTATTAAAAGTGATGGATCTCTAAGCTTGGGGTTAGCTCCTCAGCCATAACATAAACCTACATAGGCCAGTGCACACCACCCTGGTAGGACCTGGGGGCCAAGGGAAACTGATGCAAAGATGAAAGTGATGCTGCTTGCTGGCTGTCAATAATAACTTTATTTCTGACCCAGGAGTTTCATAACTTTTTCCAGCATCCATGAAACTGGCAGGCTAATTTGCTAGCTTGCAAGTAGGGTAAAATCCCAGATCTTCACGGCGCTTGACAATAACAGTCTCTACCTCATAGAGCTGTTGTGAGGATTAAAGGCAATGAGCAGATAATGAGCTCTGTAGTGTCCGGTCCAAAGTAGGTATTCAATTAAAATTAGCTTCTCTGCTATCGATGTAATGAATGATCTTTTAATATGTACATAATCAAACAGCATAATATTATATATGCATTCACTCTATTCAATAAGAGAATGTAATAGAAAATGTAAGTGATCTTAACCACATGGACAGACTTAGTTATAACTCAAGATAAACTTTGATATTGAGTCAACATGACAGGGATTAATATGGCTTCAACCATATACTATACAACTTAATGGTTAAAACTCATAAAGGGCTAGATTTACATTCTAGCTCTCCCACAAACTAGAAGACCTTGGGTAAATAACGTAGAGGAGTTTTACATTCCAAAATGTAGAAATTTAAAGTATCTACTCTTTACCAAATAATATGAGGATTAAACAAGATAGTAATTTGTAAGATGTCTAACATAGCACGTGGCACACGATCAACACTGACTAAAGGCTGAGTATCTATTATTTTATTCAAAGGATAATAACATCAAGAACAGAGATGTGATTCTATTTGTGGAGCTATTTGTGTTTTCCAAAGTATCTTCATATGAGCTCTTTTAATCCTCTCAGTAATTCTGGGAGGTAGACAAGACAAAGATGGCCTGACTTTACAGAAGGGAAAACTGAAGCGAAGGGAGGTAAGGGCCTTTCCCAAAATCAAAGATCTAGCAGGTGGCAGGCATTTTAATTTTTTAGAGTTTCTTTCAATGTGCACAGCCACCAGATATTATCAAAAGGTAAAGATCTCTCTATACTTTTGAGGAACAGAGCTCACACTTTACCAGGAGTTGAAGAATGCATTTGGCCCAGCTTAACAGCTTTATGGGCTTAGAGCTTTCAACCAAATGCAAACTTTCGGTGTGTGTGCGTTTAGGTTTTGCCAAGAGTAGATGGCTTTCTATTTTTAAAAAGGAAAGGGAAAGAACACTAGAAGGTATTTAAATCAAGCTCTAAAGTCTTCTTGAACATCAAATAAACTCGTAGAATACAACATTTTGATGAGTTAAGTATAAATGAATCAAAAACATATGGACGAAATTTCCCTTGAAATACACAAAGGTCTGAAAATTACGAGGGAAAATGCATTGATAAAATATGCTTGAGATTTTATTGAAACCAAAACATTTACAAAACCATTACACATCCAGATTCACCCAACCTCACTGTGTTCTTTATAATGGCCCAGGCCAGCCTCCTTAGACCTCCCCAGTTAACAGGCTGCCAAATATTTCCTTTCTTGCCAAAAAATCACTGGACTCCAAACCACCCCACAGCAAGGTTTGGATGCTGTCTTGTGTGCGGTTGATGAAACACCTTCAGCCCAAATCATGTGTATTCCAATTCTCCTGTATTTTGAATTATCAGCCTTGATGAAATGGCTCTGTGCACCCATCGTATTGAAGGCCTTATTATACCAATTTCCGCATAAACGGTTTTATAAGTGGCTATTAAAATAAGCTTCCAACCTGCAATCCTAAAGTTAGTAAACCATCAGGTTACTCTCCAGGCTTGTAAAATTAGCTAAAGATGAATTTAAAAACCAGGGCAGAGGCTGGCACAGAGGAATAGGACTACAGTATATCATGCAACTATGAGCACCACTGCAGCGGCTTCTAGCAAGCTGGCAATAAGCATGTGATATTAACTGAAGCCCTTAATTTAAGGAAATGAGATCAACCAACTAGTAATTAACAAATTATTCTTAAACAGACTTCGCTTAAAAATTAAGTCGAACTACCATTTTTCTATAACTCGTCAGGAAAACGCTGACTGGTACTTAAAGTAAACACAACTTAAGCAGATGGTGAGCTCTCACAGAGCACCAAACCTATACTTAAATAAATCAGTGTTGTCAGACTCTAGTGCTACATGGCTACTCAGCAGAATTCATGGGCATCTTTGCAGGATTTGGAAATGATTTACTGTCACGTGAAGATGACAGCTGAAAGCTCTAAGTTTTCCTGCTGGAATGTTCTACACCCCTGAGACAGGTAAAGTCTACTGGAAGGAAGTGTTTTTCAACTGATATCCCAGAAATATGTCATAGAAAGAAAGAGGATCTGACCCATCTGAGTACAGACAAGTGCTTCCGTGTTTGTTCATTCACTCATTCATTCTCTCATTGAAGAAATAAATCTACTAAGTGTTTACCTGGTGGCAGGCAAGTTGCCAGGCCCTGGGCCCACAAAACTGAATGATACTCAAATTACTCACAAATCACAAAGGCACAGAAAGACCAAAATAATAATGCCACTTGCTAAATTCTATTACTAGAGTGCTTTAGAAAGCACGTTGCGAATCCTAAGAATGAAAGAGGTTACTCCATTTGAGGGATTTAGGAACACCTTCAACTTTGTATGTGCACCTTAGAGGAGGGGCAGTATGGCATGGGGGTTGAGAGTATAGGTCCAGAAATGATGGGCTGTACAGGTTCAAATCCTGGCTCCACCACTTATTGGCTATGTGACTTTGGGAAGTTTACTTAACCTCTCTGGGCCAGGTTCCCTCCTCTGCAAAATGATACTGAAAATGGCAACCACCTCACCGTAAAGCTTAAATGAGTGCCTGGTATATAATAAGTGCTGTTATCTTAGCCAGATTATTATAGGAACTTATTCAACGAAGATTGAGCAGAAAAAATATTACAGTTAGCAGAATAGCATGTGTAAAGGCAATGGTTAATGAAAGGTCAGGTAGTTGCAAGTATGATTAAAAATTCAGTGTAGCAGGTCCCTAATGTATGTGTGGAGATGAATCAGGTATAGATTAAGGTCATATTGTCAATGACTTTATACACGAAGCCAAAGAGGTTAGATTTTTATTCCCATGGGCAGTTGAGACCCAACAGGGGTTTGATAGAGTTGGCTTTGGTGTTCCAGATCATTCTGCCTGCAATGTGGGGCCTGGGCTAAATAAAGGGTTGTGTGCGTATGGTCCACACGTGATGTGGAGACAAAGCATCATATAGAGAGTCTGGTTTTGTTTGTTTGTTTTTATCACAAGTAGAACTGTCTGTGGTCAAGGGTGACAAAGGAGACACTGCTCTCTTTGGTTGCTTACCAAGGAAAACTGTGGGACACACCCAAAGCAGAGCTATTCCCACATACTTACCCTGCTCTCCAAATTTTGGGGGTATCTAGATTTGCTTCTTCCCTCACCCCACAAAATGTCAGACCTGGATTTCAAAACTTGCTGTTGGGAGTACACTGGCAACACGTCAGTTTTATTAGTTTTAATGGTGTTCACAAATCACAGAGTGTTAGAAGTAGAAGGGAATTTATGGCAATTGCTAAATCCAATTGCTCCCCACTTGGGGGTCTCTGGGTTCCTAAGCAGTCTGTGAAAGTAATAACAGAGTTCGGTTCACTTTTCAGTATTTCCAAAAGCTTAACATATATTTAAACATTTAATGATTCACAAAAAAAGCTCTCACAAGCCAAGTACAATGCCAGCTTTACTTGTGGCTGGAAACTTTTTGATTCAGCGTGGTAACATCAGTCAGCTCACGATTATCACCGTTTCTGATTTACCATGATGAATGCCTTCAGTTTTAAAGAAAACTAATTAATTAATACTTACCGAGCAGAAAAAAGTCTTTCAAATATAAAAGTAAGAAAAAACAAAGAGGGCCTTTATGGTGTAAAGCTGGGAATCAGAGATCTCTAGTCTACCCTCAGCTGCCCTGTCCCAACACCTCCTTAAACAATAACTTGCTGGTTGAGTCCACACCCTCTTTCCCATCCCACCTCCTGCCCACTTTTAGAGTGCAAAACATACTCTTTAGTGTGACTGTCTTTTGGAGGTGAAAATACAAATCAACATGTTGGGGGCTATCGAAACGTTAAAGGAAACCCTGAACTTCAGCTCTCAGGAAATGAAGGAGTTAAGCAATATCTACTCCTGGATGAAATTCTATTATATAACAGTAAATGTGTCTCTAGATAGTAAGGGCTTTAGGCAGGATTCTTGTGCTTTGTCTCTTGCACACTCTACCCAGTAAACACTTAAGGCACTGTATAAATGATGCATCACTATGCATCCCAAACACAAATGGCTCCTGAATAAAAGCCTTTTTGGATAACTGGGAAATAGCACACGGGGATGAATGCCAGTGTTTGTAAATGCACTCTGAGCCTGAAAGTTACCAGATTCTAATCTCACAAATGTCTGTATTCTCTTTTCTGTTCCAGAACAGATTTAGGACCATAATTCCAAAAACAATCATACAAAGAATACTGCGCATGTTAATCATCGAGTGACTGCATTTAAGAAGTGGGATGATATTACACTGCTCATGGTTAACAGGATTGTATCTTTAAACACAGCTATTAATATCATGACTACTAATAACAGCACTTCCATTCCATTTAGTTAGATTACAGTACCAACTGCACCTTAAGTTTCACGTTGTTACATGAAGTAAGCTGTGCTTTTACTGTACTTCTTGAAATCAATGACCACTTAAAAGTTAGGATTCTGTAGGGACTCAGTAAAATATTTGGTGACAGAACTAGAAAGCATTTTGTATTGGTGGAAGGTGGTGGAAGGAAGACCTATGGATTCAAGACTTCAGTGGTATTTTCGCCATACAGATAGCTTTATCTGAAGAAGATGGAATGGTGGTCTCTCTTGGCAAGCTTTACAGACCTTTCCTTGTGCTCCCAACACTGTATACAGTATGAGGAAAGGAAGCACCCACGACAGAGAGTGAATGCTGGCTTTGCCACTTATTAGCTACATGATCTTGGGTAAAATTTTCAGTCTCTCTGAACTTCAGTTTCCTCATCAGAATAGAGATAATAATACCTACTAAATAAAACAATGTAAGTAAAGTATTTAACACAGTGCCTAGCATATAGTAGGCATTAATCAAATTAATGGATTAATCACAAACAGTAATAAGAAGTCTTTAGCCGTGCCCCTAAGAATCCTTTCAACTGATCATGCAAGTGGCATCTTGTGGGTAAGAGCTGAGACCTCTGAGGGATGCTGTCACTGAATCAGTGACATCAGACAAAATCGTGACCGAATTACACCAAACCAAAGACCTTCTGATGCTTGCTGTCCTTCTAAAAGTGGGGGAAGGACAATTAGGGACAGTTCATCATTTGCTCTAACATAACCTTTGAGTTACCTCGCCAGCATAGTGTGAAATTACACTCGGGGACTTTCATATAGCAGAATAAATGCAGCCTGTTCTCCCAGATTCCATCAGCTTGGTAACATATCCTTAAATCTCACAGTCAAATGCTGCAAAAGGCTAGGCTGGTCCCATTTATCAGAGGCAATGATTAGTTCAAGGAGAATCTGAGAGAATCCCGGAGTCTTTCTTCTACTTTGGAACCTAATCCTAAAATTCAACATTTGATTATTTCCTAGAAGAAACCTGCAATGGAAACTCCACTGGGTAGGGAAAAATGATAATTGCATCTAAGCACAGGCAAATAATTGGCTATCAGGAGTCTCAGACTCTTTGTACTTGGCATATTTAAGATAATATAATTCAAGTCTGAAGGGGAACTGAATGGTTTTCAATTTTGCTACCCCTCCAGAAATCCATCTTCTTCAGATGTTCCTGCTACCCACAACCAAGGGAATAATACACAGATGAGTAATAAACTGGTGCTGTTCTGTGCCTACTCCCCAGGCCACAGAAAGAACAAAAACAAAACAAAAAACCACCCTCTGCTGTTCTCTAGCAAACACACAGGGAAGCTAAACACAAGCCGACAGATTGTTTGTAGTGGGGCTGAGGTCTCAGATATGCTTCAGAAACATCAGAAAACATGGGTGATGAAAGGCCATATGCGCAAATGCACACACAACGGACACAGGCTACAAAACAAGACCTCTGCAGCTTGAGAAGCAAGGGCACGAAGCATTGATTTTCACTGGAGAGGGCATATCAGGTTACAGGAATGCACACATTTAATTTTTATGAGACTGAAGGCTCACAGAAACAACAAAAAAATTCCCACTTTGCGACACACTAATGTAGCCAGTGAGGGCAACTTTAAAATAAAACAAAGGGAAAGGCTTAATTGTGTTATCAAAAGGCCTTTGAAAATAAACTGTAATGCCACAAGCCACTCAGACATGTTCTGTGACACTTTTAGTCTCCTGGCAAGAGAAAGGCTGGACCCAGGTCACATCCGCAAATCCTCTTTTTTATATAAATAAGTATAGATGGGATTACTCACCCCTTTCTGCTTTCTCTAAAGAATAGTTTTCGTTTTCTAGGTAAATCAAAGACTCACCAATCTTCCAGCTCTCAGCCCCAACCCAAGAAGAGAAAGTAAGCAAGGCAGAAATGTGGTTTCATACCAGAGCATCTTCTTCCAGCCAAATGTAATTTACAGCAGAGTGTCTAGTTCATCTGTCACACGAGAATTATATACCCTCGCCACTTACCCTGAAAATAAATATGCGCTCCTCATTCAGGTAAATGAGATCGTTTCAGAAATAAACTGACTCCCCCCACTAAAACTTGCCTTCCGCAAAGAAAATAAATGTTTGAGATGTTTCTGCTGATGAAGACAATGCCACCGACACTTAAATTTAAGAGGCTGGTTGTATGGCCCTTGTTCATATGAAGGCCAGACCAGAAGAAGCTAGAGGCCACGAGAGCCGGAAACATCTGATAATAACTATGCTAAATCAACTCTTAGCTCTTATCAGCATGCAAAATCTCCCAGGCAAAAATGGAGGGGAAGAGGTCAAAACACACATCTCCACTGACAATCATACATCTGGAAAAAAAACAACCTTACAAAATGACGCTGAATTTTTACTAGCCCACACAAAGCTCTTAACCATAGAGTTCCTTTCACTTGAACTTCACAACAGCCTTGTAAATTAGAGAAGGTATCATTTTCCCATTTAGAGACTGGGAAACTGAGGCAGCATGCAGTTACCTAAGTGTCCAAAAACTCACAGCTGGTTATAGGTTGAGTCAGGGTGAAAAAAGCCAGGTGGCCCAAGTGATAATTCCAGCATTCATTCAATCCCTCTGCTTTCAGAGGAATTACAACACATGGTCTCTACTCTTAGGGTGCACATGACCTAATTAGAAAAATAAGACGCTCACACACTAAATCAAACAACGCCATTGAAGAAAAATCACCAATGCTATGCATAAACCCTTTTCACTCTTTTCAACTCAAAGCCATATTAATTTTCTGAATTTATGGAATTAACAAAAAGATTCTTAATCAGTCAACAGACATTTTCGAACTTAAAACCGCACAGTAAAAGTCAGGGCCACTGGTCAGAACATGTCCCATTTGTTAAATTATTTACGCCCACATGACTCTCCTATTGAATATCTAGGTAAACTATAATAGTCTTAGGTGTAATTATTTACCAATGACCAGATTTTATGGTTCACCTTGAAGGAAAAAGAAGTTAACGTGGTTTAAAAACCAACAGTCTCAAATATTTAGCTATTTTTATTAGTGAGTTACAATGATCTGTGGAAATATAAAACTTTATAATTTAAAAATTTTTTAACTTTATAATTTTTTTGGCATTCCCTCTTCTTGGAACTTCAAAATTTCTAAATATTTTCAACAGATTTTCAAATTTCTACATTTTAAAGAATTCACTTAGCATGGCGTAAAATAAACAAAAGGAAGCCAAGAAACTATTAATACTAGGCAACAAAGTCTCCACAAACAACTGAATCTGGGTGTTGAATTTGGGGCATTTGATTGAAATTCCATAAAAGGAATGAAGAATTAATGATCTAATAGTTGTAATAATTAGTAATTATATTTTCAGAGGCTCTAAGAAGAATTAATTAGAGCATACCTTTGAGGTATTATTATCTCCATTATAAAACGAGGAGCGGAGATGGAGCCGGGATGAACCAGTTGCCTCTGGCCACAGGCAGAAAAAGCAGCGAGCGAGCGGGCTGTCGGATACCTGAAATTCCTGAGCCCCACGGCCTCCTAACTAAGTCTGCTCACTCTGAGCTGGCATCAGGAAGTTCATTCTTTACGTGACATAAACAAGTAGCTATCTTTTTTCTTTCGTTGACTATTCCTCTCTCTAGAGCTACTGACCCCCTTCAGTTCTCCCATGTGATTCTTTTCAGATTTGGTTTCCTTGGCAAGCTGCCACCTGAAAGTGTAGTTGAATCAAGTGAGATAAGTAGAAGTCTGGATCTTGAAAAAAATTTTATTACAGGAGAAGGAAAGGGAAACAGGCAGAAAAATATTAAGGAAGATTCATGTAACTGAACCAATAACAAGAAGTGACATTATTCTAAAAGTAAACTGTGTTTATATATTTACAGGCTCAGATATAAACCACTATATCAGGAACTAAGAACCACAAAAAATAAATTTAAACCTTTTTATATGATAGAAGTCTATGGCTATATTTATGCCTCTAAATTTTTAAGAGTGCATACCCTTGCCATATTAAAAAATGTAAATTTCAATAAGCGAAACATTAATACTCTAAAAGAAAAATGGGGACTTTCCCGGCGGTCCAGTCATTAGGACTTCGCCTTCCAATGCAGGGGGTGAGGGTTCGATCCCTGGTCGGGGAGCTAAGATCCCACATGCCTCGCAGCCCAAAAACCAGAACATAAACCGGAAGCGATATTGTAACAAATTCAATAAAGACGTTAAAAATCGTCCCCATCAAAAAAAAAGAAAAAAAAACCTTTCTAAAACAGCCAAATGGCATAGACAGACATGAACAGACAATTGACAAACTGCCAGTAAATAAATGGATATAACGTTCAACGTCCCTTTTAATCAAATAAAAGCAAATTAAAACAATTTTGACCTAACAAATTGGCAAATATCTCTCTTTTAGTGACTACCTAAATCCTGGTTAGAGGTCAAGTTTGACAGGTACTCGGCATAGCCTTGATGATGATGAGGCAAATTGGTACAGGCTGTTTGAAAGCGATTTAATAAAATGTATCAAAATCCATTTGTTGGATTAATTCCTTTGGAAAAATGAGAGATGTAGATGAAGAGTTACGTGAAAGAAGGGTCATCAAAACGTATGCATTACCAAAGAAAAATTCAAAATGGACTAAGCATCTAATAATACGCAGAATGACTTAATTATGACAAATAGAAGATTATACAGTCATTAAAATCATATTTTCAAAACATACATCATGAACTTGTGGAAATGATCACGAAATAATGTTAAACAGAAAACAAATCCAAACACAAAACTGCAAATACTCTATGAATTATAGTTACACGATATGGATGGATAGACATAGATTATATGAAGGATATACATCAAAATCACCAACAGTGATTATCTTCGGTTAGAATTTTCTTCATTACATGTTTCTGTATTTTCTATGAGTTTTTTTCTTAAATCAGAAAACAGTACATTTATCTCTAAAATTTAAAAAAAAAAAAAGCCAAGAGAATCCTTGAACTTCAGATTTAGCTGGCATTTTTTCACATTTTTGTTCAAGCCAGCTAAAATTCATCTTGACTCAGAAAGGAACACACCAGCAAGTAGACTTTAGCATTAGGATTGGCCGATTTCCAGTGTTAAAACTTTGGAACTTTCCTTTCCTAGTTACCCTTGCAGGAAAAAGAGATGCCCTATTGTTCCTCTTCGGGGTATTTTTCTCACAAGGTCAGCTTCAGAGGGAATTTGGAGGAAAGAGAATTTACCAAGACCACTATTTTAAATGGTGTGCTCTAATTTTACAAGCCCACATGACACTGCCAAGCTGCCTCAGTGCCTGCCGGCTTAGAAAAGAGCTCCAGGACTACATACAGGCACCAGCCATAAATGACACAACCGAAAAATGATTGCGGCTTGTTTGAGAAAATATGCACAGAACATGCCAAAAAGACTCCTACACTGGATGTTTTTCTGAATGAATTTCTTGTAAGTCCTGTCACGTGAAACTAATGTAATACTAGGAATCCCTATGATACGAGGACCTCTTTCCAAATGCATCTACCACATTGCTTTTGCCATTGGCTGGTCGAAATACACAACACTTCACCTCTGTGTTAAATGAATTGCCTAATTCAAACATCCTATTATAAAGTTTCAGTGCTTGTTTTATCTTTGCCCAAGCATGGCTTTAGTTAATAGATTTCAGAATCTTTCTTTGAAAAACAGCTCAATGCAATAACGAATGCAATTAGAATCACATACACAGAAAAAATTATTGCTGCTTGCAGTCACCCCAAAACCTGCAATGGCTCTCCACTGCATTTAGATTGAAATCTAAACTCCTAACCTGGCTTAATACACCTCACCTCCAGCGTCATCTTGTAGCATTTAATCCCTTGCCCACTACACTCTGGACATACTGGTCGTTTTTGCTTTTTCTCAACCCTGGCAAACTCATTCCCATAGCACTAGGTCTCCTCTGTATCTTAAGAGAATATTCTTTCCTATAACCTCCAAATGATTAGACCAGCTTGTTTTCAGGTCGGGGTTAAAAGTAATCAAGTGAACAATGGAAACAACCTAAATGTCCATCAACAGGTGAATGGATAAAGAAGATGTGGTATATATACAATGGAATACTACTCAGCCATAAAAAAAGAATGAAATAGTGCCATTTGCAGGTACATGGATGGACCTAGAGACTATCGTACTAAGTGAAGTAAGTCAGACAGAGAAAGACAAATATTATATGACATCACTTATATGTGGACTCTAAAGTATGACACAAATGAACTTAACTACAAAACAGAAAGACTCACAGACATAGAGAACAGACTTGTGGTTGCCAAGTGGGAGGGAGAGTCGGAGAGGGATGGATTGGGAGTCTGGGACTAGCAGATACAAACTATTTTTATAGCATGGATAAACAGCAAGGTCCTACTGTACAGCACAGGGAGCAATATTCAATATACTGTGATAAACCATAATGGAAAAAAATATGAAAAAGAATGTATATATGTGTAACTGAATCACTTTGCTGTATAGCAGAAATTAACACAACATTGTAAATCAACTGTACTTCAATAAAATTAACTTTTTAAAAAAGTAATCAAGTGAACACGTGACTTAACAATCCTGTGAAATGGCAAATTAAAATTAATATATTTTTAATTTGGTAGTCTTGCTTAGAAAAGACTGACCTTTGTTTACCTCCAATGTTTAGAAGGTACCTTTCAAATGCTTTCCTGATAAATACAGAGGTTATAAATGTCCAAGCATGAGCCAAAGGCAGAAACAAAAGAATGAACCAGGATTCTTTATTGGTCACAATTCAAAATCTAGAAGTTTCCAACATCAACCTCCCTTGTCTGTCCTAATTATTGTGTCTTAAGGAAGTGATGGTGCTTGTTTCCCTTATTTCTTTCATTTCAAAAAGTGTAACGTTATTAATGCCATAACTACAGCATCAACTCATAGTATTATTTACAAGTACTGCTATATCGGACAGTCTTTGAGATGTCTCCTAATTATCCCAATCTTATGGTATACATGTGTGTAATCTCCTCCCCTGAATACCAGCTGGGCCTACTGACTTGTTTCTAACAAACAGAATATGGCAAATGTGGGAATTCCCTGGAGGTCCAATGGTTAGGACTCAGTGCTTTCACTGCCAGGGGCCTGGGTTCAATCCCTGCTCGGGGAACTAAGATCCCACAAGCTGCATGGCACAGCCAAAAACAAATAAATAAATAAACATTAAAAAAAAAGAATATGGCAAATTTAATGGGATATTGTGTCTCTGAAGTTGAATTACCAAAAGGACTGTGATTTCCATCTCTCGCTTTCTCCCTGTTAGAACCTTGCTTACTCTTACCCTGCCAACAGCCATACAAAAGAGCTTGCACGTGGAACTTGAGGCCTGCAACAGCCATGTGAGTTTAGAAGTATATCCTCCCTTAGTTAAGGCTCAGGATGGCTGCAGACCTGGCCAACATCTTGATTACAGGCTTGTGAGAGACCCTGAGCCAGAGGACCCAGCTAAGCCACAGCCAGATTCCTGACCCACAGAAACTCTGACTTAATAAATACATGTTGGGGGGGGGGCTCATTTGATACACAGCAATAGCTAACTAATACAACTGTTTACAACCCAAACTATATACTCGGCATTTTCTTTTCTTACCATTAGGATTGTAATGAAAGGAAACTTAGCTCCCCAAATTATAAGGATAAAATCAGGTCGCATGGGGATATAGGATATTCAGAACTAGAAATAATTAATCAGGATTTATTCTCAAAGGGAATAATAACTATATTTGGTACATCAATCATAATAGCCACTCATAACGTATACAGCATTTTTAAATCCAGCTGGTGTTTTCACATTCAGGGGCATTTACTACTCTTGAAAAGTTTATGAAGTAGGTATGATTATGATCTCTATCTTACAGATAAGGAGACTGAGACTCAGTAGATTTTATGACTTCCACGAAAGCAAGGACCTTCTCTACCTTGTTCACCACTTTTCCCCAATGTCTAGCACTCAACATGTATTTGTTGAGTGGGTCTCTCCCACAACAATGTTCTCTACAAAGACGGTGACTTTTTTCATGAAGTTCTCCGATTGACATATATCCATCAATCAATCTACCAATCAGTTTCTACATATAACTGTGTCACACACCAGTATCGATTCATGGAACCAGTATCTGTGTTTCCCAAACAACACAGCCTCCTCTGAAAGCTCACTCTTGCTTTAAAGACAGTAAAGAGAAAAATCTCTAATTTAATCCTGTTTTTCATACAGTTCGACACCACCAAAAAGAGAGACTCAAAGCAAACAACCCTTTCTCGGTAAATCAGACCTCTTCCCTCACAAATGATTATATCATTTCCTATAATCTTCCAGGATGAGGCTGGAGACAACGGACCTTTCCAAGAGCCACCAAAGGAGGTCATCAGCCGACCCAGACCCCCATCACCCCCCCACAACGCTCCCACCCCTCCCCTGCCATGCCTCGCCTCTGTCCCCCAATAAACATGGTGAGTAGGAAGTAATAGGTCTTGTCAAAGGTCATGATAAAATAATCTCAGGCGATGCCAGATAGAGGATTCCACAGAAATGCAACAAAACTGCTGATAAGAAAACAGGAGGTGGGGGGATTTTGATTGGGAGGTTTATATAAGCCTTAAATTCCTTTTCTTTTCAAAGTTTCACAGTCAAGTGATCCATTCAGTCTTCAACCACAGTCCAGCCTCTACTCACTGTTACCCAATAAAAAAGTGTTTGTTCACAAGAAACACATGGAGCCATGAAATAATAAATTAGTCTACGTTTTAAGAAGATAAGAAAATCATTAGGTACGGTTACCCTTGGAACTATACTATATGATTACAAAACGGAGGAACTGCAACGTATCGCATATAAGGTAATAAATTAATAACAGTCATACACTCATTTAGCAAATATTGAAGAAGTATCTGCAATGTGCCAGCACTAGATGTTGGAAAAATGGTGATGAGCCAATCATGCATGACCCCTGACATTTCAGAATTTACATTCTACTGGGACATATGGATTTTAAAGTTTTAAAAATTAAAAATCACTTAAAGGAATATACATTTGAAAACAGTAAATGAATGAAGGAAAAGTTCAGGGTAGCTTGAGAATTTAATACGGGGACCGAATTTAGAGTAGGGAACCAGGGGAAAGTAGCAGTTATCCAGGCTGTAATGGTCTAGGCAGAGGGCACAGCATATGCAAAGACCCTGCAGCTGACAAAGGCCTGGTGCTTTCAAGCACCTGAAATTCCACTGTGACTGGGGCTGTGTGTTGTGAGATGAGGCTGGACTAGATGATGCCAAAGACTGTGATCTTGCCTCTGTAGCCCAAAACCCTTCCCTGCGTGGCAGCATCCCACTGTCTACTGAAAGCCTTCTCACACATAACATGCCCCAAATCAAGTTCTTTGTCTTTCCCACCAAACCTTCCACATCCCATCTGTTGATGGCAACTCTATCCTCCCAGTGTCTCAGGTCAAAAACCTTAGCACCCTCCCTGACTTCTTGCTTATCACCACACCCAATCTGTCAGCAAATCAGTTCAGCCTTTACCATCAAAATTAGTCATTAGCCAAACTCCTTCTGAAAATCATCTACTCCAAGCCGCCATGGTCTCTTCCTCCTAACAGGTATCCCTGTTGCCCCCCTACCCCCTATACAGTCTGTTCTTCAACCATAACAATGGAGGTCTTTAGAAGTGATGAATTCTCTTCTCAAAACTCTCCAATGGCTTCCTTTATTGCTGAGATTAATATCCAATGTTCATAGCATGGTCTGCAAGCCCCTACATGATCTGGCCACCCACCTCCTTACTGTCCCCATCCCTGCTTTCACACCAGGGCCTTAGTATGAGCAGCTCCCTTTGCCCGAAAGCTCTTTCTCCAGATCTCCGCAGGAATTGCTCCCTCACTTCAAAAGCTCTCTACTTATAAGTCACCTTCTCAGAAACACATCCCCTGACTACTCCATCTGGAAAGATGAAAGAGCACACTGTATCCACTTACGTGGCTTCATCTTTCTTTTTGGCACTTAACTGCTGTATGATGCCTCTCTAGTTGTATAGAGATGTTGTCTGTTGATGCCCTGCCATACCCATAGAACCTGGGAGAGTTCTAGCAAAAGAGGGCAAAGGTACACATTTAATGATGTACTTTTTTGGGCTACCACATGGCCATCTCCAGATCACATAAAATTACAAACTCCTAGGAAACTGATTATGTCTAATATCTTACTAAGATCAAGGTTCTGGAGAAACAAGAGAAGGAGAGAGAAGACTGGTCAGGAGGAGGGAGAAGAAGGGTAGGGTTTATGGTAGACAGGTCAGGGTCTGGGGGAGGAAGATAGCCCTGAGGTTCTGTGACAGGCACTGTGGTGGAACAGAATGTGCTGAGAGGAAGGGGGGCAGAAATAAAAGGAATAAAAAGAATGTGAGGGTGCCCAAGACAAACCTTGACTCAGTCATAATCTTGCCTAGGCTCAACTCTAAAGGAAGATTTTTCATCCAGCATAAGGGGAAGGAGATGAAGGTCTTCTTCAGAGTACATATTTCTCTTGCCAAAAGATTGGTCATGTGTTTTTTATAATCATAAAAAAAAAAAAAATTCCACAGCAAACTTAAATGTCAAACAATAGGGGATGGTTAGGAAATTATGGTATAGCAATTCAATGGAATATGACGCATAATCATAGTTTTGAAAACTATGTAGCAACATGAAAAAAATGTCTGTGGTATAATTTTAAGTGATGGAAGCAGAATTTTTAAATGTGTCTATGTTCTGATTGAAACTGTTTAAAAATTACATTCATCTCTGGACAAATGAAAAAATCAGTTATTCCCTAGGGTTGTGAAAACCAATGTGATTTACTCATCTCGCCCCATTTTTGGAGTTCTAAAATGCTATTACAATAGTTTTTAAGCTATGGGAACGTCCATCAATACACTTAAAGAATCGCCCTAGGCTGGTCCTCCCAGGAACACTCGCCAGACATCAAACATGTCATGCTGGTAACAGGAAATTCATGACAAAGAACAATGTTTGAGTATCCCGATAATCAATTCACTCAGGGTTAATTAACCAGCGACTCTGTGTAAGGGACTATATGTTAGGTTCTGTGAGGGAAATCAAAACTGAGCAAAAGGCAATTCCTGCTGTGATGGAGCTGACGATCCAGGAGAAGGAATTTATGACAAACCCCAAAACAACCACAATATGACTTTTTTTAGTCCCAAGAAAAATATTAACAAAGCACTAAGGAATTAATTAATTTTGCATTCAGTTTTTGGTTTGAGAGATCTGGAGATGAATGTTTCCACAAGTGAGGGGTTAGGGGACAAGAACAGGTGTTCCAGGGAAGATGAGAGTCTGAACATGGCAGAGAGGCACTCAACACAAATAACAGTTAATTATGGGCCTGGCTTGAATATGGCGTATACCCACCGGGATGGTGGCTGGCGTTAGCCTAGAGGTCTTAAAACAAATGCTTGTAAAGGCTCTTGAGCAGGGAAATGAGAAGTTCAGAGCCATAAAGTAGAAAAATTCATTTAGTAGCCAGAATGGAAAGAGTCTGAGCTCAGGGACCAAACAAAATGGTTCCAAACTCCAACGCCTCCATTTACTGGTTTTGTCATATTATCTGGTTTGTCAGTCAACCTCTGGGCCTCGCTTTCCTCATCTATAAAAAGGATAACTCCAGCTCCTAGGTAGGTTTGTTAGGAAGGATGACATGGTAGATCGAAAGAGTAGGTTCAGTAAAGACTCAATAAATCATTCTGTTCCTCTTAATTCTCAGTTCAGAGAAGGAACTGGTGGAGAAGAAAGACAGGGCAGAAGGGTAAGGATCACAGGACACAGTTCATGTGGGACCTAGAAGAATGGGCAATGACATGTTCATGATGGCCAAGGGAAAAGGCAAAATCAGCAACTGTCATGAAGGTTCAAGCTGGGGGCTCAGGGGATGATTTTGGCCCCCACTGAAATGGGTATGTCAGAAGGAGAAATGGTATGAGGATTAGATCATGTCTGAACAATTTGAAAATTAAGGAACAGCAGCAGCCCATCTAGGAAAAAATGGTCAAGGTGAAGCTAGAAGTCAGGATTCATGGCCCGGGAGAGAGGCATGGGCTGGAGACACATGGCATATGCTGTAAGATTTTTAGTAGTTGACTGTTCCTATTACCAAGGTTTGTAATGCTCTTACCTACCTTTCTCCACAGCTCATCTTTATATATCCCAAATATGTAGAGAAATTGTTGGATCAAAATACCGTAATTGGCATATAGTCTAACTAACTTTAGCATCCTGTATTTTTCCCCATGATGTGTTATCTCTTTTTAACAGCTTATAGAGATATATAATTCACATATCATACAATTCACCCATTTAAAGTTTACAATTCAATGGCCTTAGAATATTCATTCACAGGTTTGTGCAACCATCACCACAATCAATTTTAGAACATTTTCATCAACTCAAGAAGAACACAGGGCTTCCCTGGTGGCACAGTGGTTAAGAATCCACCTGCCAATGCAGGGGACATGGGTTCGAGCCCTGGTCCAGGAAGATCCCACATGCCACAGAGCAACTAAGCCCATGCACCACAACTACTGAGCTTGCACTCTAGAGCCTGTGAGCCATAACTACTGAGCCCGCAAGCCACAACTACTGAGCCCACGCACCACAACTACTGAAGCCCACGCGCCTAGAGCCCATGTTCCACAACGAGAAGCCACCACAATGAGAAGCCCACGCACCTCAACGAAGAGTAGCCCCCGTTCGCTGCAACTAGAGAAAGCCCGCCCACAGCAACGAAGACCCAACGCAGCCAAAAATAAATAAACAAAATAAATAAATGTATAAAAAAGAAAAAGAAGAAAACCCACTTCCCTCAGTAGTCACCCCCGAGTCCCCAGCCCCACCCTCAGCCCTAGGCAACCACTAATCTACCTTCTGTCTCCATAGATTTGGCTATTCTGGACCTTTCATATAAATGAGTCATACAATATAGAGTCCTTTGTGCCTGGGTTTTGTTTCTCAGCACAATGTTTTCAAGATTCATGCATGTTGTAGTACACAGCATTACTTCATTTCTTTTTATGACCAAATAATTTTCCAACATATAGATATACCACATTTTGTTTATCTACTCATCAGTGGATGGACTTTGGGTTATTTCCATGTTTTGCCTATTATGAATAACCCTGCTCTGAACATTTATGTACAAGTTTTTGTGTAGACATATGTTTTCATTTCTCTTGGGTGTATACCAAGGAGTGGAATTGGTAGATCATAAGGTTTAGGTTTAATTTTTTGAGGAATTGCCAGACTGTTTTTCAAAGTGACGGTACCACCTGACAATCCCACCAGCAACGTACGAGGGCTCCCAGTTCTCCACATCCTCATCAACGCTTGCTATTGTCTGTCATTTTCATTATAGTCATCCTAGTGGGTGTGAAGTGGTAATCTCACTGTGTTTTGCTTTTTTTTTTTTTGCGGTACACGGGCCTGTCACTGTTGTGGCCTCTCCTGTTGCAGAGCACAGGCTCCGGACGCGCAGGCTCAGCGGCCATGGCTCACGGGCCCAGCCGCTCCACGGCATGTGGGATCTTCCCAGACCGGGGCACGAACCCGCGTCCCCTGAATCAGCAGGCGGACTCTCAACCACTGCGCCACCAGGGAAGCCCTCACTGTGGTTTTGGTTTGCATTTCCCTGATAGCTAGTGATGTTGAACATATTTTCATGTGTTTACTGGCCACTTGTATATCTTCTTTGTAGAACTGTCTATTCAGATCCTTTGCCCATTTTTAAATTGGTTATTTGTCTTTTTAGGATGATATGTTTTTAAAACACGAACTTTTGTCTTCTGTGCTTTCATTGTGTAAAACAGAGGTAGCGCATAGGCATAAATTGTCCATCAACAATTAGAAAAGCAGAATTACTTCTCTTCCTGCATTGAAACACCTATGTTCAACTTGATGTGTCTGTTGCTTATGGGAACTGGTGGCTTTTGTCCTTGTCAGTAAATATTAACACATCAAAACAACGGTTCTTAAGCCTGGCAGGGTGACAAACTACAGTTGTATTTCATTCTTTGTTCTCAGGGTTAAAAGTTGGTGCTGCCCTTTGGCATTGCTCTTTCACAAACTCTGAAGACAAATTCAAGGCCAAACCAAGGACAATGGCCACATCAGCAAATTCATTCATCAGTGTAATATATATACATCTATTTTAAAGTATGGACTTGTTTTGTTGGCTTTGTCCATTCCTGGTAATGTATAGACCCCCATCTCTGAAGGCTTGTTCTAAGTTTTTCTGGGGGTCCATCAGAAGTCTATTTTAAACATGTGCTAAAAAAATGTCTGGTTATGATTCCCACAACTCCCAACCTGCCAGCTCCCTTAGGGTCCCAGTACTACTTGCCCTGGGTGCTACCTTCTTGATGGGCATACTTACTGTTATGGGCTGAATTGTGTCCCCCAAATCTCCAGTACCCTAGAATGTGACTTTAATAGGAGATAAAGTCTTTACAGAGGTAGTCAAAGTAAAGTGAGGTCTTCAGGGTGGGCCCTACTCCAATATGATAGGCATCTTTATAAAAAGGGGAAATATGGACATGAAGACAGCCATCTACAAGCCGAAGAGAGAGACTTGGGACAATTTTCCCACACAGCCCTCCGAAGGAACCAATCCTGCTGACATCTTGATTTTGGACTTCTAGGCTCCAGAACTGTGAGAGAATAAATTTCTATCGTTTAAGCCACCCAGTTTATGGTACTTTGTTACAGCAGGCCTAGCAAACTAATATACCTGGCCATGCACTGGACCCCCCCTGAGTGCCAGAGCTGTGGCTGTCTTGAGGGGCGAGGCCCCTCTCTCTGACACAAAACGCCAAAGCTGCACTGCCTTGCAACCCAACACCTGCACTACAGCTTTTAGTTATAGTGGCTCTTTGAGTTTTTGTTCACAGTTATTTTTTGTTCTCTTCCAAGGACTCTGACACAAGCCCACGGGGCACCAGGCCAGAAACCCTCCCCTCCTCTACCACCACAAAGGACAGTCCAGACTTCATTACTGGGTCAGGCTTCTCCTGCCTGGCTCCCTCTTCCCTTAGAATGAATAAACCCCTCTCCCTTCCCTTATCGAATAGTTTATCAATTCTCCAGTCATATTGATCCTATTTCTTAAATGGCTTTTGAATCTGGCACCATCCCAGCCCAAGCCACTATCACCTCTAGTCTGGACAACCACACTAGCACCCTCACTGGGCTTTCTGCTTCCAGACCTGCATCTCCTCACCCTCCCACAACATTCTGTTGCAAGGACCTATTTGGTGTCTCTCCTACCGGTAAGATCTGGGAGGAGAGGGACTGCGTTGGGTTTCGATCATGTATCCCTAGTACCTGGCACATAATAGATGCTCGGTAAATAGCTGATAAAGGCAGGAAGGAAGGAAAGAGGGTAAGGGGAGGAGAGGTGTGGGTTTCTATTCCCTTACAGAAACCGAAGGCTCTGTTTTTTCATTGCTCTTAGTTGAACATATCCTTGCACTGAGAAAGGCAATCAAGTCAATACAAAGAGAGATATTTAAATAATGCCAAATGGTGTGTGATTTTCAAACTAAATGATACAGCTTTCTATATACAGGATGCATCCAGATCCGAGCCAGTCTCCAGAAAAGAGACAATCTGAGCCGTGTACCTAATTATTGTCCTCCCTGGATTTTCCAATATGTCAGAATCACATCGCACATCTGTCACCTCTCTGCATTGGCCTGAAGTACAGAAGTCCTCTTTAGAT
This sequence comes from Delphinapterus leucas, assembly GCF_059928025.1. Classification (NCBI taxonomy): domain Eukaryota; kingdom Metazoa; phylum Chordata; class Mammalia; order Artiodactyla; family Monodontidae; genus Delphinapterus; species Delphinapterus leucas. The sequence continues at coordinate 47,649,329 of NC_143137.1, forward strand.
TTCTGTTCCTCCCATTAAGACACTAAAGCTGCTGTACCTAACTTTGAACAAGTGGGCTATGCCTTCTATTTCTCTATCCTGGGAATGGGTACAAGCAAACCTTATCCCTCCTTTTTGTTTAAATCATGGTAAAATACACATAGCAAAATTTACTGTGTTAACAATTTTCAAGTACACAGTTCAGTAGTGTTCAGTATATCCTCACTGTTGTGCAACCAATCTCCAGAATCCTCTATTTTTCAATAATAAAATACATAGTTCTTAAATAAAATACATAGTTCTTAAATAAAATACATAGTTCTTAAATAAAATACATAGTTCTTAAATACATAGTTCTTAAATAAAATACATAGTTCTTAAATAACAAGAACTACGTAAAGGAATATAAGAGTTCCTAAATATACCTCCTAAAATATCTGCTAAATGTTAAGTAAAGATTACGCATCCATTTACAGCCTTCCTTTTAAAGATACTACAGTTTTTTTGCTTCAGGAATTTAAAAAAAAAAAAAGAAAAAGCATATTTCCTGGAAAGGGTAAAAATGAATCTTGAGTTAAAGGGTTAACCTGCCTGTCTTAAGAATGTCCCTCCCAAAAGGGCATATCAAGCAATTATGTGTAATTTTTTTCCTTCCCTGATTTTTCTGAGTGCTTCTGAGGCACATGAAAAGGATACTTGTGCTTCTCTGCCAGAACTACCTCCATCCAATGGGAAGAGATCACTGTTTTGTTTTGTTTTTTAATGTTTTGAATGGTTTGAAGATTAGCATGGGTATTTAGCAAAAAGTACAATTTCAAATTACACGCTGCTTCGTGGTGCCAAAACACTGTGCACCATCATCTTTGATGACATCCACCAACACAGCACTAGAATGGTGGTTGTTAGTCATCTGGCTTCACAAAGCTGGAAGATGAAATTGTAAACAATGTGAGCTTAGGCAGGCCTTATTAGAAAAGAAGAGTGTCTTAAAAGATGGCTTCAATTTTTTTAATCTAGCAATATCTTTTAATCACCAATATGTGTATCTAAATCAATTGCTCAAAAGGAGGAACAATTTATCCATGGGCATCCTAAAAAAGATGATAATCACATTTACAAGTATATATGCCAGTAACATCCTGGTCTTCACTGGCTAAGGTTTTTGTTTATATACAAGTTTAACCACCGTAACCACATATATGTGTGGACACTAAAATTACTTTAACGTTAGTATAATGCTTAGAAAGGGACCCAAAGTGGCCCCTCCCTGGCACTGGTCACAGATCACACTATTAATCCCAGCTTGTATCTCATCCACTGAAAATACAGAGGTGTAGACAGAGACTGCAAATGACTAAGTCCAACCCTAGTCATTATTAGGAGAAAACAAAAACCAAATACTCCAAAGCACATGGCTCCAGGTCAGGTATGAAGACAGGACACTGGTAAAACAAGAGTTAAAATGTTTTATTAAAGACAATTCAAGAGCTAGGGCTAAAGTTTATTTTGCTCAATAAATGAATACCTAAAACCCTTTCCTTTCAATACCCAAAAGAGTTTAACAGTTTACATCTTTAATCTCATAGTCTCTCCACAAAGTCCTCTAACAGTCAATCACAAACTAGCCTGAAGAAAGTTTCCCTAGATACCACCAAAAACACAGGTTTGTAACAGATGTCTCCAGCAACTTTTAGAACAGATCCCATGTTAAGAGGCTGATATACCCATATGTATTTGTTAATCAGTCCAGGTCTGTACATGTAGCCTGAAGCTGGGAAGTAAGCGTTAGCAGAGAAATCATTGATGTAAAAATAATGCATGGAAAAGTATCAGAAAGAACATTATTTATAAATTCAAAGACAAATGCAATAATATACACAATTGGGAACTCCCCACCTGGAAGCCATCCAGAGCAGTGCTTATATTTAGGCACTAATAAACACGAGCGTTTAGCTCACACTGACCACCTTCTAATTAACGAACACAGTGTCAGTCTCTCAGTTTCTCCATCTATAAAATGGGAATTAAAGCTGTGTGGGGCTTCCCTGGTGGCGCAGTGGTTGAGGGTCCACCTGCCGATGCAGGGGACACGGGTTCGTGCCCCGGTCCAGGAAGATTCCACATGCCGCGGAGCGGCTGGGCCCGTGAGCCATGGCCGCTGAGCCTGCGCGTCCGGAGCCTGTGCTCCGCAACGGGAGAGGCCACAACAGTGAGAGGCCCGCGTGCAGAAAACAAACAAACAAACAAAAAACTGTGTGTTGGGCTTCCCTGGTGGCGCAGTGGTTGAGAATCTGCCTGCCAATGCAGGGGACATGGTTCAAGCCCTGATCCGTGAAGATCCCACATGCCCGCGGAGCAACCAGGCCCGTGAGCCACAACTACTTGAGCCTGTGCGTCTGGAGCCTGTGCTCCGCAACAAGAGAGGACACGATAGTGTGAGGCCCGCGCACCGCGATGAAGAGTGGCCCCCACTTGCCGCAACTAGAGAAAGCCCTTGCACAGAAACGAAGACCCAACACAGCCAAAAATAAATAAATAAAATAAATTTTAAAAAAATACTTATAAAAAAAAATCTGTGTGTTAATGAACGGAGGTTAAAATTCTCCCGATGAATGGTATTACAGAAAACACAAATATTACCACCAGAAAATGTAGAGAAACGTGTAGCTTTGTACCTAAAAAAGGTTTAAAGTCACGTTTAAAAAGCACATGGTTAGAGAGACATGTACTTGGAACCAGACTGCTATGCAGGGGATAAGGAGAGAGGTTCAGGGTGAAATGACTCACGAATGTGGGAATGCAGAGACTCTCGGCAGCATGAAGTCACAAGGGACCGTCCCTGAGGTCTCTCCTCTCCTCCACAAACAATGCTGTTTGTTGACTTCAAAAAAAGATGGGTGAGGAGTTTGGAAATTATTATTTTTTATTTTGGGGTTCTTCGCATCATTTACTGAATGCGCAAGCTGGTATATTGTTCAAAAAATTATTAAAGGAAAACATTCTGGTGTGTACTGAGAAATATTGATTCTCTAGTATTTAAAGGATGACAAATAGAAGGAACACTTTAAGTCTGGGGGGGTTACAACTAACATCTTGACATGAGCAGACAGCAAGTTTGGTCTGACACGACGCTTTTTAAAAGCTTAGAGCGAAGAAACACAAGGGGATCCAGATGTCTCAAATAGAGTAAAAGCATCCCTCCAAAACCAGCTAAAGGCAAGTAGTATCTGGGGCAAAGAAGTAAGCTAGCAAAATAACTGAAATGTGGTGATCTTGACCTCTTCCAAAACGGAGGGTTTCGAAGAGTCTGCATGCAAACCAAATCCTAAATTAAGATTTCTCAGGAAGCAAACAATCCATATCTGAAACTGACACAAAACCGAGCTCATCTGTGGTACAAAGAATTATCTTCTAAAATATTTAATCTGCATGTTTTAATTTGTATTAATTACATTTTCTTAAACATGTTTTGTGGAGTGCAGCACACTAATAATAACCGCTTGCGGCCCTTTGAACTCTGAATGCTTTACTGCAATCCCTTTCCTTAAATAGAATCATGGAATATTAGAGTAGAAGATTCCTTAGTGATCAGTTAGAATTGCAATTCTCAACCCTGGCTAAACTTTAGAAGCATTTCTGGAGCTTTTAAAAAATATAGAGGCCCAGGCCCCCACCTCAAACCAAGTAAGTCAAAATGGACAGGACAGGGAAGGTATTAGTATTTTTTTTATAAACTCCACAGGTGGTTCTGTTGGGCTGCCTGGATTAGAACCATTGATACAGCCTATAGATTTACATTGCCTGACACCATAGTCACTGGTACATGTGGCTATGAGCACTTGAAACTTGACTAGTCCGAATTGAAATGTGGGGTAATTATAAACACACACCAGACTTCAAAGACTTAGTACCCCGCCCCGCTCCAAATCATAAAGTATCTCATCAACATTTTTATATGGATTATATGTTGAAATGATAATATTTCAGATATATTAGGTTAAATAAAATTATTAACATCACCTGTTTGATTTTTTAAACTATTTTTTATGTGGCTACTGGAACATTTAAAATTACATATGCGGCTTGCATTTGTGGCTCCCACTGTTGAAGAGTGATGGTCAAGACCAACACTCCTTTATCACAAATGAAGAAACTGAGGCAGGGAAGCATAATGAGTTCGAGGCAGCACTTTGGGGATACCCTCTTCTGGCTTCTCAGGCTTTTCCTGTTGCCTTAAGCCACACTGTTGCAGAGCTAGGAATTGCAGAGCCTGGCATGCCACCAATCAGATTTCAAACCTTTCTTTCTTTTGTCTTGCTAATTGTTTCTTCTAAGGTTTGATATTGAAATCTATTTTGCTTATGGAAAAATGTCCCCTCTCTGCTGTGTACACACTTGCCATTTGTTATTGCAGGGTTACTCATGAAAGCGCAGTAACTAGAATGGATGTTAAAAAATAAATCTAGGGCTTCCCTGGTGGCGCAGTGGTTGAGAGTCCGCCTGCCGATACAGGAGACACGGGTTCGTGCCCCAGTCCGGGAAGATCCCACATGCCGCAGAGCAGCTGGGCCCGTGAGCCATGGCCGCTGAGCTTGTGCGTCCGGAGCCTGTGCTCTGCAACGGGAGAGGCCACAACAGAGAGAGGCCCGCGTACCGCAAAAATTTAAAAAATTTAAAAATTAAAATAAAAAGATAAATCTAGAAAAACATTAGCATAAGGAAAATACAGAGAATAAGTGAAGAGGACTATTAAGGTTTTTAAGATGTAGATGGTCAAGTTCTAGCCTGTGAATATTTTATCCCGCTGCAGTTTAATAAATCACCATGGAGGCCCTCAACATTCTGAGGGTCATCTTCAGCACAGCATCAGCCCCTGCTCAAAATTTAGAAGTCTGAGCCTATAATATTTCTTTCCTTCCAGAAGGCAATGTTTTTCTGGACAATGCTGTCATTGCAGTGAGGCAAATCAGCTCTTCATAATGGCACACCTCGTCATACCTAGGTACCCTGTTAGAAGTGGTCTTTATCCTCAAAGCCTTCTACCTCTGGTGCATGGATTAGTACCTGGTCATTCAGAAGCTGAACAGCATTATAGTTGACTTAAAGAAGAAAATCTTGTTTTGACAAAGTAAAATGGTCCCACCAGATCTGGCAAACGGAGATAAAATGTATTTCTTCTAATAATCAGCTAATTCAAACAAAAACAAAGATGTTTTTTGTTTCGTGTGGTTTTCCCCCCTTGGGAAGCCAGCAGAGAGAGAACTGCATAAAACTGGCTGAAATGTGTTATATTTGAGAAATCATGCAACACGGGGGCTCCTCAGTGTAATCAAAGAATAAAAGAGACCTAAATTCTGATATTAAAGTGTTCATGCAAAGAGCTGGAAAGGAAAACTGTGGGTCAGGCCAAACAACACACACAGTAGATGCATTCAAGATTTCTGTTGAGATATTCTTGTGCTCCATCCTAAATACAGCAAAACCTAAACATCATCTTAAATCAAATGTTTGGTGCTCTGGAGCCCCCTATGTTGCATGCATGAATTCTATTAGTTATAATTAGTCAAGTTTTGCCATTCAAACCTCGAACAGCATACTTCCAGACTCAACTCATTCCTTATTCACCTCTAAACACTCTCATATACACCAGCCTGGAAAGATAATATATTACAGACGGATCCTAGGCAAAAGCGCATCTGCCAGTGTGAAAACAGCACTTGTTACTCTATTCAACAAAAAGAAAGATTATGTCTTTTAACTTTAAGAATTTTTTGGATCCCTTCCTCAGAGACAAAAAAGAAAAGACAGGAAGTAAAGGAAGTTACTGCCTTATTCTGAGACAGTCCTACAGACCATTTTTTGTTTTGCCTTGACTTTAGTCTCAAATGAAATCTGAATGGTGTAGTTTTACAGGGCATGTCTAATCGTATTGGTAAAGAAGAAGAGCGGCCTTCAACTAAGGAGGCCAATATTAGAAAAATCAACATTGCAGATATATAAAAATAACCAGAATAGAAACTATAGGTTGGGCTTCCCTGGTGGCGCAGTGGTTAAGAATCCGCCTGCCAATGCAGGCGACACGGGTTCAAGCCCTGGTCCGGGAAGATCCCACATGCCGCGGAACAGCTAAGCCCGTGCGCCACAGCTACTGGGCCTGCGCTCTAGAGCTCACGTGCCACAACTACTGAAGCCCTCGCGCCTAAAGCCCATCCTCTGCAACAAGAGAAGCCACGGCAATGAGAGGCCCACGCACCGCAATGAAGAGTAGCCCCTGCTCGCCGCAACTAGAGAAAGCCCGCGCGCAGCAACAAAGACCCAACGCAGCCAAAAATAAGTAAATAAAAATAAATTTATAAAAAAAAGAAAAAAGAAACTATAGTTTCTATGGTCAGGGCATTCATTCAAAAGATCTGATAAAAATTTGTCATTGAAAGGTTAGTGATCAAAAGGCTTGAAAAGAGCAAAGCATCCAAAGCCATGGTTATGCTTCCTTCAGGACAAGGGCATTTACCGCCTGACACATGGAAAAGACCACCCAACCTGGAGGCAGGGACCCAGCTTCTAGGCTCCGTTTGGCACTCTCCAGCTCTCGGCCTTAGATGAGCCAGGAGAGCCACCAGGCCCGAGGTTCTCCTCTGCAAAGTGACGAGATTGGTCTATCAATAAGAAGACTCCCTCCAGTTCCAGCTCTGCTTAATGCTATCACACAAGCCTACTTCACATCAGAACCCCTAAGCCAAGAGGAACTCTTACTAAGATTAGTTCAAGCCAAATGCCAACCTGGTAGTTTTCAATCCTTGTTAATCTTAGGGTACAGATTACAAATATGAACCTTGAGGAAGTAGAAGGAAGCAGCTAAAATATGTACTTTTAAAGTGTTAAGTTGATTCTGATCTATTTCTCGGAAAAGATAAATGGGCAACACAGTGAGCTTGGAGGAAAGAAATATGGAAATGTCACTGTAACATCTTATACATTCAGGAATTTACCCTAAACTTTTAGCGTTTTATTTTGAAGGTACCAGAGTCTCAGTAAGAGCTTGAAAAAATTTTACTTTTGTTCCTGCAACAGTACTACCAGTATTACCTGGACACTTGTAAAAGCCTTCTCTCTCTCTTCTCTTTTCTTACATTAAATCCATGATTTGTGATTCCCAACAATGAAATACTAATGGATCCTCAAAAAACACTAATTGCCCATTTTTTCCCCTAATTACAAAATGTAAGAACTCTTTAGTGAAAACATTAAACATGATGTCATTTTTAAAGTGTCCGAGTTTCTATTTAAAGCAATGCCATAAAGTAGATAGCTTATTTAGTTTACAAATAGCAACACAAAAAGGTTCTTTAAGTCTGTTTAGCATATCTAAAAGTGCTTCTTTCTCACATTTAAATATTTGGAGCTGGTCCCCCCCCACCCCAGTTTATTACCTTATCTCAACTGTATAATTTTCTTAAATAGGATTCAGAGAAATAGTCCTAGATTTAAATTTTTAAACACTGATTTATAAAAGCATTGGTTGATTCCCATAATACAGCTGGTAGTCAAACTGGACAAGATAATGAATTGACTGAGATCATTGTTCCATCTTCATCCAAGAAAGCTGCCTCTAAAAAAAGATCTTAAATTGCTGTAGAAATCCAATTTGGAAGAAGCAAAAGAAGCATATAGATGGGAAACACCAGCCATAATCACATTAATTTTGTGGCTAACAGCACTGCTTTGAAGTGAAGAAGAAGAAGAAAAAAAGATGACTAAAATAATAAGTCCACTCAAATCCCCAATTTTAATCTAACAACATAACCAGAAGAAAACCAACTACAAAATGTGACACAAAATTCACATCTTGGTGGTCCAGTGAACATCACACCCCACACACACACAAAATAATTTTCAGCTTAATCAGAAGCAAAGAAATGCTAAGGAAACACTATAGGATTGTGGTGCATCATTGCTAAACAGCAAATTATAGCAAGAAATCAGGAGAGCAGGAACCTGACGTTAGTATGAACACAGCCACGGAAAGTCTACAACTGATTGGTTTTGAATCCACAGGTGTGGGAAATAATAGCGACAAATAATCGTAACAAAAATCTTCAACTTACTGTCATTGAAAAGCTATACAGGGAAAATCTCTCTAACAAACTACTATTCACTTAACCCCTTATTCGAACAAAAGCTGCGACATCACAAAGATATAAAAATAAAGGCACTGCTTCCACTTTTTTGTGGGAATGTTCTAATTAGCTCTCTGCTCATATATAAACTATATAAGGTCACAACTGACTTCTGATTGACAAGCAATTTATGGATATCAGCAATTTACAGTCAAAACCAGTTGGCTGGAAGATATCAACTGAGTAAACAAGTTTAGTCTGAGTAAAGTTGAAAAATAAAAATCTCAGGAAAGCTTGTAGAAAAGAGAATTCTTACCTGGCATATTATTTCACGTGCTTTGTAGCTTCCCCACTGCACTTCCCATGCTCATGAACATTATTTTACCCAGGAAATAATGGTCTTATTCACACACACACACACACACACACACGCACACACAAAACCTTCCAACAAAATGCTATCAAGTCCCAGGAAACTACAAAAGCAACATTAAAAGTCAGTGCAAAGTAAGAATTCCATTTGTGAATCTCACCTATGAAACTACAAGATCGTTCTCCTGGAACCAACTACAAAGTTCCCTTTCTGCTTAATAAGTGTAATAAACATCACCTTACCATTATCTGTAGAATAAAATCAGCAACGTGTTGCTTCCTGCAGACACCAGATCAAATTTTTTCTTCCTTTCTTTCTAGTAACTTCTTTTTCCCCAGCAAGATTAGGAAGAAAATAAAGCTTTGAGTATTGCCTCAATAGTTCAGACCTCAAGACTGTGAAACTAGCTCTCAGTAAGAAAAAAAAAAAAAAAAAAAGAACAGGTCTGGTATTTTACAATCACTTCTGCAGCCCAGAGGTACCTCCTGGACTCCCGTACCTCCTCTCCTTCGGGGTCTAAATTTCTTTTAGTAATGAGACTAATTTTTCCAGTAGCCTTGAACTCCCCAGATTTAACTGACATGGAAAATGTGACTAAAAACTTGTAGAACTGTCTAGCCTCCAACCTTACACAGAATCAACTTTGTTGTAAGTATTGAAGAACACCTCGCAAGCAGCCACTTGCTCCTTTAGACTCCTGCACGACACAGCACAGAACGCCAAATAACACTGCGCCATCTAGTTAGCAAGCTGCACTCTCCATTCCAGAAGGGGGGACACCTTCAAACCCTGGGACTTAAGGACTTGTCAGAGTTCAGCTGCTCTAAAGGTCCAATTGTTTATTTAAATAAAAAAAATATCGCTACTGAGATAATCCACATCTAGTGGATATGGGAAAATTTAGGTTATAATGGCACTACAAACTTTTACATCTAACTTTGATTTACAAGATAAAAGCAAGTTTTAAATTAAAAGGGCTTTCTGTTAATAGAGCTTATTATTCTGAAGACGGGGAATGATTTTCTTCGAAAGTTGTCCCTGGGTGCATGCCTATTATCTTTGCTTTTCCCCTTCCACTAATGAGCATTTATCTAAAGAGCCTGTTAATCCTCTGATGTGTGCTTCTGGTCAGAGGTAACAGTTTGAATAAAACCACTAATCACTGATCACTAAATCACTGATCATTAATCACACTCTCCAGTGCTGGTGAACCGGGCCATTTTCCCCTTTAGGTCTATGTATGCATCACAAACAAGGAGTTTAACATTTTAGATGCACATGTATTGTGTGGAGGTTATACTATTTCATCTCTAGATGTGAATAAATAATAAATACTGCCACAAACTTGGGGAAGGATGTCAATTAGACCCCAGACAGGAGTTTCACAAATGCCTACTCTACAGCATGGCTTTCACGCTGAAGAAAGTAGATCTGATTATAACAAAACATGTGTTCTTCAAGAAATTCCCACATACTCAGAATATAAATTTTCCTTTATTTAGCTTTCACCAACTCCAAATCAGAGAGCACTCAAATCTTCTGCACCCACCACCCCCCATCCAAAAGCCTGTTAGGAAATCTCTTGTTTGATTTCTGCTGCACACTGCAGCGCCCCCATCCCCGAGTTCTTTTTACTTTTATCCCCTTAAACATGTCACACACAGTATTTTTATTTCAACTGCCAGATACGTGGATTCTGACTCAATTCAATGACTTAGTATTTAACTTCCTCTTTAAATATAGAAACTTAAGGTTAAAACACACGCACCAATTTATTGTATGGTACTTTGGGTTCGACGACTCACATTCCCTCACTTTGGAAATGAAACGTTTAGTCTTGAGCCTTTGGCTAAATTTGGTTTAGTCAGCATCCTCAATCATCCCTCTTCGGATAAGCGGTCTGAGGAAGGCGCTATGTAAAATTAAGTACTTTGCTTGCAGCGAGTGTGTTGTTTTCCTAAGTCACCACAGGGACACTGTATTATCATGTCTCTAAACATTTCCTGAGATGCCTTTTCTATCAGAGTTGAGCATTTTTGCCCTGGAGAAGCGAGCTCGCTGGTGCCTTTCTTAAATAATAGAAAAGGGCAGATTGTGTGTGCGCTGAGCAGGCACCGCGCTCCCCTCAGCCACCAGAAGCTCTTACCCTCACTCCGGGGACTGTGATCTCCCCAGGGAAAGCAGTAAAAGGCGGAGGCAGGGCCAGAGTGATAACAGTGTGGGCGGGAGAAGGGGTGGAGAAGGAGGGGTCCGGGAGGAGAGGGCAATAAAGATGCCCAGGAAACCGGCGATTGTACTAGTACGTTGGGGGCTGGGGGCGGAAAGCATTGTTGCTTTGTCAGCACTTCTAAGCCCCCAACCCTTGAGTATCTGAAGCTGTTAATCAAACACTTACTGGCCTGCAGAATGACGTAATGGACCTGTATTCAGCCTTTATTCCTTGACACATGTCAGAGAGGGAGGGAAAAATAAAAATCAAACACTCAGCGGACTCTGACAACGAAATCTACAAGCAGCCCACTTCAGTTCCTGGCCTTGAACAAGCCTCAAGTGGAGGCTGCACTCGTTCAGGGAAAGTTGGGGTGGGCTAGATCAGAGGCTTTATCTACCAGATACCTCCCCACTACCTCCTCGAAATAAATCTATAGCAAAGGAAAAGCGGGATGCAGCCGCTGGAAGAAAACATCTCCTTGGTTCCTTTGTGCGTCTTGCCCCTCTAAGGACGTCTTGAAAAGTTTTAAGCGATTCCGTGGAGAATCTGCTGGAGAGGAAGACTCTGCCGCCGGGTCCTGAGAACTGCCACCGCGCCGCCGCGGCAAAAGCGGGAGCTGTCATTTGGGGCAGCGGCGGGGAAGAGGTAATGATGCCAGCGAGAACCGGACAGAGGCAAGAGGCGGCTGGAGGAGTGATGGCGAGGAGAGCCTCGCCACGCTCGAGCCTTCCGCGCCTGGAGTGAAAGCCAAGTGCCCTCCAAGGACGATGTCCCCTCCCCCGGCGCGCGCGCCCACCACCTGCGTGGGCAGCTCTGCGGAAGAGGTGGCAGCAGCAGGCTTGGCACCCGGGAGGGAGCTAGCCCCCCGTGCGCCCGCCCGCCCGTCCGCCCCCTAGGTGACCCGGCGTCCTCGCCGCGCCCGCTGGAAGTTTGCAAACTTTCTCCGGGGGTTCCGCCGCATCACCGGGAAGTTGGGGACGCGGGGGGAGGTTCCTGGCTCGCCGTCTCCGCTGCCGCCGCCGCTGCCGCCGCTTGACCGCACTTCTGGAGGGTTCCGCACCTTGCCAGGTCTCTGGAGGCAAACACACACCCCCGATTCATAACTGTTCCCCGTGTCAGGGAAACGCACGCGCGCTCCCACACACGCACGCACGCCGGGGCGGACACGGCGCTCGTTCCACGTTAGCATCCCTCCAGTCGCATGGCGCGGCGGCCACCAAGACGCGCTCCGGGACGGACACGGCGTGGGGTCTCTGGGATAGCCTCAGGACACAGCCGATTCCACAGTCCACCAGCATTTGAGGCCGGACTTCCCTCTGGTCCGCCAAAGTGTTTACAAACACAGATCACCCTCCAAAAAAAATGCATCGCATCTTCCCTACTCCTTGCCCTGCGACCTGCCCACTGGACCAAGTAACCTCGCGGCTGCTGCCGAGAACCAACCCCTGCAAACAAGTACGCTCCCGAGATGGCTCCCGCGGCAAGTGCAACAAAAGTGTCTAAATGCAAAAGCCCCAGATGTGGCCGAGCCGTATTTTTAGGAACTTACCAAACAAGTGTGGAGAAGGCAAGAGCGGAGCCCGGGTGAAGGGACCACGTTGGACTGAGCAAAGATTACAATACATTCTATTTAGAGTGCATTACATCACCCCCCCGGTGACGTCACGTGGGATTCCTGAACTTCTAAATCATTGCGGTCCGTGGGGGAGGGAGGGAGGGGCGGGGCCGGCGCGCCGAGGGGGCGGGCCGCGCCCCGGCCCCGCCCCGCCCCCGCCCCAAGAGCGGACCCTGGTGCACCCGCGGGGGAGCGGCGGCAGCAGTGGCGACCGCGCAAGCAACAGCTTGCAGAGCCCAGCGCCGTGTGACACGGCTCCCTGACATTAGTGGTGTGAGTCAGCTTGGAAACAATCCTCATGGTTTCAGACAGGACCACGGAGGAGAGGCAGAGACACGGGCTGTCCCGTGACGAGGGCCTGGTAGCGTTTGAAAGGTGTGGGGATGGGGAGAGGTGGGGAGGGGGTGCTGAAGAATGCCGGAAGAGACTTTCTCCAAACAGAAAGGCAGGACGCTCCCCCTTCCCCCACCAGCAGATGTCCAGCTCCTTTTTGCCTGCGACAGTCGTGACCTCATTACAATGTTCCCTGCATCCTGGCTTCTCAGAGCACTCATTCGACACCCCTTTTCACCGCCCGCCCCGCACCCGCCCCTCTCCACCTCACTTCCAAAGGAATAACTCCTTTATTGTGCACACTCACTTGGAATACACTGCCCCCACCCTTTCCGAGACCCCTGCTTCTCGCGTCTGAGAAGCTGGAACGAGAGTTGCTCCTGGGGGGCGGGGGGGAAGGTGAATCACAGCTAGAGCCAAGTGATGAGACTGATTTAGACTCAGCGTCAGAGCCGGAAGGGCCCTTGGCGATCACTTCCAGAGCCTCGTCTGTAACTCTCCCAAGCTCACAGGCTGGCAAGTGGCAGAGCCAGAGCCAGAATGCAGGATCCGGGCCCCTGGTCTGCAGTATCTTCCCGACAATTCCTTGAGAGAAGGAGTCAGGCGCTTTCATCATCAGCCAAGTTACCATCACTATCCTCAGCTTAACTTCCATTCAGATGTTCTCTCTGTGAGTCGGACTCAAAGGGAAGGCATAGGCTAAATTCCAGTATATCCCAGACATCCCAGACGACCACTGTCATCCCCGCGGCAGCTCACACTTTACAAAGCACTTGCACCCACGTGGAACTAACTCCCTTGATTCTCACAACAGCCCAGCACAAGGAGCAGAAATAGGGGAGGTGTTATAATTATCCCCATTTTACAGGTGAGCTAAGGCAAACCCCAGGTTAAGAGGCTGGCCTGAAGCCACTTGATCAAGTGGTGGCACCGGCACCACCCCAACCCCTGTTTTCAAACCTCAAATCCCAACTGGGCTCTTTTCTAGAACCAGGGCTGAGCTTTACCTTCTCATGGGTTAGAACCTTTGCTAAGGATGTCGGGGCTTTGCTTAGGAACAGTTTAGATCCCATTAACAAACAATAATCATTCCTGACATTTATGTAACATCTGACATTTATATAGTACCTCTTATCCCAATGCATCACAACCATGACTGTGCAGTTTGCCAAAGAATCATGACTGGACTGGCTAGAAATTGTAATGCTTTGCCTGGATTGTCACATACTTCTGAGCTGGTTTTGACATACTAAATGCAAGAGCTTTGTGTTTCCTCCCTAAGTGTTTAAACAACTCTCTTGCCTTTAGTGTTTCTTGATACCACAGGGACTGCCGACTGTTCATTTCTCACAGCCTTATTCAGAACTCATCACTGAGTTTGCTATTTGCTGTCTTCCACATGTGGCCCTGAAGGAATTGCAGAAGAAGGGCTCCAGCCCTAACTTGAATCTTAACCAATAAAACGTTAAATATGACAGCTCAATTACTTGGGTTGACGGAAGGAAGCAACAGCCTCCTTGCCCACATTCCCACTCAATTATCAGGACATCCTTTTCCAGTAAAGCAGGAATCTACCTCCTTCTCCCTCAAAGAAAAAGTGTAAGCCAGACCAGGAGCAAGCTTGAGGCAGAAAAGGAATGCAGCTTGATGTAGTGGTGCTAGGTCTGAGGGCTTATCTTTTTTCCCAGCTAATAGGTGTGGACCAAAGGAATAGAATGGAGAATTGAATAAGCAAAGCTGAGGTGATAATCAAAATATTTAAAAACCCGTAAGTAATTAATCACCATATAAATTTAAAACATTTAATTCCCAGTATTCTCTAAACAGAAGCACATATATATGAGTTTTAATGCAAGTAGTTCACCAGTTTCTAATACTATCCAAATCAGTTGTTGGTCTTTAAAAACTGCTGCTGATCATTTGTTTGACATGCTGTCACCAGGTAAACAATGCCCCTGTCCGAGCCATGGCTGACAAAGGAACACACATGGAACTTTTCCAGTGATCTCCTCAATAACTTGATAATCATTAGGTTACTTGGAGTCTCAATGAGCAGATAATCTCTCCACATCAGCAATATTGTTCATGGTGCTGACTCATCTGTCAGCTTCTGCAGAACTGACAGCAATTTCATTCACAATGTTTCTAAGCCATTGTATTAGTTTTCTATATATTCCAGATCTCTGTTACCAACTAAGTCCCACACACACACACACAATTTTTTTGAATGTAAACTGAAGAAGAGAGGTGGTGTTTATAAGTGTGGACTCCAATGTCAGGCTGGCAGAGTTCAAATCATGGCTCTGCTGCTTCAGTTTTAAATAACCTCTCGGCCTTAGTTTCCTCATCTTTGTAATGGGACTGGTGGTGATAATTATACTAATTCAAAGGAGTTAAGAATTGTGCTTGGCACAGGACAAATACCACATAAGCACTTGCCCTCATCTTTATCAAGGAAAATAATGTGGCTAATGCCATGACAGGAGGATATTCGGTGATTTTAGCAAACTTGACCAAATAGATGAAAAGACAACCTGTTTCCCTATACTTCTCCTAGCCCCACACTAATCCCTGCATGCATCATCTGTACCAAGCAGGCTCTCGCCTGTCAAACCATGCCAACAGAGCCCTCGTATTTGTGGACTTGAAGTTTTGCATGCCTCGTGCTCACCCCATCTCTTTCAGGATCTGTCACAGCCAAAGTCCCATGGAGGCTGCAGTTTCCAGAAGCAGGGGTACCTCAGCTGGTGGCAGCCATAACCTGGGGCATTTGCCTGCTGGGGTGCCAGCACCACCTCCAAGAATGCCACCTCACCCACTGGGATTCCACCCATTATGGCCTGGGGGATATGTGGAGACAGAGACCCTTACACTAGAGTCAAGGTAAACTAGCTGGGGTACCACCATCCAGGATCCTCTCCACCCCCACCCTACCTACCTCCACAGGGTAGGGGCACAGGCAGGACACAAGCCTGCCCATAAGGTACCACATTCATTGGACCTATGAAGAGCTGGCTTGTACCTACACTGACCAACGAGTATAGGTGAGACCCCTGTTAGACCAGAGGTTAACCCTTTAGTTGCTGGATCATGGGGCAGTCCAAGGAAGAGGCCTGGGTAGCTGGGCCAGTGGGGTAGCCAAGAGGTCAGAGCAGTGGGTATATACTAACCCTATGGAAGAATTTTAATATTTTAACAAGTTTACAGCCTTACCAGTGCTTACCCACTGAATATGAGGCCTGAGGAGAACCATCCCAAGGGTCCTCAGATGGGGAGAAATCCTTTTGCCTCATGCTTTGGATTCAGTCATTTCTCCAACATTCAACAAAGGTTGACAGGTCTGCCCAGTACTGGGGAGGGAAAAAAAAAAGGGGGTCTCCTTCCCAGCTCCTAGGCTCCTGCAGAGGTTCTCAAACTTAGTGGCATAAGAAGCACTTAGGTAACCTGTTAACTCCCTGACTTCCCCAGGGATTTCTGTTCAAGGATCTGGCATTGGGCCCAGGATTCTGCATTTGTGATTCTGAGGCAAGTGTCTGGGGACCCCACTTCGAGTGACTGTGATCTAGTGAATTCATAGATGGGCAGTGACCTGGGACGCCGGGGAGGGAACAGGAAGAGTCTGCTGCCTGCAACACTAAGAAAAAAAAATTAAAAAGAAAAGAAAAGAAAAAAAAATGACCCCAGGTTCATAGGCTTAAGATCAATCCTCTAGCTGCTTCCCATAAAGACACATATACCCCTAGAGAAGTCTTTCCCTCGTCCCTTCTATACATACACGACTTAGAGGTACCTTTCCCGTTTACTTTTCACTCAAGACTTTTCTCTCCTGTTGCTGAGCACAGGTTCCGGACGCGAAGGCTCAGCGGCCATGGCTCACGGGCCTAGCCGCTCCGCGGCATGTGGGATCTTCCCGGACCAGAGCACGAACCCGTGTCCCCTAGCATCAGCAGGCGGACTCTCAACCACTGCGCCACCAGGGAAGCCCAACTCAAAACTTTTCTTAACCGAGTTAACAGTGGTAATAGGAAGACTGTTGCTGGGTTTGTGATTAAACCCATTGCTATGGGACCACTGGGAAGTTTCCATCTCTTCTAAGATAAATCTTCTTCTAAGATAAATCTGGTTTCTTCATTGTCTTATTTGAAGAGATAAATATTTTCAAATAAATGGAACTGCAAAACTCATCCAAAGACAGCAACAACCACAGCACGGCTGGCTAACACTTACCAAGCATTTACTCTGTGCCAAGGCTTGTACGAAGACCTTTATGTGTGTTCTTTCAGTTACTCCTCACAATAATCCTATGAGGTGGCTGGACCCATTCTCATTTGCAATGAGGAGATCAAGTCGTAGAGCAGTGAGCAGCTTGCCCAGCTGGGCCAAGGCGGAGGGAGGAGAAAGTCCCAGACCACTCGAGCCAGTACCAGCGCCATGTCCTATGGAACACAGAGCATGCGCGCGCCAGAGCACAGGCGCTTTGTGCAGTAAGCGCGTCCACTGTTCCCTCCCACCTAATTTGCATGTAGCGCTCCAGGCGCTTCCTGACTCACAAAATTCTATTGGACCGGTGATGCATGGGAGTCTGTGAGACGCGAAGCAGCTAAAAGGGAAGCCTTTTTCCTCTGTGGTGAGTGGGATGGGGGTGAGGCGGACGCTGAGAGCCCTGAGAGACCATGCTTACCTTGCAAACCAGAACCTTCTTGGAACTCAGAAAAAAGGCAGAGGCGCTCTAAGACACCCAAAAGACTTAGGAATCCTATCTTACTCTTGTTAGTCCCTGTGTTGGGCAACTAACCACTTAAACTGAACATGATGACATAGGTGGAAAAGGAAGGATGGAGCTGCCCTTACTGCTTTTCTTTTCAGCCTTTCCTTAGAAGTAAACAGAAGGCAGAATGTTGGTGGAACGTGTGCACTTCAAGAAGTGAAATACAGCTGAGTTCATTTTGCGCAGCATTTGCACTGTGCAGGTAAGAACAAAATACGTATGCACATAGGAGCCGTGAAATACATTGTGTGAATTCAGTGATTCCATATAGAAGTTAACGTATTTACATTCAAAACTGGCATGCACAATATAAAGATGAATGGTAAAATGAGTGCTAATATTTTAATTTTTTGTTACTTTGAACGACATTAAATAGTAAATTTAGGGACTTCCCTGGTGGTCCAGTGGTAAAGAATCTGTCTTCCAATGCAGGGGACGTGGGTTCTATCCCTGGTCAGGGAACCTAAGATTCCCACATGTGGCGTAAGTCCACGCGCCACAACTGCTGAGCTCGTATGACTCAACTAGATAGCCCACGGGCTGCAAACTACAGAGCCTACGCATTCTGGAGCCCAGGAGTGCAAGTAGAGAAGAGAAAACCCGCACGCCACAACTAGAGAGAAGCCTGGCAACGCAAGGAAAAATCCCACATGCCGCAACTAAGATCATGAGTGCCGCAACTAAGACCAGACGCAGCCAAAAAAATAAATAGTAAATTTAAAACACTGTGACAAGTTGAGAGATTGACTATGAGAGAGAGGAAAACCTTTCTACTTAATATCTTTAATGGCACTTTTCCCCAGACTTTTGAACAAGGTGCTCTGCATTTTCAGTTAGCTCTGGGTCCAGGAATTATGCAGCCAGCCCTAAATACAGCCACATGATTGATGAGATCCACCATGTCCCCAGATCCACGCTCACGATACTCAGAGTAACGGCAAGCAGAGCAGGAGGTCTAACAGCCTCAGCTTTGTCACTTACTAAGTGTGTGACCCTGGCCAGTTTTTAACCTCTCTGAACTTCAGATTCTTCGTCTGTAAAATGGAGCTAATGTTAGCATCTACCTCCCAGGATATTGCAAGGATTCAATAAGTTAATATATGTAAAGTGCATAAAACAATGCTTGGCACATAATAATTACTGGAAGAAATGTTAGATACTGTTATGCCTTAATAAGGTTTTGGAGAGAATTTCATAAAATAATCCATGTCAACTGCTTAGCACCAGGCATGTCGTTTAGAATATGTTCAGCAAATGTTCATTACATAAAATTGCATGTAAGCTGTAATATTGCAGTTCTGTGGATTAGAATAAAGGAATCAATCCCATTTGTCCTCAAATTAAGAGCCTTCATATAAGCCACTTGTATTTGAAGCACAGTTAGATTAACAAATCTGCCCTGAGTTTGTGGGCAACAGAGCAGTTTTACACAGGCTGATGTTCTAATTGAAACCATCACAATTTTCCCTTCCAGTCTTGACATACAAATGCCTTTTTACACCAGCAGTTGTGTAATTATTAACTCTTGTGTGGTTTAGATTTACTGCTGCCACTTCTTAAAATCCTAACAGGTAGAGCTCTAAAATGCTATACTCTTGCATTGGAGGTCGGGGTGCGTGTCAACTCTGAAATGTTGTTTAACAAGGGACAACCTGGTCACTTGGCTCCAGCTTGGGAGACCTCGTCTGGAAGGCCATCAGTTGCTGATGGCTTGACCTATTCCTTTAAGGAATTATCGTATTCCCCACATTATAAAATTTCATGTTTTCTCTTGAACTGGTCTGAAAATCAAAAGCTTCACCTATCCCAAAGGGTATTAGAGTGTTAACATCCCTGTAAAAGTTACACTTATCTTAATGTGTTCCTCTTTTATTTTTTAAAAGAGAGACTTGATTAAATGAAAAACTACTCCTTTTTTTTCCCCTGCCTTAGTATTAAGTAAAAGAGATTGACACCTGCTCTGAATAATGACCCGGAATAATAGTGCTGTGTCAGCACACTCCAAAAATTTTAGTAATTTCCTTAAAGATCAATGGTAAGCGGAAAGTAACGGTTTTACAATAATTAGGAGTGTTTTATATATAGGGAAGGTTCATTTAGACTAAAACAGTATTGATATCACATAAATTAATATTGAGTGTCACCTCATATGAACTGATATTTAACATACCACCTCTTTTTATATCATCGTTACCCACATGTTTAACTCATGTACTGCTGACGTGGAAGGTTACTCTCATCTCTTTAGGAGCATTTATAAGTACTTTATTTAAATGATTCTCGAAAATTTCAGTAGCTTTTAAACCTAATTGATCTGTGATTCCTCCTCATTCTTACATGATACAGAATATTTAAAACCTGGAAAGTTATTCTCAACCTCATCTGAATCATGAAAATTGCCCACTAAAGGAGTTAGAAAATATAAAGCTTCCCCATTTCTCCCCGCTCCCCCACCCTCGTTTTAAAATATTCTGTCTATAGCTTTCACAACACTGCCCTTACTTGACACTTAAAGAGAACATGTACGAACAGTACACTGGAACATTGTGCTCTTTAGAAAAATCATCTATTTTCAAGACTGCTGTGGCTATTTAATGCTATGCCAAAGTCTGAGGGGAAGGAAAGAACACTATTATTTGTGAGCACTAACTGTGGCTCAAGCCCACGATATATTTTATCTCAGTGAATCCTGACAACTCTGGATGAAAGATGTTATTACTCCTATTTTATTGATGGGCGTATTAAAACTCAGAGAGGCTAAGTAATTTGGCCAAGGCCACACAGCTAATAAGTGAGGCAGCTGGGTTTCTAACCTAGTCTGATTCCAGAATCCCCATTTTCCATCACATCCTGCTGCAATGGCCTTTATTTCCAGATGCTTTGTCTCTCCTTTCACTCTCCTGCATAACATTATTTTGTTTTGTTGAGCAACCCACCCACACATATATACACAGAGGTTGAAAGCCACTGTGCCTCTCAGTTATCATTGTGTGGGAGTCATATCCTTTCATAGGCTGAATCCTGTGTTTGTGGGGGAGCAATAGACCTGTTTGATGAAGAACAGAGGGCCCTGCATATCAAGATCCTGGCCATTATTGGTGATCCAGGCATATCCAAGTCCCATATGTGCTGGGGGGACTGTGGGCAAGAGAGCCAATGGCTGCCCTGAGCATTTATTATGAGAGTGGGCTGCTGAATGAGGCTTTGACCTTAGCTCCACTAAGGAGACAAATAAGCAAAGGCAAAGAAGGTGGAGGTCACTGGTGTGGAGACTGGAAGGATACTCAAAACACTGACTGAATTTGCCAGAGGAAGACAGATGCAAAGATAATTAAGATTGCTGGGACCCTATTTATTGCTGTCACTGCAGTAGTTGTTCATCCGTTTCCTTTTATGCACTCAGATCTCGGGGATGCTACATAAAAATAAAAGGTTTAAATTAGAATAACACCTTGAGGGCTTGTTCTTTCTCTCCATAGCCAAAGAGGTCCCTTATGGTCTCTCTTTCATTTTTTTAATGGAAATATTTTTATTATTTCTGCACATTATGAAAGTAATACATGCTTGTAAAAACCTCAAGTAATACAGAAGTGTTTAAAACAAAGTAAATTTCTCCCTATAATCCATCTGGAGATAACCACTATAAAAGTTTGATGACTGTCCTTTCAGAAATTGTATCATACATGTAAGCATAAATTCCATGAATGTGGTCAGACTACATACTCTGTTCTCAAACTGCCTTTTCCCATAAATTGGTGTTAAATTTTACAATTTATTGTGACATGTATCTATAGGAATATTATAATGTGGCATCATCCTTTTTCATGGTTATATAGGATTCCATTTTTGGGTTTAATCAATTGACTATGAATAGATATTCATATAGTTTCCAGTTTGTTGCTATTATAATCAGTGCTACAATGGATACCTGTTACTTGAACACACATATGTGACTACTTTTCATAGAAATGGTGTTGCAGGTTCACCGGCTATGCATGTTTTGAATGTTGTTCCATATTGCCATATTGCTTGATAGCCTTTCAGAATGGTAGCACCAATTACTGTCCGGCTTACAAGCAGCAAGAGGGCCCCCCGCCCCCACACTCTTATCAATAGGGGCATCTTTTTTTTTTTTTTAATAGGGGCATCTTTTAAGAGTAATTAAAGTCTTACATGAGATCTCAAACAGATGTAGGTCTGCCTTATAAGCAGAACTAAAACCGATGGTTTCCACAAAGAATCCTACTACAGATGCAAGAGATTTTAATGACAGAATTCACACTCATAAATCATCAAACAACAGCTAACTCTGATTGTTAGGAATCAGTGTAAGTCTGTCCCACACATCTCATTCAATTAGAATAACCCTGTGAAGCTAATATCACTATTATCCTCTTCCATTCTAGAGGAAACTGAATTATAGAGAGGTACAGCTACTTGCCTAAATGGCTGACAAGAGGTGAAACTGGGATTTTTTTCTGCATTTTTTTTAATTGAGATATAGTCGATGTATAATATTATATAAGTTTCAGGTGTACAAAACGCGGATTCACAATTTTTGAAGGTTATGTTCCATTTATAGTTATTATAAAATATTGGCTATATTCCCTGTGTTATACTATATATCCTTGTAACTTATTTATTTTATACCTAGTAGTTTGTACGTTTTAATCCCCTACCCTTTTCTTGCCCCTTCCTGCTCCCCTCTCCCCACTGGTAACCACCAGTTTGTTCTCTGTATCTGTGAGCCTGTTTCTGTTTTGTTATATTCTCTAGTTTGTTTTATTTTTTTGATTCCACATATAAGTGATAGCCTACAGTGTTTGCCTTTCTCTGTCTGACATATTTCACTTAGCATACTACCCTCCAAGTCCATCCATGTCATTGCAAATGGCAAAATTTCATTCTTTTTTATGGTTGAGTAGTATTCCATTGTGTGTGTACATATATGTGTGTGTGTGTGTTTGTGTATATATATATATCACATCTTCTTTATCCTTTCTATCCTTTCTTTATCCTTGTCTATCTGTTGATAGACACTTAGATTGCTTCCATATCTTGACAATTGTAAATAATTTGCTGCTATGAATGTTGGGATCATGTATCTTTTCGAATTAGTGGGGTTTTTTTGTTTTTTTGTTTTTCTGGATAAATACCTAGGAGTGGAATTGCTGGATCATATGGTAGTTCTGTGTTCAGTTTTTTGGGAAGTCTCCATACTGTTTTCCATAGTGGCTGCACCATTTACATTCCTACTAACAATGTAGGAGGGTTCCCTTTTCTCCACATCCTCACCAGCATTTATTTGTGGTAAATAGAAAGAACATCAAATTACTTACCTTTTTAAGTATACAATTTGGTGGCATTAACTTACATCCACACTGTTGTGTAATTATCACCACTGTTTATCTATTTCCAGAATTTTTTCATCATCCCAAATGGAAACTCTGTACATTCTAGACAGTAATTCCTCACTTCCTCTCCCCCTGGAAATGGGATTTGAACTCGTGAAACCTGAGGTTAAAGCCCAAGGCTTAAATACCAGAGTCTAACTGCTTTGACTGGTTCTACCATTTTCTCCTTCATTGTGCACTTGAATTAAACTCAGATTTTAGTGTTTTCTTTTTGTGAGTAGGTTCTTGTGTGGTAAAGGAATAGCAGCCATGGAATATTTCCAGAATAATGGGAGGCTTTGTGGCAAAGGTAGGATTGTGAGGGCACAAATCAAGCCTCAGCATTGCCGGCTTACCATTACTGAACTCATCCATGGTAATTCTAATTGCTAAACATGAAGACCAAGGTCTTATGTTAGGCTGATGAATCAGTTTAAAAAAAAAAAAAAAAAAAGAGGGAGCTTCCCTGGTGGCGCAGTGGTTGAGAGTTTGCCTGCCGATGCAGGGGACACGGGTTCGTGCCCCGGTCCGGGAAGATCCCACATGCCACGGAGCGGCTGGGCCTGTGAGCCATGGCCGCTGAGCCTGCGCGTCCGGAGCCTGTGCTCCGCAACGGCAGAGGCCACAATAGTGAGGCCCGCGTACAGCAAAAAAAAAAAAAAAAAAAAAAAAAAAAGAGAGGAGGGCTTCCCTGGTGGCGCAGTGGTTGAGAGTTCGCCTGCCGATGCAGGGGACACGGGTTCGTGCCCCGGTCTGGAAAGATCCCACGTGCCGCGGAGCGGCTGGGCCCGTGAGCCATGGCCGCTGAGCCTGCGTGTCCGGAGCCTGTGCTCCGCAACGGGAGAGGCCACAACAGTGAGAGGGCCGCGAACCGCGCCCCACCCCCAAAAAAAAAAAAAAAAGAGGAACCATTTCTATCTTGATTCACTAATCCAAATAAACTGACCAAGGGGCAGCTATGGCAGGTATGGGTTTCCTTAGTGTAAATCCTCAATATCCCACAAACTGGAAGGAGAGGGAGCCACTGTATCCTCAAGAGGCTGGCTCCAACCCAAGAGATCCAGGCAGATGGGGTCCTACGTCTCCCCATCTCTTTGTGTTGGTCCTACCCTATCCTAAATTTTGCTTCCCGAATAGATCCTTCTGGAATACAGCAGCCATCACTCATTGCATTGTCAAGGGGTAAATGGCTGCCTTTTTGGAGAGGAATCCCACTCTGTAAATCAGCCACCAGGCACTGTTTATCCCACTGATGTATGTCACACATCCACACATATGGGACCTAAACCAAAGCTATGGACTTTTTTCCGATCCACATTTTTTCTCTGTATTTTTGATTTATTACATTGCTGTTTAAGAATAAGTTCTTTTTGGGAAATCATTTTCCATATATTATTTATCCCTCCAGTCCAAGGTACCGTCCTGAACAAGAAAACACTTCGAGAAAATGTATATCCTCGTGGCATTTTAAATGTATCATAAGGTAATCTGTCTTCATAAAAAGAGACCCAGATTTTTTCCTCTTTTTGTACTCACAGCCCAGTGAAATGAATAAAGGTAAATCCAGAACATAGAGAGGAAGAGAAGGGAAAAGGAGACAAAGATAGATCAAGACAGGGACAAAACAGAAGAATACAGAAGTTGTGGCTTCATTCTTACAGTCTTACCTGCTATTCTTCAACTTGCCAAAAATAAAAAGAAATAATAGCATCCAAGAGTTATGGTCCTGTTTTAAAAATAAAAAGAAATTGCAGTTAAAATGATTGAACTAAGTAGAACAGACACAGCAAACATATAGAAAAATATATATTTTTTCTGTGCAGTAAGTCTCTGATCTCATTAAGTTCCTAAATAATATCTTCCTGACATCATGACTATTGAAATAACATGTTACTTTCATATTTATGACATTGAGAGATTATATTACTAGTTTATGAAAAATACGTTTAATTTACCATTTTTAAATGACACTGATATAGATTAGTATATATTATAGAATTAGATACATATGCTATACCAGTTAGTTTTATATTTTATTATAAACCTCCCCAACAGGTGCAAAAATACCATGTAAAATAAAACAAAAGATAAGGTATCTTATGACAATAAAAGCATATCTGCCCTGCATTCAAAAAGAAGGGAAAGTGTATGTACATTCCCATCATCCCACATTTCTCTTTCTAGAGCTTTATCTAACTCCTTCTGGGGCACAGTGCCATATATATGTATAAGCCTTTGTATCTTCTGATTAGAAGAAAATAAGTGTAGAATCATGTTTGCTACAGTCTGCTGCCAAAAGCCCATGTCTATAATCCATCATTAAAATGTGACAGTGTATGGCTACAAAGAAAGAAAAATCTCAGTTGTCATGCTCATTTGCAAATGTTTCAGGGGCTGGAGATTGTTTGGCAATCCTGCTGTTTCCAGGTTATTTGTGGAATGACCAGTTTAATTGAGCTGATGATTACCTTGTGCCTGCATTGCTCTTCTGACTTGGATCTTTATTTTCTGCAGTTGGCATCAATTTGTGCTGCGTGGCAAGGGAATGGCATGCATTCAGCAAGCCCAAATTCCAGAGTTCCAGCCCACCCCTTGTTTGCCTTTGCCAATCTGATTTCTGAGGAATTTGCCTAGAGTTGTTACAGGAAAAAAGAAAAAATGGAAAAGGAACCCCTTGCCCTATGTTACAGATCATTTCATAGAATACCTCCTTTGGTCTGACACTCTTGGCCCCAGTAAGGAAAAAGGGTTTTATGTCTTTATTGAAATTAAGGGCTGTTTAGGGTGTTCTTTGTAATTGGAGCACATCCCACAGCATGTAGTACACAATGTAGACCAACCTGTTGCAACCTGGAGTGCAAGTCAGATATTTGCTACCCAGCTGAGCCAGTGGAAAAAGAAAAGAGTCCGGGGAACCTTGGTTAACACCAACCTTGTCCTGACATGTACCAAGGCTGTAGCATGAAGGAAAATTGAAAACAGAAACACCAGGAAGGTCAGTAAGAAGGCAGGGCCTCTCCTTCTTCCTTTACTTTGTTCCTAACAAATGTTCGTCTTCACCCACTCTAAATCATGTCACTTCAATGAAGACTATATAAAAGGGAAGTTCATACTGCAAAGCCAGTGTGGAGAGAAACTGCCCTTGACCGCTAATGGAAATGGCTGTATCCTGCTTTGGAGTGGGCTTGTTCCCCTGGAGAGTAGGTGAGTACCCCAAGCTAGTTGAATCTTGGAATCTGAGATTATGATGAGATCAGCAGACATCATTTAAAAGGGTTTGTGTTTATCTTCCATGAGAAGAGCCTGATATAGGCCCTTTGCCAAGGAAAATTTAGACAATGTTCCCAGGTACATGGTGAATTTCACCTCCAAATAGTTTCCTCCTAAATGCCCCCAGGGAAGTAATTTCAGTTCTTTTACTCTTTCAGAGAAGAGAGAGAAGCTCTATCCTTTCAAAGTAGGAAGGAAGATAACTTTGGTGAACATTTCCAAATACATAAAAGTCACTCCAATTAAAAAAAGGTGTAAAACCAACAAATGTGCTAAAACAAAACAGGAATGTATGATAATTCTTTTGTACTTCCTCTACGTAAACAAATAAAAATGCAAGGGTTAGAAGAGGAATATCCAAACAGGCTTCTTTTCCTGACAAAATTTTGAGCAATAATGCTTGATCCATGGTGAAACCAAATCAGACCTGAACACTCAACAGACACGGCATATCACTGAATTACAGGGGGCACAGTCAAGTACAAGTGAAGTCTGTGCCCAGTGTTGAAAGACGGGGGACTCTCTCTTCATATGGAATTTATGAGAAGAAAGCAAAGACTTCTAAATAATATCTTACTCTCCACAAGACTACATTACTTATGTTAAGGAGTAATTAATCTGAAATTAATATAGCTACTCCAGCTCTTTTTTTTTGGCTAGTGTTAGCATGATATATCTTTCCCCATCCCTTTACTTTTAATCTATATATGTCTTTATATTTAAAGTGCATTTCTCGCAGACAACATATAGTTAGGGCTTGTCTCTTTTATTTACTCTCACAGTCGCTCTCTTTTAATTGGTGTGTTTAGACTGTTCACATTTAAAGTGATTATTGATGTAGCTGGAATTATATCTACCATATTTGCAACTTCTTTATATTTGTTGCTTGTTCTTTGTTCCTTTTTTGGTCTGCCACTCTTTTTCTTCTTTCTCTGCTTTTAATTGAGCATTTTATATGATTCCATTTTCTCTTTCTTCTTTAACGTATCAATTATACTTTTAAAACAAAATTTTGTGGTTTCCCTAGAATTTGCAATATACATTTGTTTACATCTTAATTCAAGTCCATGTTAACACTATACCACTTCACGAGTAGCCCAGGCACATTATAACAGAGAATTCCCAATTCCTCCTTATAAATTTGCCTTCCTTTCTCTTATCCATAAACTATAATTACCCAATATATTGTTGCTATTATTATTTTGAACAAACCATTTTCTGTTAGATGGTTGTTAATTTTAAGTTGTGAAGATGGGATTGATGACTTCCAAGCTCTTTACATACTGGACTGGAAGCCAGAAGTTGATGTTAATTTACATCACATTTACAAGACTAGGAGAAAGCAGAGAAAGGGTAATTAAGATCTAACAGAAATAGTAATGAGACCAGAATCCATAATCAATCATCAGAATATCAAAGTAACCAAGAACAGTTGAAACAAGTGGGGAGATGGGTGGAAATGTAGCAGAGAGAAGGGATAGGAGGAGAGATGTTTGAAAATCTAAAACTTTAAGTTTGTTGCTTTCTTTATGAAATGCAGAGTCTGAGGAAACAAGGTTTCTGAGAAGAGAGTCAGATCCAATAGAAATATTTGATGTTTCTTGGCTAAAAGGCATCACTATTTTGTGGGTTGAGGAAGATTGCTATACTTAAAAAGAACAAATGAGTAAACAAAAAAACAGCATTAAGCGTGAACTCACTAAAGCTGAAACAGCATCATGAGACAGACAAAGTCTGAGTTACGGGACTAAGGTGTCACCTGTACCTAGAAAATCCCTTCAGCACTCCCAGCCTCCTTTCCTGCACCTATGAAAATGAGGATGTGACTAGATAAACTGTAAGCTTGCTCTGCACTGAAATTCTAAGATTCTATGAAGGGTTAGATGCACAATGGAAAAATTGATCTATGATTGGTAAAGGGCAAGAGTGAATTTAAAAAGACCCAAGGGTGAAACCCTACAAGAGAAATATTGTATAACCCACAAAATAGTCACATATAATACTGGGCTGCCAAAAGCAAGAGCATGGTGTGTAGAATAAACCCTCCACTCGAGAATCAAAGAAGAGGCAACCATGGCATGGAGTCCCAGAAGCCAGAATCTTCTGAAGCTGAGTGCAGCCCCTCTGATGGAGAATGGGGAGAATAAGAGGGTTCTTTGGATATTCCCAAAACAGCCACTTTAGGAGAGGAAGGATGCTTTCTGGATGGACCCTGGCTAGGAATGCAAAGGTTACTGAGAAAAACACCCCAAAACACAGAAAATAAAATTTCTCCTTAGAACAGTAAAGGTGAAGAGCTAACAACCCTAGAGTAGAAAAACATAAGTGAAAAAAAGGAGAAAGAGATGGGAGAGTCATTTGTTCTGATATTTAATGAGAAGAACCACATCCAATCACTCCTGAAGCCACAGAAATACTTGGTGAATTAAGAGTGTCTGATAGGCAGCTGTCACCAAAGGGGGCACTGCAGGCCACTAACTGATTGCCCACTGGAATTGGAGTAGACCTTACAGCACAGCAAAACTCGTGGCACAGAGTTTTCTCTAGGCCAGTTGATCTGATTTTATTTATTTCATGTTATGATTATATTGGAAAGCATGAAAATATTTTAAATCAGTTTTATTTTCTCATGTAATTATGTTCCAAAAGATTCATTCTGCAACATGTAATGGCATATTAGTGGTGACAAATGAAAGCCAATTAAGATCAGGGAAAGAAGAGGGAGAAAAAGGAGAAACATTACTGAGTGCTTATGTGCCAGGCACTGTGCTAGGCTATTCAGATGAGGTCATTTAATCCTCACATTGCCCTTTGAGAGAGGTGTGATTACTCTCTTCTTACACGTGAGAACAATGCATAATTCCTGAGGCCACAAGTAAATTGCACTTACGGAAATCTATAAGAAGTCTGAAGACCACAGTGACACATATAAAAAAAGTTTTGATAAAATTATGATATAATACTACATTTGAACAGAACACCAAATTAGAACAGAAAACCAAGTGATGATACAAATATAGTTTTATCCTATAAATAATTTTTAACTGAAAAAAATTAATAGCAAACACATTAATGTGACGGATGAGACTCTAAGTGGATTGTTTTCTCTATTTAAAAAAAATCTAAAAAACAAAGTTATCAGCAAAGACTAAAAAATTCAATCAATAATAAAACAAATATAGCACGAGACATGTAATGCATACTATATTATCTTCAGCCTCTCTTTCAAAGAGTTAAAAATGCATAAAGAAAGTTTAAGTTTGAGTCCAAATCATAAACTTGACTTGAACTCTGTTGTGAATTGCCAGGGAAAGCATTCCAGACTCTAAGAAACTTTGATTTTTTTTTTTTTTCTTTCCCTTCATAGCATCAAGAAAATGCTGGAGGGCTTATAGGGCCCCTGGCATGTAAATTGTAGCCATCAGGAGAAAAACCCTCTGTATTAACAAGTGACGCTTTCGAAGTCATTTTCTTACAGTCCCTTACAATGCTGCCACAGAGACAGGGTAAGGATTGGACAAAGAATTTTTCTGGTTTGAAATCACCCAAGTAATGTAGAGGAAAAAGAAGCACTTTGCCAAAACTCCAAGGTTAAAAGTAGTAAGAAGAGAGGTGTCTGTCAGCATTCAGAAGAGTTTTGTAAACAATATGTGCAAGACATCAGATCCTCCGAAAGAAAAGATTTCTTTTCAGTGCCACTTTTGGAGGATGATCAGTAACGTATTTCATTTCTGGTTTAATAAGGTTATTAATGATTTCTTTTTTTAAAAAAAGAAAAGTAATATTTTCTGTGAAGGTAGGCCGATAAGCATTCCTGTAGTAAAGAATTGTGTGCTTTTTTATGAACAGTCTACACAGTAGAATAAAACACTATCTACATGAGCTTTCACACAGCAGAGCAATTAATTATCTTCGTGAACACTGTTCTCACTGAAACTTATTAAAAGTCTGATTCATCCACAAAGCCCCAGGCAATCATCAATTGCCTCATAATACAAAAGAAAAATAAGCTATGGTTATGTTCTCATTTAATACCCTAAGAAGATCCTCTTTGCCCTCTGTCTTTGTTTCAAAATATCTCTATTAAGAGTTAAAAAAAAAAGAGAACCTTCCACTTGACGTGAAATACGTTATGGCAGGGAACCGTGGGAGTAAATTACAGAGCCTCCAGGATACCAGATTAAGAAGAGAAGCTGGACTTTCTCAAAGACACACAAATCATTCAACATGGAGCACAACAGGGCATACAGTGTGTTATCGATGCCGAGTTCCAAGCACCATTGTTAATACAGACCAGAAGAGGAATTGTCCATTAAATAATAAAGGGGGAGGGGAGAGAACGTTCAGACTCCAGCGTTAAGAAGCCTGCAGCAGAGGAACGCTGGTTTCACAAGTTTTAAACAGCTTAAGAGTTATTAGTCTGCTTAGAGTTTTGGTTTCATGCGACTCTCCCAAATATCAACTTAATGACTTCTAAGCAGAGACTATAGTTTATGAACCATGTATTTTTTTAATGTTTAGTATAGTTGACAATATCAATAGCGCCCTCTACAGGAAGTTTCAAACTCACAACTTCGGTTTTCTTACATTTGAAAAAATGCTAATAAGTAAGGTGAACACCGTCTGAGAACAAGATGAAAATTGAATAAAATTGATAAAATTGAAAAAAAATGTGAAATTCGGATGACAAATGGAGATTTAGGAATTTGGAATGAAGCAAAACAAAACCACAGCTGATAGCCCTAGGTCATTTTATATTGGTGTGTGTGTGTGTACATATATTTTTTTTTTTTTCTTTTTTTGGTGGTGGTGGTGGTGGTGGTTTGTTAACATGCAGTCATTTGAGACAGGATCGCTGAAATTCCAAATGTCTTTTCTTTCTTTATATTGAAACCTCAAAAACATATTTGCTTTCCCTATTCTAAGATTTGCTAGTTGCAGTATTGTACAGTATTACTCAGATTCCTTTTAATAGTGTTTCCTTTTTTTAAAATGAATAATTAATACACATATATTTCAAATTATTCATATTTTCCTAATATGCAGTAAAGATGCTTAACTTGGAGCTTTTGCATGTGAGAAAGTCCGGATGCTGATAAGATACACCTCTATGAATCCTAAAAATGTGTCTGTTTCATAACTATGGATTGTTCCTCTCCATGATCAGTGGTTCCAAATCCAGATTCAGATGCCAAGACCTGCTTTAAGAAATCATTACAACTAAATTTTCTACTCATGTCACTACAGCCTTGGAAGTCAGAAACACAGGCTTCTTATCTCACAGCTGTAATACATCGAATGACCTTGTGACAGTGATTTAATCTCACCTTATTTTAGCAAGTTATCACTATTTGGGGGAAACTGACTTCTGATTTCAGAGTTATCTCAAGAGTTACTAGGAGTGACACAACAAACGCCAGCTCTAAGAGTGGAAGCACTATTATTTTGTGTGATCCATGAAGACATGAACAAGGGGTTCAGAGGCTCAGTTTTAGTTTCCACTTGGCTGTGCCTTTTTAAAGTCAATGAACTTTTCTGGGCCTTAGTTTCTTCATTAGAAAAAATAATGAGAAACTCCTGTTTGGAGAAATATTTAGAACTGGGTACCCAGCAATGCTGGATGAAATATCATAAACATCGTTTTAATAGTTGAGCTATTAAGTAAGGAAGGGTAAACAAATAGTTGAACTGAAGAGAGCTGCAAAACAGGTGTTAGCTGAATCTGAGTCTATCCTGCCAATCTTTATAACCAAGAGGCTTAGATTTTAATGGCCACACCGGGGCCAAAGCAAGATGGGGAATTGGAACTGAGCCGTCATGTAAAGCCAGAATAATGAAAGGATGCACCTTCCAAATTAAACCACGTGAAGGGAAACAACAAGGAAGTCTTCTGTCTCAGCCTAGGCTCTGGGTTGGAATATTACACCTTCCCTGAAAATTTATAACCACAAGCCTGTTGAAAATTTGGGGTTAAATTGATACTACCTGTGCAGTCCAGGAAACCTCAGGTCAAGAAGTTACCCCAGGGGCTTCCCTGGTGGCGCAGTGGTTGAGAGTCCACCTGCCGATTCAGGGGACACGGGTTTGTGCCCCGGTCCGGGAAGATCCCACATGCCACGGAGCGGCTGGGCCCGTGAGCCATGGCCGCTGGGCCTGTGTGTCCGGAGCCTGTGCTCCGCAACGGAAGAGGCCACAACAGTGAGAGGCCCGCGTACCGCAAAAAAAAAAAAAAAAAAGAAGTTAACCCAGTGTGGACCCAGATGAGCAGTGACGTGCAGGGCCTGGCAGAGATAAACACAGATTCCCTCTGAGGGACTCACCCTCAACTCAGGTCTTGCAGGATTCCTACAGATAAAGCTGAAGAGGCACTCAAAATCCAAAATTATGAAGTACATGGGGAAACAGGTCCCATGAGTGAGAGTCAGCAGAAACAATAACAGCTGAATTAGACCACCAAGAATTTTGAATATTGGAATGGATGATACAGAACATAAAATAACCAGGTATAAAATGTTCATGAAATAAATACAGAATTAAAAACTCAAGAAGGTAGTGATACTTTAAAATACTAGGCAGATTTGAAAAAGAACCAAATATTTTAAAAACTAAAAATGTAATTTAAAAGCACAATGGATAACTTCATAGGTTACTCAGTTGAAAAACAAGTTGGCAAAATGGAGGATAACACTCAGGAAATTAACCAAAACACAGGAGAGAGAGAGAGGGGGAGACAAAGAAATGGTAACTGTGAAAGAATATGAGAAATGAAGGATAAAATAAGACACTTGATAAATGTCTAATTGAAGTTCATGATGATTTCAAAGAAAATTCCAGTAATAATGGCATAGAATTTTTGAGAACAGATGAAAGACATGAATGTTCAGATTCAGAAAGCACAAATCCCAAGGAGGATAAATAATAAGAAACTCATATGAAGACCCAGCACAGTAAAGCTGCAAGACACCAAAGACTTAAAGAAGACTTAAAGACAGTATTGAAAGCACCTAGAGGGAAAAAGACAGGTTATCCATAAAAGAATAGTTAAACTAGCAGCAGACTTTTCAACAGCCACAAAAAAGAGCGGACTATAGTGGAATAAAATCTACAAAATGTTTAGAGAAACAATCAACCTAGAATTTTACATACAGCAAAAATACAAGGGTGAAATAAAGACATTCCTAAAAGTGATGTAGTATATCACTGCATCGGTGATGCAGTATATCCGGAAGACCCTCAGTTAAGGAAATTTGAAGGGTAAACTTCAGAAAGGATAATGATCATGGAAGGAAGGTCTGAGATGCCAGAAAGGAAGATAAACAAAGAAAATGCAAATAAGTGCGTGAATCTAAACAAACACTGACTGTATAAAACAATAATATTAATGTTTAAATCAGGAAAGTAGAAAAAGGTGGCCCCCAAATAGTGGACAACAATATTATGTTAGATGCAAGGTGAGTGATCAGAGTAAGCAGATACACAGATATATGAATATATGTATGTAAATATATAAATCATTTTGAATGGAGCTCTTCTGGTGGATGTGAGGGCAGGAGATTCCTACCAGCTGGGGTGCACCCAGGGGCTTTGAAGAATTAGCTGGAAACTCACTAGACTGTATTATATCTATGCAATGCTAACATTCTGTATCTATTATTTTGTTTTTTGTAATATTCATATTTTTATTTTAAAAATGATTATAAAAATCCATCTACTCTCTTTTTTCATTCTCATGCACAAGGCTTCTGCCACTGACTTCAAAGGAGAACAGTTTAGTTTAACAAAGCTGCACAGGAATCATGTCTGTGGTTACTGGGTTAACTAGCAAAGGTGATTATCCATGAGCAAGATTCTTGATTGTTTTTTTTTAATCTGTCTTAAAAAGACAACTCTGCTTCCAAGTAAGAATTGCTTTCAGAGGACATAAATACTCTTTATCTTTCAACTATTTAATATATATTTATGTAGTTTAAAAGTCAACTAAGTGCATGTGTTTGCTGTAGTGCTATTTTATCATTGTTTCTTTTAAACTATTATATACATTTATTTTAAAAAATACAGGTGCATATAATCAGTGAAAGACTCTTCTGAAAGAAAACTAATGTTAATACTTTTGTTGTTTTTTTAAGAGAGAAATCTTAATTACATAAACTCTGGTTTGGTATTTTTCAGTAAATCTGGAATATTAAAGATCTCTAGATTAAGATAAAGAGAGGTACAATTCGAATTTTTCCTATGTAATTATTTTAGTTTTAACAACAAGGAAATTTACAAATTTGAGTTTCAGTCAGTCACAGCATTCAATGGCAAAGGGTTTCACAGGAACTCAGATTAACTCTTTTGATTTACTTCAGTAGGAAAAATAAAAACTGGAAAATACTTCTGAAGTGGCCTTGTTTTGATGTCCTGCTTTTCTGTTTGCACCAAGTATGCTGTGTCTCTCTAATGATTACTAAACTTATCTCCTTGTCAGACAGCAGCTAGTAAACAGAACGTTTCCAAGATATTAAATGAATAATCTCTCTTTTGTTTTTTAGGTTAGGAGAGGTAACTACTTTAACAGTTCAGGTTCTTTTTAAAATGAAATGATCTGCATTCAAATATGAAGATTCTAATGCTTGTTCATTCTTGGTTATCTGTAGGGTAAGGGTGGGAACTCTTATTGGAAGCATAATGCTGCAATACTTGGATAGGCAGCATAATTTTAAGCCACTAAATTTCGTGGTAATCTGTTACAGCAGCAATAGGAAACCAGTACAGACACCATTCAAAAGACGATTGTAAAGCTGTCACATGTTGGGCTTTGAAAGCAAATTTGCTGCCTTTTCTTCCTCTGTTATGATATCATACGCTTGTTTCCACTAGCAGTAACGCACACTGGGGTTGCTGTTGTTAATCTTGCAATTGTACTTTTCCAGTTAAAGACACGAGACCTTTGGCCTATTTTTCATTCTCAGGGTGTCCAGTGGGTGGCCTGTAATGTCTCCCTGCTAACCCTAAACAATATTTCATCCCATGTAACAAGCACTCAGCTCAGATGGTCGTCTGTGCAAATGCCACAAGGAACAACTCCCATGGGACCCAGGAAAGTATTCATTTTCCAGAGAGAATTAAAGCCTACATTGATAATATCTAAAATAAGGACACCTTAAAATATAAAGAGTGATGAGGTTATTTCACCCTTAAGTTATACTTTTAGGAAAAAGCAGAATTTAAATTTTAAGATATCTGTATGCCCACTTAACACTTCAAAGAAAGAGAAATCCAACTAATGAAATGTATCCTAACTTCCTTCCCCAGCTTCTGTACTCCCCAAATTGCTACCCTTTTCCATTCTTCGGCTAATTATCTGATGTAGAAGCTTTGGAGTGATATTTTTCTCCCTCTGATTCTCACCTCGTCCTCATTTCTCTGGGTCCCCTCTTTCTCACCATTAATATGAACGCACCTAACATAGCTCTGAGTGTATCCCATGTCTGTATCCAGTGGCAGGCTCACAGGTTGGAGCTTGGATTCATTCTGTACAGTCTGCGCCTCGTTCTGCCTTCAGCTCCACACCACTCACTCCACGACGCTCTACACGGCTCCCTGCTGCATCGACCTTACGCATAAATCCTTCTGCTTCATTTTCAAGGCCTAATTACCCAGCCTTGCTCCCCACACCTCTTCACATTCCTTCCCTCTTTCAGACAGCCAGGCAATTTCCACGGATTCATAAAATTTAGTTTTCTCTCTTCTTGGTAACTCAGGAGGAAAGAACAAAGCTGAATAAAACACTGACCCCTTTCTTTGACAAGTATATTGCTTAATGGGGATAGGTTGTGGGGAGACAGACAAGTAAGCTAATCAGCGTTTTAGGTGCTATTACAAATGAGTGCTGTGAGCGCACCAACAGGGGCTGAGAGATTCTTCAGGTGAGGGCAGGGCAGGAAAGGCTTTGGAGAGCAGGAGATGATAGAATAACGAGTTGTCATTTTGAGAACTGTCTTCCAGAACATTATGCAATGAACAGTAGACTATTAATGTTCATGCAAATAATGTAATAATGTTACTGACACTTTCAAGTCAGACTCCATAAGGGTCCTCCTGCCTGGTGTAGCTCTTACCTGTAGAACGAGACCTAGTTCAGTTCCGAAGCAAAGCAAAGTTTTATTCTTTGATCAGAGAATGGAGATGTGAGCTCACACTCTACAACACATACCCTCCCCTCCCCAGCAGGCTGTGGGTGGGGCTGCTTCTTAGGGTTCTCCTTCCGGGGGAGTTCTCGCGAGACTGACAGGCTGGGAGCAGCGTCTCCCAGCCGCCGCCATCTTGAACTGCAGTGTTGTGCTCGGCGCTTCCGCACCCGGTCACGGAGCTGAGGGGTAAGGCCTGGCGTTTTCATGCCAGGAGCTGTGGTGTGAAGGGACGTTGATGCAGGGCCTCTGCATGCGGCACCCTGTGAGCAAGTGAAACTAGACCAAGCGCACAAGAAGAGGTTAAGACCTTATCACCTGGATTCCATTTTTCCTGGGGTCCTCGGTGGACTTTTTGCCTGTGACTAATAAGAGGTAAGCAAAATTTAACCTCTACCAACTTCCTCCCTGGGAGAGAATATCCACCTCAATACAGTTCTGTTTTGTACTTAGGAGTAATTATTATCTAATAATAGGTTATAGGTGGGTTAAGAAAAAGTCAAATTTTTATTAGGAATTGACCAGTCAGCAAACCCATATAGCTCATTGTGCTGTGGTATATATGGTTTTCTTCAACCACAAGTAAAGGTAGTTTTGTATGGCCCTCAACGAGGCAGAGATAGAGCATGGATATGAAAACAAACTTTTTGTTCTGTTTGTTTCTGCCAAGAATCTATACTAACCCTATGGGAAATCAAAATCTGAAACCAATGTGATGTTTTGAGGGGCTCTGGGAAAAATATTCCACTTCCCAACCATCTGATGGTGTTTCTTAAATTCCACCATTGATTTCCTCACCTTTAAAATGGGGTAATAGGAGCACCTCTTCTGAGGATTAAATGAGCACAAAAAGGAGAGCAAACTGCCTGTTCTGAGGAAGGCACTCAATATGTGTGGGTTCCCTTCCCTTCCCTCTTGAGGGCTAAAGGATGTTCAAATACTGGTAAATTGCGTCTCACTCTGAAAACTCTAAGACGTGAAGCTTAGTTGTAAACTAATCTCGATTAGCACATTCCTCTCTTCCATCTGATTGATAAATGGAAATGAATTTCAAAAGGGTAAAGAGAGGCCAAGATTCTAGGTCGAGGAGAAAGAAGGAGGCCATGGGGAAAAAAGAAAGTTTCTAGAACCAGGATCAGAGGAGGCTCTACAGACAAATGTTCTGCTCCATAGTTTTGCTAAGGCCTCATTCTAAAACTCTAGCTAAAGATAAAACTGATTTCCTGGCGGGTGCACAGGAGGCTTATTGAATAACCACCACTTACTAGTGCTGGGCATTTTCACAAATATTATCTCAGTCCTCAGAACAACCCTATGAGGTAGGTTTCATCGTTCCCTGGTTTTATTGGAGGTAACTGAGATTCAAAGAAATTATGGGAGTCAAGGTCACACTGCCAGAAAGAAGATCCAAAAAACGGGTACAGTTCCTCCCATGCCAGCCCCTAAGACAAGTGGCTCTGCAGCTACAGACAATGCAGCTTCGGGCCAAAGTTTCTTCCAAACACCCCATGCTTCCACCCCCCACCCCAAGGTGTGATACCAAAGATCTTCCACTAATTTCCAACTGCCTGCTGGTGTTTACGTTCTGTTTCCTCCAAGTGCCAGAAGTGACCGAAATTTGCGTTTTAACCTCCAGGGTGGTATTCTTCCTTGGTTCCTTTGTAGCAGCCTAGCACCATCACAAGTAGACCATGTACCAGCCATCCTGGCTCGAAAGCGTTCATGGTTCGTTCTGCGGGCCGGCTCGCTGGCTGAGAGGGAATAGAGCACTCAAAGCTTTCTGCGTAGCTTACCTGCCAGCTTCTGAGGCTTTAGAGAGCTTTAATTGGCCTCAGACCAGACGTTCGCAGGGTCAGTGGCACTTCACAGGGGAATCTTTTTTCCAGGAGAAAGGAGAGCCTAGAGTAATGGTTTTCAAACCTTAGTATGCATCAAACTCACCTGGAGGGCTTGTTAAAACACAGATTCCTGCGCTGCTCCTCCAGTTTCTGATTGAGTAGATTGGAGCATTAGAGTAGATTGGAGGTAGCTGGGTTGGGGGGAGTGGAGTGAAAATTTGCATTTTAACGAGTTCCAGGTGATGCTGATGCTGCTGGTCTGGACTCCACTTTCAGAACTATTTGCAAAGCTCAGTGTCTTGACATTGGCTACACATTAGAATCCCCTGTAGAGCTTTAAAAAATCCTGACACACATCCACACCCAAGCCAGCAATCCAGATTTCTGGGGATGTGATCTGACACCAGGATTTTAAAACTTCCAGGTGATTCCAGTTTGGGAACCATTGCCCCGGGATCTCTGAGAGCCAAGCATTGTCCTTATTGATAACCCCTAAGGCTTGAGCAGGGGAAGCATCCTGACATCTGCTTTTTCTAACAAAAGAGAAAATGTTTATGATTCTTAGTGGGAAAGCGTTTGGCTGTTCTAGAGTTTAAAACAAAATAAACTGTGGATATATCTCAAAGACAATAGCTTCCAGAACCTTAAAGAACGTTAAGAGTCAACAGAAAACAAAATGTAATAAACAAATGACATTGCTTTGGGGGAGCAGATGGCTTAAATTGGTGGATAGAACATATCAGAGGGGTAGATTGTGTCTTTATCCAGGCCCCTGGCACCACATAACTTTGTCCTTTAACTTCATGCATCATTATTCATTATCACCTTTTATTACTGTGGCTCAGCTTACTTAGAAGCCTGTTATTTCTCATGTTCAATCCAATGTAAAATTTTTTTTTTTTTTTTTGAGGTACGCAGGCCTCTCACTGTTGTGGCTTCTCGCGTTGCGGAGCACAGGCTCCAGACATGCAGGCTCAGTGGCCATGGCACATGGGCCTAGCTGCTCCGCAGCATGTGGAATCTTCCCGGACCGGGGCACGAACCCGTGTCCCCTGCATTGGCAGGTGGACTCTCAACCACTGCGCCACCAGGGAAGCCCCAATGTAAATTTAATTTTCAACCAAGCCTTTGTTAAGACAGTTGTTCCAATTTTCAGAAAGATGTTAGAGAATGGGGGATGTAGATTCCAAAAACTACAGCCCTGTGGGTTTGATGTCAACCCTCTAGCAAAATTCTGGAACAGACTATTTAAAAGCTCGTGAGAAGTGATTGCTGGGAGCCAGTATAGGTTTCCAAAATCACTCTTTCACCAAACCAGTCACATTTCCCTTTTTGACAGGGTTACAGGTCATGGAGATCAGGGGAATATCATGGAAAAAAATATATCTTAATTTCAACAAAGAATTTGACATCCTGTGGGCAAGAATGATGTGAATGACTCTACAGTTGAGTAGATTTGTAGCTGGTTGAACAGCTTTACCCAAGGAATGTCGTCTGCTTGATGAATCACTGCCTACCCGAAGGGGAGTCACAATGACAGACTCCCAAGTGCTATCTATGGTTTATCCAGTCCAAAATTTCAATTAATGATGGATGAAGACACAAAGACATGCTTATCAAAACTGCAGATGTGACAGAGCTGGGAGAGAAGCCTAATTCATTAAATGTCAGATGAACCAAGAGAGGCAAAAGGTCTCAACAAACTAAAAGAACAGGCTGACATGAATAAGAATAAACTTAATAGGGATAAATGTAAAATCATCCATTAAAAAAATAAAATGCAAAAGTATGGTAGTATGGCAGATTGAGATTAAAAATAGTTTTGTGAGAAGACATCCCAGGACTTTAAAGTAACTATAGCCCTAATAACCATCTAGTAAGTCTCAGATCTCTTTGAAAATCTATGAAAATGTGGACAAAAATATGTTGCTTGCCATTTCAGTAAACAAGGTATGTTGCCCACCATCAGGCCATCAACCACTTCAGCTGCCCCCCAGGTGGTGCACCGTGAGGGGAATTCAGAATGGAGAAAAACAGGATACTGGCCCTACACAGTTAAGATGCACATCAAAGGAATAATTTCAATGAGCCCAGACTCTTGCATCTTTCCATACGTAGAAAAGTACTAAAATCATTAACTTTAGATGTCTGTTTTTTTGGATTAGCAGTAATCTTTTGATGTTCAACTACATGTCTGTCTGCTTTCAGGAGAAACTCCTCTATATCCTGGCTCCTCCTTACCTCTTTGGAGCAGTTCCTCAGAGCTATCTGAGAGGCTGTTTCCTAGGCTATAGTCTTCAGTAAGTTCCCTGGATAAAACATAACTTGCAGCTTTTAGGTTGTGCAGTTTTGGGGTTTTGTTTTCTTGTTTTCAGTTGACAAAAGCTAAAGACTATCTCATAGACAAATGTCCATAGTCATAAAATTTGGTTTACAATTTCAGCTGGAGTTTGTCGGTGACCAGCAGGGGTCACAGACTAGGAGTTAAGAATCCTTGGATAGTATAATTGGGCCACATAAAAACTACAGCAAGCTATGTGCTTTAACAGAAGTGTAATATCAATACAATGGAGATAATAGCCCCACAGGGCTTGCTACATCCTACTTATAGTCTTCAGTTTACAGTATTCAGCTGAATGTAGAGACTGAGAAACTGGAATGTATCAATATAAATGGTGAAAGGTCTAGAAATTATGTTAAAGAGCACTGGAGGAACCTATGACATATCCTCTTTTTAAAAATTAGAGGGAACACAATAGCAGTCTTCCAAAATCTGAAGGCTGCCTTTTGTAAGAGGCTGCAGACTTAGAATACTCTATAGCAGTGCTATCCAGGAGAAATATAATGCTAGTCACATACGTAATTTAAAATTTTCTAGTCGCCACATTTTAAAGTAAAAAGAAACAGGTGAAATTAATTTTAATAATATATTGCATTTAACCCAATATACTAAAAACAGTATCATTTTGACACATGATCAGCGTAAAACTTTTTCATATTGAGTTTTTGAAATCTGATGTGTATTATACATTTACAGCACATTTCAGTTAGCCTGAGCCACACTTCAACATGGCTACCATATTGGACAGCACAGCTCTTTAGCTTCCCAGGGCAGGAGAGAGTGAATTAAGAGATGTTAGAGAGGAAGAACTTTCTAATAGAACTGCCCCCAAAATGGAACAAGTCCCCTTATAGAATGGTGAGGTCTCTGTCATTGGATATGTTCTAATTGAGACTAGGTGACCACCTGTCAACGGTTATTTAGGCATTTCTGCATAGGGTGGGGGCTGGGATGGATAATCCTGAAGTTCATTCTCATTCTGAAGCTATAATTCTATGACTGTCCGTTTTGGGAATTGAGGTTATATGAACCACCAATTCATGATATTCTGGGACAAGTGGGCAGCCAGCCTTTCCTAAGAAGATCTTGCCAATCTAGTTATGCAAATACATGCCAGGTCACGGCCACAGAACTAATTTACCTCTGCCCCTTCTGTTGTGGAGCTGCAGCCTGAGTTATCCATGAAGACAGTGCATATGCTTGGCTCAGGCTCTGACATGCAGCTGAAGAGAGACTTAGCACATCACTGAGCTAAGCTCAGTCTGGAAATAACCCACTCAAAACATGCGTCTAACATACTTAATTTTTGCACTTATCCAGCCAGCTCACCTTTAGTTCCAGTTCTGCATTAAGCTCATTAACAGAAAATCAAGCGTTTGGCTGTGTTAAGAACATAAAGGTACTTCTCTGGAAAGAATCCCAAGGTGCTATTCAAAAAAGAAAGCAATCCACAAAGAAAGGCCATTTGCTTGTGTTTCTAACCAGTCACAGTCCCAGCCCTCAAGGTCTGCAACAGCTGATGATTGGCACTCTGAACCAAATTGGATGAGTAACCAATGTTTGAGGAGCCTGCCCTAGGGTTTTTCTAATCCACATACAGCTGCAGTCTGGAGAAGCTGGAAGAGGCATGGGGGGAGAGGATGAGCCCTGGAGGCCAGCTACCTGAATTCAAGCCCCACTCATGCCTCTTACTAGCTGTGTGATCTTGGACAAGTAACCAGTGGTAACTTTGGTAACCTCGAATTCACCCTTTTTTACCTGAGGTACTGATCTGTCCCTGCCAATTATTTTAGCGTTTATAAAATTTAAGTTATACGTAGAGTAAAAAACAACTGTTTGGTAGAGTTTGGTTCACTGATGATACTTTATAAACATTGGGGACACTTTTTTTAAGTGCTTTTATTTTTTCTGAATATATTAATATGTATATGCATGTGATAT
Organism: Delphinapterus leucas; assembly: GCF_059928025.1. Classification (NCBI taxonomy): domain Eukaryota; kingdom Metazoa; phylum Chordata; class Mammalia; order Artiodactyla; family Monodontidae; genus Delphinapterus; species Delphinapterus leucas. The sequence continues at coordinate 47,691,681 of NC_143137.1, forward strand.
ACATTCATTACAGAAAACTTGGAAAATGTATAAAACTATTTAGAAGAAATTTTAAATGACCCATTGTCTTACCACCCAGAGCAAACCACTTTTTAACACTTGGTCACTTCTGTGCATTTTTGATATAATGGGCATCATTTTTAAAAAACATCACTTTCTAACATGCTTCTAAGTTCCAAGATAACAGAGTAACTTTCCTGTTGAAATCTCTGAAGTCATGTCTTTTTTCCTACTATCCTGAATGTCATAGGAGGGACATACCCCTACTATCATGATGTCATATTCAGAAGGGACATCATGAGTCTGGATTGACTCCATGAGAGAAAATAGGAATGAAGTCCTAGGATAGAACTTAGTAGCAGATAAAAGACCAGTAGAGTCCCAATCCTGCATTTAACAAGTAGAGAAGCTAGAGCCCAGAGAACAGTGACTCCTATGACCAACAATTCAGCAGGACTTAGAGTTGGTGTATCTTTACCCCACATAAGTCCCCTCCCACCTCACCACACTGCTTCATACAGCATGATGCAACCTTACACATTCTAGCTAATTTGCAGCCCACTTTCTGCTAGGCATCTCTCTATTTTAAGATCAAAATTAAATGCTTAAATATAATTTTTAAAATAGTTGCATGGTACTCGGTTTGATAATGGGAAAGTCAGTTATTCCACAAAGGGCACTTTATGAGGCTGTCTTTCCAAAGAAAAAGTTCAAAAGAATTCTCTTAGCCATGTGCAAAATATCCACTTAATCAACGTGAACACTCATATTACTAGGCAGTTAAAATTATTTATTCAAAGAGCTTTATAGTCATGCCTTAATACCAATCTATAATAAACAGGAGAAATAAGAGCAATAATACTTACTAGCATCCTAGTTAAATATAAGCACCATAAATAATATTTGCACCTTTAAGCAATTCATATATCCTTCCCAAATAATAAGATTGTAATGTGGAGCTTTTGCTTTTCAATGGGATAAAATATATTGCTGAGCTTTATTTTGTTTTTTGCAAGGGTAGTACTCAGGGAGGGACTTTTTCTGGTCTATTTGGACCATTTGTATCCTTGAGAAAGAAATAACTTTATTATTTTTTTAATATTTATTTATTTGGCTATGCTGGGTCTTAGTCGCGCCACGTGGGATCTTCATTGAGGCATGTGGGATCTTTAGTTGAGGCATGCAAACTCTTAGTTGCGGCATGTGGGATCTAGTTCCCTGACCAGGGATCAAACCTGGGCCGCCTGCATTGGGAGTGTGGAGTCTTAGCCACACCACCAAGGAAGTCCCAAGAAAGAAATAACTTTAAAATTACAAGGATACCTCCATTATTACTTAGCTGTTCCTTACTAGATGCAGGAACATTACCCTCCAGTCCCTAGTTCCCATACTTTTATATTACCTGCTGTGCTGTTTTATAATTTATTTGTTGTTTATTAGTAATGTATATATCTACCTCTCTCATCAAATCGTTTATCTGTCTTTCTTGAGGGCAGAATTTGCTGTGAGGATTAACTAACTGTATATGTAAGGCGCTTAGCACAGCTCCTGGCACAGAGCAGGCATGACCTGATATTACCCGTTGTTATCATCTTTATTATTGACTTTAAATGCTCACCACTGCCCAGAACAGAGTGTGGCACACTCAGAAATAGATGGAAATGTGGGTCCTTGGAATATCTGGTGTCTTAACCATCTAAGTATTGAGCCATTAAAATTGTACAGTCTCAGAGGAAGAGTCTTCCTACCTGCGTAAGCAGATTTTAATTAGAAATGGTGTATACCAGACCAAGTCTTATGCACTGAGTTTGTAAAGATGGCCTGCCCTCAGAGAGCTCATCAGCAAATACTGGAGGAACACTTGAGTACTGTCTTAGGACCAGAGTAAGGAGAGAAGTGCAGAAGCAGAAAAAGGGGACTTACAACTCTAGAGGACCAGAAAAGGTACTTCAAATAGCAGCCTTTGTCCTGAATGTTGAAGATGGTGTCTGGAAAGGATGTTCCAAGTCCCAGAGGACAAGTAATAATAGTAAACCTTTTATTTTCTCTAATGAAAATAGGGAAACAAGGCTATTTCCATGTCTGTCACCTGGAGAGGGTGGGCACAGAGGTCATATTACTGGCACCGTGCTGCCTGCAGGCGGCGCTGAGGAGGGTGCGGTCCACAGAGATGGAGGGACCTGTACCAGCTTCCCTCCTGGTCTCCCAGCATTCCTTGGTTCTGCTTGAATGTTTTGCTTCTACCAACTCCCTCTGCCTCTTCTGGTTTCCTCATTTATCACTGTCTGCCACTTTCTTAACCTTTCTGCTCCTGCTTTCCTTTGCTCATCTTTTCTGTCTCCTGTCATTTATTTTTTACTTCTTGGCTTTATCCCAATCCCTTTCAAGTGCTTCCTTCCTTTTCTCTAGAAAATAATTCGTTCCCAGACGTCTAAGTTACCTTCAAGTTGTGGGTGCCTCTAACTTTGGGGTTCCCAATTTCATGACTGCTTCCTATGCAGAATGTCTCTCCTTGCCACCAAGAAAGGTGTTCATTTTTCTGATTTCTGGGTTTGGCAATGTTTGAGGTGCCAAAGTGCAATCTTTGAATAATTAAAGCCTTATGTAGGTAGCTCTGGGGGGGGGGGTTTATGACTAATAAATCCTATGAAATACTGTTAATTTAACTCCCTAAATAGTTCTCAGAAGTCACTGGAGCTATAGTGTGTATATATATTTTATCATTTACAAAGTACTTCTACCTTACTCTGCTTTTATTTAAGTGTGAGAAATATATTTTCCACAAAAATAATTCTTTAAAACACAATGCAGGGCTTCCCTGGTGGCGCATTGGTTGAGAGTCCGCCTGCCGATGCAGGGGACATGGGTTCGTGCCCTGGTCTGGAAAGATCCCACATGCCACGGAGTGGCTGGGCCCGTGGGCCATGGCTGCTGAGCCTGCGCGTCCGTAGCCTGTGCTCCACAACGGGAGAGGCCACAACAGTGAGGGGCCCACGTACCGCAGAAAAAAACAACAACAACAAAAAACACAATGCTTAAGACTCTAACACATTTCCCCTATTTCTATATATTTAAAGAAGGTCACATTTGTGTAGTATCTTAATTCCTTCACTTCTAATTCCTGAACTAACCAGAATGTCACTTTTATACCTCAAACACCTCACCTTTATGATGTGTTTTATAATTACCAAGCTCTTTCACATACAAGATTTCATTTACTTCTTTCAACTCTGTATTATTTTTCTCATTTTACAATTGGCAAAGGTGAGGCAGAGAGACGTTGAGTGTTTCTCCCCAGGCCTCACAGCCTAGCTGTGAGTATCAGTGGCCTCTTGAATGCAGGATTGCTGAGGCTCAGACTAGGGCACATCCTGCCACTACTTAAATGCCATTAGAAGATAGAAAGGCCTTTACCTTTAAACTCTAGGGCTTTGTCCCCTGTTCCTTTAATGAAAAATGTAATGACTTCTCCTTTCCATTCTTTCTTCTTCTAAAAATAGGTGTCTCCTCCAATCATCATTAGACTAATGCAAAAGCATCGTGATAATTCTCACTTCTAAATAAGGCTCTTACTATGAGCAAGTAAATATAACTAATGGACTTGGCATTACCAGAAAAAAATTAGCTGCCAGGGTTATAAACCCCATAAATGTCTTCTCGTAGAACAAAAGGTGGTGACCACTGTCCTAGTCAGGTTCCATAGAAGCAGAGCTTGAGATGGGGATTCATGACATGTTACTTACTGAGGCATTGCTCCCAGGAAAAACTGATAGGGCATGAAGGGATCAGGATGGGAGATACAAGTTTGGGAGCTTCAGTTTATTGACAGTATTTGAAGCACTGGGACTAAGATCGCCTAGAGAAGACATGGCCTAAACAGGGAACCAAGGGAGCCCAGGAATGATGCCCAGGGCCCTCAACATCTAGAGGTAAGCAAAGGAGGAACAACCAGCCAAGGGACTGAGAAGGAAAGACTATTGATTTAGGAGGAAAACCAGAGGCCTTCAGAGTATGCAAAGATTTAAGGGTAATACAAGCATAGACAGTGCTAAGGAAAGTGATTTCCAGATCCTCGACTTCGTATTCACTCTCTCCAGAAACTTACTTGCCTGAGAATGTGCCTACTGAAAGTAAGAGCTTCTCCAGCTCATTTCCTTTCACGATCACTTGTCTCCCACTTTCTTCTCTCCCAGATCTTACTACAGAGCAGTACCCAACAGTGTAAAACTGTCCCGGGCACAAAAAAGAAACAATACTGGTGTCAGTTTGATGAAGTTCATGACTGTAATATCTAGCTGACAAAGCCTTGTGCAAGTCAGGTGATAGCCAATATTTTGCTTTCCACAAAATTGGAGGAGAACCTAATTGAGTTGAGAACTGGTGGATTATTAAAAAAAATTTGTAATAAATTACTGTGTGATTTTTGGCATATAACTCAGGAGTTCAAAGAATTGCATACAGTTCTAAAGCAATATTCTATCTACTTATTTATATAAACAGGTTTTCTCAGAGCTTAAATCTTTCGAAAAGGAAAAATGGAGAGAATTGATGCTGAATTCTGTCTCATTATAACAATAAGTTGTATCTGTGGAAATATGAACTAATTGGGAAAAAAATAAACCCTAGCCAACTCATAAGAATTTGTTTATAATAAAATTTTCTTTATAGGTTAATACTTTTTCATCAGAATGTGTAATATACAATATTTATGTTATTTTGATCAAGTGTATAAATAATTGTAATGATAGTTGAACCTAAAAGAAATGTTTTAATTTGTAGAGCCTTATAGGAATAGGAAATTTTTAAAGTTTTATTATCAATTTATATACATAATTTAGTTACAAAATTGGTTGAGTGATAAAATATCAATATATTACATTAGGAAAATTTTTGTGCAGCAAGTTAATTGAAAATGTAAATTCGAGGGGAAACGGAAACAATGTATTGATAAAATATCTAACTGTTAAAGAAGTCTGTGTGTTTTCTAAATGGTTGTTAGTGAATATCAAATTTATATTGTGTTTAGATTCCACTGGGAACATTTAATAAGAGCAATATAACAGTTTAATTTTAAAATGTCAATATTTATAACATACTGGAAATTTTCTTTCTAGCAACTATTTAAACTTATGATGAAAAATATAGATGTCAACTCTAAAAATGTGCAAGGGTCTACAAAATTTTACTAAAATTTTTTAGGGGCTATATGAACAAAAATGTTTGAAAACAACACATGTAAGCCAAGAGGGAAAAAAAAAAGATTTCAAACAGAGAGTGGTCAGCTGTATGAATGCTGTGGGGGATACAATGAGAATACAATTGGACTGGCAACAGGCATTAACCACCTTGATTGGAGCAAGTACAGTGCAGTGCAAGTTCAGTACAGTGAAGGAACTGGAAACCTAGTTGGAGTAGGTTGAAGTGAGAATGGGAGGTGAGGAAATAGAGACTGCAGATAAAGACAACTGTCAATAAATGCTGCTGTGAAGGGGAGCAGAGAAAGGAATTAGTAGCTGGAGGGATGGGGGATTGAAAGAAGGTAGATATAGAAAGGAGGTACTAGAATGTGTTTGTATGCTGATGGGAAGAATCAAGTAGAGAAGAAAACAACTGATACTACATGAGACAAAGGAGATAATAGGAGCAAAGGTTAGAGACTTGGATCTGGAGCACAGTGAAACATGGACATATCTTCCATTGTCATAGAAAAGAAGGCATAGGACGTGGGTGTAGGAGCCAGTGCTGTTATGTTTAAAGATGAAGAGGGTGATGGGTAGTGAAAAATGCTGTAGCATCAAGAGATGAGACATAGTTGATAAGGTCAAAAAATTATTGGAGTAAAGATAGTAGAATAAATGAGATAGAAGAATAGGAAGTATTGAAGAGAAAGATGTTCGAAATTGATATTTTAGAGGGGATACAGTTACTGGTTTGATCACGGGAATTGGTGGTGAGGTAGAGTGAAGGAAAAGGTAATCAGAGGTGATGAAATTAAGTAGCTGAGAGTCCAGGTATTGGATGGATCACCCACATGGATACTGAAGTCACCAAGAATACTAACTGGAGTAGAATGAAGAAGAAGACGGTGAATCAGGTACCAATCTTATAAATAAAGAGATTAACTGGGAGGCTAGTAGACGAGGGCTATAAGAGAATGTTGAGTAGAATAGTAATATGTTATGAGCTTTAAAAAAAATGGGGGTTTCTGCAAAATGAAGGAAAGCAAATACTTTCTCGTGGGTAATAGGTATTACCTACCATGAGAAGAGAACAACTATCCTGTGTCAATGCCCCCAGGTATATGGAGCGTGAGAGAAAGAGCAGCCACCACTTGAGACAAATATCAGGGAGGTAGGTGCAGGTGGAGCAAGAGGGCCAAGGGTGGTTCAGAGAAGCAGTTGAGGATTCAAGGGAGTTTGCTGATGACAGACTGAGAGTGTGAGCATGAACAATAGAAGGACTTGGGAGGGAATCTGGATGATGGTGGATGGCCCAGGAGACTTGTGCTTCTGCTGGTGATATCAATGATGGAATTTTCCCTCTCGACAAGGCATGACATCAGTGCATTCTGAAGTCCAGAGGACTTAGCTAGAAGATACATGGTCCACTCAGCCTCTTCATTTTTCACTAATCAGAAAACCAGTGGATGTAGGGGAATTCGTCAAAGAGAAACTATACTTGTGAACAGTCTCTTCATATCTCATCCTCAAAGGACTGGGTTTTTTGGGGGGGTTTCTTAGTATTCCTGTAATTTGAGTATGCCACCACCAGGGAGCAGCATTTTCTCTTTTATTCCAGGGATATTTCTGCTCAAGCCTATCCAGTTTTCCAACAGAAAATTTTAACATCCAATTGAGGAAACACAAATTCATTATGAGATAAACTAAAAATAATAATTATTAAACCATTCACAGATAAGACTGAGAGCAAATATTAGAGAAATAAGCAGTTAGATAGATTTTTACGTTTCCATTTCAACTTGCCTAAACTTTAGTTCTAAGCCTTATTTGAATTTGAAAAATGGACAGGAATTCAGCAGGGGTAGGATACATTCACAGCTGTAGGGCTCAATCCCCAAGCATCAGTCACACTCTTTTTGGGGTCAGTAGCCCAAATTAGGTCACTAGCCAGTTTCCTTTGACTACACCCAAGCTGATGAGTGGAAAATTGTGTATTTGCTTTCTTCATGTCCCAAGACCAAAAGCATCTGCTTAGTGTTGCCATGTTGGGGAGGGGAAGAGAGGGAAGAGAGAAGTGGAGAGAGTTGTCTTCATTATGTCACTAATACTGGAAAAGACCAAGGTCTCTCCAGTCCTAGATTTCCCTCTGAAATATGTGGCTGCTCTGAAGATGCTATTCATGATGTGTTTCCTCTTTTGATTGACCCAGAGTGATATACAGTGGTGGTGGTTTCTAGTGCTTAGTTGAGTTTATCCTTAGCAAAGAGTCTTAACTGACAAAATAGCTTCTCCCCCAGTATCAGAAATTATAAAATCTTTGTCTATAACCAAACCCTTCAAATAAATTTAAAACTCTATACACACATGGTTTCATTTATTCAAACAACCAACTGCAATAATTACTATTACTTTTCCCACTTTAGAGGTGAGAAGACTGAGCCTCAGAGGTCTTGAACTTCTAACTGGCTTCATCAGAGACTTAATGATTTTATTTTTTTAAAAAATTTGAGCACAGGGAACCATACTCAAAATCTTGTAATAATCTATAAGGGAAAAGTATATATATATATATATATATATATATATATATATAGTGTTTTCTACCCTTAGAAAAGAAAAGCTGCTTAAATTTCTCACACACTTGAATTTCTAATGAGAAAAGATATACATGTACAATATTTTTTGTAAACTTAAAAATGCTCAATCCTCAGATTGGCTCAAATAAAATTTTCCATTTCTTTCTTTTAAAAAAAAGCGCTTGACAAATTTTAAACCCACTGAACAAATATGATTTGCTATTAAGGTGTTATTTCAAAACAGAAAGTGAAGCTCATTGGATTTTTTTTCTACCAGAAGTCACACTTCTAGTCCAGAGAAACAACCTAAAAACAACAGTTAATGAATGTGTTAATTGTTCTTCCTTGTGCTTATCACTAGCCAGTGTCATTGTTTGGCTAGACTATTCCCAAATGGACACAAAATGTAGGTTTATATTCTATACAGATATTAAAATAGGGTCTGGCAAACACAAAAGATAAAGTGGAAAAAAAGGATAGATTCAAATGTGTATTTTACAATAAATGTACCATGTACTTCTGAGAATTTGCTTAAATCAATAGCTTAAGTCATATTGTTGCCCAAATCTATTAGCCAAATGTAAAGGATTCATCACAGGACAGAGTTAATACACTTTGCTAATTTATGTTTATTGATAAGGACTTGGCTGGAGGAGGAAGATTCAGCTTTTACTTCGATAAAGAATGTGAGCTCTAGAACTTAGAACTGAATATTGCTGCAGTGCTACTGGGAAAAGTACAGTTAGAAGCTCTTCCCTGTTTTGCTACCATCTAGGCTACAAACCCACACCCCCATCCTTATCTCCTCTACCAACAGACACAATACATATAGTCCTATGGTTCTATTCATTGGGTCATTGATGGATAAGTGATCAGCCAAGAGCTTCAACTGCCACAGACAGAAACAGCTCTGGAAATGTTTTGGAAGGCTATGGCAACCCTAGTGTGTCCACCAGAGGCTGGAGAACAGTCACTGGAAGAGACAGGAACCAAGGGGCTCTGTGGAACGGGGAAGCAGACATACTTGTAGCAGCAGGAACCCCAAGGCCAGCATGCTGCTGCATGTTTTCATCACTTCTTAAGCTCCGGAGTCAACCTCCTGGAAGAGATTGGTTGATTGGCCAAGATCAGGTCACATGACCACTCCCCAGCTATGCAGGGACAGGGAGAGGAAGAACATGGCCCCTGTCACATCCTTAGAAGTGTCTAGATTTATGTTCCCACCAAGAGCTCACGTAATTGGGGAAAAGAAATTCTCAGAAAGGAAACCGGTATGCTCTTGAAGAGGGGCAATGAATACTAGGCAGCCACAACGATATGTATATTTACTAATGTAACTTTAGGAAGGATTAATAATTAAGGGTTGCAAACAAGTAGAAAGGATTCTGGGGAGAGCAGCTACAGGAACATTGAGCACAGAAGAGCTTCCATGAGCACTTAACATATGCTAGGCGCTCAGATTTAGTTGTGTTACTTTATTCAACCTGCATGACAACTCTGTGCAATAAGTACTCTATTATTTCTGTCTTACCTTGAGATGAAATAAAAACTGAGGTTTATAAAGATAAAGCAGGGTTTTTTAATGTGGGCACTGTTGACATTGGAGCCAGATAATTCTTTTTTATGGGAGGCTGTCCTGTACACTGTAGGATGTCCAGTGGCAACCCTGGCCTCTACACACTAGATGCTGTAGCACCCCACCTCCCTGTTGTGACAACCAAAAATGTCTCCAGACATTGCTAAATATCCCTGGGGCAGCACAAAATTGCCCCCAGTTGAGAACCACTGAGATAGTCATTTTCCCAAGTCACACCACATAAGGACTGCTCCCAGCCTGTCTGAAACCAGAACCTAAACTGCCAACCATGTTCTTGACACATATTAGTTTACAGAGCATTTGCTCACAGATTATTTCACTAGTGTCTGATAACATTCCTGTAGGGGAGGTGAGGCAAATTTGGTTGTCTTTCTGTTTCCTTTAGGAAAATGAAACTTCATCGAGTTTGTGACTTGCCTGAGAGCTCTCAGTTCTCAATTTGTCAAGCCATCACTCAAAAACCTTTTTGGTTTGTTTGGTTTTTAGTTTGTTTTGTTTTGTTTGCTTCTAACTCAGTATTTTTTCCATTCTACCACAGTTTTACTAAACAATAGCATTAATATTAGGAATAAGTTCCTTAAAATGTTAAGGAGAAATATAAATTCTCCTTGAATGATTAAGTTTTACTATTTTGGAGCAAGTAAAAAGTCAAAGAGTGAAGGAAGGAAAGAAAGGAAGGAGGGAGGGAGAGAAGAAAGAAGGGAAAATGAATTCATCTGGCTGCCCCGAGGTTTTATCCTCACTCTCACCAAAAACAGACTCTCAATATACGTCACAAGTCACTTTGTACCCCAGAAAAACGAAGGGGGAAGAGCCCTTTGGGTTTCATCACAGGGTGGCCCCATACTCCCTCTAACATGCTGAGACATTGTTTTATTTCTGACTCAGAGGGAAGACTGACTCACAAATACCACTTACTGCTTAACATTTCATTGAAGGTCTCATGGCCAAGACTAGGTCAAATTCAAGGCAGCTTGGAGTAGGAGATCGGATGAGTTCATAGCCCAAGGCGGGATGGCTACAGATGTTTGGTAAGGAAAGACTTTGACAGCTGGGATCTTCGTGACTTAAAAGCAAAACAAATCTCCTGGCTAATTGGGAACCAAGACAATGCCTAAAAAGAAAACAACAGGCCTTGGTTAACCACTAGAACTCCCAGGCCTTGTCCCATCTGCTAGGAAGTGGTGACCAGCAATGATATCCAAGAACCACTAAGGATCCTGCTGTTTGCCGTGTATCATCATTGGCCTCCCCAGCTGCTAGAGGCCATGTCAAGTCCTGGAGACACAGCAGCTGGCCCAGCTTTGATGGAAGTGTGACTACTGGGGAATATGAGATGTGAGGGCTGTGTGAGCAAGAGCCCCAGGTTAAACCACTTGACCAGCTCTTCCTTTCTGCCCCCCTTGTGTCAAACCCAGTGTGGTATAGTAGACCGAGCCTGCGAAATCAGCAGACTGTATTCAAGCCCCAGCTTTGACTTTGTCTTTAATTTCCTTTGGTCTCAGTTTCTTCATCTGTAAAACTAGATGATTGTGCTTGTTTCCCAGGCTTGTTGTGAAGACTAAATGAAGGTCTGTTTGCAAGACACCTAGGGAAATGCATGCCATACAATAGATGCTCAGTAAAGGCTATCATCTCCTTTACTGTAGAACCCAACATGGGTTTCCTCCACATGGCCTTCTCCTCTGCTATCAGTGAGCACACACTGAATGTGGTGATGTGAGTTTCAGTTCTGCTCCTCCACCCTGTTCAGCTCATCACTCCCCAAAATGCCCTCTCCTTTTACTTTAGGGATCTTTCCTTCTTTATATGAGCTAGAGCCACTTCTGAGAATTCTTCAGTGAAAGCTCTGACTTGGATAGAGTGGCACTAAATGCTGTTCCAAGCAATTGCTTCCACAGTGAACTCCTGGCACAATACCGTATTTACTTAGCTCTTGTCATACACAGAATAATTCTAATGCATACACTCCATGCCCTCAAAGTACATTACCTAACTGATATACACTCATGCACACAAAGTCATACATCTCTAAACCAGAGAGAGAAAAACTCAGCAGAAAAGGAAAAGAAGGTTTGGGGGTAATATTGTCTTCTTTATTATTTAATTGCTTAGATGAAAAAAGACCCATGGAGAAAAATGTTCCTTTAAAAAAAATCCAGGTTAACAGAATTCTTAACCAAAGGCTGCAAACAGCAAAATCCTAAAAAATTCATACAAATATCTAATTTATTATACCTCCCTTCATCTCCAGTATATTAGATGGGCAGTCTCAACCTCATTTTCTTCTAGTAAAGACTTCTGCACTCAAGAAAGATAAGAAACTCAGAAACCCATTCAAATTAAACTGTAAAAATCTTAAAGACATTGAAAGCTGTTCCTAGAGGAAGTTGCTTGTTGATCAAGAATCTAGACTCATGCTGAAAAAGATGTGCTATGGAATTTGGGCATATGGGCAAAGTAAGATTTGGGAGAAGGAACCAGCGGTGCAGCCTTCCTATTACCCCTCCCTGGGGAGTAAGAAAAATTCTTCCATTTAGGATTTGCTTCTTGGCCTACACCAAGTATCTCTGTGGTTTTAGTGAGGGATTTAGGGAAAGAAGAATGAGGAAAATGGGAATGGTCCAGAGCAGCAGGAGCTTTTATCTTATTACATGCTAGAAAACAGCTTTCTTCCTCAATAGGAACAAGTATGCAGAGCTTACCAATAGTCCCCTCAGTATCCATGTTCACTTCTTTATGTTCATAACATTCTTTACCTCCAGGGATGGAGACACATCATCAGCCCTTTTGCCGCTAGGTATGCCCATATGACTTAGCTCTGGCCAATGAGAGGTGTCATGTGGCAGCTTCCAGGAATCTAACCAAGAAACAGTGCAGGTGTGCCCTTGTCAAGTCTTCTCCATCCTGCTGCTGAAACACAGCACTCACTGTTGTGACCCTGGGGTGTGGGCCATCCAAGGTGAAACAGCATAGTAGAGAGAGCCTGGCTCCCTGACCCACTGAGCATCATAGCTGCCCTGAACCATCTGCCTGTATTTTCACATGAGACGGAAAGGGATTTCTATCAGTCCAAGCTGTTATCTTGGGTTTTCTCTCACAGCTGAATGCAAGTCTAACTATGGATACAAGCCTACAGCAGATGAGTGTATCTTCTCAGGTTAACGAATGCCCACAAACCTACTGATCGCCCCATGGGTTTATTTGTGTTCAAGTTCAGCTCATACTTAGTGGGCTAGCCTCAGTAAATAATCATCATGTTTATCACTTCTCTGTTAAATGCCAGAGTGCCAAACCATTGCCTAAAATGATGTCGTATCATAAAAAATTTATTTCTAAGTTGAGAGAGCCTTGCACACAAACCCATGTAAGCATACACCTATGTGTGTTATAACATATACACACTTTTCATTGAGATAGAAGCTGTATAGGTGGAAAGCCTTCTTTCCAGCATGCCACATCTGGGGAAACTTCAAGAGCCAATTGCCTTTTTCACTTTGCCAGGGAGTAGAAAATGATTCATTGTATCCAAAGCAGGCCTAAGTGCCCCCTGATATATTTACCTATCTGCCTTCAATTAGAAAAGTGCAGTTATTTTCTATTTATTTATAGACGTCATTTTGGTTATGCTGGTGCTTTACTATATGTTGTTCACTTCCCTCGAACAGAGAGGCATGTTTACAAAGCCCTTACCCATAATTAGTGTCACTCAGTGGAACAAGGCGCCTCTGTTTTGTACCTGCCACAGCTGTCATGCTCTCTTCAGAACGAATTGCACTGATGGATGACTTGAGTCACCAGTTTCTTAAGAAAGTAGCATAAAAAGTGTTATTGCAGTGGGTCCGGTGCTCAGGGAAGCCATATCAGGTGTTATACTCTGTGACAGCCCGAGCTCAGAGAGAGCTTCCTCTGTTACATTTCCAGTTAATTATTCCTGTACTTTTCAATAGCTCCATGTCATAAAAACATGGCATGCAGTCGATTCGGATTAGCCTTATCCTGTCAGGTGATGGCAGACCTCAGACGACACGTTAATCAGTGGAGCTGGCTCGGGTATTCTGTGTGTGAGACTACCGTCGGCCATGTTTAAGTTGTGGGGATGGGGGCGGGGACGCATTTTTTATGGGTATACATTTCATTAAGGTTCTAATAAAAGTGCCGTGTCTGTCTGAGAAAAATATAACGTGCCCCACTACTCTGTTTAATTTTTCTTTCGGACACTTTTCTATTAACATAAATTGCTTAAAGGAAAAGCATGTTGGTAAGTAAGATTCTTCTCCAAACATGAAGCCTTATTAAAACTTCAAGGTACTTTTTAAAAAAATCTTCATGATCCTCTCTACTATTGCTTTTGGTCCCTCAGGTCCAGTCACAGGCCAAATGGACTTCACTCCAATGCCATGCCAATTGTGGGCAGCAAGAAATGGAGCCACGGCTGCAGGAATTCACCAAGCCTTCTCCAGGCTGACCAAGCAGGTACTGCATTGCACATACACATTTTTATTCCAAAGGGAGCAGAAGTTTTACAGAGCTCTGTCTTCCAGCCTGTTAGTGTAATAAGCACACTACAGAAACTTCCATCTCTTGCTTGAAGGATTCAAAAAGTGTATGCACAATCAAAATGAAATAGAGAATTGAAAATCACTTTCCTAGGAGTGCTTTGTGCTGTGGGTAACAGAAGAAGTCACAAACACTGGCCTAAACCATAGGCACATTTATTGCTTGCTGAACAAGGTAGCTAGGAAGAATTTGTGATGTCGTCAGGGTCCTAGGACCCTTCCATTCTCCTTCTCCATGTGGGCATTCATCCTTAGTTGTGTCTCTTCAGGGTCAAAAGACAGCTCCAGGCAAGAAGTTGAACTCTTCCAGAAGCCCATAGTCAAACTGGGTCATATGACCACCTCTAGATGAATGGCTAGTAAAGTATCTGGATTTTTCAGTCTCTGAAGTGGGATGTGGACAAAGGAGAAAGGAATTGGGAATGGCTGATGAGTGAACCAGCAAAGTCAGTCACAGGGAGGCCCCAGATAATGCACAAGTAGGGCACTTGAATTAGCCAAGTAGTGGCCTTCCTCCTCTGCTTTATTTGGACTTGTAAACCCAGCCTTAATACTACAGGAATCTCCTCTCCACCCTGCAGTCAGAGAGATCTTGCTAAAATTTTATTCTGATCAAGTCCTTCCTCTGCTAAAAATTCTTAATCACTCACCACTGATCTCAGGTTATAGTTCAAACTCCTTAATGTGCTTAATAATGTCTTTAATGGTTCACTTCTTTTCCCCTCTATAGCCTTATCTATCAACTATACCAGCCTGCCCTACCTTTAGACCTTTTTTTCCTAGAGACAGTTCATTTCTTTATCACTTAAGAAGTCATTTCTAGTTGGCATTTTTCGTACTTACAACTGAAAAAAATCTTAGGTAATACACTCCCTCTAAAGACTGTGAGAATGAAAAGAGCTCAGTGCAGGACCTGGCCTAGAGAAGCCCGTGAAACATGATGTCAGTCATGATCGTCAGCCAAGAGACTCTTCTGGGTCAGTGAGGAGAGACTGACCCCAGTGCAGCTCAGGCCAGTACAGATAGTTGTAAAGGATAAATTCCTCAAAGGGAGGGACCTTGTCTAGGTAAAGCTCACTAGTTCCTATCATTATCCAAGCCAATGCCAAAGACTCTATAAGAATAATTAGAATGATTTCTGTGACTGTCAAATGATACCAGAATGTTAAGCTTCAAATCATGTCTATTTGTTTTTAAAAAATTTTTTTAAGGAAACTAAAATCAGACACTTGGAAACTGGCAATTATAACTAGTTGCATGTGGTTTCCATGAATGGCCCAGTTTTCTAAACTGTTTGATTTATTTGGGGAATGTTAATTTACATTTGTCCCTTTCACTCATCACTATCCCTTTATTACCAAACTTTATTGCTCTGGACTATAAATTCTTACATAGCATATGGACCACATAACTTTCTTGGATACCAAATTAACAAGGATTTTTTTCTAAACGGTAATTATAACAAAGTATGGTACATGCAGCTTAATTTTCAATTTAATGCTTGAAGGTGCATAGGAAATTTAGCTCCATGGCTCAGAGATGGGGAAAGCTGCCATGTATATGCTCAGTTCTAAAGAGTGGGTCTGGGAAACAGATGTTCGTAGGAGCAGAAGAGAGATGAGGATAATGAAAAAGTGTATATGAAATGATATCAATGATTAAAGGCCAGGATGTAGTTCATGCTCATTAATAGATGAGGAGAAAGGAATAGGAAAGGGAAATCTCAAAGTTGTCGAAGAACATAAAAGACACTCCATTCTCGGCTCAGGCAACCTGTCTTCTTCCTGGCTCCTTTACAGACATCTTTCTCCCTCCTTCATGCAGCCCAGTAGTGTGGACCTGCAACCACAGGTTGTGGTGTGTCCTAAATGCGAACTAATTCCTATGAGTAGGAGAGAGGACAGAGCACAGTGGGAAACCTAGTATTAGTAACTGTGTAGTCCTAGGATTGTTCTTCTAGGAGGTATGTTTTATGAACATATTCACGAGAGTGGAAGCTATTCCAGAAAGTCATATGTTACTGCTCCCCCCCAGTCTCAAATGCTTTGAACAATCTCAAATGTTCCCACCTCTCCCTGCCACCCCGGCCACTTGTCCCAGTTAGCTCTTAATTTGTATGAGCAGAGATGTATGTAATCTACGTCTGGATTGAATTTATGAGTACCTTTGGAATGCACTTTACTTCTATCATTATATAAAGGTGTCTGATGGAAATTTAGGAAGAGTTCAAAATCCATGGTACCTATTGGGACTCTTTATGTCATGTGTGTGTCTGTGTGTCATGACTGACACAAAGTCCAGTTCAAACTGACTCAAGCAAAAAAAGGGAATGTATTGGCTCCCATGGTTGGAAAGTCCAGAGATTACGCTAACTTCAGGTAAGGCTTGATCTAGAAGCTCCAACAGTATCAATGGCCAAGAGGCACATGAAAAAAAGCTTAATATTGCTAATTATCAGAGAAATGCAAATCAAAATCACAGTGAGATATCACCTCAAACCTGTCAAAATGGCTATCATGAAAAAGAGCACAAGTAACAAATGTTGGCAAGGATGTGGAGAAAAGGGAACCCTAGTACACTGTTGGTGGGACTGTATAATTTCATCCAGCTACTGTGGAAAACAGTATGGAGATCCCTCAAAAAACTGAAAGAACAACTACCATATGATCCAGCAATTCCACTGCTGGGTGTATATCCAGAGGAAACAAAAACACTAATTCGAAAAAATACATGCACCCCAGCGTTAAGAGCAGCAAGCACTATTTACGCTAACCAAGATATAGAAGCAACCTAAGTGTCTATCAACAGATGAATGGATAAAGAAGATGTGTTCTACATATATATATATATATATATATAAAATAGAATATTACTCAGCCATAAAAAAAGAATTAAATTCTGCCATTTGCAACAACATGGGTAGACCTAGAGGGTATTACTTAGTGAAATAAGTCAAAGTAAGACAAATACTCTATGTTATCACTTACAGGTGGAATCTAAAAAATAAAACAAATGAACCCATATGACAAAACAGAAACAGACTCAGAGATACAGAGGACAAACTAGTGGTTACCAGTAGAGAGAGGGAAGGAAGGAGGAACAAGATAGGAATAGAGGATTAAAAGATACAAACTACTATGTATAAAATAAATAAGCAAGAAGGATATATTATACAGGGAAACATAGCCATTATTTTGTAATAACTTTAAATGGAATATAATCTATAAATATATTGAATCACTATGTTGTACACCTGAAATTAATATAATATTATAAGTTAACTATCCTTAAATTATAAAATAAGAAAAAAAAAAACCCAGAAAAACCCAGGAGACTTCCCTGGTGGTTCAGTGGTTAAGACTGAGCTTCTACTGCAGGGGGCACAGGTTCAATCCCTGGTCAGGGAACTAAGATTCCACATGCCACAATGCAGTGTGGCCAAAAAATAAAAATAAATTTTAAAAAACAGTATCACAAAGGATTAGGCTTCTCTCCATTTCTCTGCTCTTCCTTCTGTAGTTTCCTCAGGCTCTCCACAGTGTCCTCTTCTCCCTGTGTCACCCCTGAAGCTGAGGGCTTTCCCTGGGATGACAAAAGGAATGTCTGTCTCCATTCTTACGTACTACACCATTCAATCTAGTGGATTCCATGGAAGAGAGAAAGGAATCTCTCTTTGCTAGAAATTCTAGCAAAGGTTTTCTCTCATCTCAATGTATATTACTGGATTAATGGTCTCTCCCTGAAGCAATACTGTAGCCAGAGGAAGCAGAGTGATTAGCTTAAGCCATGAAGTTTTAAGGGAGTTAAAATTCCACCCACACCACGTGGTAGAAATGGAGGAAGGGAGCTTTCTCAAAGGAAATTGGAAGGACTTTAAACAGGGAGGAGAAGCAAAGTGTGCTAAGCATCAAGCAGTAACACTGTATCTACTCAGATAGCTTACCCTCAACAAATGGCCACTCTTCTCCATCTCAGAGATATCATGGAATGTAACACTTTAGAGGGTGTCAGATAAGAAGACAATGAGCTATCCTTAAAAAGATGTAGATATAGGTATTATATATGAGTATGAACATGGATATAGATATATTTCCTTAGTATATTCCTTAGGTTAACCTTTGTGACTCTGAGGGACAAAAGTCAGCTCTTTGTCCTGCATCCCATCATTGGTGGTTGAATGCTGGTATCCATAAGGGAAATTCACGTTGTTAACTTTCCTCTCTAATTGCTTCTATATAACACCCAGTATATGATTTAAAAGGCCTTGACTAGAACCAACAGCAATAATTTCATTAAGTAATTCACCTGCAAATAAAATAAGAATTGACGATTTTTTGGTGGGCATCACAGCACCCTTTCCCCAGAGCTACCACACAGGAAACAAAATTCAGTTATTTCTCCAGCATTTGGCACAGTGTGTGTCACATAGTAGAATGTGAATAAATATTTGAACAGATATTTCTTTGATTGAATGAATGATTGAATAAGGTACAAATGCAGGTGTCAAAGTAAAAAGGGACTTGGTCACAATCCCATCATCTCCTGGTGCCCCTCCATCTCTGGAGCTATAGTCCCTGATGAAGCAGATGACCATTCACACTGACACAGCTTTAAAAAAATATTTAAGTCCCACTGGGCCAATTATGGGCCTACTTTCTCAGCTGGTTCATAGGGCATAAGGACTTGGAGCAAAAGCAAAATTATAAAAGTTCACACCTCTCATATCGGCCCTCTCTCCTAAAATCAGTGCCAAGGCTTACACCCCTCTGTACCTTTTCCCACCACAAAAGGGCACTAGATTGACTAGGGATGGGGAGAATTTGGATCATAAAAATCTGTAAAACCCATTACATTTTAAGTGTGGTTCCAATATGTTGTTAATTTGGCTTGAAAATTAGGGAAAGCTAAGAATAAAAGACCATTCCATCTATCTTAAGTTTCTTCAGATAAAGGGTGAGGTAAGAGGCAAAAATTGGAAATATATATAAAAGAGTCCTAGGTACTCTTTTACATATATTTTCTTTTAACTTTACTTCTAAGGTTATAACCACTGTCAGAATACCCTGCTGAGAGCACTCACAAATTCAGAATTACAGAAAAATCAGACTGTTGCTCTCTGCCTAGCTGTCACTGATGTGCTGTGGACTGTCTTCACTTAGGGCAGTTCTTGCCACCCTGGAGCATGGAATTGCGGAGCCAACAATAAACTGACAAGGTCCAGCGCAGTTGGAGTTGGTAAGTCTGCACCTGGCAACGTTTGTCTGTGGAATTCAGTTTCCTACATTGCGTGTCTTACCCCAGCACTAATACCATCATTTAAGAAATGAGAACAAGAGCTAGGCCAAAGGCAGGGTTGGTTATGCCATAAATAACCTGATGTTCGAAGCAATTTATGCAGCTGCCTGGTGAGCCAGGCCCGAGAGGCTGGCACACACGGCTGCCGCGTGTATGGCCCAGTTGGGGAGTGTTCTGTGCATGGAATGTGGCTATTGGCACAATTTTGTTCTGTACCTGGACCAGCTTGAATTGCTGACTCATTGCCAGGAAACCTAGCAGACCTTTGGGAAACCATTAGGAAGAAGGCCATATATTTCATGTGTCTTGTGAATGGAAAGATGGATGCTGTCAGCAAGCCCTCTTTTACTGCCAGATTGGGCATAAGACGAGCATAATGGGGATTTAGATTATACAGAAAGAGCCTTTTCATAGACTTTATTTAGTAATAGCTAACAATTATAATAACTTCCAAGTATTGGGTATCCACTATGAGCCAGGTAGTATGCTGAGCATCTTAGATATATTATCTCTAATTCTCATCACCACCATGTAAGGTGAGTGAGTGAGTGAGTGAGTGAGAGAGTGTGTGTGTGTGTGTGTGTGTGTGTGAGATCATCTTATAAACAAGGAAGCTGATGTTCAGAGAAGTTAAATGGCTTGCTTAAGGCTAGAAATGTGCCCAGCGATGAGACGCAGACCTAGTTTTCTTTGGGCCCCCAAGCCCTATGTTTTTCTCCCTAAGTCACTCTGCGTCCTGCCACCTCTGGCTTCTGCCCGTGTGGAGTAAGAAGCCACACAAATAACTGGTGATCCTATGAGCACCAAACCTCTGGATTGACCAATGGGAGTGTTTGGATGAATTACACACAAATCTCAGCACATAGACATAGTCCATGCCCAACCAAGGGCAGCATTTCATTGTTCTCACCTGGAAAGCATCTCTTCATACAACTTCCCTGGTCACAGCACCAAGTCCAAAATGAAAATTTCAAGCCAAGGGGACGTGGACAGTTTGGAACACAACAATCTCTCAAGGATACCAGTCCTCTCTAGCTCAGGACAGAGAGCTCCGGTAACAAATGGTTTGAATTACAGGGAATTTGAATGTGTTCTCTTTTCTTGGACAGAGCCGATGCAATTATGAAATAACCCCGTTTTGAAAGTGTGTTGTCCAGATGCCACTACAGCTGAATCTTTTCACGAACAGCAAACTCTTGACCATTTCTTGCATGTTCATACCCCCGCATGAGAAGTGGACATCCATAATCTGTGAAAGGATTCCAAAGTGAAATTGACACCATTGCACTGAAAATCTAGGCTATTGAAACCTAGACAGTCCTGGTTGGGGAGGGGGCAGAGTTAATATTATTTAGAAAAAAAACAACAGCTGTTTAATGATACCTTAGGAATTAGAAAAATTTCATGATTTGCCAAGATGAGCCAAATGTTGTGACACATTAAACACTGACATTGAAACATGCTCTAATGTGAGTTCCCCACTGCTTACTCACTTCATTTTTTTAAGGGGGAAAGTTTTTTTGGTATAACAATTTTCTATTCTTGGACTCAATCTAAACAATTTTTCCCTCCTTCCTGCCTTCCAAGTGGTGTTAAATCGAAGACCACTTTGAGCTGTGCAGAAAAAGGATGAGTCTCTCTAAAAATAAATTAATAAAAAAATCTCCTGCTCTGGTCTTGAAACACAAAATGGCTGGAACAACACAATGGAAATCTCACAGTAAAAGAATATTAATTTAGGCCTAAGGAACAGAATTGCATCAATGCCTTGACAAATATTTCTTAAAATTAAAATTGCGTGTTTGTACGTGGTGACTGGATTTGACTATTTGAACATTTTTATGGCATTATAAGCCCCAGGGTCATGACGTACAAGATTTGCTAGAATGAACGGAGAAATGTCCCATAGATATCCACAGAGTCCTTTTATTTCCCCATCTCTGTCTTCCTCAGCTTCTCATAGCTGGGATCATCGAGCCCTTAACCTGTGTGAACTCCCACCATCCCCCTCCCCTCCTCCACATCCCACCCCGGGGCCCAGAGCAACTGGGTTCAGAGAGAGGAAGTATGCAAAATAGTAATGGACAATTCCTCCCATCTTTCATAACCCCTCCCTCACTCTAGCCTCCCCTCCCATCAGGCTCAATCCAGTGAGATTTAATATAATATTATGTCTTCCCTTTCATGTTGATCAAAGTTCTAATATCCCCATTCTATCATTCATGGCTACTGGACACTCTTGTCCCCCAGGCTGTAACTTACTGAGGTGGATATTCTGATGTGCTCCCCAGATCCTCTTTCAGGAAGGAAGGACTTATTCCTCCAGCTGCTGGGAGTACAGCCAGAAGATGGCCCTCAGCTGTTAGCCATTTCTGAGAATTGCTTCTGTTGAAGAAAAGTGTCTGGCCCAAAGCCACACCTCCTTCCAGTGGCAGCCGGCACCCAGTGACTGATCAATTTGGGAGTATAAAGGCCTGACCCCCTCGGGCCTCTCCCTCCAGCCCAGGGCAATGCTGAGTTCTCCCAAGTTTACCCATGAGGTCAGTCAAGGCCTTTGCTGGGACAGCATCTCAGCTAACCTTTCTCTGTATTCAATTCTGATTTCCATCTCATCCTTCCACTGATGTTGATCCCAAAAGCATTCCCAAATATACCTCCTGTATGCTGATTTGAATCTCAGAATCTGCTTTCTGGGGAACTCACCCTGTGATACACATTCCTACAGAGCCCCCCCGCCTGTATCTAAATCTTGAGTTGAACAAAGGCCCCACCCTAACCCACCCTTATCTCTGCAGTTTGTAGGGCTGGGCTTCTGCTCGGGGCAGCATGCTGAGATGGTCTGTCTTCCACTGAAGGTCAAGCTGTACACTGCTCCATGAGCCCCTGGTCAGTTGCTGGATCTGCATGGCACATCAGCAGTTCCCACCCTCCCAATAAGCAACTCCTTCACCTCCCCATTGGCCCCATGCTGAGCATCTGCCCAATTCAAGACAAGCTATTGCTATCGCCTGCCCCCTTGAACCACTGTGTGTGCCTGTTTCACCTACTGGGCTGAGCCTCTGCAATTAACAGGGTACCCCCCAGCACCTCCCTTTACGAAGGGCCTGCCCTGCTCTAAAGGGTGACTTGAGACCAAGCCTACCTCCTTCCAGCATCACTTGACCCCCATCACAACAAACCCTGTTATTCAAGTTACGTAGAGAGTTATTCAAGTTACGTAGAGAGCTCAGTGTGATCTCAAAAGTGACAACTGAAACCCAGATATTGTTTTGTTCTTCCTGTAACCTGTGACTTTTAAGGCCTCACAAGCTTGGCAGGAGGTAGGACAGAGGGAGGGGTTGCAGATATACATGGGATGGTATTAACAGTAATAAGCAGCTCTTTTTTGGCACTTACAACTTTATAGAAGTTTGAAAATCAAGAAATCTTAAATTTTGTGATCTTGCCATTTTAACTCAGCACCTGCAATGCTGCATTATGAGGAATGTTGCAGATGCAAGCATTTGTTAGAGTTACTCAACACCTACAACTTGCCTTTCTTTTCCTAAGTATTCAGTAATTCAGACTTTGCACTTCTACTTATATTACCACTAATTAGCCTGAATCAATGAGGTTTATATCCCAAATAGTTACTTTCTTAACCATTCCCAACTCATGACAAAAAGGGGCTTCTGTACCACTTTGGTCTTCCTACTCACCCCCTCCTGTCCTTTCACACTGTGGCTGGGCACCACAGCCATATCTAGAAATCAAATAGGACACAAGTATGGTGATAAGTATATATATTTTTTTGAAGATGTTGGGGGTAGGAGTTTATTTTTGCTGTGTTGGGTCTTCGTTTCTGTGCGAGGGCTTTCTCTAGTTGTGGCAAGCGGGGGCCACTCTTCATCGCGGTGCGCGGGCCTCTCACTATCGCGGCCTCTCCCGTTGCGGAGCACAGGCTCTAGACGCGCAGGCTCAGTAGCTGTGGCTCACGGGCCTAGTTGCTCCGCGGCATGTGGGATCCGCCCGGATCAGGGCTTGAACCATGTCCCCTGCATCGGCAGGTAGATTCTCAACCACTGCACCACCAGGGAAGCCCAATAAGTATATTTTTATGTATTTGAGGTTTTACATTTATAAAGATGATGGGATTAGTGAAATCTTGGCTAAGCAAGCACCAGAACAGCCTTGGAAAGGGAATGTGGTATAGGAAGCAGAGAACAGCCTGGCTTCCCTGCCTCTCCATCTATGTGCCTGAGGGCATAGGCCATTCTCTGCTTCCAACGCCACATTCTCTTTTTCAGGGTTATCATAGTGCTCACTTAACCAAGATTTCACTAACATAAAACTATTCTCTGTGTCTGTGAACAGCCCTGTCTTCCAACCACATTTACTACAAATAGATTTCTGGTTTCCAAAAGGCCTCTCCTTCTCTTTACTCATATCATACCTGTCCATCAACACCAACTTGAAGCCCCACTTCCTGCACAAAGCTTTCCCAGGTCCTGACTTTCAAGAAAGCGGTAAAGGGGGATATAATCCAGTGAGCTTGGCATCGATCCCTTGTGAATTCCAGAAATGGATTATTGAATAGATGATTAATGAGCAAGTGCAAAAGAAAATGCTGATTGCTAGGAGGCTATGTGGATCCACCACATTGAATTCATTATATTCTTGGGGACATTTCAGTTTAAAACAACAAATGTTAATCGGCACCTCTTATGTTGAACACCAGGCACTGTACTAGGTATTATAGGGAAAGCAGGACAAAGAGGCGCAAGGCCTGTCCTGAATGGGCCAAGACAAAAGCCAGTACAATCTGATAGAGGTATTGTATGGGAGGAGAATAATGGAAGACAGGATGTCCACTAGGAGTTTAATATCAACCAGGAGGGGAGCCTTTTGATGTAAGAGTCAGAGTTCCCTCTTTCACTTAGTACTACTCGACACTGCAGTCCCTAACACAGAGGAAAAAGTAAAATACGGGCATACCTCATTTTACTGTACTTCAGAGTATTGCATTTTTACAAAGTGAAGTTTTGTGGCAACCCTGTGTCAAGGAGGCCTATCAGTGCCATTTTTCCAACAGTATTTGTTCACTTTATATCTCTGTGTCACATTTTGGTAATTCTTGCAATATTTCAAACTTCTTCATTATTATTATTATTTGTTGTGATCTGTGATCAGTGATCTTTGATGTTACTATCATGATTTGTTGAAGGCTTCCATGATGGTTAGCATTTTTTAGCAATAAAATATTTTAAAATTAAGTTATGTACACTGTTTTATAAGACATACTGCTATTGCACACTTAATAGATACAGTATAGTGTAAACATAACTTTTATATGCGTTGGGAAACCAAAAAATTCATGTGACTCAATTCATTGTGATATTTGCTTTATTGTGGTGATCTGGAACTGAATCCCAAATATCTCTGAGGTGTGCCTGTACCTGCTTATTAGGTGTGAATGACTTGTATAATGGAGCACAAAGTGTAGCTCCAGAATTATCTCAGTGGGCTGAAATGATGGGAGAAAATCCATTTTTCCCAATAATAAACAGAAATAAATATAAAATCTTAAAAGTTTAAAGAAAAGTCAATAGTGTATGAAAAAAAATGTTTATGACATAGAGTTCAGTTTAAAAGCAGAAACAAGACCATGCCTAAACTATGACTAAGTGTATGTAAAACTCCCACGTGGATTGTTTTTAAATATATGTAATCAATTGCTCAAACACAAATTTAGGAGCCCTTCACTTCAGAACTATTCAGGTTAAAAGATATAGGGATTTTAATTCACCACAGGGTTAAAAGAAGATAGCAATATGCTATCAAAAAAAAAAAAAGGTAGCAGCTAGCTCACAAAGCTCATGAAACCATTTGCCACATTAGAATAAGTGTAGTATTCAAGTCAAAAGCAATAACGGTTCCATTCTATTGATATGGCATGATTTACAGTACCTATGTCAAAATGGCTATTCCATTTTAAGAGAGATATTAGCATCCATCAGTAGGAGACTGGTTAAATAAGTTATATTAATCCACACATGTTTAGCTACATTTATTGACATGGAGAGATGCCCATAACGTTATTTAACGAGAAGAAAAAACAGATTACAGGAGAACCTGTATAATATAATCCAGTTTATATAAAGTTATGTGTATCTATGTTTTTTAACATTTTTACATTTTTAAAATGCATGTTTCTAAACAAGAAAATGTAAGATAGGACTGTTTAGCCTACACAGGAGAAGATTGTTGGGGAGAGCAGGAGGAATGGAAGGAGTACCTGGCTCTAGCCTTCAGATGCTCCCATCTGGCAGAGGAAGCAGTAAGCTTAGAGTTGCTTCCCACTCACTGTTCCTACCGTGCAATGTGTCAGTCACCAGGCTATGCACTAGGACCACACAGATGAACAAGACTGTGTGTATGCCTCTAGGAGGAGGAGAGATGGCTTATTTGTTTCCTGTGGCTGTCACAACAAATTACTATAATCTTGGTGGCTACAAACAACAGAAATTTACCCTCTCACAGTTCTAAAGGCCAGAAGTCTGAAATCAAGGTTTTGGCCAGGCCTTCCCCACTGCAGAGGCTCCAGGGAAGAATGTCTCCCAGCTTCTGGTGGCTGTTGGCATTCCTTGGTTTGTAGCCATATCACTCCAGTCTCTGTCTCCATCTCACATGGCCTGCTTTTCTGCGTCTGTGCCAGATTTCCCTCTGCCTTTCTCTTTTTTTTTTTCCAACATCTTTATTGGAGTATAATTGCTTTACAATGGTGTGTTAGTTTCTGCTGTATAACAAAGTGAATCAGCTATACATATACAGATATCCCCATATCTCCTCCTTCTTGCGTCTCCCTCCCACCGTCCCTATCCCACCCCTCTAGGTAGTCAAAAAGCACCGAGCTGATCTCCCTGTGCCATGCGGCTGCTTCCCACTAGCTATCTATTTTACACTTGGTAGTGTATATACGTCAGTGCTACTCTCTCACTTTGTCCCAGCTTACCCTTCCCCGCCCCGTGCCCTCAAGTCTGTTCTTTACTAAGGACACTTATCATTGGATTTAGTGCCCATCCAAATAATCCAGGATGATCTCATCTTAATTACATCTGCAAAGACCCTTTTTTCCAACTAAGGTTACATTCACTGGTTCCTGGTAGACATATCTGTTTGGGGGTGGCGGGTGTGGAGCAGTCATTGAGCCCACTAGAAATGGTTAAACAAATACTTGAAATGTACAGTCTTTCTAGAAGTCTGTGCAAGGTGTGGGTGCCAGAGAGGGCAGAGAATAAGGTAGAGGAGCGGGTGCTCAGGTGGATATATCGGGATTTAGCTATTTGCTCATATATCTGCAGTTGCTACTAGACTATGCATTCTTCGTAAGGGTGCTGTTCCCCCCAAGGGGCAGAAATTCATTCTTAAAGAGCAAAAAAAAGAAAAAAGAAAAAACTTGTAAAAACACAAATATACATATAGTATATAATCAGACATACAGTGTTTCTATGACATTAAAATTTCATGAGGGGATGGCAGTAAGGGAAAAATGTCTTAAAAAGTCTTCTTAAGGGAATAATAATGAAAAAAAAGCTGAGAAATATTGAACTAGACCAGAGCTTCCACAAAACCAAAGACTATCTCATAGCCATCAACGTGTAGACAGAGTACTCAGTAACTGTTAATTCATTAATTGAACAAATGGATGAGGCTTTAGGGAGACAAATTTGGCCTCATTAATGTGGAGAAGCATTCTACAAACAAAACTGACTAGTAGTGAACTAGGGCTGCCCCACGATAGTAAGTACTGTATCCTTGGAAGTACTAAAGTAGTGGCTAAGTGAGGATTTTCATTTGATAAATGTCAGGACTAGTATAGAAATATTTGCTAAGCTTCATCAGTACATGACAAAGAAATATCACAATACCATGAACCCAGTTGGGTATTTGCTCAGCTGCTTTGGCTTCTAGACAAACCAAGTCTAATTATTGCAAGTCTGAATGTCAATGACCAAACGTAAGCCCTAACCATCACTTTAAAATTTCTACCAAGAAGGAAAATACAGAAGCCTAATGAAAACAGGTTCTGTTGCTTTCAGCTTGCCCTTCAGCTGGGAGACCTAGCTCAGTCTGAGGTTGTTTCTTTTCTTTTGCTACTTCGCTTTCCCTACTCTATTTTGAAAAAATCCTAAGGATGCTACAAATTCAATGAATTAGCAAAGAGTGAGAATCTGAGATAAGGCACACTGTTGCTTTCAATCTGCCATTGGCAACATTTCCCATTTGCTTTAGCTGCAAAACACTGGAGTGGGGGTGGGGGGGTTAATATCGTTAGAGAGAAAAGACCCTGCTGCTGAAGCAAATTAAATAAGAAAAACAAAGGCAAGGCTCTGTCTATAGCACTTGCTTAAAAGACTGGATTTTTTAAAATTAAGTCTTATATTTACATAAGGGGATGGCTCAACCCTCCTCTCAATTAATCAGAAACTGGGTAAGATAATTGATCAAAGGGTCTGTAAATTCAAGTCACTTAAAGCAGCTGGTGTTTCACAGTGGATGTGTAAGATACCAAGGAAACCTTCAAAACAGGAAACATCAGACTCAACTCGAGAGAGTCAGGCTGTGGTGAATTTGTACTTTTTGGTTTTACACAATGATTTGCAGATGTCCTCTGAAACCTGTGGCCAAGTGAGGGCGGCTTGGGCCACGCTCGCCCTTCACTGGACCTAACCTTGCAGGCACCGAGAGCAGGAGAGGCCCCATGGAGCTGCTTAGCTGCTGCCCAAGTGGATGAGCTGGTGGAAAAGGTGTTTCAGATTATTCTCTTCTTAAGCGAAAACAGCTCCACAAAGCCATCGGTTTAAAAAGTACTTAAGCATCTGCTCTTATTGAATGTGTTTGGTTTGGTTTTACTTCTCCGACTAGAGCCACATGGGATGGCACAGCCAAAGTTGTGAGGTCTACTCCTGTTTTAACCTGAGGAGAATTTATGCGCCTCGGCCCTGTTACACTGTAAGATGCCAAGGGCATAAATCGTTACATTATGTGTGGAGAATTGCAGTTTTATCATTGACAAAGAAAGAGCTGCACCCTTTCATGGCTAAAACCTGACAAAATTTCTTACTTGGGGAACTTTTTTCCAACAGGAGAAAAAAAAAATGTTGGCTCTAAAATCTCACACACCATATTCCAGCAATTTGATTTAAAAAAGAAAAAAAAAAAAAGAAGAAAGAGGTTAAACAAGTTGGCAGCAGGTCAAAAATATCACCATTCTGATTTTTATGAATGTTTAAAATTTGAATCTGGGTTTTTTTCTGAGCACAGGAGCCTCAGGCCCAGAGCCAGCTTGAGAATCAACAGCCCCAATTCAAAGACACTTCTCCCCAGTGTCACCCCATCTTGTAGCTGGAAGGCCAGTATGAGGGTGAACTCCCTGTAGACTGAGGCTTCTGGAAACCAGAAACCTCAACCTCAAACCACAAGCAGAGCCCCCATCCCAGCCTGTGACCCCGTTAGCAGCACAACTATAACCATAGCTATGATGAAGAACAGAAAATAACGCAGGAAAAGGGGACATAAGTGATTTCAGCTAATAGATTCCGGCAGTTGTCATTGTTTTGTGATATGAGAATGATTGCTCCCTTTCTGTGAGAAACCTTCCATATGCTAATCCATATTAATCCATTAGAGGATGATCATGTATTCACATAAGAAATGTATTCCTGACCTTACAAAATAAACCACTAAGATATTCCTTTGAACAGAGAGCTTCACTGGTTATATTTGGTCGTTGTTTACAGACGTCAAATCAGTAATGCCTCTCAGAAAGAACAGGGTCAGTCACAGACAGAATTCTGGTGGCTTCACCAAAAATGTGTTTGCATATATAGCTTTCCAGAAATGTTATTCGTCGCATAAAAATGCGACGATATGGTGACAGCCAAGAGTTCCCTCAATACCCTAAACAGTGTTCTTCAGAGTATGGTCCATCACAACAGAATTATACCAGGAGCCTGTGAGAAATGCACATTCCTGAGCCCCATCCTAACATGCAAATCAAATCTCTGGTGGTGGCCTAGATCTGCATTTTAAGCATTCTCTCCCAAGGGATTAATTTTGATAGTTTGAGAAGCACTTCCAAAAGCAGAGTCTCTGCTGGTAGTATATACGGTACGTTTAGAAGGACTGTGTCTCAGCTTGGAAGAACCTGTACAGACAATAGTGCTCAGCAAATCTTACTGTTATCATCATTACAAATGAGCATTTAAGAGCCTTTTGGCAGTAAGGGCATCTTAATTCAAAAGAAAAAAAGCCAGGTGGAAACCCAGCCACACCTTGAAAATACACAGCACTTAGGCAGTCTCCTACCTTGGTTGAAGGCTTTTCTCTTGCCGAGGATATTTGAAACTATTTGAAAGTGAGGTCTGTACCTCACCAAAAATGACAGTGGAGACACAGTCATAACCTTTTATCTGTCTCAATTGTTTTGTGTTTCTCAGTTCCTTTTTTGTGGCCAACAACCATAGGCATGACATGTAATGAAAATAAAGTTTATAAATTGAATTTTACTAAAAAGGGAAGCTGAGACCAATGAGGACTTCAGGCTTAGATTGAATACAGTTACAGAAAGTTGCCATCCAAAAAACGTGGCTCGCTCTCATCTACTCCTCAGAGTTCACTGCATATAGAAGACAACTGACTCTACTTTGCAGGAAACCCAAGAAGCAGATAGGACATAGGCCCACATGTTTGAGGAGTGTTGCATTTATTCAAACAGTATGCTTCAAAACAGGAACGCTTATTTTTATTTTTTGATCTTTCAGCTGGTAATTTTGATGGATTATGAGAACAGAAGCTAAATGTAATAAGGGGTCTGAACAAAACCAGACTTGTCTTTTTTTTAAAAAAGGAAATGGAATACAAAGTAACTCATTTATCCCCAAATTGAGTCTCTAAGAAGCCATCTTCCACAAATCAGGCCTCTTAAACAATTTCTAATATCTGTGTTAGCATTTTCTCTCTCAGGGGGAGGTGTAAAAATTATTCCAGTGAAATTCTGAAAACCTGTATTTACAGATGTTAAAAACTGGAAGCATGTTTTTGCCAAGACTCTTCAGCTGGATATGTGGCCACAGAAAATTAGAAAATGAAAGAAAAAATGAAAAGCTCTCAAAAGGTTGGTTTACAAAGGGAACAGAAATGCCAAAGTATGAGAGAAGTAGGAAAGGAGACGAAGGAGAAATAACTCTTAATGAGTCTTAATCAATACGTACTACAGCAGTACATTACATATATATATATATAACTTTTAATTAAAGTAACCAGTTGTTATCAAAAACCTACTGTGTTCAAGGGACACTGCTGACTTGCAGATGAGTACTAGGGCCATATATTTAATTTCATTTCCTTTAGAAGAGCCCATTGTGTCTTATTATAATATAATGAATCAGGTCATTAAGTCACTCTGAGATACATGACAAAATGCAGATTTACAGATTTGAAACATTTCCTGGAGCCAAAATGGGTATGGTTAACACATAACATACCAGAGAGAAATAAGCATTACTTACGTGGTTATGCCTACTCTGTGTTTCAGAATCAGAGTCAGATAAAGACTACCAAATAAGGCATCTACATGTTTATCCACATATATCTACCTAGAACATTCTTTAACTTGGTACTGCATGGAGACTGCAAAAGGGTATGTGAAGAGTGACTGAGCCCTAATTCTAGAATAAGAATTATGCATAACATAGGTATGTAGGTACACTTATGTACAACAAACTTTAAAGTTTAATAAAAACAAATATATAGGACTTCCCTGGTGGCGCAGTGGTTAAGAATCCGCCTGACAATTCAGGGGACGTGGGTTTGAGCCCTGGTCTGGGAAGATCCCACATGCCGCGGAGCAACTAAGCTCATGTGCCACAGCTACTGAGCCTGTGCCCTAGAGCCCGCGAGCCACAACTACTGAAGCCTGCGCACCTAGAGCCTGTGCTCCGCAACAAGAGAAGCCACCGCAATGAGAAGCCTGCACACCACAATGAAGAGTAGCCCCCGCTCACCACAAGTATAGAAAACCCGTGCACAGCAACGAAGACCCAAAACAGCCAAAAATAAATAAATTTATTTAAAAAAAAAAGGGGGCTTCCCTGGTGGCGCAGTGGTTGAGAGTCCGCCTGCCGATGCAGGGGACACGGGTTTGTGCCCCGATCCGGGAAGATCCCACATGCCACGGAGCGGCTGGGCCCGCGAGCCATGGCCGCTGAGTCTGCGCATCCGGAGCCTGTGCTCCGCAACGGGAGAGGCCACAACAGTGAGAGGCCCACGTACCACAAAAAAAAAAAAAAAAGGCTAGAGCAGAGAAAAGGCTAGGGTAGTAACCATGAGGTCAGATATTCTGGCTACGTTGGTCATTGGTGTATCCACAGCATTCAGCTTTGTTCCTGACATAGGCTACATACTCACTAAACATTTGCTAGATGAGCAGATGAAAGAATGACTGAATAAATGAATACCTACTGGAAAGTTATAAGGGGTTAATTTGGAACAACACTAGGGCTGGGAGCATGGAATCTCAACTTGCATGGACCTTAGTGTGGCCAAGGAGACAGTCTGTGTGCCAGGAGATTGGCTACATACAGTGGGGTTGAGCAAATAAATATATCAAAGATAATGGGTTTCTCACTGTTGGAAAAGAGAACTACAAATATAGAAAGGGAATTGGCTAGAATAAAGCATGTAGTGTTATACTGGAATTGTGGGTATCAGTGTGAACTCCTGATTAGATCAATAAGTAGATGATAGATAGATAGATAAATAGATAACGTGTTTGCTAGTTCTGTCTACAGAGAAGGCCTTAAAAATAATAATACTCCAATAACAATGAGCACTTCTAGAGCCCATATCTTGGTTACTAAATACCATTCTCCACTAAAAGGAATCGAAGTTCCTTGAAGAAATGGCTGATTCCAGAGAAAGTATAAAATGAGCCTGAAACATCTTTTTGTGCCAGAACATAATAAAGTACTCAAAGAATAACAGAGACATCTCAAAAGGACATAGGAAGCAACTTGAAGGGACCCTAAATGTCCAAGTCTGGAACAATTTGAACAGGAAAATAAATAATGCTGGTAATTGATTATAACACATTGAATAAGATAGGAATTCATGATTCCACAGTGATATAAATAACAAGGGTGCTATTTAAGCCAATATCTGAATGAGAAGAAGAAGCCACTGAATGAGGAGAGTCATGAGAATTCCAGGCAGTGGGAACAACTAGGACAAGGGTTCCTTGGCTAAGGTGACCTTGGCATGTTTGAGAAACAAAGAAGGGCAGCATGGCTGAGGTATGCATAGTGGGCACATGAAGAGATATATGAGATAAATGGAGGCATTGACAGGGTCTAGAGCAGGTAAAATTTATAACCAACACAAGAATTTTGGGTTTTACTCCCAGTGTCATATGAAGCCTTTGGAATGTTTTAAGCATGCTCTGGTTTAGATTGTTTTTTAAGACATTTCTCTGGCTTCTGTGTAGAGAAAGGATTATAATGGTTTAAGAGTGGAGGCAAAAAAATTGGGAAGTTATTGCAGTTGTTCAGTCTAGAGAGAATGATGGCATGTGGTAGAGTGATGGTATTGAAGTGGAAAAAGTGGGCAGGTTAGGGATGTATTCTGAAGGAAGTGTTGACAGTTTTTGCTGATAGATTTGACACGGAATAGTAAAGAAAAGAGAAAATCAAGATAATTCCTAGATTTTTGGCTTCAGTAGCTAAGTGGATATCAGGGCTGACTTGGGATGATTTGGAGAGAAGCAGATTTGGGGGGTATGAAAAATATCAACAGTTCTGTTCCAATAGACATGGTAAGTTTGAGCTCCTTATCAAACATCCATGTGATGATGTCATGTGGACAGTTGGCTATAGAAAATCTGAAATTCTAAGCAAAGGTCAGAGCTACTGACACAGATTTGGTAGTCACTGGTGTGCAGGTTATATTGAAGACCTTAAAGTTAGATGAGATCACCCACAGGAAAAAAAATATATTGCTTGGTATTAAAAGAGGACCCAAGAATGTGCTCCAGAAACCTCTAGCCCCTAGAGATCATCTATCTAGCAGGGAAGAGGAACCAGCAAAGGAGACAGAGAAGGAATAGCCAGTAAGGTAGGAGGAAGACGAGGAGTATGTGGCATCATAGAAGTCAAGATTTTTTTAAAGGGATTTAAAAAATTAAGAGCTGTCATATAATGTAAGACCACTGGATTTGGTAACATGAAAGTAATGGTGCCCTTGACAAGAGCAGTCTTAGTAGGAGAAATGGGGACAGAAACCCAACTGGAATGCGTTACACAGAGAATGTGAGACAAGGATATAGAGACAGCAGTTATAGGCAACTCTTTAAGATTTGCTAGGAAGGGGAGCAGAGAAATGGGGTCGAGGAGGGTTTGTTTTTTATTTTGTTGTTTAGACAGGAGATATTAGAGCACGTTCTTTGCTCTAGTTGTGTATCCCCTAGACCGAGTAGGGACATTTGTGATGCAGTGATACAGGAGAAGAGATATTTGCAAGAGTTAATTAACTGAAAAGTAAGGGAACAGCTACAAAGTGCAAATCAGTCTTTGATAGGATGAAGCAAGGACACTTTATTATGATATAAGGTGGGAAGGGAAAGAGTGTGTATATAGTAACTGATGGAAAAAATGAGAGAATTCCTATCTGGCTGTTTCTATTTTCCCAATGAAGAATGAGACAGAGTCACAAGATAAGAATAGGGAGAGGGTGAGGAGGAGAACATATAAAATAGTAACTTTGGAGAGTGGGAAAGTGAAGTGAATATGATTGCTGCTTTGTTGAATGTCCATTTGAGATTTGAGACCAAGAGTTTAAAGTGAGAGCAGTCAGCACAAATGTGAGTTTTTCTCCAGCCAAGTGCCAGCACAGAGGAGGTTTTTATGGTTTTAACCAGGATTGAGGCTCTACCAGGCATGTTCGGTGGGGATAAGTATGCAAGAATTAAGGATATTAATAATGTCCATAATGCTGAAACATGGCATTTAACCTGGATATGGAGGGAAATGAGGGCACTAGTGGAGGTAATTGAAAGTGATGGTCAGTGATTTGGAAAACTCAACAAGGTCAATAAACTGCTAGTGAGTACTAAAGCAGGTGAGCTAAAGGACAGAAGGAGGGGGTCAGGAGTATGGTCTTGGGAGTGGATAACCATGGAAGGTGAAAGAACAGATCTTTGGTTGAAGAACTGAAGGCCAAGTTTAATTACAAGATAAATTCATTCTGAAATTTGATATCTGTTTGCTAAATGGGCTCTCTTTTTCCATGTTTCTCTGCTCCTTCCAAAGTCTAACAGTAATAATTAGAAAAGAGTTAAACATAAGGTAAATAATCAGGAAGAAAACATTTAGTCCTATTAAGTAAGTGGTGCTGATATGATTTGATTTTTAAACTCAATTGATTTTGTGTTACCCAGTAACCGAATTTTTCCCTGCAGAACTCTTTTCTCATGTAACACTTTGGAAAACGCTGACCTAATGCTTTTGGTTAGGAGAGCACAAATATCTTTATAAAAGTTACTTTGTAACTAGATCTCTGGGGTAGACCAGTTGGTTAATATATATATATATATATATATATATATATATATATACCTTTTTTCCCTCCACCATGAGTTTCACAAATGGATAAAATGATTTACCCCTTTTGTGTTGGCCTCACCAAAACTGGGAACAAATTCCAGTTTGCACATCTTAAACCAATCACTTGATAATCAAAATGGGGTTTTAATTGACTGATAAGTAATTTCACATCTCTTTAGCTATTTTCAGGGCCAGCTTCATGGACATGTGACACAGGGTCCCATGTTCACAAGGGAGCCCACACTTGGGGCTTTAATGCTCTGTGATCACTGTCTTGAAAATTCTTAATAATTTTATCTTTGTAAGTGAAGTCCAGTGGGGCAATGAAGTATTTGCCAGGGATTGGAGCCTCTGCTTATGTGTAGTCCCTCCTCCCACCACCTCCCTGCCTCCCCAGAAAAGGCTGTATGCCATCTCACTCCTCCACCCCTGCACAGTGATCTCTGCCAGCCCTCACCCCTGGCAGGAGGCTAGACACAAACACAAGGAGGGTCAGAGTTAGGGGCACACTTAGAGTGCACCAAGTTACAGGGAGGATCCCCAGGCCTTTGTGCGGGTCTGCACTCAACACAGGAAAATCCTTGTGTTTGAAAGGAGGTGTGTTTTTAGGTAGCGAATAAACACCATGAGAGGTGAGAGAGAGAGACCACAAAAGAAAGGAAAAAGCTTTTTTCCTGATTTTGGACAAGACACCCTGAAATTTCATTGTATACTGCGCCTACAAATTATGTAGCCAGCCCTGGCCATTTAGTGTGGATGATGGTGATGATGATAAAGAAGAAGAAGAAAAGGGGGAGGAAAGGGATAAGAAAGAAACGAAGACAAAAAGAAAGCTTTTACTAAAATGTTAATACTTTCAGAGCACTAACTGTAAGCCAGTGTTCAAAGTGCTTTGTTTCAACCTCTCAACAGTCCTTTGAGATAAGTACTATAATTGCTCCATTTTACAGATGAGGTGAAAGTGAGGCCCAGAGAGGTTAAGTAACTTGCCTGGGGTCTCCCAGGTGGTAAGTGGCAGTGCCAGGATTCATACGCAGCTAGTCTTGCTCCAGAATCTGTATTCTCCACGTCTTTCCCATTCCACCTCTCTATTTTTTATCAGTTATATATACTTGTACTTGTGTCTTTATTAACCTTGAAAGATGTTATTTTATATAGAACTTTCAGAATATGAATTCACTTTGCTTATGTTTGCCCTCCTATATATAAAACTTTATTTATTACTTAATGTAAGGATTGTCTTCAGCTTTAGTAACTCACACCTAATGCAAGTGTTGAATAATCTTAACTCTAGTGTGAAGTGAGAGTTCTGATATTTAAAATGTTATCTTTGCAAGTATAGGCAAGCATAATTTATTTACTCACCAGTAATTATCTCAGCTGAGGACATGGGACTGCACTTGACCTGGAGCCTTAATGTAGACAATCGTCACCACATTTCCTAAATTCTGGAACTAGGTATTTACACAAGACAGGACCTTTATGCAAATGAGCCATTAGGACTCAGGCAGGATCTGGAGCTATAATTCAGCAGAGGGGAAGGGAAGCCTGACAAGGAAGTCCATGATGCTAGACTCCTATGTGGCCAATGTTTTTGTATAAGTTTCTTTCCAAACTACTGGTTTTTATCTCTACAACCACCAGCTTTCCTGGAGCCCTCTGGATTCCCTGTTATGGAATTGTCTTCTCTTTGAGAAGGGAATCATTTCCTTATCAGACATTGACACTCTTTATAATCTGTGCTGGATATATGGGGTTGGTGTTAACGTCAAGATTACATTAGAGAGACCTCTTGCCTTCCAAGATGGCCCACACTCTGTCTATGGAGTGTGTATCTCCCTGAATAAACCGTCTTTCACTTTACTATGTCTTGCTCTTGAATTCTTGCCTGCACAAAGCCAAGAACCCACACTTGGCGGCCATCCCAGGGACTCAGACATGACTTGGGATGTGACCATCCTCTCGCACCCCACTCTCTTTCCTGCAACATCTTTTCTGGCACCCAGTGCGGGGCCTCAAAGGCCATAATCTCGATCCGCCTATTGGGCTATGGCTCCCCTCTGAAGGGTGGCTGGGCCTTATCCTGAGCCATGTAGATTCGAGTAGCCCATTAAGTGGCACCTGACGTCGCCTGCAGGATCTGGCAGAGACCAGTTCTCTGGCCGTGAAGAAGCGTACTGAGGCCGAGGCTTTTCCCCCTCAGTCTTTCTCATTCT
Source organism: Delphinapterus leucas (assembly GCF_059928025.1). Classification (NCBI taxonomy): domain Eukaryota; kingdom Metazoa; phylum Chordata; class Mammalia; order Artiodactyla; family Monodontidae; genus Delphinapterus; species Delphinapterus leucas. The sequence continues at coordinate 47,728,739 of NC_143137.1, forward strand.
CCTATTGCTCTATCTCTTTGGACTTGAAAAGATCCACCCAGACGACCACCAAACATCCAAATTAAGACTGCGCGGCAAGTAATTGACAACTTGGCTGGGTCTAAAGAACTGCCAGGGGGCTTATCTGGTGGTGCAATGGTTGAGAATCTGCCTGCCAATACAGGGGACACGGGTTCGAGCCCTGGTCTGGGAGGATCCCACATGCCACGGAGCAACTAGGCCCGTGAGCCACAACTACTGAGCCTGCGCGTCTGGAGCCTGTGCTCCGCAGCAGGAGAGGCCGCGATAGTGAGAGGCCCGCGCACCGCGATGAAGAGTGGCCCCCGCTTGCCGCAACTAGAGAAAGCTCTCGCAGAGAAACGAAGACCCAGCACAGCCAAAAATAAAAAAATTAAATTAAAAAAAAAAAGATTACCTTAAAGAAAAAAAAATGTAGTAAAGACTTATAGAGGGGAATTATTTCCATTAGAATAAATATTAAAAAGTGTAGCTACGTTACCAGATCCCTGCCACCCAAAAACTTTGATCAATTAACACTGTCTCCAAACACATGGAATAACAGTTGAAACAGACTATATAAATAATAAACGAAGAAGCAAACACCAGAGTGATCACTTCTACCTTTATGGTGCTAATCCTGGGCTTGATGAGGAAATTGTAGGGCATTTCTAAATAGGGTTGGGCAGTGGAAAAGAGTCAGGTAGAGGATTCAACCATATCCACCTCTGTCAACTCCAAATGGATACACAGGAGACCACATGCAGATTGAGAGCTGGAAGTGGCATTTCCATGAAGGCCTAAAGTTGTAGTCTCCTCTTTGTCCTTTCTTCAGAGAGTAACAAAGAAAATGCTATCTACCTTCCACTGGGAATATTGAGAATCACAGGAAAACACACCTTCACTCTTTACCCAAGGCTACCCTGTAATTTACTGACATTGGTAAAAAAAAAATACTCCAACTTATGGGTAAAGGTAAATGAGTGGTACAAGTAAAGAATAAATAAGGCATACAGGGATTAATATGTAAGACACACAAGTCCCCTTGGCCTCACCAATGAGCAAAACCCAATATTACTTTTTCAGTTGCCCTTTGACCCAGAGGCCTTCTCTGTGGACCAGGTAATATGGCAGACCTAATAGGGGATGCCTTTTTCTTCCTTCCCTCCCTGAGCTTTTACCCTTATAGCTTCTTGTCGTTCCCAAGTTAGGGCCCAGGTCTTGAAGTATGTTCTAGCCCCTAACCTCAAAGATACTAGAAAAGAGGATAGGATTGACCTCATGTGTCAGTCTGCCAAATGAATTAGCACATTTTACATACAGATAAGCTGCTTCCTTTAGTTGAATTGATTGAAATGCCGCAGGTAAGAATGTCAGCCCCAAATCGAAATCAGTTGAGTAGAGAATTCTGATTGGGAGGACTTGTCTCGCACTTTTCATTTTTCTACCCCACATAATCATTTCAAGATATTACATTACCAATCTGCAAAAACCTAAGCAATTAGATTTCCATGAACTATGAAATCTCTCCCTCTCCAATATAGCAGCTTAGAATTTAGAATGGTATCATGTGTCTCTTCTAAGGGTCCAGTACTCTGTGCAATTAAATACAGGACATTTTTGGCACAATCCCTGGACCAGAAACTGGCCTTGCCTCTTTCAGCCTGAACATGCCCCCTAGGTCAAGCCAAAGGGTCCAGTTCTTCTCTGGGGCAAGTCTGAGAATGAGGCCCGATGGAGAGTCAGTGGGGTTGAAAATATTTGTATTGTTAATCATACATTTTTTTGAAATAAATAATGCCTCCATTTTCGATTTAACACACTAATACCTCATGGTGAGCAGTATACCTACTTTGAAACTTAGAAAAGAATTTCACATACTGTTACAAATAACACTTATTTTTGCAACACACTTTTTGCTGGAATGGCTGTTGCTAGAACATCTGTATCTTGTTTGCTGCAGCATCATTATTGCCACCTGTTTTTGGAACCAATAGATTGCAGATTGGCTCTATCAGTAATACAACCTTCACGTTTCATATTGAACATCCCTCTGTGGTCATCTGAACTGAGGGAGTGAGCTTAACATCAAAGAATTCATAGAAAAGAAACATAGACTGTGATAATTGCAATGTCAGAACCATTCCAAACCTAAAAAAAAAAAAGAAAATCCTAGGGATAAATACTAGGAATGTCTGGCAGGTTTTAAAACTAGATAACTTCATTTACCTGGAAAAATTGGCTGGAAATATTAAGGATTTATTAGAAAATACCACTGTTATGGTATTACTGGCAAATTCCAGGAATGTATTTGAAACTTTTAAAACATGGCTCAAAGAGTCTTAAGTAGGTTCTGGGTCCAATCTTCCTCTGCTAATGGCTGACTTTGCCTTGTCGTTAGAGACCAGTGTTTCAAATATTAAATGACTGTCTACATTGTGTGTTCAGTTAGTGCTGCGGTGACCCCATGTGGGACTCAAGCAACGTAAGATGCGATCCTCCTAAAGGTACTTAAAACTGAAACAAAGAAATTAGTGTGACACATGGGTACTTAAAACTGAAGCAAAGAAATTAGTGTGACACATGCTGAACAATGATCTAAAACACTCTGTGCGTTATTATTAATAAACATGTATCGAAGAGTTACTAATGTGCAATGCACTGTGCAAAATATTTACATGTATCCCCTAACTTAATCCTTGCAATATGGCAGTGAAGGAGGAGGATAAGGAAACTAGGAGGTAGAAAAGTATATGAATATGCTCCATACCACATATTTCTGGATTGTGAAGCTGAGCTGCAAAGATGTCTGTCTGAATAAGTACAAAGCCATTGCTTTTAGCTCCTGTGTTCTTCTGCCTCTTGATGCACATAGCCCAGCATCAGCTATTGGTCCTGCAGGAGCTCAGAGAGGCAGGAAGTCAAGGATGTTAGGAAGACGCCTCTTCCCCTTGCCCACCCAAAGTGTGTTTTGAAGCTTGAAGTTTATGGGATGCCCTAAGTGGAATAAGGGAGAAAACAGCTGTTTGCTCTGTGACACATGGGAAACAGCCAGAAATCTATCTTTGATTCAGAGGCTGTCACTGCTGTGCCCACTCTGGTTTCATGCTGCTGGGGATTTCTTCACATTACACTGTCATAGGATAATCTGAATCCCGCACACAGCATTTCTCAACCTTTTCCTGTGAGATGGCAATTTAGCACTGTGCAGTGGGAGGTGGGGGGAAACCGAAGCACAGACACAGGCAGCAAAGAGCAGATAAATACTGTCAGGGGAGGAGACGGAGTGGATCTTATAAAACATGGGGTCTTTTGTCCCTGCCAAATACCTATATGGATATCAATTCCGTAAGTAGGCGAGCCTCTTAAATCATGACTTATCTTCAGAATGAAAAGTGGGCACTAGATGAGAAGCAAAGTCGTAATTTATTGCTGGCCCTACTGCGGGCCAGCTCTTTTGACAACTTTGCAAGACAAGTATTTTTATCCCCATTTTAAAGATTAGGACATTGAGGCTTGGAGAAGCCCCAGGTGCCCAGCTGCCTTCTGCCACAAGCATTCTACACTGTGAATCAACGAGAATTTTTTAAAGTATTTTTAAATGTAGCCGCAGCAGCAGCTGTTGAATCAACTGCGCTGTACTAAGCAGCAGAAACGTCTGCATAAAGTCGTAAGTAACTCCGCCAGCTACCTCCTAAGAGCGACGAAATGCCCTAGATGAGTACATCTCTGGAACCACATCCTGGGGACTTCTCAGGCCTTGCTGCTAAGCTAAAGCCAGCCTGGCGTGGCAGGGGTGACTTGAGATGCCCCATGTATGCAGACACTGCCAGGATCTGCCTGTGTGTTTCTGTAGCATTCATTGACTCCTAACAAAAACAGCATTTAACTCGCGAGCCCCTGATCCTGATTGCTTTTCCTCTTTCTTTTTTTCTCAGATTTGAGATCCAAAGCTAAATGATAAACTATTTATTACTGACAGCCTTTACTCCCCAGCCCAGCAGTCTCCCAGGTGATCTGCTCAGCTCAGGTTTTCCCGGGCATCATCAGGCATATCTGTGGCTCCAATAACTCTTGTGTTTGTCTGCAATTGCTCCAGGCAGATGTCTGAAAATCACCCACTGACAGATTTATGTTCATCAACCTCTGGACCACCTTTCACCCCCACCCCAAAACCGTGGAGTACTCGTGGGTGAAAGCACTTGGAGGCCAAGTGCACCAAGTCCTCTCGTGCACATGCAAAGCTAAGACATGGAATTGCAATGGCATCCCGCCTGCCTGCCCTCCCTCTGCTATGTTTCCTTATAAACCCAGGCTCCTCGGCAACACACGTTTCCCTGGCCTGCTTTCTTCCCAAGATCTGGAAAGCGTTCGGTCTCCAGGCTTTTGAAACAAGATTAAAAGGTCTCTTTTACAGCACTCTTGGAAAAACTCCTCAGAGGAAACGTGGTTGGCAGGTAGAAAAACCGGGACCTGTCTTCTTGAAAATCACAGCTGTGTTATCTTTTTCCTCCACTGATCGCTTCCAGATTATCATTCAGGGCAGCCAGCCAATTAGCCAGCCCTCTGTGTCATAGAGCCCGTCTCTGGCAACGGCTCATTTCTCGTCAGAAGGGAACATGTTTGAAGATGTGTAGCCGGGCGATGTGCAGAGCCCAGGGAGGGAAAACTTGTGAGTGTGCCCTTGCCACGGCAAGTCAGCGCACAAACGTGAATCAAGCGCTCGCGAAGGCAGGAAGTTTACCAGAGCCTCCAGACAAGGCCAAACACAAAAGATTCCTTTCTCAGAGGAAAGAGGATTGAAACTGCAGGGGAAAACAAAATAAAAACACATCCCGTGTGAACCTCACAATGATCAAATCTGTTGTCGGAGAACAGAACCCTTTATTCAGTATCTCCTGCCTGACTTTGGCGAACAAATTCTTTGCAGAGCCCCACTGGAAGCATCTTCTTCCTCAGGATTCTCTGGCATCTGGCCACCACTCAGGTCTGACCTAGGGGAGTGTTTAACAAAAGTGATTAACCTCGGCTTTGGACAACTGGGGCAAACAGCCCTCATCATGACTTCTCCAGAATGATTGGTCACATTGAGACCTTGGCTAGGTCAGAGTCTGTTCAATGAATTTCTTTAACCTGGCAGCATTGTAGTAACAGGGGCTTATGGGGGGAAGATTTGTGCTGTATTCCTTGTTCATAGTAACAGCGCAACCCCAGGAAGTCACTGTTTTGGCAAGAATCATCAGGAAATTGACATATACATACAAACCAAATATATTCCACACCTACTATGGGCTGGGACCACACAAAGCACCAAGGACAACGTCTCTCCTACCTTCTATAAGCAGCTCCCAGACCGTGCCCTGAGGGATACCAGTGTCACACATGTTGTTAATAATCTTGTCATGAAAATAGGTTCCTACCACTGGAATAAGTTTAGAAACTGCTTCCTTAAGCAAAGTGGAACAGGTTTCATTACTGTTGGGCTCTTCACAGACCTTAATATGCTGATACACTTGTTTGCAGCATCTGCCAAATGTATCTACCCTAGAGCCCTTTTTTCCAAAACATACTTCTTAAGATTTAATTGGACCTCAATGATCCAGGGAACGGAGTTTGGGAAGAATTGCTATCGGCTCTCAGTAAAGCGATGGTGGAGACCTGGGGCAGTATTCCTTTTCAGAAAGTGACCATCTGGTTTTCTTTCCCTTGGGGTAAGTATGTCACTGCTCATCAACCCTTACCCCAGGGTGTATGAACTATTACAGAGGTGTTTGTTGGTCACCAGGCTGAGCATGCTGAGTGTGTCATATGTAGCATCACATTACATCTCATAACAATCTTTGGGGCAGTTATTACTTGCCCATATTTGAAGGACAATGAAAATGAAGCTCAGAGATGTTAAGGTCTCAAAGGAGTGGTGCTTCAGAGCTGTATACCTAGAGGGACAAAGATTAACACCCTATAATCAACAGCAAGAAATCAACTGTAGGGACTTCCCTGCTGGCACAGTGATTAAGAATCCACCTGCCAATGCAGGGGACATGGGTTCAAGCCCTGGTCCAGGAAGATCCCACATGCCGCAGAGCAACTAAGCCCATGCGCCACAACTGCTGAGCCTGTGCTCTAGAGCCCACAAGCCACAACTACTGAGCCCACGTGCCACAACTACTGAAGCCCACACACCTAGAACCCATGCTCTGCAACGAGAAGCCACCGCAATGAGAAGCCTGTGCACCACAATGAAGAGTAGCCCCCGCTAGCCGCAACTAGAGAAAGCCCGCGCGCAGTAACGAAGACCCAACACAGCCAAAAAATAAAATTAATTAATTAATTAATTTTAGAAAAAGAAATCAGCCATCTTGTCTTGGGCTAAGCGTCAAGATGGGCAATGAGGACAGTGTCATCTCCAAGAGAAAAATGCCTAGTTGCTTAAACAAAATTTCCATCCCTTGAATGCAAAAAAGCACTGTCATTTCACCTTAAAGTGTTTTCCTAAAATATATCTGATTTAACAAGGCTGTTGTACCTCTAATTATTAATTAGGATTTTCCACCAAATGTGCATGAAACAACATCGTCATCTTTCCTCACATAGCTACAAGAATCAGCAGGATAGAGTCACTTCAGAGACAGCAAATACCTACTCTTTCCTTGGAAACATAGATGTTTCCTTAAAAATTAGGCCCTGGTTGAAGCTCCACTAAAAAATCAGCCCCTAATAATTCTTTTCTGAAACATTCTGCAAACTTTTATGGGGGTTGCTTTGGCATGGCCAGTATTTTTTCAGTGGTGTCAAGGTTTTATGCTTACCTATTCCTATTAAAATTATATATTTTTGCAGTTCCCAATAAAACTCATTGTATGGTATGCTAGAATAAATCTTAAAATCTCCCTCCAGTGCTAGAAACTTTCAGATATATGTCTATTAAAATTTTATTTCTTGAGCAAGTTGTATGGGTGCCAAAATATGCATTTAATTGCTAGAATGGTCATAAGTCCACAAAACTGTGGTAGAACCATCAAGGAGCACTGATTTGTCCATCACTAAAAATCCATATCCGTCACCCGGGAGTAGCTATTCCAGTCTTCCAAAGGAATTTCTGAAGTGGCTGTTCACTTGGGTGTCTCCTACTCCTGAAACACACTGGACACTCAAAATATGTTTGCTCAATTGAAGTTGTTATCCCAGGAATAGAAGACCAGATTTTTTCCCCGTAGAATGGCTGAAGGTTTTTACCTTATCTCCAGAGTACCAATACAGTCAGGTTCTCTTTTACCTTTAGAATAGTGAATCACAAACCAAAGCCAGTACAAATGCTTCTTGTTAAGTCTGGAATGAATAATTTTTAACTCTACTGTCAAAGAGGCAAAATGAAGAGCTTATGGGTAAAATGGGAGAAAGACAGATTTCAGACTAATATCATAAAGAACTTCCTAGCAAATTGTGTGTCACTGTAACAGGCTATCAGAAGATAGAAGAACAGGCTCATGAGGTAGGATGTTCTTTGTCTCTGGAGGTATTCAAGCATTGTCTAGATCAGCAGTTCTCAAAGTGTGGCCCCCAGACTAGCAACATCACCATCACCTGGGAACCCGTTAGAAATGAAAATTCTCAGGCCCCATCTAGACCTATGGATTCAGAGACCTTGGGGCTGAGACTCAGCAGTCTGGGTTTTAACAACCCTTCCAGGAGATTCTGACGTCCGCTAAAGTTGGAGAAACTAGCCTAAACTACCACTTGGCAAGAATAATACAAAGAGGATACAACCAGCAGATGACTGATTGGACTGGATGGCCATTCAACCCTGTAATTTCAGGAGTGTAATAAGGTTCGCTGGCCTGCACTATTTCCTTTTTGGAAATGAGGAACAAAAGGCCTACCAACACTCACGCCTGACCCCTGGGTAGCACTCTGAATTATGTAAAGGAACTATAATACATTATCAGAGCTGTTGTAAATCCTGACATTCAAATCTCCTAAAGAGCTTTTAAAAAAAAAATACCAGTACCTGGCCACCCAGAATCTCTAGAGACGGGCCCAGGCCTAACTTTTACCAGGTACTTTCACATTAAGTACCTCATTTAGCCTCCAAAATAATCTTATGAGATAGGTATTATTACCATCCTCATTTTTACAGATGAAAACTGAGGCTTGAAGTGGTCGAGTGCCTTGTCCATTTTCAAAGAGCCAGTAAATGCCTGAACTGGGATTCAAACCCAAGTCTCAACACCCATACTCTTTTTCCTCTAGGCACTTCTCTCCTGCTTCCCACTTCAGAGACCTTCTAGATCCAGGTGATCCCCCAAGCCATCGTGCTGCCCTGTGGCTGCACAGGTCTTATCACAGAAGCCCCCAGCTTGTGCCCACCATTTCTTGCAGCTCTCTACCTCTCTGTACCCTCTCCTCTATGAAATACTGATGTTGGGTGTTTTATTCCCTCACAAAGATGCTTTTAGTTGGCCACCCCCAAACCCATCCTCCGTGAGCAAAATAAGAGGCTGTCTTTGGGTTGTGATATGAGGATGACCAGAAGACCCTTATAAGCCAGCTGGGCACTGGTAACTAAAAGTCTACTATTCTCTCAATTATAAATATTTTCATCCCCTAAAATGAAAGTGGGCCCAAAGGAGGAGCACATTAAGTTGGTAATGGCCAATGACATCTCAGAGTCTGAATTCACTAATTAGATCTTTTCCAACTCTAAAGACGTCTCTATGTGAAGTAGAGGAAGAAAGAGATACAGAGAACAGAGATCTTCCAAGGAGGACTGGCTTTGAAAGAGGTGGAAGGATGGAGGTAACAGCCCACAGCCTCATGGGAAGCACAAAGGGCCAGTGGAAGGGGCCACATGAGCAGGGAAACTGTCACTGAAAAGGCAGGGATGAGGACAGCAGAGACAGAGCCTGATACTCGAGGATTTTGCTGAGGAGAAGGTTCTGGTCAATTCCTCCACGCTCTAGTTGTTTTAGTCAGGGTCTTTAATTACAAGCAGCAGAAGTCCAGGGAGGTGATGTAACTTGCCCAGGATCACACTGAGCAGGCATTGGCAGAGCCAGACTCAGCTTCCAGGGCTCCTGACATCCTTGTTTTCTAAAGGAATGTGCCTTGACATGGAACTGAGTCAAAGTCAGTGGGGAACTGAGGAAAATTAAAGAGACCAAGCACATCAGTGGCTACACTCATTTACTGGAGTAAAATATAAAGTACATTCTATGTGATGAAAAAATATTTTTTAATTTAAAAGGAAGACAGCTCCAAAGGTCTGTTTCTTATCAACGTTCCAAAGACGAGTGACCAAGGGACCAAAGAGGTATTTTCAAAGAACTGCACAAGGTTTTAAATGCTCAGTTTAGACGTGGCCACAGCTAAAACTCTGCATATTTCTTTGAAAATAGGTCCTAAGGGCCTGCGAGCACATGAAAAAGGAACTTTGAGAGAGAAACAGCACCTGCCTTCCTCAGGTGGGAAGCCAACCGAGGGGTGCCTGGTCACAGTGCTCTTTGCAGTGTCTCCTTAAATGCTGCTTAGCTCCACTCTCACTTGTCTCGCAAGAACACTTTTTTATTTTTATTTTTTAAATTGAAGTATAGTTGATTTCCCATGTTGTGTTAGTTTCAGGTATACGGCAAAGTGATTCAGATTCTTTTCCGTTATAGGTTATTAAAGATATTGAGTATAGTTCCCTGTTGTATACAGTAGGTCCTTGTTTACCTATTTTATATATATTGTACTATAGATATGTTAATCCCAAACTCCTAATTTATCCCTCCCCCACTTTCCCCTTTGGTAACCGTAAGTTTGTTTTCTATGTCTGTGGGTCTATTTCTGTTTTGTAAATAAGCTCATTTGTATCATTGTTTTAGATTCTACATATAAACGATTTCATTTGATATTTGTCTTTGGCTTATTTCACTAAGTATGATAATCTCTACGTCCACATGTGTTGCTGCAAATGGCATTATTTCATTCTTTTTTATGGCTGAGTAATGTTCCATTATATATATATATATATGTGTATATACACACACACATATATATATATACATATATATGTATATATACACACATACCACATCTTCTTTATCCATTCATCTGTCGATGGACATTTAGGTTGTTTCCATGTCTTGGCTGTTGTAAATAATGCTGCTGTGAACACTGGGGTGCATGTATATTTTCAAATTATAGTTTTATCTGGAAAACTGGAGTGGGATTACTGGATCATATGGTAACTCTACTTTTTGTTTTTTAAGGAAGCTCCATACTGTTCTTGATAGTGGCTGCACCAACTTACATTCCCACCAACAGTGTAGGAGGGTTCCCTTTTCTCCACACCCTCTCCAACATTTATTATTTGTAGACTTTTTGATGATGGCCATTCTGACTGGTGTGAGGTGGTACCTCATTGTAGTTTTGATTTGCATTTCTCTAATAATTAGCGATGTTGAGCACTTTTTCATGTGCTTATTGGCCACCTGTGTGTCTTCTTTGGAGAAATGTCTATTTAGATCTTCTGCCCATTTTTTTTCCACTGGTTGTTTGTTTTTGATATTGAGCTGTATCAGCTGTTTGTATATTTTGGAAATTAATCCCTTGTCGTTTGCATCGTTTGCAAATACTTTGTCCAGTTCTGTAGGTTGTCTTTTCATTTTGTTTATGGTTTCCTTTGCTGTGCAAAAGCTTTTAAGCTTAATTAAGTACCATTAGTTTGTTTTTGCTTTTATTTCCATTACTCTAGGAGACGGACGCAAAAAGATATTGCAGCAATTTATGTCAAAGAGTGTCCTGCCTATGTTTTCCTCTAAGAGTTTTGTGTTATCCGGTGTTACATTTAGGTCTTTAATCCATTTTGAGTTTATTTTTGTATATGGAGTTAGAGAATGTTCATTTCATTATTTTACATGCAGCTGTCCAGTTTTCCCAGCACCACTTGTTGAAGAGACTGTCTTTTCTCCATTGTATATTCTTGCCTCCTTTGTTGTAGATTAATAGATTGTAGGTGCATGGGTTTATTTCTGGGCTTTCTATCCTGTTCCATTGATCTATATGTCTTTTTGTGTGTGCCAGTATTATACTGTTTTGATGACTGAAGCTTTGTAGTATAGTCTGAAGTCAGGGAGCATGATTCCTCCAGCTCCATTTTTCTTTCTCAAGATTGCTTTGGCTATTCAGGGTCTTTTCACAAGAACACTTTTTGTCTGCATTTAAAAATATCTGTTCTTTAAAAGAGGTTAAAGAGACATAGCAACCAAATGTCTCATGTGGATCCTGATTCAAATAAAACAACAGTAAACATTTATTTTTGAGACAATGGGAAAATTTTATTATGGTCTGAATTTTAGATGATACGAAGTTCTTTTCTTTTTGTTAAATGTAATAATGACTTTGTAGTTTTTTGTAATGTCCAAATATTTTAGAAGCATATAGATGTGGAGGTATAAAATGACATGTTGTCAGTGTTTTAAAGTAATTCAACCAAGAAGAAAGAGGTGGGGAGGAATAGATGAAGCAAATGCGGTAAGATCTTAACAACTGGGTAAACATACTTTCGTATATGTAAGAAATTTTATAATTAAAAAACCTTATACAAATATATATGTAAACATGTAACTCTGCTCTTAAAATTACTCCTGAGAGCAAAAAATTTATATCAAACTCTTAAAGTTTCATATTTGAAAAGAATGTTAGACCTTATCCAGTTCACTCCACCCATATCTGTTTCCCAGATGAGGGATCTGAGATTCCTCCAAAGCTCTTCCAGTTCTTTAGTGTTTCAGCCAGGACTAGAATCTGGTCCTTCTGACTCTCAGGCCAAAGCTCCTACACCAAACAGCCATCCAAAAACTGTGAAAACATTGCTTTCATGTCCTTGTGTTATAAACTCTGGGACATGTGACCTTGCTGTGATTATTTTGCAGAAGTGAATCTGGTGGAGGGACAAAGAAACACCTCCTTTCTCATTCTGGGTAAATTTTTGCATTAAATTAGTCTCTCGCATTCTCCCTAGACTTACCCACCCCACTCTCCCTTCCATACTTTCCCCATCCCCCCGGGACTCCCCATTGTCCAGCCTCTTTGCATCCTTTGCTGCTTTTGAGCTCATGCTGCATTGTTGAGGCATCTGTGTCCAATCTCCAATGTGTAGCTCCTCCTGCTGAAATCTGGCTTAGTTTCAAAGCCCAGCACAATTCAGCCACCTCCATGAAGTCTTTCTCTCTCCTCCAGTGGAAAGTGTTTCCTCCCTTCTCTGGATACCCCCAGCCCTTGGTTTGAGCCTCTTTTGTGGTCCATATTGCCTTCCTTCTTGCTGGTTAGGCACAGGTACATCCCTACCCTTCTGACGGTCTCATGTCAGGCATGCTGAGACTGCAGTGGCAGAAATTAGAGGGAAAAGGAGGGAGCCAGGACCAAAGAGGCCCACGTAGAGCCAGAAACTATCACCCGGGATATGGCTGGCTCTGGAAATGGCAAGCAAAGGAGGTGGAGCTTTGGGCCAAAATCCAAATGTGATCTCCAATGGGTATGAGGAAGCTTGAGCTTTTCCTGACAGGAAGAATCAGAATCCAAGAGGAGCCAGCCTCAGAGCTGGAAAGGCTCTCCTGGCATTGGCAAAATCCAGTCAGGTAGCTCAGTAATCGGATGGCAGGGCAGCACCAACGAGGCTGGAGAAGCTGGAGAGGGATAAGCAGGATGTCAGCTAAGAGGCCTGGGTCAAGGACAAGCCTCTACTCTGGCAGAGGATAGTAGGCGTGAATCAGGAGCACAAGCCGAAAGCCAGGCAAACCAGCTGGGCATGTGTCGTGGGATGAGGAGAAAAGAGGATACCTGGAGGCCAAGGCTCTATGGGCAGGTGCCCCAGGCTTGTTAATGCCACTCACATTTATTGAGCACATACTCTGAGCCAAATGCTGGGGATACAGGCATGCATTCATCACCTTTCTCCAGAGAAACAGAGCCATAGGATGTGTGTGTATATATATAGAGAGAAAGATTTATTATATGGAATTGGCTCACACAGTTACAGAGGCTGGCAGGTCCAAAATCTGCATGGTGGGCTGGTAGCCTGGAGACCCAGGAGAGCCGATATTCCAGTCAGAGTACAAAGGCAGTCTGCTGTAGAATTCTCTCTTGCTTAAGAGTTCTATTTTTTGTCATTATTGTTCTATTCAGGCCTTCAGCTGATTGGATGAAGCCTACCCATGCAATTACTCAAATTCCACTGATTTAAATGTTAATCTCACCTAAAAACATACTCAAAGAAATACGCAGAATAATGTTTCACCAAATATCCCGTGGCCCACCCAAGCTGACACATAAAATTAACCACCTAAACGAGTTGGATGGTTGAGGAAGAGTCTCACCTAACTTCAGGGACTGGAAGACTAATGATAGGCCTTATACCTGGATGAAGATGCAGGTCCTGATATGATTCCTGCCATGGTCAGGAGACAGTTGGCCCAGGAGCTGGTGGGGCTGGACCTGAAGATGGCTGTAAGGGCTGGCTCACATCCCTTCCCAACCTCAGTGTCGTCCTCTGCAAAATGGGGCCATATAAAAGAATAACACAGTAAGCACATAGAGAGCACTTAGTAAATGATAAATATTATAACTAGTATCCAGTTTGACAGTTGGTGGGTTTCTGCTGTCTATAGACATAAACAGCAACTGCTACAATTAGTTACACTTCGGCTGGTTGCAGCTAGAGCTCCTGGAAGGAGTCTAGCCTCCTCAAACAGGTGGCACAAAGTTATCATGCAGGGATATTCACTGCAACAGTGGTTGTAATAACGAAAAACTGCAATTAACCTAAATTGCTCTGAGCACCAGAATGACTAAATAAAAGTAAGTTATAGAAAAGAATGATATTGTTTTTGGTTTTGGGTTTTTTTAAGATTTTTTTTTGGAGAGCGTTTTTTTGTTTTTTTTTTTTTTTGCAGTACACGGGCCTCTCACTGTTGCGGCCTCTCCCATTGCGGAGCATAGGCTCCGGACGCACAGGCTCAGCAGCCATGGCTCACGGGCCCAGCCTCTCCAAGGCATGTGGGATCTTCCCAGACTGGGGCACGAACCTGTGTCCCCTGCATTGGCAGGCAGACTCTCAACCACTGTGCCACCAGGGAAGCCCTGGAGCATTTTTTTAAAGTCTTTATTGAATTTTTGTTACAATATTACTTCTGTCTTATGTCTTGGTTTCTTGGCTGTGAGGCATGTGGGATCTTAGCACCCCGACCAGGGGTCAAATCCACGCCCCCCTCACTGGTAAAGTCCTAACCACTGGACCACCAGGGAAGTCCCAGAATGATCTTGTTTTTGAAAAAAAGAATTTTGTGTATGTCATGTTCATTTATACACATATGGAGGTACACATGCACACATATACAATGTTTTAGATGTGTAGACAAATATCTAGATAGATTCCCACATAACATTAGTTGTGACTTCTGAGAAAACCTTATATACTTTTCTATCATTTGAATTAGTTGACAAGTTAATATATTATTTCATCAATCAGTGAACCAATAAGCGAATGAGTGAATGAATGAATGAATAATGGTTCTGCACCCAATTCCAATGTGTTTTCCCACACCACCAAGCAATTCTCCAACACCGGCTACGTGTCCTACCATTCAGCTCAATTCTGACACTGTCTACCGAGAGAGAGCATCAGATCCCACAGGTTAAGGGCTCAGTCCTACAAGAGAGCTCTCACCTTTCAGATGCCAATTGCATGTCCATCCAGGTTGTTACTCGTGCTTTTCAGACCTGCTGGCTATAGATTGGAGGTTCTAACTGCCCCCTCCTTGAGTTCAATTACCTTGCTAGAGTGGATCACAGAATTCAAAGAAATATTTTACTTACTAGATTACCAGTTTATTATAAAAGGATGTAACTCAGGAAGAGCCAGATAGAAGAGATACATAGAACAAGGAATGGGGAAAGGGCGCTGAGCTTCCATGCTCTCTCTGATTGGGTAAGCCCCCCCAAATCTCCAAGTTTTCACCAACCCAGAACCTCTCTGTACCCTATCCACTTGGGCTTTTATGGAGGCTTCATTACTTAGGCATTGATTAAATCACTGGCCATTGGTGATTAATCTCATACCCCTCTTTCCTCCTCAGAGGTCAGGAGATGGGACTGAAAGTTCCAAACTTCTAATCACAATGTTGGCTCCTCTGACAACCAGCCCCATCCTCAGGTGACCTAGGAACTTTCCAAAAGTCACCTCATTAACATAACAAAAGACACTTTTTATCACTGTCATCACTTAGGCAATTCCAAGA
This sequence comes from Delphinapterus leucas, assembly GCF_059928025.1. Lineage (NCBI taxonomy): Eukaryota > Metazoa > Chordata > Mammalia > Artiodactyla > Monodontidae > Delphinapterus > Delphinapterus leucas. Next base: position 47,744,014 of record NC_143137.1, read on the forward strand.
ATTTTAGGAGCTCTGTGCCAGAAACAGGATGAGGACCAAATATATATTTTTTATTATAAACCACAAGATCACAATGAAAAAGTCTATTAAAGTAAAATAGTGAAGTTTTTTTTTTTCTTTGCGGTACGCGGGCCTCTCACTGTTGTGGCCTCTCCCGTTGCGGAGCACAGGCTCCGGATGCGCAGGCTCAGCAGCCATGGCTCACGGGCCCAGCCGCTCCGCGGCACGTGGGATCCTCCTGGACTGGGGCACGAACCTGTGTCCCCTGCATCGGCAGGTGGACTCCCAACCACTGCGCCACCAGGGAAGCCCGATAGTGAAGTTTTCAAGTAAGTCAAGAAACAGGTGATATTCACCATGAGGGCTAACACTGAAGAGGCCAGAAAAGGATGGGAAAGTGTTGCTACTGGGAGATATGAACGGATGAATCACCAAAAATTCAATGAAGTCACTTCAGGAGGCCTTGAAGTGTCAGCAAGTTTATTCCTATGGTTCCATTCGTCCCTGTGTCACACAGGAAAGCCCAAAGGGAAGACAACAGCTTTGGGTTAAGTACTCCTTCTCAGAACTGCTGGGGCAGCTGCCCTGAGCAACAGAGAAAATGCCAGAGGGAAGCTGTTTACTCTGACATCTGCCCTGATATTGAAGGAAACACAGTGCTGTCTTCCAGACTTTGTTCAGTAGTGGGAAGCAGGTTTTCCTGGGATGTTGTCTGAGGACACTCAGAAGAAGAAGGAAAGAACAAAAGGCTGGAAAAGAGAAGCCAAAAAGATTGGAGATGAGAAAGCTAAGGTGTGGATTCAGAACTGTGTTCCAACATGATTAAAAGCAGGAGAGGCTATGAAGGTGAATTGTAAAAGAAGGGAACTTGAACTTCACTGAAAGAGGGATGCTAAGTATTCCTAAGTTATGTTTTAGGATCAGATGGCAACTCATAGCTTTGTAACTTAGAACAGGAGACTGGAGAAGAAAAACTTTTTAAAAAGTTATAGTTTGCCCTGTGTAATTTGACAAGCATGTTGCAAATTTAGGAAATAATGAAAAAAATCTCAAGGAAATCGTATATAAGTATATTGCCCAGAGATAATCACTGTACATGCTGTGGTGAATGTATTTCCAGCCTTTTATTTCTACAAATGTATACATGTTTTTTATCAAACTCAAAGTCATGCAGTATTTACTGTCTTATAGCCTGTTTTTTCCCATGGAATAGTATATCATGAAAATGTTTGCATTCAACTGAATCTTCCACAATATGAGTTTTAATAACTATAAAGTATTCCATGATACAGGTATATTATAATTTATCTTCTTGTCCCCAATTATTGGATATTTATGTTTCTTCCTTTTTAACTTATAAATACTATTAATATTTACACATGCCTCTCATTTTCTTAGAGATTTCCTAGGTGAAAGAGATATGAACAAGTTTTCAGTTTTCCATAAACTTGCCTGGTTGTACTTCAGAAAAGAACCAAGAGACGCTTCCACCAGCGGGGTAGGAAAGTGCTTTTCCTTCCATCCTTCCAAACTCATCAGCATTGGGTATTAGCATTTGCTTAGGGGTAGGGGGTGAAGGCGGGAGGAAGCGGATGAAGAGGAGCAATTAAATAGGGAGAAAAGACAATAGCTTGTTTAAATGATGATTTCTTTGCTTTCTTGTGAAGTTGAGCATTTTCCACATGCTGGTCATTAGATGGATTTTCACATGGCCTCCAGTCCTGTGATTGGGACAAGGAGTTTGGTGCTTGGTGGAAACGATCTCAGTGTAAAATGGAACCCGAGTATAGGAAACAGAGAACCCCGTGCATGCGCCCTCCAGAAGAACAAACTCAGTTACTGAATACTGATGTCCTGAGAATACCAGGTTTACAGAAGACCTAGACTAATCTCCTGACCAGTGAACATCTGCCAAAAATCTCTCCCATCCTCAAGTCAATGAACTTACTGCTTGGCCTCTGGCTGGACTTCCCCTCTTTGCACTCCTTACCCATGAATACAGCCAGTCCCAAACCTTCAAAGGTAGCTTGCTACAGTTTGTGTTTTCCAAATGGCAATTCCTCTGCTATTCCCAAATAAACTCACTTTCTGGTAGTTCCAGCTTGCCTCAGTTTACCTCTTTACTTAGGTTGACACTGAGATCATATCTTTAATAGAAGACTTATAGGTAAAGAAAACAGGATGAAGCCCTCTGTTTATTCTTGCTGTGGTTATGTACTATAAAAACACTGTTTCATTTGTGTGTTTGAGCAGGATTATAGCATTTTGAATGCTAATATTGGACTCATAAAAAAGCAGCTGTTCTTTTGAGCTATTCTCTTATTAACAAGATTGCCTGATTTTTATATTAAAACTATATTTATTTTATTTCACTTTTACTGCCTAAATGGTATTTTTCTTTGCGTTTATTTAAACTATTTTTGAACACTTGTGCATAAGATATTATAAAATCCAGTTAACATTAATCAGGTCCACATTTCTCAAATTCTTATTTGCAATGGCATTAAGTTAAATATGTATGTATATGTGTATATTTTGGACTGTTTCCATAAGGTTTTAGCGAGAAAGGCAAAACTGGATATTTATATCCTACTTTTTTTACTGACTCATGGAAGTTCCAATACAATATACAGTTCCTATTCATCTTAAACAACCATGCAAATATTTGTGTCAAACTGCCTAATCAGAAGGCATGTATGCATTTATTAGGTCTTCGTATATTTTTACATATGGCAAAGCTAGGAAACCAAAGAGAACAGTCTCTCTACATAAAAATGCTGGAGGGTTAACTTGATAAAGGCTGAATAATTCCTCCCTCTTGATTATTGTTACAGTATTTTTAAAGAATGTTTTATTGCTTTTTTCTTGTAGTAAAATGAAACTGTAATCATACATTACTTTGTTTTTCTACTGGGTTTTAGTTAACTGTGCCAGCCTGTAAGCGAGGGCCCAAATTTTCAACTGGCCTCAAAAATTATGCCTATGAATTGGGCCAGTTAGCTATTATATTTCTAAGGGCCAACAGCACTTACCCAAATAGATAAGGCTCATGATAGTTCTGCTTACTAAACAGATGTTGTACAAACATGTGGGACTAGACAAGCTGCACATAATTCTAAGACTAGACTAGCAAATTAGATCTCTGCTCCGAATTTAAAAAAATAAGATCAGTGAGGGAAGATGGGGGAGCAGCTCTGTATTCTGCCATCATCTTGTAAAATAGCATAACAGCTTTCCCTTTCTTTCAAGTTTGATTTTTATAGGAATTTAATCACCATAATTGGTGGGCAAAGAAGAGGTGATTTCTGTAATTCTTGTGGGTCCAAAGTCAAACAGATGTGGTTTTCTGTTCTCCTAATGTGATTTTCCACATTGGTCTTTAAAGGTGGTGCTTTAGAGGCTGCTTTCTGTGCTGGAAAGAGGGGCTTAGCTTTCCATGGAAGGTGAAGGTCGTGCTTTACAAACTCCTTAGCAGGACAGTCAAGGCCCTTCCTGCCTCTCTCAGCCTTAACCCACCCCACCCAAATCCCAGCTGTCTGAGGCTTTGGAAGAGGCATGAAAACGTTCTGACTCTCAGTGTCTTCATCTATAAAATGAGAGGATTGGATTCAGCATCTAAGATCTCTTCCGACTGTAAATTCTATGAAATTGTTAAAAGAAAATCCCATGGTTTAGATAATTATATTCTATATAGTTGGATTTTTTAATTAAACATAATAAAAACACTAAGTTCACTGTAAATTTTAGCCTTTCTCTGTATGAATCAAGCAAACTAAGGCAGATTTTCAACTTGTGATTTTCACTAAAGAGAATCATATATGATGTCTTTGTTTCTAAAATAACTTGACATTAGTATTTCTTCTCAGAAGCTAAAAATCAATTCCACAAAACCCTCAAATTATTAATGAAATGCTTAATATAATATGAAATAAGCAGCTTTTTTGTTTGCTGCTTCAAAGCTAGAGGATTAATATTTTAATGTGGTATATGGGGTATTGAAATGTCACACTTCATTTAGCTTAAATAATTTTCAACTTAAATTACCACATTTTTAGCTTAAATAATATAACACATTTATTATAAAAGAAATTTTCTAATTCATTCAAATATTCTTTGACTTTACTTTTTAAAATTTCCAACCCAATCACGTTATTATTTTCTGAAGCAATTTCAAAAAAGAGATCAAAGATCTAAGTCCATTTAGTCACTTTTCCTGTTTAGCAAAGCTCCAAGGGATTTTGTCTCAAGATGAAAATTTTTTAAGAATAAACACCAAATCCAAAGAAACTTTTTAAAAAAATTTTACTGACAAATAATTGACAGATATAATTGTATATATTTAAGGTGTACAATGTGATGATTAGGTATACGTATACATTGTAGAATGATTACCAAGATCAAGATAATTAACACATCCATCACCTCACATAGTTAACATAGTTAACTCTTTTTCTTTTCTTTTTTTTTTTTTAAGAAAGTGTTTCTTAATGTTTCTGTCCCATTAGGCAGTAACTCCAGGACCCCAGTCATGTTACCTCAGGCATCCTCCTCTTCTAGGGGGATACAAAACAAACACCAGCACAACAGAAATTCATCTCAAGGCTGTATCTTCTAGAAATTAGAATGGTTTCTTTTCCTCTAGAGTACAGAGTGCATTTAGACAATAGGGATTGTATTAAAATGTAGATCTTGATTCCATAGATCTGGAGTTGGACCTCAGTCTTAATTTCTAACTTAACTACTTAAAGCCTCCAAGCCAGCAGCAGCAGCGTCACCTGGGAGTTTGTTGGAAATGCAGAATCTCAGGCCCAGCCCAGATTATTAGGGGATTATTTCCCAATGGGCTTTGATCGATTCTGAATTTTGCTCCCAACACCCTCATCTACAGTGAGTGGATTCTTCCCCTCAGGCACTTTAAAAGCATGAAAGTCTCTTTCTCACAGTTGGACCACAATCGAAGGACAGCTGAAGCAACTGGTACTCTGATGTCAGGCCAGCCTGAACAGTTCCAAATCAAAAGGGAAGTTTGACCAACTTCCAATGGTTCTCAAATCTGTCCACACCTTAGAATCACCTGAAGAGCCTTTTAAAAAGACCAAAACTTAGACCATGCCTCAGACCAATTAAACCAGAATCTCTAGAGCAGTGGCTCTGAAATTTCACGAACATCTGCATCACTGAAGGGCTTGTTAAAACATAGGTTGCTGGTCTCCAAACCCAGTCTCTGATGCTGTAGGTCTCTGATGCTGTAGGTCTGGGGCAGGGCCTGAGATTCTGCGTTTTAACAAGTTCCCAGGTTATGCTAATTCTGTTTGTCTCTGGAGCACACTAAGAACCACTGCTCAAGAAGTCAGCCCTGAGTATCAGTATTTTTTTTTTTTTTGCAGTACGTGGGCCTCTCATTGTTGTGGCCTCTCCCGTTGCGGAGCACAGGCTCCGGACGCACAGGCTCAGCGGCCATGGCTCACGGGCCCAGCCGCTCCGCGGCATGTGGGATCTTCCTGGACCGGGGCACGAACCCGTGTCCCCTGCATCGGCAGGCGGACTCTCAACCACTGTGCCACCAGGGAAGCCCTATCAGTATATTTTTAAAAGCTCTTCAAGAGATTCCAGCGTGCAGTCGAGTTTGATAACACTGCCCCAGAGAAAGATGAGATGAGTATTAAAAAATGACATTGGTTTTTCATACATTTTGTGAAACCTGTTTCATCACATTAAATTACACACACTAACACTCAGCCAATTTTGGCACAGACTATCCACAGTTCCAAAACTTCTTGGCAAAATAAAATGTTCAGTAAGTTTTTTTAATGTGGGTCTTTTCACCACATGTATATGAACCCCTTGAAAGTAGGGACTATGTCTTGAGTACACCTTTTTACCCCTAGGTACCAGGCATAGGGCCTGGCACAAAAGACATGTTTAATAACTGTTTACAGAATTCAATCTATCTATCATCCACTAGGCACCAGTCACCTGGAGATGGGCATACACTCTGTCAAGAAAAGGACACAATTGCCTGAAATTTTCATTTTTCACCAAACGCGTATAAATGTGATCAAGACTTCTGAACGTTGCCACAAATATTAGGCAAGCAAATTCTCTTCTCACAGCCTGTGCAGTCAGCATGTAAACATGATATCCTCAACAGGAGCTAGAGCTTGAGAGCCAGCATTAGGTGGGGAAGGTGGGAAGCATAGTCTGAGCAGTCCCCTTCAAGGTAATGGAGAGTCAAAGGTTGAGGAAGGGGAGCAGCCCTTACTACATGACTGAAATGAAACACCTAAGGTTTAAAAAAAAAAAAAAGCAGTATACAGAACAAAATGGATAGGGAATATGACAGGGATCAAAAAGGCAACATTAAAAAAAAAAGACAACACATTACATAAAAATGGACCTGGAGAAATTAGGAATCAATGAGTATTTACATTTAACTATAAAAATCTTAATAGTATAGATTCTGAACTGATTCTTATAATATGCACTGTGCAAACGTATTATCATATATATATATATATATATATATATATATATATATATATATATATAAATCTACTCTAGCTCCTAAACTTTAGTAGCAGTGTTGCAGGATTGCAAAATATATCTATTTAATATTGGGTAAATGTTAAGCAAATGTGTATTGGTTCAAATTGCACATTCAATGCTAGTGAATAACTCTCCCCAAGGGCTTTAGGTTGCAAGAGCCGAAAACATCCATTATTTTCTATTCTTTTGAGGGCAATGAGAAAAGGATATTAGCAGCTCTGTCCAATAGAACTTTTTGTGATGATGGAAACGTTCTCTATCTGCACTGTAGAATATGGTAGCCACTAGTCACATGAGGCTATTGAGTAATTGAAATGTGGCTAGGGTGACTAAGGGCCTGAATTTTTTTGGGCGGGGGGGCACACAGTGCAGCTTGTGGGTTCTTAGTTCCCCCACTAGTGATCAAACCCGGGCCCTTGGCAGTGAAAGTGCAGAGTCCTAACCACTGGACTGCCAGGGAATTCCCCTTAATTTTTAACTTAATCCATTTTAACGAATTTGAATTTAAATAGCTACATGCAATTGGCATCTACCGTACTAGACAACCACGTATAAAGAATCATGCCAGAGCATAAAAACCATAGGCACTTTCTCTGCAAACTTGTAGGCATGTTCAAAATCTGCCTCTCGCTCCACTACTTGTGTTTACCAGATCAAAAAGAAGACAAATCTAAAAAATACTCCAGTTAATTTCATATAGAATAACGACACAGACTTCCCATGTGAAATCCACACTCTTTGAAAGGCCACAGACTCTCTCACTTTTATAAACAGTCCCTAAGAAAAAGCAATCACAATGGGCAGCAGCTTTTGTGTTTATAAATCCCAGTCCTTAGGAGAGAGGGAAGAGTGCCCTTTTAAAGCCCTGATCGCTTTACAGACTTCCAATTGTGCCACCCAGTGGCAGTATGCTTGGTTGAATTTCTGACTCCAGCAGGATCCTTTCTAACCAGGGAAGAATCCTGCCTGGTCAGGATACTAAGCAGTGCCAGCTAAAATGGCAGAATGATGATGGCATGGGTGATCTACCCTTCCATTCACACCATAATGGAATGTCACATTTATGCCCCATTTATTTCCATCTTAATCAATCTTTGTTTTGTAGCCTTTCTTAAGAAGAAATACAAAATAGCAGTGATTCAAGAAGATTCTCTCTGAACTCCCTCAGCCTGAAGTATTTCTATTACAAGAAATTTATTTCCCACTGGACAGCTACATGCAAAAGAATGAAACTGGACCACTTTCTTACACCTACACCTTATACAAAAATAAACTCAAAATGGATTAAAGACTTAAATGTAAAGACCTGAAACTATAAAGCTCCTAGCAGATAACATAGGCAGTAACCTCCTCCATATCAGTCTTAGCAATATATATATATTTTTGGATAGGTATTCTCAGGCAAGGGCCACAAAAGCAAAAATAAACAATTGAGAATACATCAAACCTGAAAGCTTTTGCACAACGAAGGAAACCACCAACTAAAGGAAAAGGCAGCCTACTGAGTAGAAGATATTTGCAAATGATATATCCAGTAAGGGGTTGATATTAAAAATATATTTTAAAAAACTCATACAACTTAAAATCAAAAAAACCAATCTGATTTAAAAAATAGGCAGAGGACCAGAATAGATATTTTTCCAAAGAAAAGATACAGATGGCCAACAGGCACATGAAAAGGTGCTCAACATCACTAATCATCAGGCAAATACAAATCAAAACAATGAGATACCACCCCACACCTGTCAGAATGGCTGTTATCAAAAAGAAAACACATAACAAGTGTTAACAAGTGTTGACAAGGATTTGGAGAAAAGGGAACCCTTGTACACTGTTGGTGGGAATGTATCAATAATTTGGTGCAGCTACTATGGAAAACAGTATGGAGGTTCCTTAAAAACCTAATAATAGAACTACCACACAATTCAGCAATTCCAGTTCTGGGCATTTATCTGAAGAAAAAAACACTAATGAGAAAAGATATATGTATTTCTATGTTCATTGCAGCATTATTTACAATAACCAAGATATTGAAACAACCTAAGTGTCCATCCATAGATGAATGAAGAAGATATTTTATACACACACACACATATATATATATGCACACACAATGGAATATTAGCCATTAAAAAAGAATGAAATCTTGCCATTTGGGCAACATGGACGGACCTGGAGGGTATTATTCTAAGAGAAATAAGTCAGACGGAGAAAACCAAATACTGTATGATTTCACTTGCATGTGGAATCGAAAAAACAAAACAAACAAAATAAATCAGAGACAGACTCATAGATACAAAGAACAAACTGGTGGTTGCCAGAGGGCAGGGGATGGGGGGGGAACAGACAAAATAGGTGAAAGGCATTAAAAGGTACAAATTTCCAGCTATAAAATAAATCATGGAGATGGAATGTACATATAGGGAATATAGTCAATAATATTGTAACAACTTTGTATGGTGACAGATGATAACTGGTCTTATTGTTGTGATCATTTCATAACATATAAAACTATCAAACCACTATGTTGTACCCCTGAAACTAATATAATATTGTATGTTAATTATAACTCAATTTAAAAAGACATTTATTTCCCTCTCATCAAATTTTATATGAAGATATTGGATGGGTCTTTGTCTTTGATTAAGAGTTTTTAAAAATACAACACTTAGTGAGCCAGAAACATTTGCTAATATCTTTTTCTGAGGGTTTGAAAACAGTTCAACATAAAATTAAATGCAGATGTATAATTTGAAAGTTCGTGAATCATCGGCTTATGTATTCATGCATTTATAATTACACCAAACTTAAGTATTCTCTAAAAGCCATGTTAATTTCTGGCTATTGTATAGAAATACAACTGATTTCTGTGTCTTAATTTTGTATCCTGCAACTTTACCAAATTCATTGATGAGCTCTAGTAGTTTTCTGGTGGTGTCTTTAGGATTTTCTATGTATAGTATCACGTCATCTGCAAAGTGATAATTTTACCTTTTCCTTTCCAATTTGGATTTCTTTTATTTATTTTTCTTCTCTGATTACTGTGGCTAGGACTTCCAAAACTATGTTGAATACAAGTGGTGAGAGTGGGTTCCTGATCTTAGAGGAAATGCTTTCAACTTTTCACTATTGAGTACAATGTTACCTGTGGGTTTGTCATAGATGGCCTTTATTATGTTGAGGTATGTTCCCTCTGTGCCCGCTTTCTGGAGAGCTTTTATCGTAAATGAATGTTGAATTTTATCAAAAGCTTTTTCTACAACTGTTGAGATGGTCATATGGTTTTTATTCTTTGTTAATATGGTATATCACATTGATTGATTTGCATATATTGAAGAATCTTTGCATCCTTGGGATAATCCCACTTGATAATGGTATATGATCCTTTTAATATATTGTTGGATTCGATTTGCTAGTATTTGTTGAGGATTTTTGCGTCTATGCTCATCAGTGATACTGGCTTGTAATTTTCTTATTTTGTGATATCTTTGTCTGTTTTTGGTATCAGGGTGATGCTGTCCTCATGTGGCTATTGTAGTTTATCCTCTGGTAAAGAATTTGAATGGCATTCTGGTATTGCATTTTACTTAGAATACACTGTTACAGAATTGTGTATAGAATCAGTTGTTTTTTTTCAACTCAGAATTTCCCCAAATGGGAAAAAATGCTCAGTGTGAAAATACAGGTTAAGTTCTCTATAGATGTAGATTCCAAGAAGCAGCTGTCTAAGGAGCAAAAATTTACAGTAACTGAAAATAATCAGCACCATGCAGCTTTCACTGTCATTGTAAGGTAGGCAGATGGCATAACTCAAGAGGGCCTGAGTCTGTACTAAGTTTAGCAGAGAGTTTTGCTGGCGCTCAAGATCTCACAGAATGTAACTCCAGGGGACATTTTAAAGTGACTGCAAATCTTCCCTGGAATAAATGCAGACCAAGGGTGAGCATAAACATAAGAAAATAACATGAATTAACACTGGCCCAGTTGGCATGGGTTGACACTTTTGCTGGCAGTTTTAACAGAAAGATAAAGACTGGCTGAGCACAGGAAGCCTTAAAAAACTTCCAATGTGGAGAGGAAAGTGCTGCATTTGTATTCTCAGATTTGCACTGCGTAAGTAAGGTAAAGGCTTTTGTTACCTCCTAAAGATTTCTGAGTCCTCCTCAGAAGGGATCTGCTTCAGATTCTTCAGTGTCTCCCAGGATCTGTTTTCAGGACTCAGTGGGAACTTGGCAAATTTGTTTTTTGACACTAGGAATCAATTCTTAGATGGCTCCACCACTTATTGTCTGTGTGACTTTTGGCAGGCCACCTATATTCTAAGCAGATCTGAAGCTTTCATCAGATTATCTAAGTAGTTTATGATTCTAAAGAAGGTACAAACTATCATACGAGGTTCTTTGGATCCTGGGACAACGCTGGGGAAGTAGAAGAGGGAGATTCTGCCAAATGTGAGACTACATGCCAATTTGGAGTTTAGGTAAAGATGCTCTATAACAAGAAACAAGAATTGAGGAGGTGGATTCAGCAGTGAGGACTTCCCTGAGTCCTCCTGGATGCCCCTCACTCTGCACGCTGGGCAACCTTCTTTCAAAGCACTTATCTTACAGCCTAGTGATTGGTGATTTACTCCTCTCTCTCCACCAAAAAAAAAGTCTTATCTCAATTGTATTTTTTACTCCCCAAATCTAAAATAATCCCTATGCATAGGTGATGAACAAATGTTTGTTAAATGCATTAATAGTATATAGAGCCCTGTCATCTGGACTCTCAAATAGCAGCATCATTTGAAAACTCATTATATTCCCTTAGGATATATTCTTTATTCAGAATAGATTAGGGGTAATTTGTAAAACATTCAGAACTTTGTGACTGAGTAGAAATATAGTTGGAATATTCTAGTGATATTGATGTAGCTGAGTCAGAGAAAAACAATGCAGCTATAAGGAGAATTCATAAGAATAACATACAAGACCTAGCACAAAAGAAAGGAAGAAAAGACGGGAAAGAGAAAATGAAGGAGGAAAAGAGAAAAGGAGGAAAGAAGGAAGGGGAGAAAGGCAGAACAGTATCATATGTGGACTTCAAGTTTTTTTAATCCTCAATATAATATTAACAAATAGAATCCAGCAGCACTTTTTTTTTTTTTTTTCAGCAGCACTTTTAAGAACAAAGCTGGAGCACTCACACTTTCTGACTTCAAAATTTTCTACAAAGCCCAAATCAGTGAGGTACTGGTATAAAGACAGACATACAGGTCAGTGGAATAGAATAGAGAGCTCAGAAATAAACCCTCCCATATCCAGTCAAATGATTTTTAATAAGGGTTCCAAGACCATTCAATGGGGAAATTACAGTCTCTTCAACAAATGGTGCTGGGAAAACTGAACATCCACATGCAAAAGAATGAAGTTGGACCCTTACCTAGCACCATATGCAAAAATTAACTCAAAAGGGATCAAAGATCTAAATGCAAGACCTAAAACTGTAAAATTCTTAGAAGAGAACATTGGACAAAATGCTTCACAACACTGGACTTGACAGTGATTTCTTGGATAGGAACCAAAGGTACAGTAACAAAAGAAAAAATAGACTAACTGGACTTTATGAAAATTTTTAAATTTTGTGCATCAGAAGACACTATCAACAGAGTAAAAAAGGCAGCCCATAGAATGGAAGAAAATATTAGCAAATCATATATCTAATAAAGGATTAATATCTAAAATATACAGAGAACTTTTAAACCTCAACAACAAGAAAACAAATAACTTGATGTAAAAATGGGCAAAGGACTTGAATAGACATTTCTCCAAAGAAGACTACAAATGACCAATAAGCACATGAAAAGCTGTTTAACATCACTATCATTGGGGAATGCAAGTCAAAACTGCCCTGAGATACCACCTCACACCCATTATGATGTCTACAATCAAAAAAATAGAAAACAGCAAGTGTTGACCACGATGTGGAATAATTGGAACGCTTGTGCACTGTTGGTGGGAATATAAAATGGTACAGCCACTATAGAAAACAGTATGGCAGTTCCTCAAAAAATTAAAAACAATTACCATGCAATCCAGAAATTCTACTTGCAAGTGTATACTCAAAAGAATTGAAATCAGGGTCTCGAAAAGATATTTGTATGCTCGTGTTCATAGCAGCATTCTTCAAAATAGCCAAAAGGTAGACACAACCCAAGGTCCATTGATAGATGAATGGATAAGCAAAACGTGGTAATTACATACAATGGAATATTATTCAGCCTTAAAAAGGAAATATGCTACATCATGGATGTACCTTGAAGATACTGTGCTAAGTGAAATAAGCTAGGCAGTCACAAAGAGACAAATACTGTATGATTCCACTTGTATGTGACACTTAGAACAGTCAAAATTGAGACAAAAAGCAGAATGGTGGTTTCCAGGGGCTGGGGAGGGTAGCAGGGTGCTGAGTGGGGAGTTATCATTTAATGGGTACAGAGTTTCAGTTTTATGAGATGAAAGAGTTCTGGAGATGGATGGTAGTGATGGTTACACAACACTACAGATGTGTTTAATACCACCAAACCGTACACTTAAAAATGGTTAAGATGGTAAATATTTTGTCATGTTAATTTTACCACAATAAACAAAATAAAACTTTTAAAAATCCATCATTCTATTTTCTGTCTCTATGTATCTGACTACTCTAGGTACCCCATGAAAATGGAATCATACAGTTTTTGTCTTTTTGTGACTGGCTTATTTCACTTAGTATACTGTCTTCAGGATGCATCTATGGTACAGCATGTGTCAGCATTTCCTTCCTTTTCAGTGCTGAACAATATTCCATCATATGTATATACCACATTTTGCTTATCCATTCATCTCTTGATGGGCATTTGGGTTGCTTTCATCTTTTGGCTGTTGTGAGTAAAGCTGCTCTGAATATGGGTGTACAAATATCTGGTTGAGTTCTTGCTTTCAGTTCTTTTGAGTGTATACCCAGAAGTGAAATTGCTGTTATCATATGGTAATTATATGTTTGATTTTTTAAAAAATCCATATCCACTCTTACTTTATAAACTCTCTTAATTAAAAAGAAATAGAATAGATGACTACTTCCTTAACATGACAGAATATTTCATGTCAACTCAGAAGCCAGCATTATGCTTAACAGGGAAAGTAAAAATATTCACATCAATGTCAGGACCAAGACAAAGATATCCAGTATCACTGTTGTCATGTAATATTGTTTTGGAGCTACTAGCCAACACAATTTGACAAGAGAAACAGATAACAGGTATGATCATTGGAAAGGAGATCAGATTATCATTATTCGCAGATGATATAGAATGTGTGCCTCGAAAACCCAAGAGAATCAGCTAAACAACTGTCATAAACAGCAAGAGAACTCAATAAGTTAGCTGGGTGCAACTATTAATAACTTTCACATATACAAACAGCTACAAGTTGGAAAAATATAATTGCACAGCATGTAAAAGGAAAGAAAAAGAAACATGAAGACACGAAACACAAGGTTCAAGCACAATTATAATAAGAGGAATGTAAATTAAAACAAGGCAGACCATTTCAGCTATACCAAGTTGTCCCTTATCTGTCCATGCATCCATCTCTTCATTTATGCAGTAGACATACGTTGCATGCCTGCTATGTGTTTGTGCACCCTGTCTGAGGCTCTGGAGCAAAGAGCCCTGGACAGAAAGGACACCTGGGTTTTATCTAGATCTAGCTCCCTTACCCCCGAAAATCACTGAGGTACAATTTTCCCCTCTCAGATTGGCAAAAATGAAAAAGGCTGATATAATAACACACTATGTTAGAGTAGATGTGGAGAAACACATGTTCACATACATTGTTGGTGGAAAAGCACAGTAATACAGCCCCTGTGGGCAACTTGGCAATGTTGATCAAAATTAAAATTTTACCCTACTTTTTGACTCAGTGATTTGAATATACTAGCACATAAGAAAGGTGACACATATGCAAAGTTATGCATTGTACATTGTTTGTAGTAATAAAGACAGGAAACAAATCCATTGATAGGGCCCTGTTTAAATAAATTACAGTGCACCCACACAATGGAATACTTGGGAGTCATTTAAAAGAATGGGATGGTCTCACTTCATATGTGAAATCTAAAAAAAAACAAAAAACAAACAAAAAAAACCGATGTCATAGATACAGAGAACAGATTGCCAGAGATGGGGGTGAGGGGGTAAGAGAGGGGAGGCCAAATGGATGAAGGAAGTCAAAAGGTACAAACTACCAGTTATAAGAAATAAGTGCTGGGGATGTAATATACAGCATGGTGACTATAGTTAACAATTAGCATATTGTATATTTGAAAGTTGCTAACAGAGTAGATCTTAAAAGTTCTCATCACAAGAAAAAAATATGTAACTGAATGTGGTATTGGATGTTAACTAAACTTATTGTGGTGATCATTTCATAATATATAAATATATCAAATCATTATGTTGTGTACCTTGGATTAATACAATGTCGTATGCCAGTTATATCTGTTAGAAAAAAAAGAATGAGGGGCTGCATTTTTCTTTGTGCTGATATGCAAGAATCTCCAAGAAACATTATTTGAAAAACACAATCAGAACAATAAATGTGCTACCATTTGTGTTTTAAAAAGAGAGAGAAAACACACAATACGTGTGCTTTTGCTTTTAATGCATTTAATATCTCTGGAAGGACATATAGGAAACTAGAGACAGTGGAGGCCTTTAGGGCTAGAAGTGGTACCCAAGGGACTGAGGTGGAAGGGAGACACTTTACTTATACCTTTTGTACCTTTCTGGCTTTTGCAACATGTGACAGTATTACCTATTTTTTAATTAATTTTTTTAAAGAGGTATCTACCTAGATACTGACCTAAATTACAAAGAACACTTGCATCCATATTCAATTGCTAAGACAGCAGTTTTAGGTTAAATCAGTTCTTCTAGTTGACTTTTTCCAAACTGTTGTCAAGACAACCTTCTCTTTCTCCACAACATTCAGAGAATTAGGTGTTAACCTGGCATCTGGACAGAAATAGCTGCTTAATTCCAAGCATAGATGGATCAGGAAGGCTGCAAAGTTACTGTTCTTATAGATTCATGTAGCACCTTGTAAATACTTCTTGCCCAGTGGGGGCTCAATAAATGTTGCTGACTCATCTGTCACAGAGAAGCAGTATTAACTCAGAAGCACTAACTGAAGTCATTTAATCAGAAAATCCATTTCATTTTCCTTGTCATGGGGAAAATAGTTCCACTAAGTCAAGAAATGTGCAGAGGTGATTTTATTGTGTCAAGGATTCAGATGGGAAACCAGGAGTTAACTGGTGTGAACAGCACAGATGCAGATCAATTTGCTTTGCATTACAGTTGGCAGTGTTGAGCACACTGGGCCACATATGGAAGTCATGTTTACTATTTCAAGAACATAGTATCACTTTACAGCGCTTAATATTCAAAGGCCCACACTATTATTGCTTTTTTTTGAGCAATTTCTGGGCCAAGGTTTGGAATCAGGGTTACTAAAACCCTAGAATAATTGCAAACTTGCTGTCCTCCCCCTGTGCGTTACTTCTTGTGGTCCTAAAACCGTGATTGTATCAGATATTAATCTGCAACTCAACCACCAAGTGGATTTTATTGAAGCTGCTGTAATTCCACTGCCAGAAGACATGACAAATAGCCAACATGTCACTGAAGATTTATGTTTGGTTTTGAAACCCATTATCTTTTAGGAAATATTACATAGTATGATTCACTGAGTGGTAGCAGTCTCATATAATCCAAGGTTTCTCTATATTGATTTTACAGAGTCATTATTACCCGAGTGTCTGTGCTTTGCTAGGCTCACGCAATTAAAACCAAAATCAGCTTCAGGGATCGTTAGCAAGAAATACACGTACCGTGCAATACTATGACTCTCAGCCTGAGCCTCCACGTGATGGGAATAACGCAGCCAGCCTACATTTCCCCACTCTGTTTAAGGCAAATTCAAGAAGGGGAAATGTGTTGCTTTCACTAAATTTTCCAAACAACTGTTTGGCATGCTGCTTCTTACTGCTGGTAAATGAAATGGAACCACTGAGATCCAGACAGTATTGGAACCTGAAGAAGCCTTAAATATCCTTCAGTTCAAAACCCTCACTTAACGTAAACTGGGGCTCAAAGAAGTGAAATGACTCCATGCCAACACTCTGTCCTTCCGCCATGTCCAGCAGCTCTGCTCATGCGTGCTGTGCTGAGGGTACGATGTAGAGAAGAGGCAGCTCAAGGGACCATGGACACATAGAGCAAGGCCATGGTCCTGTCAACCTTTCCTTTCCCTTTCACTTGGGGAAATCCTATTGATTGAGAGAGTGTTAAATACCCGTTGGATGACGGAAACTCAGGGCTCTGTAATTGCAGTGAGAGGGAGAAGGAAGTGGAGGAAGATGGCAGTGGCAGAGGATGTTCCAAGTCACCTTTAGGGGCCGTTTCAACAGCTCGCAATTAATCCAGTTACTGAAACCAAGGTGCAAACCCTTTGCGTCCGCACCCTAAGGGTCTTGTGTTCCTGCTCCTTTGTCACTCAAATTTTCTGAGTTTCAGAATCTATCCTCCATTCTCTGCCCTCACTTTACTAGACCTCTTCTTTAGCGTTAGGCACAGCTGACCAGTCTCTCCTGCTTAAAATACTTTCCCCTCTTTGCTTGCTTGACCCTGCAATCTACTAGTTTCCTTCTATCTCAGGGACAATTCCTTCTCAATCAGATTTTCTTCTCCCCCTGTTCTTTCCTCTGACCTGCTTTCTCCACTAAATGGTTGATAAGTATCTTGTACTTAACGTGTCTATGAAAGAACTCATTATTTACCCTTCGCTACTGGAACTTACCCCATTTTCTCCCCCACCTTAGTAAATGCATTATCTTCTACTCAACTCCTCAAACCAAAAACTAGGAATCACCACAGTTGTTCCCTTCCCCTCACATCTTGCCCCACATCCAAAGCATCAGTAAATCCTACTGCATTTACTTAAAGTACCTCTTGAAGCTGTTCCACCTCACTGCTACTTCCCTTGTCTAATCCAACCTTCTCTAACTAGATTGTGGGTTTTCATTCTTGCCCACCCTCCATTCTCCACAAAACAGAGGAATCTGTAGAATGTAAACCAGATCACGTCACTCCCCTGCTTAGAACACCGGGTGGTTTCCCATTACTCTTAGAGTAAAATCTAACCTCTTTTCTCTGACTCACAAAGCCCAGCGAGATCTGGCCCCACGTGGTCTATCCTTCTCTTGCTCATTCTCTGGATCCCCTTTTTGCTCCTAAAGGAACCCAGAAGCCAACTCATCCCCATCTAAGACCTTTGCATGCTGTTCCCTCTACCTGAAAAATACTTCTGCCACTCCTTCACAGACATGTCTTTGTCACTTAAGTCATAGCTCAAATCTACTTCCTCAGAGAGGCCTTCATTCACTATCACATACAGTATTTTATTTTCTTCAGAGCAATTTTCATAATCTGGAATTGTCTTGTGCATTTACTTCTTAATACACCCTCTCTCATAAAAAAGAATGAAATAATGCCATTTGCAGCAATATGGATGAACCTAGAGATTATCATACTAAGTAAAGTAATACATGATATCACTTATATGTGGAATCAAAAAAAATGCTACAAGTGAACTTACACACAAAACAGAAATAGACCCACAGACAAAGAAAACAAACTTATGGTTACCAAAGAGGAAAGTGGGGGAGGGATAAATTAGGAGTTTGGGATTAACATATACACACTACTATATATAAAATAGATAATCAACAAGGACCTACTGTATAGCACAGGGAACTATACTCAATATTTTATAATAACTTATAAGGGAAAAGAATCTGAAAAAAATAGATATTTATGTACATATAACTGAATCACTTTGCTGTACACCTGAAACCAACACATTGTAAATCAACTATACTTCAGTTTAAAAAAATATATACCCTCTCTTCAGTAGAATGCAAGCTCCCTGAAAGCAGGAAAACTTTTCATCTTGTTTAGCACTGTATCTCTAATGCCAGAATGTAGTTTCGGTGCAGTAACTTTTGAATGAATGCAAAAATGATATATAATCATAGATATCTATATGAGTATAAGACCTGTAAAACTACTGATTCTGACTCATACCATTGGTCTGGAACCCCAGTCACTCTCTGGAGTTAGTGGGGGACACCTCACAATGAATACTTTTTATCTTTTAATTGAGGTTAAAGATAAGTCATCACTGATTCTGTACATTATGCATAAAGGCCAAAAGGAGAATCAGTCATCACTGATTCTATACAGTATGCATAAATGCCAAAAAGAGAAGGTCCCTCATTTGAAGTAAAGATTAGATTGGGGCATTTTATATATCGGAGAGGGAGGGTTGAGCAATATTTGAGAATGTACAGTGATGGGGAATATAGTAGCTGAAATATTAATTCCTGGAGGATCAATTATGGTGTAGAGCAAAGAGCACTGGACTTGGTGTCAGAAGTCCTGCTTTGAGTCCTGACTCTGCCACTTAGTTGCTATGGCAATGTAAACAAATCACGTATCTCCCTGAGAATCAATGTCCTTATCAAGAAAACTGGAAGTGTGCTCACTTCAGCAGCACATATACTATATAAAATTGGAATGATACAGAGAAGATTAGCATGGCCCCTGCGCAAGGATGACACACAAATTTGTGAAATGTTCCATATTTTTTTTTCTTTTTTTTTTAATGTTCCATATTTTTAATAAAAATTAATTTTAAAAAACATTTTAAAAAAGACAAGAAAACTGGAGGTAATGTCCGTTTCTTATTTTCCAATTACAAATACTGGCCAGTACTAATTCCCTCCAAAGTCTGAAGGAGACTCTAGAGTAGGCAAAGTCTCAGCTAGTGATCAATTCATAAAAAAATTATTTTCACTTGATGTTTCCTGGTTATCATCAAAGATTCTTCCAGAACAGGTATAGGAGTGGTAGAGAATATATCCATTTAACAATAACTGTGCCGTTAGGATTATAGAACAAATTTCTGATAACACACTTGGCTTATTTTGGGTTTTTCTCCAACATCTCCATGGACTATGTTTGTTGGAATTTGGCTTGGATTCCAGTTATTTTCCAATAATAACACATGAAAGTGAGGGCACTCTCACATCTTTAACTTGGGCAAGCCCTCATAGTGAGCACAACTTTAGGAATGAGAACACCTTGGGGAGCCATGTACTAAGCCCTCTAAGTGCCTTATTCCTACCAGAGGGGAGGAGAAGCTTGCAGAAATCACCAGCTACCTGGCCTCTAGTTGGGTGAAGGCTTTGATTCCTCCAGGAGTCGAATTGGCTTTAAAGGCACAGTCTACAAAGTCAACTATTTGATGAATGTGGCACATTTGTAACACGAACTCAGCCTAGCCTGATGTGGGTGAAGAAATAGCTCTAGCTCGAGAGCGTGAGACCTCCCACTACTAAGTAAAGTAGCAAATAAGCTATTTCTTAGTTAATGAAAGATTCCTTCAAGAAAAACAATAGGCCAGTAAGGTTACTGTTGACCTTGAAAGTGGGAGGGGAAAAGCAGAAGAAGAATATCAGAGGAAGAAGTCTCATTTAAGAACACTATAAGTGAGCAGCGCTGCTTCATGTTTTCTAGTGTCATGTACTACACATAATTGACAATAGGAGCAATGCTAAGGCTACCACAGGGGGTATTTTCAGAGCAAATCAGTATCAAGAGTCAGTAGGCACAGAGGAAGAAGAATTGGGGTTGGGGAAGGGAAGCTAGGGCTCATGGTAATGGATATTCTTCTCACCTGAAGCACTATTTGATGGTCTGAGTTACAAAACTTATTCTCCACCATCATTCGCCTACCTGGAAATAACCATGCCCCAAATACCTCTCATCCAGGGTTTCTCAACCTCAACACCATTGACATTTTGGGCCAGATAATTATTTGTTGTGGAGGACTGTCTTGTGCACTGTAGGATGTTTAGCAGCATGCCTGACCTCTTCCCACTAGATGTCTGCAGCCCTGCTCTGTAGAGATAATCCAGACCTTGCCAAATGCCCCCTGGGGGCAAAATCTCCCCCAGCTAAGACCACTGCTGTAAGTTTATTGAAGCTCTCAAAAGATAGTCCTGGAGAAATGTCTTGGGTCCTGTTTCCTATACAGGAAGTTTACTGGGAGTGCTCCTGGAAACAGCACCTGAAGGGAGTGAAGGAAGCAAGAAACACTGAACATAGATGCAGTTTCAGTGAAGATGTCAATTGATCCCTTGGGGAGCTCTGGAGCCCTTTGTGGTTGTCCCAGATCCAGGCAAGGTGCTGAGTCCTCCTCCTACTCATTGAATAGGGCACAACCTTGTCAAGGCTCCCTTCCACAGAGGGCAGTGCCCCAGGAGAACTCAGCTATGAGCTGTGCTCCTGGCATCAGGAGAATGAGCTCCCCAGCCCTGAAAGGGGCTCTAAGCACAGCACCACAGTGCCCACTAACAGAAGAGAAGAGCTTCAAATATCTCAAAACCATGGTCATAAAGACTGAGCTTGGCTGCCTTTAGAATTAACTGCTAGAAGAAGGCCTCTATTTGGCAATCACAATGTTCTTTCATAATCCAGTGCTGTAACGGTCCGAGAAAATTAAGAGCTACTTCTGATCCCAATCATTTTTTAAATGGATCTAATTTGAATGCAGTTTTCGTAGATTCATAAGTTGATTTTTATAGGTTAGCATACAGATAAAACTCGCATAAAGCTGCCTTAAACCATGCTAACTAAAGCTCTTTTTCAAGAAAGTGTTTGAAGCCCCCTTGGAAATGGTCAGTGGGTACTGATTTGTTTTGTGAAGGAACAAAGTTGGAAAATTTCCTCTGACTCTCTGAGCCAAAGTGAGTGTTCCACAAGGTGACGGGACTGTTGCAAATCATTCCTGGCAAAATGCTTGCTGGGTTGGTTGTGACAGACTGGAACTTGCCCCTGTTACTATAATTTAGTCTCTTCTCCTGAAAACGTAATCTTTAAACAGCAACGGCACAGCACCAAATGCTCTGCCTTGCATGATCTCACTTAATTGAGACCATCTGAGGCACTGTTCTTAGTCCCATTTTACAGGGGAAAGCTGAGGCTGAGAGGGTTTATTTACACTAAGTCACCCAGTTAGCCTAGTAAGTGGCAAGGCTGGGACCCAGATCCTGGTGTGTCTGACTGCAGAGTACCACCTTTTGTTTCTTTATGTAAATATCCTGCATCATGGAATAGCTGGTTTTCTTTGTATGCAAGTCTCTAGACCCTGCAACTATTGAAGGAAGAAGTACCATAACAAGCACTGACTTCCGTTCACCAGCCAGACACATGCGCAGTCCTCAGCCACTCTCTTGAAATTTCACAAGAGGAGGAGCTATGAATATGCTCACAAAACACTTCCCCATATGTTTTCTCAGTCCGTACAACAACTCTCGGGGGTAGGGAATAGTGTCCTGACATCTTAGGTGATGAGAAAAGGGCCAGAGAAGGGACTTGGTCAGTCAGCTGCTAAGTGGTGCTGAGGTTTGTTTCCAAGCTCTGTTCTCTCAGCACCACCGGCAGTAGTTTCTGGACTCTCCCTTCAGGAGAACCCTTCCCAACTTGCGTTCTTTTTGGAGGTTGGCCAGACCTCCTCTTGTACCACTGGTCCCATGTTTGGAGATGTAGTGACTGCTTTGATCTGGCTGTTGTTTCTGTGGCACCTATAACTAAATAAATATATCAAACTAGAACAGGGTGTAAAATGTTTACTTTTGGCTTTACTCGGCACTAATAGCATAAATTGTGCAGTGGGAAGAAAGCCTAGAGAAGGATTTTATCTGAAGCCACACAGACCAGGTAATGGAGCATGAAATAGCAAACAGGCCTATCTGGGTTCTGTGCCCTTTCGCACATGCTGTGTTCTAACTGCAAAATGCAGGCAAAGTAACGCATTTGACTTTTCTTTGAGGTTGCAAATGATGAAGATTTTTCTCAGTGTTTTGAATTCTTGGAATTGAAAAGGAGCCGAAAAACTTTTAACAGAACTGTGATCGCACACAGAAATTGTCTCAATAAATAAGAGGAAGAGGGAAAATGGTGTGGCCTTGAAACTTAAAGATGTGAATGCTATCCACATATTTTATGTGAGTGTGTGTGTATGTTATCAGAGCTAACATTTATCGAGCACATACTATACCAGGCGTTGCTCAAACGAGCACTTTAAATGTATTCACTCATTTAATGCTCACAGTATCCTTTGAGTTTGGTGATATTATTTTCCCCATTACACAGGTGAGGAAATTAAAATCCAGAGGAAATAAATAACTTGCCCACAATCTCTCAGCTAGTAAGTAGCAAAGCAGGGATTTAAATCCAGATCTCCTGGCTCTAAAATCTACACTCTTAACCTCTATGCTAGACAGAGACAATTCTGTGCTAGGGAGAGGACTTGCTTCATGTACCTGCCTCATAGGCACATAACCTGTGCAAGGCAAAGGGCCCTGGGCTCAGAAGGGCCCACACTTGGTTTAGTGCCCTGCTGTCACTGTCTTCAAATTCTTAACAATTTTGAGCAAGGGACCCTACATTTCCATTTTGCACTAGACCCAAAACTTATGTAGTTGATTTTGGATAGGGAATACTTATTAACAAAATTATTTTTTAAAAACATTACTTCAGTTTATATTATCCTCTTTGATTATTTGGGATTAAAAAAACTGAATGCCTTTGTATCTGTCATTGGTACCCTTTGAATGTGCTTGAATTTGCACAAGTATCTTAGAAAAATTTAAGTTTAGAAAGATTTGTCTTTCCCCCAAAATCTGAATTCTAATTCACTAATTTGGTAATGGCTTCCCTCTCCCAGACACTAGTCTGTATTCAGCCATGGGCAAGGGCACATCATAGACAGGACCCAGACCACCTCTCCAGGTTAAAATTAGAGTCTTGGTTAAGGACTGATGAGGAAGGAATAGAAGGGTCTTCAAAGAACATTTTATCCAGATGGACAAAATGCAGGAACAATTTAGCAGTGGCGAGGGCTTTTTAAAAATTGGCCATTCCCGGGGCTTCCCTGGTGGCGCAGTGGTTGAGAGTCCGCCTGCCGATGCAGGGGACACGGGTTCATGCCCCGGTCTGGGAAGATTCCACATGCCGCGGAGCGGCTGGGCCCGTGAGCCATGGCCGCTGAGCCTGCGCGTCTGGAGCCTGTGCTCCGCAACGGGAGAGGCCACGACAGTGAGAGGCCTGCATACCGCAAAAAAAAAAAAAAAAAAAAAAAAAAAGGCCACTCCTTAGGAGGCCAGTGCTGTACGCAGTGTGTTCTTCTCCAGAGTCACTGGGTATGTTGTGTGTATGTGTTTGAAGGACTGAGGTGGTGCTCTGTTGTGTATGGACGTGAAGAAGTTATATATTTGACTAAAGGTGAAAGCCACCCTCAAAGAAAGCGATCATAGACTAACAGAGACTAGTATTTCAAGAAAAAGGTCAGAGGAAGCCAGTAATTTTTTTAAGAAAATTTTTTAAAGAAATTTTTAGAATGTATTTGTTGACTGACTTAAGAATTTAGATACGAAGACTCCTTGTGAAAAAATGAGTAGGTAGGTGATAAGAAGTCCAAATGAACTAGCTGACTCTTTATTGTTATTTTTGAACCGTAATACATAAAAACTTCACCAGACCTAAAGTGAAATACAGAGAAAATTACGTCTCCTTCCCTCCCTGTTCCTTACCCCCAATCTGATCCCTTTCCTGAGGGTAATCCCAGTTACTTGTTTCTTGTGAATCTGTCCAGGCATATTAGGGCCAGCTGGGTCTTTGTTAAAAAAAAGAAAAGAAGATAAAAATAAAGTAGAGAGAAAGAAACTATGTACTTAACCTGGAAAATCTGAGACATAATTGGTATTCTCAAAATAAGTGGAATCTAGGGCTAATAGCTAAGATGTATAAATAGTGAAGGGTTGAAGTCAAAATACGCAAGAATTTAAATGTTTTCCTTTTTTAAAACGGAAAGAAAATGATGAAAGGAGTCACGTCAAAAAAGATAGGGAGTGTTAAGGTTTTTTTACATTCACCCAAATCCCAAAATATGTTGAGTAAGGACTTCCCTGGCTGTCCAGTGGTTAAGACTCCGTGCTTCCAATGCAGGGGGTGTGGGTTGGATCCCTGGGTGGGGAATTAAGATCCCACATACCACGCAGCCAAAATATATATATATATATATATATATATATATATATATATATATATGTTGAGTGAGAATTAAGAAGTAGCTGAACTTCTATCAAGTTAACCTGAATTCGAACACATGCTAGTGAAAAGAAAGCTTGATGCATTTCTTTTTCAATTGTACGAATACTCATTGAGCATCTGCAGTGTTCTGAGCACTTTTCTGAGGTACCCAGGAGGATGCAGAGGAATAGACACAACCCCTGATGGAGACAGACGTGGAAACACAAAGCAGTAACAGTTGTTAACATCTAGTAGCCACCATACCAAGTTATGCCTTATCTCATTTAACTCTCACCAAAACTTCAATGAGGCCATTGAGGCTTAGAAGCCACATGGGTAGTAAATACTGGAGGTGGATTTTATTACAGCAACAAGGTATAACTACCCATAGAAGTAAGTGATCTGAAGATACAGAGGAGGGGCCATTCCAAAGTGGGGAGGGGTAATTATTGTACTAATTTGGTTGGTTAGTTTTAACTTGGGAGTATATATAAGAATTTTCTCCTTATGCACTCACTCCCATACCCCGCCTTATTTCTTCTAAATTACACCCCTGCCACTTCCTTCCTCCACCCTCCAAAATAATAACTTTCTAAACTCAGAGAAAGGAGGAAGAGATTTGTGTACCCTAGAACAAAATAGGTCTAGGTTTGTTTTCTAAACACCTTTTATTTGTTGTTATTTTTTTACAGCTTCATTATCTTCGGGACATTGATTAAAAATGTCCCAATTTTACATTGTTATTAATATGTAAATTTGTGTATATTTTATATATGTATACACACACGCGTAAACACACAAAGTAATGTGTTCCTTTAACTTGTTGTTTTTGGTGAAAAACAGTGTTAAACAGTCAAATCTGGAGATTTTGAGTGACATAAAACTGGAAACAAACCAATATTGTGCTTTTACATGAATATGAAAGAGGTTTCATCTGCACCTAACGTAGGACCATGCCAGAGGGGAAGATAGAGAAGTAACACAGCTCACCTCTGATGACTTAGAACAAGAGTCTCCAGGGAGGCTAAGGAGATCATTGAGTTCCTGATGGAAAGATAGTTTGGGAAATAAAGTTCTAAGATTCCATATAATTTTCTCTCTGAAATTTTTCAGATGATAAGACTCATTCATGTGTTTTCATAAATTTGATCCAGAGTCCATTTTTTTCTACATGATATTTGGTCTACACAGTAGAATTTGTTGTTGGATCCCTACCAAAGCATTAGAATTCCTTTGATAGGAGATATGGCAGATTTCTGCATTCAATTCTTACTCAAAATCAAAGGCAGGGGAAAAAACCTCCTAAATAAAAAGAGTTCAGCCAACAAAAGATACAGAATAACCTTTCAGCCATGAAAAATGGTGGATAGTCTGGGACTTAACGACAGTTAGGACATTTTCCCTTCATAGCACAAGCTTGTGTGGAAGTAACCAACGTTATCTAAATGGTATCTTAGAATACTAACTGTTTCTGCTTATTCAAATTATTTTTGTAGAAACAAAAGTTTGAAATTCAAACCAGGTAATTCTCACTCATTCAGTAAAAAATTTTAATTTCATTTTAATTGTATAAGAAATATTATTATACAATGTTTTAAATATAAGAATTAAAAAAAAATAAGTCAAAACAAATTGAAAAGGGAACCACGATTAACATTTTGGTGTGTATCTTTCCAAATGTTCTTCTCATCATTAGAGAACAAAACAACATATATGTGTGTGTGTGTATATATATATATCATACATTTTATTTTTACAAAAATAGATGACCACAGAAATTATGTCAACTCATATCTCTGCAATATCAGTTTGAGTATCTGCATAATATTATTATAATGTACAAACCATAATTTGTTAAACTGGCCATGTTTAGACATTTTTCCCACTTTATCACTATTATTTATTTTGCTAGTATTTAAGTTGCAATGTAACTGGTCTTAACACATCTTCCTAATTATTTTCTTGAAATATATTCCTGTCAGTGGGATTGCTAATTAAAAGGATATACTCATTTCTAAGACCTTTGGCCTGTTTTGCCAAATTTATCTCCATTTATGCAGTCAGTAAGTATACACTGAGTGCCTGCTGTGTATTCAGTTCCATACCAGAGTCTGGGTTACAGCAGGGAGTGAAATAGGAATAGTACTCGCCTTTACAGAATTTACAATCTAGACAGAGAGCAGAGTTAAGCAAACACCTACCTATAATAAATCTTGAGGGAAAAGAAGAGAGCACCAAGAGAAAACCTACCCTAGGCAGGGCTGGAGGATGCATGCCAAGGAAGTAACACTGTTGACGCTGCTGCTGAGACCTGAAGGCGGGAGTGGAGGGAAAAGCATTCGGACAGAGGGACCAGCCAGGTGTCAGGCCCAGAGACAAGAGCTCCACGAAGGAGCTGGAAGAAGCCGTGGTTGGAGCGCAGTGACTGGGAGGGAGGGAGCCTTGGCAGGGGCCATCCTAATTGCCAAGAAAGCTATCATTGAAGGGTTTTCAGCAGAAGACTCACATGGCCTGATTTATGTTTTTTAAAAGATTCCCTCTGGCTTCTATAAGCAACATAAGTCACAAGACCGCTTAGGAGATTAATTCAGTTGCCCAGAAGGTCAGTGATGGTGTCTTGGAAAGAGGCAGTGGCAGAAGACATGGAAGGACTTAAGATATATTTGGAGGCATATCCATAGGCAGTGGGGGCTCAAGCACACAAGAGGGACCATTTTCCTGGACCCTCATGATACTATACTGTTTTTTATAAAAAAAATTAATTAGTAAAATAAATACGTATAATAATAGTGATAAAATAATTTAAATAGAATTTCAATGTTGCTTCCATTTGTATTGTGTTGATTATTAACCCTTGAACATTTTTTACCTGTTTATGGCAATTTGCATTTATTCTTTTGTGCCCTGCCTAAAGGGTTTTTTGTCCCCTTTGCTACTAGTTCTTTTTCTTGTTGCTTATGTATTTGTTTCCTAGGGCTGTCATAACAAAATACTACAAACTAGGTGGCTTAAGCAACAGCAATTTATTCTCTCATAGTCTGGAGACTAAAGTCCAAGGTGTTGGCAGGACTATACTCCTTCCAAAGCCTCCAGGAGAAGATCCCTCTTGCCTCTTCCAGGTTCTGGCAGCCCAGGTGTTCCTCAGCTTGTAGATGTATCACTTCAATCTCTTCTTCCATCTCCACAGGAGTTTCTCCCTGTATGTCTGTCTATATCTCCTCACCCATAAGGACACCAGTCATACTGGATTTACAGACTGCCCTATCCTAATAGGACCTCATCTTAACTAATTACATCAGCAGTGACCCTGTTTCCAAATAAGGCCACACTCTAAGGTACTGGAGGTTAGGACTTCAACATATCTTTCTGGGGGACACAGTTCAACCCGTAACAACTCATAGGAGATCTTCACAGGCTGCAAATATTTTTCTCAGTTTGTCATTTGCCTTTTTATCTATTTTATGATATTTGGGATATATAGGTGGTTTAAATTTTATTTTATGATTTAGTCTATCAATTTTTCTTTTATTCAGTAAATACCTGTTGAGTGCCTACTGTTTACCTGATGCTATTCTAAATGCCCTCCATCCAAAGATGAATGAGAGTGGGTCCCTTACCCCTGTGTGCTCACAGTCTAGGAGGCAGACATGCAAACAAATATAATTCAGTATGACCACCACTGCAATGATAGAGATTTGAACTATGTAGAGAGTGGCAAAAATGAGGAAATATCCAGCTGAGTTTGGGTAGCTGGGGAACCTGCACGGAGGAGGTCATTAGGTAGCAGTTAAGGAATACCAAATTTCACTAATTATGCCTCAACCAGTAAGGTTTCTGGCCAGCTGTGTATAGAGTAGCCTATTCAAAGTGTGCCCCATGGATATTAGCTTGGTGCTTTGTGATAGCCTGGAGGGGTGGGATAGGGAGAGTGGGAGGGAGGGAGACGCAAGAGAGAAGACATATGGGGACATATGTATATGTATAACTGATTCACTTTGTTATAAAGCAGAAACTAACACACCATTGTAAAGCAATTATACCCCAATAAAGATGTTAAAATATATATATATATAAGAAATTAAAAAATAAATAAAAATAAATACGAAAAACAAAAAAACAAAGTGTGCCCCATGGACCACAGCAGCAGTGTTACCTGGGAGCATGTTAGAAATGCAGGATCTCAGGCCCCACCCCAGCCCTACTGAATCAAAATCTGCATTTAAACATCCTTGCATGCTTTGTATACAAAAAGCATGAAACATGAAAGTTTGAGAAGCACTGCCCTATTCTTTGGAAGTTACTTTTTTCAGGTTCAGTCACAGGCCTCTGTCTGCAGTCGTAAGGACATAATTAGAAACTACCTTAGAAGCCTTGTAGAGCAAAGGCAAACCTTTAAACTCTTCCCATGTGTATGTCAGGAGGCTGATTGGTACATCAAATGAGCAGCCTTCACCAAATAGCTCCATAATCCATGGGAAAAGAGACCCAGTTTGCACTTTTTCAGGGTAAGCACGGTGGAAGCCAAGGGGACGATTTGCTCTAGGGATGACCCTGGCATGACCCTGTGATTCAGACTGAAGATAAGCTTCCAAATCCATGCCCTGGATCAGCTGTTCAAAAGGGATTTGTCTCCTTGGTTATAATTGGTCTCCCGCTTGTATTTTGAGCAGGTGGTTCAGGGAAAAGGGAAACTTCGTTTTATTTGTTTAAGCAGTCGAATAAAGGAAATGTCTCTTTGGGAAAAGAGAGAGACAGGAGTGGTTTCTGGTGTGGTAACTGGGCAGAGTAAGCAGGAGGAGGTGGAGGAGCAAGTGATGGGGAGAGGAGTGCTCTCTCACTGAAGTGTAACAGCTGCTGGGTCACTCAGAAGCCAAGTTCAATTCTGTAATGAACAGGAAGGGACACAAGGTAGATGACTAGGTTGCAGGTATCAGATACCACAGTCTCCAGATAGAAAATATTCCTTAGGAAACATCAGCATGTCTGAAGCCAGCCTCCTGGCACTCTGCAGGGTGCACGCGACCTGCCCACACAACCTCTCCCTCGCTTAACTCAGTTACGGTTTTTAGTAGAACAAAGACTAGAGTCCATCTTAAAATATGCTGAAAGATGTAACGGAAGCATTCGACGCACACAATCACCAGGCCACTTTTTACTGCCTGCCTGATATGCATTCTGTCCACCAAGAACTTGCCATTGATTTTAGAGGAAACTTAGGGGAATTCATTTCCACTCAACAAATAAATATTGAGACTTGCTGCCTGCAATTTACTGTGCAGGTTAGGATCACCATGTGCAGTTGGACAGATAGACACTGCTTCACTCCAGGCACCTTTAGAGTTGTGTGCCACACAATCCAGACCAACACACACCGCTGCGACCTGGGGAAAAACAAAGGTGATTAAGACAAGGTGCCTATATTTAAGGACTTATGATTTGATATAAGATTAAAGAGCTAGGAAAATACATCTAGGAGAAAGCCTCAAATTTCTTATGACCTATGAAAATGGCAGCTAGAAACTTTAAAATCCATTCATCTTCATAAAATGTGCATAAAAGTTATTTTGAGTTTCATGGGCTATTTATTGAATGTTTTAGTTGGACATTTCAAGCTTCTGTTATTTTTGAATTGCCTGTTCGTTTAAAATGTATAATCTAGACCTTTTTTTTTTTGCGGTACACGGGCCTCTCACTGCTGCGGCCACTCCCGTTGTGGAGCACAGGCTCCAAGACATGCAGGCTCAGCGGCCATGGCTCACGGGCCCAGCCGCTCCGTGGCATGTGGGATCCTCCTGGATCGGGGCACGAACCCGTGCCCCCTGCATCGGCAGGCGGACTCTCAACCACTGCACCACCAGGGAAGCCCTAATCTAGACTTTTATGACTGTTTTTAGCTTTCTTGTGAATAAGTGAGATTTTTTTAAGGCAGTGCTAGGACAATGGGAGTATGGAATGCTTTGCCATGCAGAACGTCACAGACAGCAGCCACCTGAAGGGAGAAGCTCACTTTGTTTTCATATTTCTTTTTCTAATTCCGTCTAATAATGATCAACTTAAATGTCTAGTCTATGGGCATACAGATCTTGAAGCCACACATTTTAGGAGTTTGAAAGGTGTTAGATCGTTGTGAGTATAAACTTATTTCTAAAATATTTTAAATTTTTATTCTTAAAAATATCATATGCCCCTATTGTACACCATGTACAAAAATTAATTAAATGTGGATCATAGACCTAAATATGAGTTAAAACTATAAAACTTTCGAGAAGAAAACATAGGCATAAATCTTAGTGACCTTAGATTGGGCAATGGTTTCTTAGAGATGATCCCTAAAGCAGAAGTGACAAAAGAAAAATAAATCAATTGGACTTCATTAAAATTAAAGATGTTTGGGCTTCCCTGGTGGCACAGTGGTTGAGAGTCCGCCTGCCGATGCAGGGGACACGGGTTCATGCCCTGGTCCAGGAAGATCCCACATGCCGCGGAGCGCCTGGGCCCGTGAGCCATGGCCGCTGAGCCTGCGCGTCCGGAGCCTGTGCTCTGCAATGGGAGAGGCCACAGCAGTGAGAGGCCCGCATACCGCAAAAAAAAAAAAAAAAAAAAAAGATTAAACATAGAGTTACCGTTTGAGCCATTCCACTCCTACGTATATACTCAAGAGAACTAAAGTATACTTTCACACAAAAACTTGTACACAAATGTTTGTAGCAGCATTATTCATAATATCCAAGAAACGGAAACAAGCTACACGTCCATCAACTGATAAAATTGATAAAATGTACTATATCCATACGATGAAATACTATTTGGCCATAAAAATGAATGAAGAATTGATACATGCTACAACATAGATGAACCTTGTAAACATTATGTTCAGTGCAAGAAGCTAGACATAAAAAGCCACATATTGTATGATTCCATTTCTATGAAATGTCCAGAATTGGCAAATCTGTAGAGAAAGAAAGTAGATTTAGTGATTGCCAGAGACTAGAGAGAGAGGTGAAGGGGAAATTGCTAATGGGCACTAGGTCTTTTGGGGTGATAAAAATGTTCTATAATCAGGTAGTGGTGATAATTGCACAACCATGTGAATAGACTGAAAAACATTGAATTGTACGCTTTATCTTTTTATTTTTCTTCCAGTTTTATTGAGATATAGTTGACATATAACACTCTATAAGTTTAAGGTATACAGTATACTGACTTGACTTACATATGTCATGAAAACATGACCACAATAAGTCTAGTGAACATTTATCATCTCATATAGATACAAAATAAAAGAAACACATTTTTTCCTTGTGATGAGAAATTTCAGAATCCACACTCTTAACAAGTTTCATATATAACAAAAAGTGTTAATTATATTTATTCATATTATAATTGTATACTTTAAAGGGATGAATTTTATGTTATGTGAATAATATCTCAGTAAAGCTGTTATTTTAAAAAATGTATGTCCATTTCAGAAAAGGAAAGAACAGGATGGGAAGAATTCACCTCAAATTCTAACATACAAAAATTCTCCTGCAAATATTCTTTTTCAGAAAGATGAAAAAACTAAAAAGAATGCATAATTTGTCAATTTATAGTTCAAAAATGACTAGATACGCCACAAACAACTCACGCCAAGTGAATTCTATGTGGAAAAGACCCTGAGGGCTCTTGCATGAAGCTTCAGTACACCCTCTAAAATGAGGCTTCTATAAAAGGTGTGCTTACCCACTGAAAAATGTAGGAATACAGAATCATGATATCTACAACCTACTCTCAAACTGTTCAGCAATAATAATGACAACAATAAGTGTAAACATATAGAGACAGATAAAGAAAACATGGTAATGATAATTGATGAATCTAAGTTGAGGGTATATAGTAGCTCATTATACAATTCATGCAAGTTTCCTCTAAATTTGAGTTTTGTTTTCAGAATAAAATGTTAGAAAATAATAAGGTGGATTAAATACAGCAACTCTCATTTTGGGGGCCTAACACAAGATCTCTAAAATTTACTATGTGCATTCACCTGTTATTTGAAAAATTAGATGGAGTGGTGGCAAAGGGCAGTAAAAATAATGTCCCCACTCCACCCCCACCTTCCCAGTCGTGGTTTGTGATGTGGGTTTCTTGGTGACAGGTGGCATTTGAGGAAGAAAACATATCCTACCCCAACCAGTAACTTAAGAGCATCCCAGTCCTCACTCTTAGCTGGTCAAGGTACCAGTTTGGAGTACTGTCATATGTGCTTTCATCTGGGTTTCTTCTTCTGCTCCTTTATTCCAAAATTATTTTTAAGTGGTTAATCTGTGTTATAAAACATGTATTTCTATACGCATAAGAAAAGGATACCCACTAAAGTGGCAAGGGAAGGAGTGGACAGAGGTAAGAAGGGATTTCCACTTTTTACTTCATATATTTACATGTATCTGTATTGTTTTAATTTGCTGTAGTGTTCATCATGAGCAGGTACTATTATAATTAAAAACCACTGCTCAAGTTTCTGGGATGAAATTACATGATCTCAATAGTTTGCTCTAAAATATTTCAGCAAAGAATAAAAGGAAAAAGAAAAGTAAATGTGGCAAGATCTTGATAATTGTTGAATCTGGGGTGTGGGCATATGACCATACTGTACTCTCTACTTCTGTATATATTTAAATTTTTTATAATAAATAGTTTTAAAAAGACCACTGTGAAAAAATAATATTTTTTTAAGAGCAGGAGAATGAGGAAGAAGAAGAAAGTAACACCCATCCCACTAAACTATATGAAAATTAACTTTGTCTTCTTTTTGAAAAATATTTAAGGGTATTGGAAAATGCTTACCCTGGGTCAGGGACTGGAAAATGTTTTCTATAAAGGGCTGGATAGTAAATATTTTAGACTTTACAGGGTTATAGTCTCTGCTTTAACTACTCAGTTCTACTATTGTGCTCTAAAAACAGCCATAGACAACATGCAGCTGTGTTCCAATCAAACTTTATTATGGACACTGAATTTGAATTGCATATAATTTTCACGTCACAAAATGTTATTCTTTTGATTTTTTTCAACAATTAAAAAATGTAAAACCATTCTTAACCTGTAGGCCAAACAAAAACAAGCTATGGGCTAGATTTGGCCGCCAGGCCATATTTTGCCAAACCCAGCTCTATATTGTCTGAAAACCCTTACCTTATTATATATACAATGCAAAAGTGTATACATAACTTTTGTCAAAAAATACTAGGCGGGGTTAAGCCAAAATGTGAATAGTGACTATGTTTGGGTGATAGACTTATAGGTGATTTTTATTTTCTTTGTTTTATTCTTCAGCATCTTCCAAATTTTTACAATAAGTATATATTTCTCGTAAATGATGTTTTTAAAACAATAATTTCACTGACCGTGACAAGAGAGACAGAAAGATATAACACGGAGTTTAAGCTCCTGCCCATCTGTCCTGAATGTCTTCTGGAGTCCAAATCGAATTAAAAAACTTCTGAAGATTTCCTTCCTGTTCTGGGATTCGGCCTCCTCACACAATCAAATGCCTGTAACATAATTCCCTTCAATTTGGAAAGCAGTCCTCTCTCTTGCTTCACTATGAAAGTAAATTTCGGAAATTAAGTCTTGTAGGCTGAGGGGCCTCGTCCTCCGTTTGGGCAAATGTGATTAGCAATCGCATCTGGTGTTCAGGGAACCAGGCGGTCTTGCTACTCTCAAACCAGCCTGGAAATGTGAAACACAGTAGAAAAAAATGCCCTTCGAAAGGCCACAAGGGGGCAGAGAACCTGCAGCCCAAAGAAAAAGCAGGCTTGGCCCCAGAGAGAACATACTCTTGTAAATTGCCCCAATTATCTAAATCCCTTTCAGAAACCAAATTAAGAATAGTATACAGACTTTGATTTGTTCACATGAAATGGTAATTCACAAAATTGAGTGTGCCTTTAACTAGGGTCTTTCAAAAAGGCCAAGCCAATTTTTTTTTTTTCTCATGGTCCAGGGTAAAGCTTCTGGAAAATTTATACATTTTCCTCCCTGAACAGGGAGATTTGTTCTACCTCACAAGCAACCATTGCTTTAAAAAGATCATCTTTTTCATTTCTTCATATGTAGCAAAAATCAACCAAGTCAAACTTAAGTGGAAAAAAATTCCCATTTCTACAACTCCCCCCTTGCCTAAAATCTAGTAATCAAATGAAGTACAAGGGGTATAGACAAAGGAACCACAACTAAATCTGTTTAACCATATAAGTTATTCTAATAAAGTGTCCTAATACAATTTCCTAAGTATGATATTGTGATTTACAATAAGAAATATATATATTTGGTCTCGGTCCCTTATATCTGGCACAGAGCTCCTAAAATCCTTAGACTTTCTTGAAGAGAGTGGTTAAGGTGTCTTTTGTTATGTTAATGAGTGGCTTTTGGGAAACCGCAGAGGATGGGGGCTGGTAACCAGTGGAGCCAATAGAAAGTAAGATATTTCTCTGAGTTCTGTGAGCCACTTTAGCAAATTAAGTGAACTCAACAAGGGGGTCCTTGGAACCTCAGTCTATCCGGTCAGTCAGAAGCACAAGTGAGAACCTGGGCTTGTGACTGGGGTCTGGAGTGGGGACGGAGAGGCACTCTTGTAGGGCTGAGCACTTAACCTGTGAGATCTGGCTATCTCTGGGCATGTCAGGCTTGAGCTATGGGACACCCAGCTGAGGTTGTGGGGAATTGCTTGCTGTGGGGAAAAAAATCCTACACATTTGCTGACCAAAAGTGAAGGGTTCTGTGTGAGAAGCAAAGGGACACACAGGTGGAAAACTGTGTTTTTCTAAAATACTAATTCACAAATTTAGAAGAAATAAAAATTTAGGAAATAAGAAACAGCTAATGGTAACTATACCTAACATTTATTCAGTGCTAAGTGCCACGTATTATGACAAGCACTTTTCACATGTTAAGTAATAGCCATGAACTTGGGTGTAGATAGAACTATTATTTCCTTTATTGTAAATGCAAAATCTCATCTACCTGTTTCTTACCTAGACATACAAAAATTCAGGCCTGCTTATCAGCACACTCCACTCTCTTGCAAGTTTCCCACTGAAAGAGGAAGACTGTGTAAGCTTTCTTATATTGACAAACATACTTTTTTTTTTGAATTTCTGAATTTTATTTTATTTCTTATACAGCAGGTTCTTATTAGTTATCTGTTTTATACATATTAGTGTATATATGTCAATCCCAATCTCCCAATTCATCCCACCACCACCATCCCCCGCTGCTTTCCCCCCTTGGTGTCCATAAGTTTGTTCTCTACATCTGTGTCTCAATTTCTGCCCTGCAGACCAGTTCATCTGTACCATTTTTCTAGATTCCATATATATGCGTTAATATACGATATTTGTTTTTCTCTTTCTGACTTCCTTCACTCTGTATGACAGTCTCTAGATCCATCCACATCTCAACAAATGACCCAATTTCATTCCTTTTTATGGCTGAGTAATATTCCATTGTATATATGTACCATATCTTCTTTATCCATTCATCTGTCGATGGGTGTTTAATTGCTTCCATGACCTGGCTATTGTAAATAGTGCTGCAATGAACATTGGGGTGCATGTGTCATTTTGAATTATGGTTTTCTCTGGGTATATGCCCAGTAGTGGGATTGCTGGGTCATATGGTAATTCTATTTTTAGTTTTTTAAGGAACCTCCATACTGTTCTCCATAGTGGCTATATCAATTTACATTCCCCCTAGCAGTGCAAGAGGGTTCCCTTTTCTCCACACCCTCTCCAGCATTTGTTGTTTGTAAATTTTCTGATGATGCCCATTCTAACTGGTGTGAGGTGATACCTCATTGTAGTTTTGATTTGCATTTCTCTAATAATTAGTGATGTTGAGCAGCTTTTCATGTGCTTCCTGGCCATGTGTATGTCTTCTTTGGAGAAATGTCTATTTAGGTCTTCTGCCCATTTTTTGGATTGGGTTGTTTGTTTTTTTAATATTGAGCTGCATGAGCTCTTTATACATTTTGGAGATTAATCCTTTGTCCATTGATTCATTTGCAAATATTTTCTCCCATTCTGAGGGTTGTCTTTTCATCTTGTTTATGGTTTCCTTTGCTGTGCAAAAGCTTTTAAGTTTCGTTAGGTCCCATTTGTTTATTTTTGCTTTTATTTCCATTACTCTAGGAGGTGGGTCAAAAAAGATCTTGCAGTGATTTATGTCAAAGAATGTTCTTCCTATGTTTTCCTCTAAGAGTTTTATAGTGTCTGGAATTACACTTAGGTCTTTAATCCATTTTGAGATTATTTTTGTGTATGGTGTTAGGGAGTTTTCTAATTTCATTCCTTTACATGTAGCTGTCCAGTTTTCCCAGCACCACTTATTGAAGAGACTGTCTTTTCTCCATTGTATATCCTTGCCTCCTTTGTCATAGATTAGTTGACCATAGGTGTGTGGGTTTATCTCTGGGCTTTCTATCCTGTTTCATTGACCTATATTTCTGTTTTTGTGCCAGTACCATATTGTCTCGATTATTGTAGCTTTGTAATATATTCTGAAGTCAGGGAGTCTGATTTCTCCAGCTCCATTTTTTTCCCTCAAGACTGCGTTGGCTATTTGGGGTCTTTTGTGTCTCCATACAAATTTTAAGATTTTTGTTCTAGTTCTGTAAAAAATGCCATTGGTAATTTGATAGGGATTGCATTGAATCTGTAGATTGCTTTGGGTAGTATAGTCATTTTCACAATATTGATTCTTCCAATCCAAGAACATGGTATATCTCTCCATCTGTTTGTATCATCTTTAATTTCTTTCATCAGTGTCTTATAGTTTTCTGCGTACAAGTCTTTTATCTCCCTAGGTAGGTTTATTCCTAGGTATTTTATTCTTTTTGTTGCAATGGTAAATGGGAGTGTTTCCTTAATTCCTCTTTCAAATTTTTCATCATTAGTGTATAGGAATGCAAGAGATTTCTGTGCATAAATTTTGTATCCTGCAACTTTACCAAATTCATTGGTTAGCTCTAGTAGTTTTCTGGTGGCATCTTTAGGATTCTCTATGTATTGTATCATGTCATCTGCAAACAGTGACAGTTTTACTTCTCCTTTTCCAATTTGAATTCCTTTTATTTCTTTTTCTTCTCTGATTGCAGTGGCTAGGACTTCCAAAACTATGTTGAATAATAGTGGCAAGAGTGGGCATCCTTGTCTTGTTCCTGATCTTAGAAGAAATGCTTTCACTTTTTCACCATTGAGAATGATGTTTGCTGTGGGTTTGTCGTACATGGCCTTTATTATAACAAACATAATTCTTCATAAATATGAACAACGTAGGATCACAACAAAAGAACATAAGACTTGAAATCACCTCTACCTCCAGCTGTGCCCCATGTGTGCCTTCCCATCACAGAAAAACTCCTTGAAAATTTCTCTACTTGCTGTCTCTAATTTCTCTTCCCCATTCTCTCTCCTTTTAATTTAAAAAAATTTTAATTGTTATAAATGCACATAACAAAATTTACCATCTTTATCATTTTAAATGTACAATCCAGTAGTGTTAAGTATATTCAGTATTGTGTAGCCAATCTCCAGACCTTTTTCATCTTCCCAAACTGAAACTCATACACATGAAACAACTCCTCATTTTCCCTGCCCCCAGCCCTTGGCTACCACCATTCTACCTTCTCTCTCTTTGAGTTTGATTATTCTTTTTTTTTTAATTTTCTCTCCTCTACTTATTTATTTAATTTTTTTTTGGCCATGCTGTGCAGCTTGTGGGATCTTAGTTCCCCAACCACGGATCAAACCCCGGCCCCAGTAGTGAAAGCGCTGAGTCCCAACCACTGGACCGCCAGGGAATTCCCAAGTTTGATTATTCTTGATACCTCATACAAGTGGAATCATGCAATATTTGTGTTTTTGTGACTGACTTATTTAACTTATCATTTCATTAAGGTTCATCCATGTAGTAGCATATGACAGAATTACCTTCTTTTTTAAGGCTGAATGATATTCCACTGTGTGTGTGTTTATCCATTCAGTCATGATGGACATTTGCATTTTAACAAGCCCTGCAGGCTAAATTTTGAGGTCCATTGCTCTAAAGGTTCCAATTAGATTTTCTCTTGTTTCTTTTTTAGGCTCTTCTCCTGAAAAACTCCCACGAGTGGGACTCTGGTAATGAAAATGTTAGGAGCCAGAACCAAGTTATCTGTTTGGTGAGTCAGTTGTAGATGTTTGTATTTTGGGAACTATATGCATATTTTGAATAATTAAGCTAAAAAGGAGAAGGAAAACCCTTGAGCTCAGATTTTACTCCAAAGTTAGTTTCCTTCATGTTATTGAATGCTTTGGACTGCCTCCCTGTGAAAGAGAGATTCTTATATAAAACTTTCTCCACAAAAGATTTTCTCTAAGTTACGTTCTTTCTATGGGGCCTCCTGCACAAAATAAATTTCGAAATTGTTTTGCAACAATACTGATGTCAGCAATAATAGCCTCTTTTGTTTTATACTAAAAGGAAGTTTTTGGAGACTTGTTTAGAATTGTAATATATCTACTGCAAAGATCCACTTTTGTAGACATAAACTTATGATGTCTGGTGCTGCCAGAAAGATAAATGTGTATGTATGAAAACAATAAACTTAATAATATCAGGCAAAAATAAGACTAAAAATGTCTTCCAGGGCTTCCCTGGTGGCACAGTGGTTGAGAGTCTGCCGGCCGATGCAGGGGACACGGGTTCGTGCCCCGGTCCGGGAAGATCCCATATGCCGCGGAGCGGCTGGGCCCATGAGCCATGGCCGCTGGGCCTGCGCGTCCAGAGCCTGTGCTCCGCAACAGGAGAGGCCACAACAGTGAGAGGCCCGCGTACAGAAAAAAAAAAAAAAAGTCTTCCAAAGAATCCTAAACATTTGCAAAAGTGTGAGTTATCCTTTGTGATAACTCCTGCCAAATTATGTTAAGTTGTGATTTTCTGAAAGGTTGTTTGGAAAAATGTGTGCTCCAAGGAAATAAATTAGTATGAAAAGACAGAAGACAGATGAAAGTGTTTTCTGTATCTAGAGGTTATGTATAATGAGCAGTGATAGAAGAGAAAGACAGTAAAACTCCTCCAACAACATGATGGTAAATCCCAGCAAAATTTTTCTAGTCCCTCAAGTTGAAACAAATCAAAATACGCCAGTAAATTGGCCTTAAGTCACGTGTGATATATTAGGTGCTGAAGTGAAGTAACTGGTGATATGGCTGCCTTAATCTGATATAAATTAAAATCCTCCTCACTTTTCTTTAGAAATGGAATTATTTTCTTGCCTATTATTTTTCAATTACTCTTTGCTCTTCACTTTGAGGTCTCAGCTTCCTGTTTTTTTTTTTTTTTGAATGCAAATAGCTGGCATTTACTGGGCCATTGCCCTGGGCCAGACACTACACTGAGGATTGCTTTCACTATTTCATTCAGTTCTCCCAATGGTCTTGTGAAGTGGGAGGTGATGCCCTCTTGGCAGATGAGGGACTGGAAGATAGAGTAGGAAACTTGCCCAAGGTCTTACTGTGGTAACTGGTATAACCACTAGCAGGAAGCAAAAAGTGATCTGTCTTAATTATGGTTAATGTTCCTAACCAACTTTTTAAAAACAAAGCCAAAACAAACAAAATACCAGATCCCTAATCTAGAGATGAACTGTCTGGGAAGTACTTGCAGAGATGAAGTCAAGTCATAAAGGGAGATTTTAATTAAATTAAGGGGATCAAGTTGTTTGTAAAGAACACTGTGATTCTCAGGAAACCACAGGAAGGGCGGGTTCCTCACAGAGAGAGAGAGGAGGAGGGAGGATTTTTCCTCCATGTAATAACCATGAGCTGCACAAGCCCTTAGAGCAGTGGTTCTCAAAGTGCAGTCCCTGGAACAGCAGCACCAGCTACCTCTGAGAGCTTGTTAGAAAGGAAAACAAATGTAATTCATTTGTAGTGAATTACAAACTCTGGAGTGAGGCCCAGCAACCTGCATTTTAACAAGCCCTCCAGATGATTCTGATGCAAGTTCCAGTTTGAGAACCACTGCTTTAGAGTTTATTTTATCAACTGCTAGGAACCCTGATCAATAGAACTTATTACAAACAAGATTAACAAGTTTAAATTTTTTTTTTTAAGATGTTGGGGGTAGGAGTTTATTAATTAATTTATTTATTTTTGCTGTGTTGGATCTTCGTTTCTGTGCTAGGGCTTTCTCTAGTTGTAGCAAGCGGGGGCCACTCTTCATCGCAGTGCACGGGCCTTTCACTGTCGCGGCCTCTCTTGCTGCGGAGCACAGGCTGCAGACGCGCAGGCTCAGTAGTTGTGGCTCACGGGCCTAGTTGCTCCGCGGCATGTGGGATCCTCCCAGACCAGGGCTCGAACCCGTGTCCCCTGTGTTAGCAGGCAGATTCTCAACCACTGCGCCACCAGGGAAACCCCAAGCAAGTTTAAATTTTGGACCTGTTTACATGGCACATTTAATCTTAACAAATTTAAGAATGTTCATCCAATTCAGCCAAGTGCTTTGCAACCAATACCTAACCTAATGCTTTAATCCACTAGGTTTAAAATAACAGTTTCAAGCATTCAGGAACTTACTATGTGTCACGTGCTTTTCTAAGTATCTTAAATTGATTAATTCATTTAGTTTTCATAACAATCTAT
This sequence comes from Delphinapterus leucas, assembly GCF_059928025.1. Classification (NCBI taxonomy): domain Eukaryota; kingdom Metazoa; phylum Chordata; class Mammalia; order Artiodactyla; family Monodontidae; genus Delphinapterus; species Delphinapterus leucas. Next base: position 47,785,465 of record NC_143137.1, read on the forward strand.
AAGATGTGTGCTATTCATTTAGTTTTTATAACAATCTGTAAGATGTGTGCTATTCTGACTCTCTTTTATTTATTTATTTATTTATTGCGGTACGCGGGCCTCTCACTGTTGTGGCCTCTCCCACTGCGGAGCATAGGCTCTGGACGCGCAGGCTCAGCGGCCATGGCTCACGGGCCCAGACGCTCCGTGGCATGTGGGATCTTCCCGGACCAGGGCATGAACCCATGTCCCCTGCATCGGCAGGCAGACTCTCAACCACTGCGGCACCAGGGAAGCCCCCTGACTCTCTTTTTATTGATGACACTTAGGCTGAGAGAGGTTAAGTAACCTGCCCAGGTCACTGAGTGAAAGTTGAACCCAGGTTACTCGAGTCCAGAGTCCCAGTTTTTAACTGCTGGACTGTCTTGGAGACAAAAACTTTTTTAAAGAAATCTATTTAATGGAGTATTTTTAGGCAAAATAAATTTTTTTTTTAGCCCAAGAAATTTGAATATTGAAGAATTTTAATCCTCTCTGTCAAACCAGTCAGTCTATAAGAGATAAATATGAGAGTCCTTCTAGATGCATTATTGTAGAATTTTAATCCTCTCTGTCAAACCAGTCAGTCTATAAGAGATAAATATGAGAGTCCTTCTAGATGCATTATTGTGACAAACAGTCTTCAGAAGCCTTCATCAGTTCCTTGGGAAATTTGGAAGAGATATTAGGCTTAGGTGATTTCATGCATGTACTGATTTTAAGATTCAATGAGGCTATTTCTGAAGCAATTTCTTTCTCTTCTTCTGTCTTCAAATGATACTATGATCTTCACCCTGTAGCAGTACATTTATCCCCAAATATAACAAAGAACCACACCAGAAAGCATATTGCACCAATAGATCAAGTATCCACTCCATTTCTTATTCTTTGGCCTAGACAATGAACATAGTAAATGGAGAGAAATATTTTACGGCAAGTCCCATGACTTTTATTTTCAGTGTTTAATTATTTTTTTTTTCAGATCCCTACTGGATAGCTGGCATACTGGCTGTATATGGATACTAATTACTGATTTATTAGCATGTACATAGTTAACTAAACACATAAAGTGAGAGAGTTGTGAATTCAGAAAGTTTGAAAAGCTCTGCACTGGCTCCTCCATACTCCATGGACTTTCTGAGGCTTTGCCTCATTCTAGGGTAAAAGCTGGGTGTCCTGTACCCTCTGAAACCTGAAAAGTTTCATGACTGCTGCTTTGTAAAAGGGGTCTGTTTTTGAGTAGCTGAAGAGGAGAGGAAAGGCTGGGATAGCACATGGGTGCCAGGCAGGATGGGTCCTGGCAACCCAAAAGCAAGTCTCTCTGCACTCAAGACAACATCTTAGGATTTTGTGGAGAAGGGCTCTGGAGCAGGGTAATCTGGCAAGAACATTCCAGGCAGAGAAACAGTAAGTTCAAGACAGAAAGGAGGTTGGCATGCTTGAGAAATGGAAGGTAGGTGTGGCTCAAACAGGGCTGCTCAGAGTGTCGTCTGCAGCCAGGTGAGGAATTTGTGCCAGAGTGTAAATCAAAGTACTACTCCATCAAGGAAGCTTTGTTACCACAATAAAGAAAAAACAAAACCTGAACTAAGCAGTATACTTAGTGATGTGATTGCTTCCCTTATGGCACATATTCTTTTTTTGGTTTTGCAGAAATATATACAGAATATTGAAGAAGTAGAGTTTAAGATTCTGTAAATTTGATATAGCTTTTGTGGTTTAGTAATTTAAAGATATTCTAATATCTCTTATTACTAAAAAGAAAACACTGATTAAAAAGTAAGTCAAGGGGCTTCCTTGGTGGCGCAGTGGTAGAGAGTCCGCCTGCCGATGCTGGGGACGCGGGTTCGTGCCCCGGTCCAGGAAGATCCCACATGCCGCGGAGCGTCTGGGCCCGTGAGCCATGGCCTCTGAGCCTGCGAGTCCGGAGCCTGTGCTCCGCAACAGGAGAGGCCACAGCAGTGAGAGGCCCGCGTACTGCAAAGAAAAAAAAAGTAAGTCGATATTTTACAAATCTTCTACAATGCAATCACTACTACACTTTTATTTTTAATAGCATTCCATTCTTTGTTCCTGTGCATATATATCTTTATGCAGTTAAAGTCATATGGTACACATACTTCTGCTTTTCAGTTAATACTGAATCACATGCATTTTATAAATCTATAAATAGAAATAATAAATGTCACTTTAACAAGTACATAATAGTTCATTAGGTTTTTAACAGTTGACTTAAGCATCTACCTTTCATGAGACATTTCCTTTTTTTCCCTACACTATAAATAACCTGGCTATGAAAATCTAAGTGCATACTGCTTTTCCTTTTTTTGGATTATGTCCTTAAAACATCCCCAGAAACTGAATTACTGAATAAAAGAATATTTTAAAATGTGAGTTAAAAGGACCTGCACTTGCTGTACATTGCCTTATTGCAATATATTGTTTACTAATTTAAAATTTTATCTGCAGGGCTTTCAGTGCAATGCAAGACAATCAGTACCTGTTAAACTTTTTTCTTTAGAATCCTCAATTCTAAAAGAGTTGACATCCAAAAATGAACTTATGCCAAATATTTTATTATATATGCGTATATTTTTATAATTCAGTTAATAAAATAATTAATAAAATTATTTATTGCAACAGTTTCTAAGAAACAGTTTCATTAACATCTGAAATTTTAAGAACTCAAAAACCAGAAAAAGTCCCCTAATAGCTGTTGGTCCCTTGGAGTCTTTCTGTAATCCTGGCATTTTAAAGGCACCCGGTCATATATGCCTGTTACCAGGATAAACTCAGGTTGTGACCTCAAGTTCAATCTACTACAAGTGAGGCCGGCTTGTACCTGCAGAAATGGGAAGAATCTAATTTATTGCACATGGAAATTAGGAAATCAGACACAGAAGAATTCACCTAGATGTACCCAGGGACAAGCCAACCAAACAAATTAAAAAGAGAGAAGCTTTACTTAATCCCATCTAGTTTTTTTAATAGCAACTATTTGGTTTTGATGTATTAACTAAATTACAGAGCTGAACACAAAGATTCAGCTTCTGTTTAGTCTTTCAAAGACATTAAGATCCTAGCCATTCTTTCATTGTTAACAGTATCATGGAATTTCAAAGGGAGTCTTTTCTTTTCATGACTTCCTGGTCACCCACAGTCGTGACAGGCCCACACAGGTAGAAGTAAGAGATGTCAGTGGCCCCATGTCTGATCCTTGTCCCCCATGACTCTAAAACGAAGACATAGTTTAAAGAGAGCCGGGCCCAAAGCCAAAATGTGATTATATTGGTTTCCCCTTCATATCAGCATTCCAGGCCCATTTTGGCTTTTATCAGCCCTGAAAAGGAATTGGCTGCATTCAGCAGACAATTTTTGTATATACCATGCTGAGCATTCAGTAACATCCTTCCCTCTGTTCTGTGTGTGACTTTGACACTAACCCCTTATTAAATCCAAAATGTAAAGGGTAGAAAATATCACTTTTCCATGGGAATGTTTACTTGTGGCATTCTGCAAAGAGCATGCTGAGTGCTGCTTGCCACCTGAAAGGGTTATCATTTCAAACTGTAAGTCACACTGTACTTTGAAGAAACTTCCCAGGAAAGGCCAACTAGAGGTACAGCTTTAGCGTGCTGAATGGAGTTGCAATTTGTGGACAAAGGCTCCAGGCCAACGGTGAGACCAAGAGGCAGTATCATAAACAGCAAGAGGCCCTTTAGGTAGCAGCCTCTTTACCCAGTCACTAATCAAAGGGCTGGCTCCTCACGTGCTTAAAGTGGACAAACTTCTCATTTCCATTAGGCCTCTTCAGGCACACGTATGCAGGCACACACACCTACACCCCAAACACACACATACCGACAAATCTTTTTTTTTTTGTTTTTTTTTGCGGTACGCGGGCCTCTCACTGTTGTGGCCTCTCCCATTGTGGAGCACAGGCTCCGGACGTGCAGGCTCAGCGGCCACGGCTCACGGGCCCAGACGCTCCGCGGCATGTGGGATCTTCCTGGACCAGGGCACGAACCTGTGTCCCCTGCATCGGCAGGTGGACTCTCAACCACTGCGCCACCAGGGAAGCCCCCGACTAATCTTAATAACCGTCTTCGAAAGATGAGGGTTGATAGGAAAAGTTAAGGCCCATGTGCAGTCCACTGCTATGTTAACTGGCTTTGCCATCGGCAAACCAGCAGGCAGGTTTTGCTAAAGAGAAGATTCTTTCTGAGCCTGTATCAAAATAAACCTTATTACAAAATATCTCTCTTGAGGATTTATTTTTTAAATGCATTTATTGAGAAAATATAAATTTTAAGGAAAAGGAAATAATTAAAAGAATATTTCCATTGAAATTTAAAAAGTAAACTAAGATTTTTTGAGATTCATGTTTTCAACTCAATAACATCAAGTGTTTTTATATTTAGAATCAAGATTTTCTCTGCACTGGAAATACTCTGATAATTTGCATGCTTCCAAGGAAATTGGCTAATGGGTAGATTGTTGTTTTTTTTTTTTAATTTTTTATACAATTTTTAAAGGTTACATTCCATTTACAGTTATTATAAAACATTGGCTGTATTCCCTGTGTTGTACAGTACATCCTTGAGCCTATCTTACACCCAATAGTTTGTACCTCCCACTCTCCCACCCCTATATTGCCCTTCCCCTCCCGCCACTAGTAACCACTAGTTTGTTCTCTACATTTGTGAGTCTGCTTCTTTTTTGTTATATTCATTAGTTTGTTGTATTTTTTAGATTCCACGTATAAGTGATATCATATACTATTTGTCTTTCTCTATCTGACTTATTTCACTTAGCATAATACCCTCCAGGTCCATCCATGTTGCTGCAAATGGCAAAATTTCATGCTTTTTTATGGCTGAGTAGTATTCCATGGTGTATGTGTGTGGCCATCACAATGATATGTTTCCCCAAATTTTTTTAATTATAAGAAAAAATGGGCAAAGGATATCCTTTGGACAAAGGAAGAAAGGAAAGCTCTTTGTTACAGAAGAATGCCTTCAAATAAATGTAGAAGCAATAATAGAATTAGAAAAATCATCTTTTTTTAGTCCCCAAAGTAATAACTGATTTGGCAAATATTATCAATGGATGCTAAAACACAGTGCAAACAGAGTTTCACCCCACAGGTTACTAACTAAATGCAAGGAGAAAATGTATGTTCCCAATGGAGAGATCCAGTGGTTACAACCTTAACCAAGTGGTCAAACCTGAGGGCTGGTTCCCGTGGGGAGACCTGAGTGTGTGTGCAAGCCCACCTCACATTTACAGGGCCTGGGGTCCAAGAACACAAGGAGGCCCACATGCCACTCTTTAAACATTAAAACTTGTGAATCAAGCTACCAGTTTTCATAACGTATATTTTATTCTCAGACCTTGACAAATACACCTTTATAATGTTTATAATATAAGTATAAAGCTATGGTTTTTATACAGGGAGTTTTAAAGGACTGAAAGCTGAAAAAATATCAAAGACAATTGAATTTAATCCCTATTGTACCCATGTGAGTTTTGTTTGATGCACTGTGATGTTGTAATAAAGACATACATAATTTTATTATATATTTATTTTAATATATTAACATTCATTGCCTCTATTTCATTAAAATCAAAGTTATTATAATCAATAATTTGACATAAATTGCATCCTATAGATAGTAATAATCTAAAGAATTAGAAATATAAAATGAAATTACTTATGCAAAACTTGAAGCAACTTTAAAAATGATGATGGTGGGCTTCCCTGGTGGCGCAGTGGTTGAGAGTCTGCCTGCCGATGCAGGGGACGCGGGTTCGTGCCTCGGTCCGGGAAGATCCCACATGCCGTGGAGCGGCTGGGCCCGTGAGCCATGGCCGCTGAGCCTGTGCATCCGGAGCCTGTGCTCCACAATGGGAGAGACCACAACAGTGAGAGGCCCGTGTACCGCAAAAAAAAAAAAAAAAAAAAAAAGATCCTGCATGCAGCAACTAAGACCCAGCGCAGACAAATAAATACATAAATATATTGTTAAAAATCATCTACACCCAGTGTAGACTGTTTTCATTCCACTGCCCTTAATATGCCAATGTCCCAATTCACACACAGAGAGAAAGGAAGAGAAAGAGAAGGGAGGGAGAGAGAGAAAGAGAAGGGAGGGAGAGAGGAAGAAAAAAGAAAGGCCACATCAAAATATGTTCAATTTTATTAGTAATCATTGAAATGCAAATTAAAACATTCATGGAATAATGTTTTTCATCTGGCAAAAAATAATTTTTATAAAACAGTAACAAAAAAAAAACCAGTAACATATTAGCAAGTGAGTGAAGAAGTGAGGATGCAGATTTTTTACATTTACATTTTTAGATGATCATATCCACTGACCTCATCATTCCATTTCTGGAAATTTATCTAAAGAAAGGAATCAGAGATGGGAACAAAAGTATTATTTACAATAGCAAAAAATGCCCATAATATGAAAGTAAATAAATTGTTATATCTATATTATGAGAAATGATGTAATCATTAAAAATAATGTTATAAAATAATGTTAAATGACTTGGAAATGGTAAGAAGGCAATTAAAACCGTATGTACAGAAAGAAACCATTTTTTGTGGTAAACTTTACATAACATAAAATTTACCATTTTGACCTTTTTTTTTTTTAAAGGAGACAGAAATTTTTTTTCTTTTTTTTTAAGATGTTGGGGGTAGGAGTTTATTAATTAATTTATTTATTTTTCTGTGTTGGGTCTTCGTTTCTGTGCGAGGGCTTTCTCTAGTTGTGGCAAGCGGGGGCCACTCTTCATCGCGATGCGTGGGCCTCTCACTATCGCGGCCTCTCTTGTTGCGGAGCACAGGCTCCAGACGCGCAGGCTCAGTAGTTGTGGCTCACGGGCCTAGTTGCTCCGCGGCATGTGGGATCTTCCCAGACCAGGGCTCGAACCTGTGTCCCCTGCATTAGCAGGCAGATTCTCAACCACTGCGCCACCAGGGAAGCCCCATTTTGACCATTTTTAAGTGAACAGTTCTGTGGCATTAAGTTCATTCACAGTGTTGTTGCAACCATCACTATCATCCATCTTCAGAACTTTCTTCGCCTTGTAAAATAAACTCTATGCCCATTAAGCAACAACTTCTCATTCCCCCATCCCTCCAGCCCCTGGAAACCACCATACTACTTTCTGTCTCCATGAATTTGACTACTCTAGGTACCTTATATAAGTGGAATCACACAGTATTTGTCCTTTTATGATGAATTTATTTCAGTTACCATAATGTCTTCAAGCTTCAGCCACACCATAGCGTGTGTCAGAATTTCCTTCCTTTTATAGCTGAATAATATTCCATTGGATGGATATGTCACATTTTTGTTTATCCACTTATAGACATTTGGATTGCTTCCACCTTTTGGCTCTTGCAAATTATGCTGCTGTGAACATGTGTGTACAGCTGTCTGCTTGAGTCCCTGCTGTCAATTCTTTTGGGTATACACCCAGAAACGGAATTGCTGGATCATATGGCAACTCTACTTTTAATTTTTTGAGGAACCACCATAGTGTTTTCTGTAGCTGCTATACCATTTTTCTTTCCTACTGGCAATGCACAAAGGTTCCAATTTCTCCATATCCTCACTAACACTTGTCATTTCCTGTTTTTTTTAATAATAGTCATCCTGATGGTTGTGAAGTGGTATTTCATTGTGGTTTTGATTTGCATTTCCCTAATGATTAATGATATTGAACATCTTTTCATGTGCTTATTGGAAAGAAACCATTTTTATAAAAGAAATAAACTTTTGTATAAAAATGTAAAATTTCCTTCATAGGGGAGGAAAAAAGAAAATATAAACATGAAAATATTATCAGTGTGCTGAAATACTGTCCAGCAAATATCGACTCCCTTCCCTAGTATCATCATGGGAGGATATACTCCCCCACCCACTGAAGTTGGACTTCCTGTACCTTGTTTTGACCACCAGTGGAACATGCACAGAAGTAGCAGTGTGCCAGGTCTGAGCTCAGGTCTTAGGAACATCACATGTTCCCACTCATCCTCTGAGCAGACATTCTGCAGGTAACCACTGAGCCTGAGCCACAAAATGACAACTGTGGAGCAAACCTGAAGTCCTATAACCTGAAACAGCTGCTGGAGCTGACCCATAGAATTGTGATCAAAAGGTAATTGCTAGTTGTTGTATGCTAGTGAGATGTTTGAGGCCATTTGTTACACTGAAAAGGCTAACTGGTACACAGAGGTTATCTCTGGTTAGTGAGATTGAGTGATTTTTTCCCCCCTTATTTGTATTTTTATAGTATTTTCCAAATTTTCTATAATTCTCTATTTATTGATGATTTTAAAAAATAACCTGGGATATTTCATACCGAATTATTAACAGTGGTTATTTTTGTTACTGACCACATAGTTTTAAATACTTTTACTTAAATTCTGAATTTGTTTCACAATGAACATGTCTTATTTTATAATCAGAAAAAAATAATAAAGGCTTTTTTTCCCAGAACAATGGCCATTCAAAAATTCCAAAAGGAGCTTTCAGGAGTTATTAGTAAAGCCAAGTAGAGAAGGATAAAACATGCTTCCTTATTGGTTGCCTGGGCTGGGAGTGGGAAGGGGAATGACTATATATGGGCACTGGGATGTTTTGGGGGTTTTAGAAATGTTCTAAAATTGGATTGTGGTTACAGTTGTACAACTCTGTAAATTTGCTAAAGCTCATTGAATTATATACTTAAAAAGAATGAGATTTAAATAATTATATATAACCTCAATAAAATGTTAAAAAAAATTCTTCCTTTACATGACAGTTTAAAGAAGTAAGGTTTAACTTCAAGAACTGGAACCACAGATAACTCTCTGAATAACAATGCAAACTATAACAACATTAAAAAATAAATGTACAAACTCTCATTGAAGAAGTAGAATAATTAAAAGGCAAATTTGTGTGAGAATATGAAGCAAAGAGTCTTTGAAAAAAAGTTCCTAAATTTAACAGGAACATTTTACTTTCACTGAGCAAACTGTGATTTGCCAATTATAATCTATCACACACAAGGGCCGGGCTTGGGGGCAGAGGGGTAGCAATGGGATCAATTCGTATTCTTGGAAGCCAACACAACTTGAGGATGGGATAGCAGACAAAAGTGCAATAGCACCCAACTTGCTAACAACAATTGCAGTATGACAGGCAACTTTTCCTTTCCTCATGTCTACGGGCTAACTGGTCAGCTACTAGTTGAAACTTGAAGGATATAAATGCATATGTTGTGTAGTACCTTGTAGGATCTTGGGATATAACCAAATACTCCAGGGTCACTTCAGAGGTGAACTTATTCGAATTGAAATGATTTACAAATTAAGTAAAGTAGTTTCAAGTACAGTTAAAGCCCTGTGTCCCAGCCCAAAAGTCCTAAATCAGCCCCTCTGTCTGGAAGTCATCTGCTTGTCAAACCTCTAGGCTAACATTCAGCTCTTGCAACATGAAAGTTGCCATGACAACTGAGGGGAAAGTTTTGGTCAACAGAGTATAATCCAAAACCAATTTTTTTAAAAAACAGCTTCTCTAAGCCAAAGGGGATTCAGATGATACACTCCCAGAAAGCACAGTGTCTCACAGGTATAAAACCTGGGGGTCATGGGGCAAGAAACAAAAAACTAGATGGCAGAGTCAAATGGAGTAAACAGGAAGCATGGCTGCCCAAGCACCTCTTTACCTCGGGCATCTCAAACATAAGATGTCCAAGAAATGTTTGTTGGTTTGATCTGATTGGGCTCCAAATCCTTATTTCATGTCCCAGAGACGAATGAACTTGTGTCATTTGAGCTAAAGCCCAAACACACTAAAAGGATATGTATTTCCAGAAATCCCAGAACTTGAAATGATTAAGATTTTATTGCTACATTTCCTCAACCACCCTAGATGTAGTATTTGATTTGAGTTCAGTTCAAGGGAAAACTGCTTTTGCAAACATTAAATTCAATTAAGAAAAAAATGGAAAGTAAAACATTCAAAAATAGCTTATTTTTGAAGTGTATTTTTGGGGAAATGCTTTCTCTGTATATAATGGGAATTTGCTTATTTTTCTGTGCATCATCTATTCTCTCCTCATCTGATGACTGCCCCTGATTTCCCATCTCCCATTTTCAGCTGTGTGGTTCAGGGGAGCTGATTCCATTCTAAGTTTCTGGAAGATACTGTGACTAGGCTTGGCCAAATCAGAATCTTTACCCTCTCCTGGTCATAATGATTGGTTCAGGATTGTACACATGACCTACTCAGAACCAACAGAGTCAACTCTGGACCATTCTCTGAAGTAACTGAAAGAGTCTTTATAACGTCTTCATGTCCTTTTGGGTTGGAGGGCACCGTGGCAGACTGCAGATATACCACTACATTGACCAAAAGACTTGTTTTAAGGCCCTGCCTCCTACAAGCTGTGTGACTTGGACAAATCACTTAACTTCCTTGGGTCTCATTTTAGTCATCAAAAATTCCTTGAGGGTTTCTGTGAAGATATTATAAAGGATGCATATGTGAAGGCATGTTATAAATTGTAAAGCCTTACTGAAATGTAAGACCTTGCCTTTTGTTTTCCTAGCAGCCAAAACTGTAGTAAGCATGTAGAGATGTTTGGGCCTGTTCAATGCACTGGAAAACAAAGAACATTACCCAAGAAGAAGAGAATCTGAAGCCACAGAATGTCAGATCCAAAAAAGACCTTGGAGGATATCTGGTCCAACCCCCTCATTTCACAGATGAGGAAACTTGCTCTATCTACCCTTGAAAGGGAGGAAATGAGATAAGAACGACTATTGCAACCATTCAGCCGGGGTCCCCACATTAAATTAAAGCAATCAGATAATAAACTATGACATTTAAGCCAGAACCGTGCCTGTGTTTGAATAATATGGTTATCTTCTGCCTGTCGTAAACAGCCTCACCTCCAGGGAAATGGCAGCTACAGGAAAAAAAAAAAAAAGAATTTACCAAAGGGTTCACCTCCTTCACAGCTCAACCCTTTGAGTTCTAAGATGGGAGGAAAAGAATTTTGCAATTGGAAAAATTGCTGAGCCATGTGTCTGAAATGCTTAACTAATCACAGTGGGGACTTTATTTAATTTTTTTTCATTTTCTCTGTTGGTGAGAACCACTCCTGCCAAGAAATTATTTGCCAAATGGTGACTTCATTTATGATGCCGGCAATGTGATGTTTAACAGCTGACATTTGACTACTTTTAAAACAATCATCCCTTAGCTTATACAGCAACAGAAGTGTTACAAAAATTTAGAGGTGCCTATGTAATGTTCAGTAATTTTGTGTGGATAAGAAGGCATGGAAGAAATCATATCTGGTCGATATTATTTTTAGGTTTCTTTTGTTTGTTTGTTTGTTTTTTGCGGTATGCGGGCCTCTCACTGCTGTGGCCTCTCCAGTTGCGGAGCACAGGCTCCGGACGCACAGGCTCAGCGGCCATGGCTCACGGGCCCAGCCGCTCCGCGGCATGTGGGATCTTCCCAGACCGGGGCACGAACCCGTGTCCCCTGCATTGGTAGGCAGACTCTCAACCACTGCGCCACCAGGGAAGCCCCTGGTCGATATTTTTAAGCATTATAATGATAAAAATACCTAGTACAAAGAATACTTTATGTATATTAAATAACTCAATCTTCAGAATAACTCCAGGAGGTAGGTACAATTTTTATCATCTAGAGGTCTGAAGTGAGGCACAGAGAGGTTGAGTAACTTTCACAAACTTACTCAGCCAGTGAACAGAGTAACTGGGGTTTGAACCTAGGCATCTGTAGGCTCTGTAGTCTGACTGCTTAACTACTCTGCTAGACTGACCTAATGGTAATCTTTTGCATAGAATGCCTTGTATGTTCTTAAATAATTTGCCTATAAAATTAAAATAAGTTAAAACATCTACTCAAATTTATCTTTCTAAAAACACTGTTTTTAGAAAGCAGAGTGACATGAGTGAGAATGCAAGCTTTGGAGCCAGGTTCAATTGAACTTGAGTTCAGTGACTGGCATAGCTGTTATGACCTTGGGCAAGTTCCTGAACCTCTCTGTGCCTCAGTTTATTCCTCTGTAAAGTAGGGATAATAATGTTACTTAAATCCTAGAGCGGTGCTGGGGTTAAGTGAGATAGTTTATGTAAAGTGCATATCCCAGTGTCTGGCGCATAGAATGGCCTCAATAATCATCACTCATTGTCATTACTAATATCAGTGTCATTATTAACCTGTGTATCAGACACCACTTCAGTTTCTCTCAGTCTCACCTATCTCTTTTTCCAGCCATCCCTCCCTACCCACTTTTCACCCCAGGACTGCAGCCCAGTCCTGCACAGGCTCCAATCTGCTTCTCCCGTTGGCTACCTCCCAGGGCCTCACCTTAAACCCAGCTGTGCCCCTGTCACCTCCTGCCCTAGGACATCCCTTTTGACACCAGTGCGTGAGACTCCAGGGGAAACTGCTTGACACAGGAGCATATGCAGCCCAGAAGTGCTGGCAGTGAGCACTCCCAGGCAAAACTTTGACCCCTTCTTCTGCCTTGTCAGAGGGTGTATGTGTTTGCTAGGGCTGCCATAATAAAACACCACAGACTGAGTGGCTTGGACAACAGAAATTTATTGTTGCACAGTTCTGGAGGCCAGAAAGAAGTTCAAGATCCAAGTATTGGCAGGATTGGGTTCTTCTGAGACCTCTCTCCTTGGCTTGTAGATGGAGACCTTCTCCCTGTGTCCTCACATGCTCTTTCCTCTGTGTGTACACATCCCTGGTGACTCTGTGTTTCCAAATTTTCCTTTTCTTAAAAGGACATCAGTCAGATTGGATTAGGGCCCACCCTAACAGTCTCATTTTAACTTAATCACTTCTTTAAAGACCCTATCTTCAAATAGTCACATTCTGAAATACTGGGGGTTAAGGTTTTAGCTTATAAATTTGGGGGGGACACAATTCAGCCCATAACAGAGGGTCCTGAGATGCATTTTATTAGGCCCCTCAGAAAAACTTATAGGATAGAGCAACCAGTTGACCAGAGTGGTGGCCAATTTGAAGTATACCCTTCTCCCTGCTTTGTGTCTCCGCCCCTCTTTGGGATCACACTCACCAATGAAGTCCTTGCGTATGAGCCTTGGCCTTAGGTTCATCTCTCTGGGGAATTTGACCTAAGACACCTGTTGGAAACTGTGGATGGTATCCCATCAGAGGACCAATCAGACCAGTCAAATGTGGCCCCAGCTGTCCTTTCAGCCCTTCCTGCCCAGCCTGCATGAGGCTCAGTGTGATCAGGCCACCCTGGACTATTCATTCTCACTTGTCCTCTCCAGAACACGAGTCCTCATCTTCAGGTGACAGGGCTGGGTCCCTTCCTCCCCTTCAAGTTCTCTAAGAAAGCTCAGTTTCACTTTCCTATGAATGACCTTTATTACCCTCCTGAAATGAGTTATTATCTCTATATAATTTTAATATAAATACATATTCTGGGCTAATTAGGAAGATTAAAATGTTCCAGATTTGCACAAAAAGAGAGGAAATCACAGTCCTTCAGAACGTATCTAAATCACTGCTTGAGAATTATATAGGAAAAGTTAACAGATGTACAGCTGGCCAATCCCAGATTTTAATTAAAACCCATCTTTTATTGGTCAAAACATGACTAGTGTGACAGCCAAGCCAAAAGAGAAAGCTAGATTAAGGCACACATGCTCTCACACACACATACACAAACACATACTTAGCATTCTGGTATTTTATACTATGTGGAAGCAGTAGGATGTGGATACAAATGGATTTTTCATGTATTTCTCTTGGCATTATGGCCATATTTAATGTAGCATCCAGTAAAGTTGAAATTTTAATTAAGTTTATGGTCTGACCATCTGTATTTGTTTGGAATTTCTGCCTCTTCAAAGCAAAAATGTGAACCTGGCTTTAGACCTGGAAATATCTCAGGCTGCAACCAAATGCATTATCAACAAACTGAGAATGTGTGGTCTGAAATATAAAATAAGATTAGAAGAAGGGAAGCCCATTATCAAAATATCACAAAATACCTGTATATTAATTATGCAGTCACCAGTTTATTCTGACATGCTTCATGGAAGATAAAAGGGAAAATTTACAGTTTTTCAATGGAAAAAGAGTCTTGGCATCAATAAACTGCCAAGGAATCAATTAAATACATTTAATTTGTTTCTGTGGGTTTGGATGCTACTTTTCTTTTAATCTTCACTCCTTGCATTTTATAACTTGATAAAACTGATGTACAATCTGGAACCAAATGTTTTAGTTAATCATTTAGGCTCCTTTTCTCTAAGACAGTAAAAACTCATCAATGCACACCAAATAAGAATAGCAAGTGTGGCCAATATAAATTGGTAAAAAGTATTTGTATGTATTATGCTTGGGAGCAATACAAAATATTCTTGTAAAATATTCCATAGTACGGACATGATGTAGACCTGCAGTCTCTTGCCTGCCCTTTGGGGGATGAATTGAGCTGCCTCTAGTTTACCTTTTCATGCTCTGTGAGGTGTTCATTAAGTAAATTAAAAGTATAACTACATGTCCAGTTTGAAATGGCAAATCTGGGTAGAAACGCTGAAACAGCATTGCCTACCTTCCTACTAAAATTCATATGAAGACCCAGGAAACAAAAATTCACAATACTGAAAACAAGGACAGTTAATCCACTGCCAGAATCTGGTAGGTCTTCCCAGTTCTTGCCTCTAGAAAAGGAGATTGTCTATCTAGGTAGAAAACCATTTATCCCTTCACCACCCCCTTGCTGCACGAATATAAGTCTAGGCCAAGCAGAAAATGAGGAACTGTACTATTATATGACGGCTGCTTTTTGAGGCAGTCAGGGCCCTGTCTCTACCGCTAAACTCTCCCATTTTCGAACTAACTCTCTTCTCTCAAACTTGTCCATTAGATACATTCCTGAATTTACTCAACAATTATTTATTGCATGCCTACGATGTGCATGCCAGGCACTGTTCTAGAAGCTAGGGATACAGGAGTGAACAAAAATAAATAAGATCTTGTGCAGCTTCCATCGAGCAAGACATAGATCAGTTTTATGTCCATTTAGAGATTGACACTCAGAAAACAACTCAGCAGGAGGTGAGAGAGAGAGAAGGGAGTAATAGTGCACCTTGGGAGGTGTGTGGCCCCTATGAAAAAGTGCTATAGGGGGAACACGGAAATCTCAAGTTTTTCTTGTGTTCCATCCATTCAGAGTGACGATGAAGTGGGTCTAACGAAGCCCAGCAAAGCAGAAAGAATCCTGCTAGACAGCGTGGAAGTGAACCTGTTCTGTGTCAGGTGGGTTAAGTGCTATGGAGGAGACCAAAGCAGGATAAGGGGACAGGAATGTAGGGATGGGGTGCGAGTGGGGACAAAGTGGTCAGGGGAGGCCGGCCTCCCTGAGGAGCTGACACGTGAGCAGAGCCCTGAAGGAAGTGAGGAGGTGAGCCATGCAGGTGTTCGGGGAAGAGCAGTCCCAGGCTGTGTGTGAGCGTCAGCCTCCACCTCCAGGCCCTGGAGTGACTCCTGGTGTGTTCTTCCGGTTTAGTCAAGGCCGTTGTTTCCATCAACAGCATCTCCACAACATCTTCCTCCTTCTGTGCTCTAGAGCCTTCTTTAATCCTGATGTCTCCACCCCTGGGGAGCTGGCTTCAAGCCCAGCCTTTATGGTGGAAGAGCTGCAGGAGAAAGGAAAAAATAATAATAAACTGAGTGGTATAGACAGAAGGTATATCCAGGGGCTTTACAAAATTAGTATTTCCATTATACATATTCTAGAAAAATTATTAAATTAAAAACAAAGAACAATCCAAACAAGCCGGGAGAATGAAAGGTTACCTACAAAAGGGTACAAATCAGCTCACCCCAGACTTGGCCTCTACAATAGCAAATTCTAGAAGACAATGAAGATGTGTCTGCAGACTTTAGGAAAAGGATCGTGACACCAGAATTTCACATATATATGTGAATCTCAAGGATGTGGCATCTCAGAACATGAATCATTCCTGTATCCTACTTGAGGAATTTCTATAAGATATATTCAGATGACCAAGATATCAATGAAAATTAAGAATTCCCAAAAGAGGAAGTTGTAGCTCAAAGGTCAGAAGATCCCTCATCTACTCAGGTCAGGACCTAAAATCAGGAGCTCCAGCAAGGGTCCAAGCGCAGGGGCAAAGCTTGGCCCTTCTGTGTTTCGTTCAACACAGCCTGTCCTGTGCGCCTCTTTCCAGTTTCCAGCGCCAGGAAATGGGCTCATTGAGCCATATCCTTCAACTTGCCATTTCAGAGGAAATCTTCTGCATGCTTCATGGCCACTGACAACAGTAATGGATCGTGTTCTCTTCCACTGCTTGCTAACAATGGCTACACTGGTCACTCTGTTAAGAAACTGAACCAGAAGAATTACTTTTTAAAGGGGCTTTCCCTGCATAAAAACAGCATGACATAGTGCAACATAATGGCCTCTTTTTTTTCTGCCATTGAACATGACTGATGGTTTTCTATACTCTTAAAAGTCATACTGAATGAGTGCTGAGTCATAGAGGTTTGATTGGGAAAGACTACTAAACCACCAAGTAACAGATCTGATATGTCCCTGAACCTCTTCATACCCTCTTTCTTACAGGATCTGCAAATGGTCCTGAGTTAACAAATCTTTAATCCAAGATAATTGCAATCATGTGGGAAAAAAAGTATGGAAAAGGAATTGCAAGGAAATGCACCCAAAGTATATCTGGGCAGTGAATTTCTAAGTGATTTTTTTCCTGCTTCATATAGTTAGCAGATTTTCTTTTTACGTAATTGACCACTTTTTTGGTGTTTTTTAAATTGAATTATAATTGATTAACAATAATGTATTAGTTTCAGGTGTACATCAAAGTTATATATGTATATAAGAATATATATGTATTCTTTTTCAGATTCTTTCCCATTATAGGTTATTATAAGATATTGAATATAGTTCCCTGTGCTCTACAGTAGGTCCTTGTTGTTTATTTATATGTAGTAGTGTGTACATGGTAATCTCAAACTCCTAATTTATCCCTTTCCTCCCCTTTCCCCTTCGGTAACCGTAAATTTGTTTTCTATTTCTATGAGTCTGTTTTTTAAATAAGTTCATCTGTATCATTTTTTTAGATTCCACATATAAGTGATACCATATAATACATGTCCTTCTCTGTCTGACTTAGTCGATAATCTCTAGGTCCATCTATATTGCTGCAAATGGCAATATTTCATTCTTTTTTATGGCTAATGTTCCATTATATATATATATGAGTATATATATATATGAATATATATATATGAGTATATATATATATGAGTATATGTATATATATACACACACACATACACACACACCACACTTCTTTATCTGTTCATCTGTTGACGAGCACTTAGGTAGTTAACAAATATATATATATATATATATATTTTTGTTTTTTGTTTTTTTTTTTGCGGTACGCGGGCCTCTCACTGTTGTGGCTTCTCCCGTTGCGCAGCACAGGCTCCGGACGCGCAGGCTCAGCGGCCATGGCTCACGGGCCCAGCCGCTCCACGGCATGTGGGATCTTCCCGGACCGGGGCATGAATCCGTGTCCCCTGCATCGGCAGGCAGACTCTCAACCACTGCGCCACCAGGGAAGCCCCAACAAATATTTTTAAAACAGACTTTTAGGAAACCAGCATATGCAATTTTGTGTATACCATGTAATTGCAATTATGTAAAAGCATATACATGGAAAGGAAAATAAATCACAAAATATTCCTAAGTGAGACCATTGATACATTTTTTCCTTCGATTTTATTTGTAAATTTTCAATAAAAGCAGGTATTACATCTGTAATGGAAAATTTTTTTCTTAAATTAAAATAAGATGGTGAGTGATTTGAGCTTGCTTAAAGAGAGCAAACAGACTGGTATGTGGATGCCAAAGAAATAACTGCTAATTATACACAATTCTCATTTTCATCAAAACTGATCAGGCAGTTTCTACTTATACTTCTAGCAGAAGCCAATGTTTTTAGCGGAAAGAGTGGAATGTCTACTGTAATATTTTAGAGTTCAAACTGCTCACATAAGCTCTTCAAGACCATTAGTAAAAATCTGTACTGAGCAAGTCCACATTAAAAAGGATTTTCTATAGGGGGAAAGGGAACAGACCATCAGTCGTAGCCTCAAGAGGGATTAAACAGTCAGATCTTTCTAGGTCCAAAGCAAATCCTGCCAGGTGCTCAGAAAGAGCGCTGGTGTTTTGTGTAAACCCCATCATACAGCCTGGTCCAATTTGGACACCAACTCATTCCTTAATTCCCTTCAGACCCCAAGGTTAAAGTTAGAAAGACCCACAGATGTAGGATGCCAAGTTCACTGTTGTATCTTAGAACATGGTATTGACTCAACATTTGAGAGTTGAAAAATCTGCTGAATTTGCTCACCTTTACTGAAGGATTGGAAATAACAAAAAGAAACAAGTAAAAAATCAAAATAAAAGCAAGAACCTTCAAGCTGTCATAATAGGCACGCTTCCAAATGGGAGTCACCTGCTAGCTCTGTCTCCTCTTCCCTGGCGTGCGGCCAGCATCTTGCAATGGCTGGTACCTTCCCACAAGAACACCCTAGACTCAGTTTTCTTCTCCCCAGAGCCCAGGCCCCAACCAATGCATGAATGAGGACCTTGCAGTTGAGGATCTTCTACCTTCCAGGATGGCTGACCATCCAAGAAGCCCTGACCTTCAACGAACATCTCACTCCTATCACCAACAGGGCAGTGCATCAGGATTCAACCTGACATGTTACCTTTTCCAAAGTTTGGGACATTTTGTCTAAAGTAACACCAAAGGGAGTCATACACAGAACTAAAGGTGTTGGACTTTGCCATTCCCAGTCCCACTCCCACCCTTTGCAGGCTTCCCACCTGCAAAAAACAATCTAGACTTTCTCTCCTCCCTCTGCTCCAGCTCTCCTGGTGAAACTATTTGGTAACTCTTTAGGAAGCAAAATCATGTCCAGATTCATAGTAATCTGAAGCTACATTAAGAACAAACAATCATATCCTACAAGAAACAATCTGCCAAGATTTCATCTCACTCACAATGAAGACGGCCTTTTATTTTACTTTGCTGATCTATTTAGATTTCATTGTCTTAAATCTTTCCACTTCTGAGTAGATTTGTTTTTCCTTTGAATTACCGAAAGGCTCATTAAAGAGACTTTCCCAAAACAGTGTATTCTCAAAGTGTAAATCAAGGCACACTTTCTCCAGCCATGTTTCTCAGTTTGTCCACAGCTGTCCCGCCTCAGAACGACTAGTGTGCTTTTTAAAAATGCAGATCCCCTAGGACCTGCCCAAGATCTTCTGAATCAGAATTTCTTAGGAATGGGCCCCAGACATTCCATTTGAAAGCAAATTTCCGGAGGAAAGAATATATGTGGCTCACAGTATGTTTGCAGTTAATATGTGCTGAATAAATTAACATGAAAAGGGGGAAAAGTTTTCTTAGTGCTTCTAATGCAAACTTAAGTATAAGAACCACTGTTTTCTCTAGAAAAACAAACAAGTTTAAAATTTTTGATCTGTTCTTTCCACACTCCCTTCGATGTTTTTCCATCAATTCCAAATTACTGGAGTTCAGACTCAGCTCAAGAACCCTGTTGCATCCCACTTCACAGATAGGAAAAGGGACTGAAGATGTGCTCTTATACAGAATTCACAACTTCAAAAGCATCTAACTTCAAAGGCATAACAACAATAGCCAATATTTATCCAGCACTCACAGTGGTCCATGTGCTTTACAGACATTATCATACATAATCCACACTATGAAAAGATAAAATCTTACAAAACAGATGCCATTATTCCCATTTGGCACTTGAAGAAACTGACAGAATTTGAACCCAGGTGGTGTGTTTTGTCATCCAAAATTTGGGCTTTTCCTGCTGTGTCCTGATGCCTGCACCTACCCTGAGTTTTCATTTGTTTTGCCCAAATATATTCTGTATGCTCACCAATGCCTTCAATTACTTATTTAGAGCTATCCCGTTAACTTAAAGCTTTGTTTTTCTGCTAAAATTTGCATTTTATTACTCTCCGGACATTAATATCAGATTAATTACTAAAAAAACTTTGATAAGGAAAGGATGGCAAAAGTGTAAAAGGTTGGATGCAGAGGGTGGGAAGGAGGCCTCTGGCATCACTGAGGAGAGGGCACCCATGATCAGTGGCTGTTACCCTCACAGTTTTACCCAGGACCATCTTGCCCTGGAAGCCAATACTAACCTCTTAAAAGTCCATGGTCACTGAGGACAGTCCTGTTATGCCAATAACTAAGCTTTTCAGAGGATCTCTGTTTATGTATGAAAAGGGGGGAGATGTTAACCACCTGGAGAGAGACTAAGTATACAGTTGATATCAATTAAAATAGGTATGTTTGTTATTCATGCTACTTCTTTGTTGATCTCTGCTATAAAAATGGATGCTTTGGGGGTGTGATTCAATCTGGCAAATCACTTTTATGAACTTTTCCTTAAAAGTTAGACCAGTAAAAAAAAAAAAAAAGTTAGACCAGTACCTGGCCCTCCATTGTTCATAAAGGAAGTGACCCCAAAGAGGTGGTTTAGCATCTGAGAAGGCAGTGGAAGGTGGGAGAAATCATGTAGAAGTTGGGCATTTGCTTCTTAATTTCACTATTTCCATTTTAGAGTATGGTTTTGAAGTACCAGCTCTGTGAGTTCAGGGAAGGTGTCTGTCTGGCTTACTGGCACCTAGTACTGCATCTAGACCAGAGAAGGTGCTCATTAAACATTTGTGATGAATGTTGTCTTTGAAGCCTTTCAGAAAACCCTGTGTCAGCATTGTTACAGTGATCCTGTATTTTCTAAACTCTTACAGAGCAATAGAATTAAATGCAGTAACAATGTCTTGAGTTGTGAAATAAGTGAGCCCGTACGTAAGATTTCAAACATTCTTTTTTGTTATTAAAGATCAAACCAGGGCTTCCCTGGTGGCGCAGTGGTTGAGAGTCCGCCTGCCGATGCAGGAGACACGGGTTTGTGCCCCGGTCCGGGAAGATCCCACATGCCGCGGAGCGGCTAGGCCCGTGAGCCATGGCCGCTGAGCCCGCGCGTCCGGAGCCTGTGTTCTGCAACGGGAGAGGCCACAACAGTGAGAGGCCCGCGTACCGCAAAAAAAAAAAAAAAAAAAAAATCTAACTAGAAAAATAGAATAAAACAGAAAGTATGATAGATTAGAACAGTGTTGAAGAATCATATCAATCCAAATTTAAAAATATCACAACAATGTTTGTTACTATTTTTCTCTTTCCTTTTGTTCCAGAATGATACTACTTGGTCCAGGAACAATGAATCATTTGTCATTATGCTCTTTTCCAAATAAAATAGCTATGTAGGGTGGATTTATAGACAAAAGCATTCTTCAGTCTAAAGACAGGCTAGGGTAATATGTTTAAGACTGGTGATTAATAGCAGTTATAGGAATGTCTTACTTAAGTTTTAAAGTCTTAAAAAAAATCAGTCTTTAAGTTGCTCCAAGTTTGTTGCTAAGGATCATAAATATGGATAATGTATTATTTCTTTATGGAGGTATAACTCTTAAAGTAAAATGGCTTTGTTTTGTTTTCAAAAGTATATACGATTCAGGTCTATTGGATGTGGAGTCATGAACAATATATTTATTGTGGTTTATACTAATCCTACAAGAATCATTGATACTTCCACATTAGAATGAGAGAATTATAGAATAATAAAGTTAGAAAAGACTTCAAAAGCTCATAAGGTATGGGCCTTGTTGATAGTCATATTATGGGCTAAGCAATATGATAAAAATTCTTAAAAATATGCATTCCCTCTGACCCAGTAAGTCTACTTCAAGGAATTTATCAGAATGTGTATAAAGATACATGTATAAATATGTACATCATATCCCTATTTATAATGGCATGAAATTGGAAACAGCCTAGATGTGCAACAGTGGAAGATTAGTAAAATACTTTATGGTATCTCTGATCATTTGCAACCACTGAAGCATATTTGTTGATATAGAAAATGTTCACCATCTATTGTGAAGTAAAAGCTGAGAAGGAGACAAAGTATGGCTGGTATGATGCCATTTTGGTGAGTACAAAGCTGTGCTTTTATGTGTGCGTGCACATGGGGGTGCCCACACACACGGGAAGAGAACCATCTAAATATTTATAGTGCTTGGATTGGATATTTCTTGTGCCTCACATCCCCTTACTCAGCCTTTTCACTTTAGTCATTGCTGTTGAAACCAGGTGAGCATGTGTTTTCTCAACCTACTGATTCATCTGCAGAAACCCTCCCAACCTTCTGAGGTCTGTGCAGATTTGGAAGAGCAAGAGAGTTCATGCCCTGTATGGTGACCCCTGACCAAGGGAAGGTGGGAGTCAGTGAATAAATATTTTAAGTGGTGTGCTGGCAAGTGTTTAACATCAGCTCTATGACAAAAAGAGGCCTGATTTGTAGCATTCACCAATTTCCCTCTGGGAAATACTCCCACTGCGGTCAGTTTCAAGCAACCAACCTGATGTCACTGAACACAAAGTTGGCAAGGGACATGCACCGTAGACTGGGCCAAGCTCAGCCAAACAGGCTGTACCACACCACTGAATGATACCCACTGTTTCCATCTCTTGAACGGACAATCTACAGCACATTCTATATGTCTCATCTCCTCAGATGGTACCCAGTGATTGAGTCCTACTTGCCCAGAGTGGTCAGTAATTTGATAATATACCTTTGAATTGCCTTTCCATCCTTCCCTATTTCCGTATCTCCAGTCCTCCACTGTTTTTCCCTGGGATCACTTCCCAAAAGAAACAACCTGCACATGAGCCCTTGTCTAAGGCTCTTCCTGTGGAAAGCCAAGGTAAAACAGAAGTTAATTGGGGATATGACCATTCTGAATAGCTTGAATTTTTTTATTTGTGCTTTGTAGTGTCCTCAGTTTCTTGTATCCATTATGTCACTTATGTAGTTTAAAGGAAAATAAGTATTATTTAAAACTATGGAGGGTGGGATGAATTGGGAGACTGGGATTGACATATATACACTATTTTTTTTAACATCTTTATTGGAGTATAATTGCTTTACAATGTTGTGTTAATTTCTGCTTTACAATGTTGTGTTAATTTCTGTTGTGTTAATTTCCCCATATCCCCTCCCTCTTCTGTCTCCCTACCACCCTCCGTATCCCATCCCTCTAGGTGGTCGCAAAGCACCGAGCTGATCTTCCTGTGCTATGCAGCTGCTTCTCACTAGCTATCTATTTTACATTTGGTAGTGTATATATGTCATTGTTACTCTCGCACTTCGTCCCAGCTTATCCTTCTCCCTCCCCGTGCCTTCAAGTCCATTCTCTACGTTTGTATCTTTATTCCTGTCCTGTCCCTAGTTCATCAGAACCTTTTTTTTTTTTATTCCATATATATGTGTTATCATACGGTATTTGTTTTTCTCTTTCTGACTTACTTTGCTCTGTATGACAGGCTTTAGCTCCATCCACCTCACTACAAAGAGCTCAATTTCATTTCTTTTTATGGCTGAGGAATATTCCATTTTATATACGTGCCACATATTCTTTATCCATTCGTCTGTCAATGGACACTTAGATTACTTCCATGTCCTGGCTATTGTAAATAGTGCTGCAATGAACATGATGGTACATGACTCTTTTTGAATTACGGTTTTCTCAGGGTATATGCCCAGTAGTGGGATTGCTGGGTCATATGGTAGTTCTATTTTTAGTTTGTTAAGGAACCTCCATACTGCTCTCCATAGTGGCTGTATCCATTTACATTCCCACCAACAGTGCAAGAGGGTTCCCTTTTCTCCACACACTCTCCAGCAATTATTGTTTGTAGATTTTTTGATGATGGCTATTATGACTGGTGTGAGGTGATACCTCATTGTAGTTTTGATTTCCATTCCTCTAATGATTAGTGACGTTGAGCATCTTTTCATGTGCTTGTTGACAATCTGTGTATCTTTGGAGAAATGTCTATTTAGGTCTTTTGCCCATTTTTGGATTGGGTGGTTTGTTTTTTTGATATTGAGCTTCATGAGCTGCTTGTATATTTTGGAGATTAATCCTTTGTCAATTGCTTCGTTTGCAAATATTTTCTCCCATTCTAAGGGTTGTCCTTTCATCTTGTTTATGGTTTCCTTTGCTGTGCAAAAGATTTTAAGTTTCATTAGGTCCCATTTGTTTATTTTTGTTTTTAATTTCATTTCTCTACAAGGTGGGTCAAAAAGGATCTTGCTGGGATTTATGTCATAGAGTATTCTGCCTATGTTTTCCTCTAAGAGTTTTATAGTGTCTGGCCTTACATTTAGGTCTTTAATCCATTTTGAGTTTCTTTTTGTGTATGGTGTTAGGAAGTGTTCTAATTTCATTCTTTTACATGTAGCTGTCCAGTTTTCCCAGCACCACTTATTGAAGAGGCTGTCTTTTCTCCATTGTATATTCTTGCCTCCTTTATCAAAGATAAGTTGACCATATGTGCGTGGGTTTATCTCTGAGCTTTCTATCCTTTTCCATTGATCTATATTTCTGTTTTTGCACCAGTACCATATTGTCTTGATTACTGTAGCTTGTAGTATAGTCTGAAGTCAGGAAGTCTGATTCCTCCAGCTCCATTTTTTCCCTGAAGACTGCGTTGGCTATTCAGGGTCTTTTGTGTCTCCATACAAATTTTAAGATTTTTGTTCCAGTTCTGTAAAAACTGCCACTGGTAATTTGATAGGGATTGCATTGAATCTGTAGATTGCTTTGGGTAGTATAGTCATTTTCACAATTTTGATTCTTCCAATCCAAGAACATGGTATTTCTCTCCATCTATTTGTATCATCTTTCATTTCTTTCATCAGTGTCTTATAGTTTTCTGCATACAGGTCTTTTGTCTCCTTAGGTAAGTTTATTCCTAGGTATTTTATTCTTTTGTTGCAATGGTAAATGGGAGTATTTCCTTAATTTCTCTTTCAGATTTTTCATCATTAGTGTATAGGAATGCAAGAGATTTCTGTGCATAAATATTGTGTCCTGCAACTTTACCAAATTCATTGATTAGCTTTAGTAGTTTTTTGGTGACATCTTTAGGATTCTCTATGTACAGTATCATGTCATCTGCAAACAGTGACAGTTTTACTTCTTCTTTTCCAATTTGTATTCCTTTTATTTCTTTTTCTTCTCTGATTGCCATGTCTAGGACTTCCAAAACTATGTTGAATAACAGTGGTGAGACTGGGCAACCTTGTCTTGTTCCTGATCTTAGCGGAAATGGTTTCAGTTTTACACCATTGAGAATGGTGTTGGCTGTGGGTTTGTCATATATGGCCTTTATTTTGTTGACGTAGATTCCCTCTGTGCCTACTTTCTGGAGAGTTTTTATCATAAATGGGTGTTAAATTTTGTCACAAGCTTTTTCTGCATCTATTGAGATGATCATATGATTTTTATCCTTCAATTTGTTAATATGGTATATCACATTGACTGATTTCTATATATTGAAGAATCCTTGCATTCTTGGGATCAACCCCACTTGATCATGGTGTATGTTCCTTTCAATGTGCTGTTGGATTCTGTTTGCTAGTCTTTTGTTGAGGATTTTTGCATCTGTATTCATCAGTGATACTGGCTTGTAGTTTTTCTGTGTGTGACATCTTTGTCTGGTTTTGGTATCAGGGTGATGGTGGCCTCACAGAATGAGTTTGGGAGTGTTCCTCCCTCTGCTATATTTTAGAAGAGTTTGAGAAGGATAGGTGTTAGCTCATCTCTAAATGTTTGATAGAATTCGCCTGTGAAGCCATCTGGTCCTGGGCTTTTGTTTGTTGGAAGATTTTTAATCACAGTTTCAATTTCAGTGCTTGTGACTGGTCTGTTTATATTTTCCATTTCTTCCTGGTTCAGTCTCCGAAGGTTGTGCTTTTCTAAGAATTTTTTCATTTCTTCCAGGTTGTCCATTTTATTGGCATATAATTGCTTGTAGTAATCTCTCATGATCCTTTGTATTTCTGCAGTGTCAGTTGTTACTTCTCCTTTTTCATTTCTAATTCTGTTGATTTGAGTCTTCTTTTTTTTTTTCTTGATGAGTCTGGCTAATGGTTTATCAATTTTTTTTTTTTTTTTCTGTACACGGGCCTCTCACTGTTGTGGCCTCTCCCGTTGCGGAACACAGGCTCCGGACACACAGGCTCAGTGGCCATGACTTACGGGCTCAGCCGCTCCACGGCATGTGGGATCTTCCCGGACCGGAGCACGAACCCGCGTCCCCTGCATCGGCAGGCGGACTCTCAACCACTGCGCCACCAGGGAAGCCCTGGTTTATCAATTTTGTTTATCTTCTCAAAGAACCAGCTTTTAGTTTTATTGATCTTTGCTATCGTTTCCTTCATTTCTGTTTCATTTATTTCTGATGTGATCTTTATGATTTCTTTTCTTCTGCTAACTTTGGGGGTTTTTTTGTTCTTCTTTCTCTAATTGCTTTAGGTGTAAGGTTAGGTTGTTTATTTGAGATTTTTCTTGTTTCTTGGGGTAGGATTGCATTGGTATAAACTTACCTCTTAGAACTGCTTTTGCTGCATCCCATAGGTTTTGGGTCATCGTGTTTTCATTGTCATTTGTCTGTAGGTATTTTTTGATTTCCTCTTTGATTTCTTCAGTGATCTCTTGGTTATTTAGTAGCATATTGTTTAGCCTCCATGTGTTTGTATTTTTCACAGATTTTTTCCTGTAATTGATATCTATTCTCATAGTATTGTAGTCGGAAAAGATACTTGATATGATTTCAATTGTCTTAAATTTACCAAGGCTTGATTTGTGACCCAAGATGTGGTCTATCCTGGAGAATGTTCCATGAGCACTTGAGAAGAAAGCGTATTCTGTTGTTTTTGGATGGAATGTCCTATAAATATCAATTAAGTCCATCTTGTTTAATGTGTCATTTAAAGCTTGTGTTTCCTTATTTATTTTCATTTTGGATGATCTGTCCATTGGTGAAAGTGGGGTGTTAGAGTCCCCTACTATGATTGTGTTACTGTCGATTTCCCCTTTAATGGCTGCTAGCATTTGCCTTATGTATTGAGGTGCTCCTATGTTGGGTGCATAAATATTTACAATTGTTATATCTTCTTCTTGGATTGATCCCTTGATTATTATGTAGTGTCCTTCTTTTGTCTCTTGTAATAGTCTTTATTTTAAAGTCTATTTTGTCTGATATGAGAATTGCTACTCCAGCTTTCTTTTGATTTCCATTTGCATGGAATATCCTTTTCCATCCCCCCACACTCAGTCTGTATGTGTCCCTGGGTCTGAAGTGGGTCTCTTGTAGACAGCATATGGACGGGTCTTGTTTCTGTACCCATTCAGCCAGTCTAGGTCTTTTGGTTGGAGCATTTAATCCATTTACATTTAAGGTAATTATCAATATGTATGCTCCTATTACCATTTTCTTAATTGTTTTAGGGTTTTTTTTGTAGGTCTTTTCCTTCTCTTGTGTTTCATGCCTAAAGAAGTTCCTTTAGCATTTGTTGTAAAGCTGGTTTGCTGGTGCAGAATTCTATTAACTTTTGCTTATCTGTAAACGTTTTAATTTCTCCATTGAACCTGAATGAGATCCTTGCTGGGTAGAGTAATCTTGGTTGTAGGTTTTTCCCTTTCATCACTTTCAGTATGTCTGGCCACTCCCTTCTGGCTTCCAGAGTTTCTGCTGAAAAATCAGCTGTTAACCTTATGGGGATTCTCTTGTATGTTATTTGTTCCTTTTCCCTTGCTGCTTTTAATATTTTTTCTTTGTATTTAATTTTTGATAGTTTGATTAACATGTGTCTCAGCGTGTTTCTCTTTGGATTTATCCTGTATGGTATTCTCTGTGCTTCCTGGACTTGACTATTTCCTTTCTCATGTTGGGGAAAATTTCAACTATAATCTCTTCAAATATTTTCTCAGACCCTTTCTTTTTCTCTTCTTCTTCTGGGACCCCTATAATTCGAATGTTGGTCCATTTAATGTTGTCCCAGAGATCTCTGAGACTGTCCTCAATTCTTTTCATTCTTTTTTCTTTATGCTGCTCCCAGGCTGTTATTTCCACCATTTTATCTTCTAGCTCACTTATCCGTTCTCCTGCCTCAGTTATTCTGCTATTGATTCCTTCTAGAGTATTTTTAATTTCAGTAATTGTGTTGTTCATCACCATTTGTTTGCTCTTTAGTTCTTCTAGATCCTTGTTAAATGTTTCTTGTATTTTCTCCAGTCTGTTTCTGAGATTTTGGGTCATCTTTACTATCATTACTCTGAATTCTTTTTCAGGTAGGTTGCCTATGTCGTTTTCATTTATTTGGTCTTGTGGGTTTTTAACCTTGCTCCTTTGTCTGTAACATATTTTTTTGTTGTTTCATTTTTTTTTTTTTTTTGGTGGGTGGTGCTGTATTCCTGTCTTACTGATTGTTTAGTCTGAGACGTCCAGCACTGGAGTTTGCAGGCACTTGGATAGAGCCAGGTCTTGTTGCTTAGATGAGGACCTTCAGAAGTCCTCACTCCAATTAATATTCCCTGAGGGTCTCTGTTAGTCCAGCGGTTTGGACTCAAGAGTTCTCACCACAGGAGCTTGGGCCCAACCTCCGGCCTAGGAACCAAGATCTCACAAGCTTTGTGGCCTGGTTAAAAAAAGAAAAGAAGAAAGAAAGAAAAAAAGGAGCAGTGCAATATCAAAGAATAAAAAACAAAATAAAATTAGCAAGATAAAACATATATTAGGAAAAATAAAACTGTAATTGAAACAACTGCAACAAGGTAAAATAAAAACACAAAGAAAAAAAAATAAAAGGGGGGAGGGGGAACAAGCCAAAAGGAGGGAACAATAACAAAGTATAAAGAATAAAATAAAATTAGAAAAATAAAAGATTTATTAAGAAAAATAAAAATATAAAAGAATCAACAACAATGAATCAACAAGGTAAAACGCAACCCTAATCTAAAAGAGGAAAAAAGAAAAAAAAAAGCCTTGGCTATGGAGGCAGAGTTCAGTCAGGGGTGGAACTTAGGCACAGGCGGGGTTTAGGGTGGGGCGGGACCTAGGCGGGTGGGGGGGGTGACGTTTGAGCGTGGGGCGGGGCCTAGGCTCAGGACCCACATAGCCAGAAAAGGCCTTGGGAACAGGGCTTAGGCGGGGCCTCTGCTTAGGACCTGCATGGAAGCAGAGAGGCACGCAGAAAGGAGGGCCCCTGGAGTGTGGGGTTCTGGAGTTTGGAGGTAGGGCCCTGAGTGAGGGTGTGTGGGCGGGGTTTAGGCCCAGCACCTTGGAGGGGTCTCCGAGTGTAGAGGTCAGGCCCTGGTGGGGGTGTAGGGGCGGGGCTTGGGCTCTGCACTGCAGGAAGGAGGCTCCGAGGGCAGAGGATTAGGCCGGGGAGCCCAACAGGCTCCCTGGTGCCTAAGTGGACAGGGAAGGCACTGGCTGCATTCCCTTCTGTTCCTTTGTGCCCCTCCCCCCATCTCCTCCAGGGTTTCCCCTGTCCCCGATGGACCCCTAACTGTGGGTGGCTCCTGCTGGGTGTAGGAACTACTCCTCTAGCCCCAGCCACCCCTCGGGGTGCCGGTCCTAGAGGTCCGCCCTTTACTTTTGCTCCCCCTTCCCGCCCTTCCATTCCCTCAGGACCCACGTGGCTGGAGGGGGCCTCGGTGGGCAGAGGATCAGGCCCCAGGATCTCAGCAGCTTCCTGGGCGCCCAAGTGGGCAGGGGAAACCTGGCCATACTCCCTTTTGATCCTCTGCCCTCCCAGTGGTTCCCCAATTTCCCCCTTGGGGCGTGGGATCCCTTCCCCTCCCTCAGCCGCCCTTCAGGGGTGCCAGTCCTGTCCCACCTCCACTTCTCCTCCCCCTTCACTCCCCCCACACCCCATGTCCTACCCAGTCGCTGGGGGTTCCTCCCGTCCCCTTAGGTGTCCGTGGTCCCCCACTGGTGCCTGGTAGGTGCCCTAATTCTGTGGAGACGCGAATTCCACGTCCTCCTATTAGGCCATCTTGACTCTGCCCATCTATATACACTATTGATACTATGTATAAAATAGGTAACTAATGAGAACCTACTGTATAGCACAGGGAACTCTACTCAGTGCTCTGTGGTGATCTAAATGGGAAGGAAATACAAAAAAGAGGGGATATATCTATATATATAGCTGATTCACTTTACTGTACAGTGTAAACACCGTATTGTAAAGCAACTATACTCCAATAAAAATTTAAAAACAAATAAAATTGTGGGTAAATTCTGTATGTCATACTAGGGTCCCTGTAAATTGGAGCACATGATACAGTTTAGGAAGATCTAGCTGCCTCCAGGGCTCACATTTGTTTTTCTCCGTGCCTGCTGGTCCTGTTCTCCTATAATGCAGACATGAGACTGATACATAGGATGGGGAAGGAAAGAAGGATATGCCCAGGAAAGCAAGAATTAATGGAATAGATAATTTTTATTTATTTTTCTTGTTGGCTTATTTTTTCTTTAATCCCTTCAAGGGTCACATATAGGTATTCATTAAGGGATAATGGAAATAGTAATTATAGACATGAAAGTTATGATTCACAAAGTTTAATGATGAGAAAAAGAATGTTGGCATACCATTCATATTTAGAAAGATAATCACTAAGTATAATGAGTTTTCAAAACTTGCCAGTTGACAAGGAGGCGATAACATTATCATTATTTTCAGGAAATACTTCATTCTGAGAAAACTTCTGCAGGAAAAAATTCTTGTAGTTAAAAGAGAATTTAGTCAGGCATCCAGACACAAATGTCTATAGATATTATAAGTGGTAAGGGGGATATATAATAGAACAAATATTTTTGTTTGCAGTGTAAAAAAAACACACATATATGTATTAACCCCAACAATAAATATGTGGGACGCATATCAAGAACTGCCACATTTTACTGAGGGATATGAGTCTTAGAAAAATGGAGGGACTACCATGTGAAGGGATTTGGAGTCCTTAACCTAATTTCCTTTCCCCCTACGATAAGGTCAGAGATTGTTTTGAACCCCCAACAGTTACAGTGCAGGACTTCAGAGAATCTTTTCAGGATGCCTCTTTCCCATTTGCTCTGTCTGGAGTGTCTAGATGTGTGTGTATTATATATACATATATGTACATACACACGTACATGCATGCACACACAAAAATGTGTATATATTTATATACATACATATAAAACCATACCTATGGAAAGAAATACACCTAAAGGTTTAAAAAATCTATATGCAGTAGATTTATAGTGACATTTATTTTCTTCTTTGTAGTTTTTCCATTTTCTGCAATAAGACTATATTATATATTCTATAATCAGAAAAGAAGTATTTAAAATCAAATTCAAATGGGACAGAACAGTTTTAGACTCTCAGGTACTTATGCCTAAATTCTCCCCCTCAGGCCTGTATCACTACCCACCTGATGGCAGTCGTCAAAATTCAGTCATCAAGTTCGAGGCACTTGGGGGTCCAGGCTTCATAAATCTGGCCTATTTCAGTGGCAGCACGGGTCACAGCTGGGAAGCTTAAAATCTACATAGCTGAAATGAAAGTGTGACTTAGCAATGTCTTGGAGTTCGAGATGCTAAGACACGAGTTCAGTGACAGGGTGCTATTCTTCTCTTGGGCAACTGGTTTATCAGGTGCTGTTTTTTATTTCCCTCTTTCCTCAGAGTGAAATTCATGTCACATGTTTTCCAACTCCATATGATCTTAAAGTATGTATTTTGGGAATATATAATATTTTGCTTGCTCATAGTTTCTCTTTGACCTGATTATCTTTTTATTTTGGCATTATTCTACTGTATTTTATGTCTCTCTGTATCATCTGCCTGAAATCATTTTGGAAGAGAAAGGACACAAAAATCAACAAACTAAACAGAGTCAGGAACACACTGAGTTCCTCAGGGCCTTCCCAAGACTCTGGGAGCTCCCTAAGAAGCACCGCTCAGTGCAGGGGAAAGAATTAAGTGGGGAAAGGAAGACCAGCTTCCAAACATGCCCTTTTCACAAGTGAGGCCTGAATCAAGTTGCTTAGCTTCCTTGGACCTCAGTGTATGCAGGGTTTGCCTTCTTCTCCCAAATTCTTTGGAACTTCCTCTGGTTCTGGTTTCCCTGACTTGTAAAACCCATACACATTACCTGCCATAAAGTAAGTGTGGATGATGAGGGCCACCATTTAACAAATGTTCTACGTGGATGTGTATGTAGGGCAGTATGGGACGTTAAAATTCTCATACTTTTTACCCTAAAACTCAACTTCTCTGAGTTAATTCTGAGAATTTCTTTCAAGACCTATTATCAAGATATTTATAGCAGGTTCATTCCTAATGGCAAAAAAATTTGATACCAGATAAATATTCAACTATAGGGAACCAGGATAAGTAGTTTCTCAAATGTAATTTAAAAATTCTAAATATTAAGATGAGGTAATAATGGGGGAAATAATATGTATAATAAAAACAAAAGAAAACATAACTAAATTGTATATATACATATATGTATATACACATTATATACATATATACATGTATGTGTATATATACACATTATATACATACATATATATTATATATACATATATATACATATTAATAGTCATTATGACTGCACAGGAATTTAAATGGCTGAGTTTGAAGTAGAGTTATTTATAAGTATATTTTGGGGGTATGACAGGTAGGAAAAAATTAAATGATTATTGCTAGTATCAAGTCATTGATTGCTTTGAACATTTAAGTTCAAAACTTTGGATAGACTTTTACTAATGCAAGTGTTAGTGCCCATAAATGTATTCAAACCATAAATTCTTCATCCATGGATCTGATAA
Source organism: Delphinapterus leucas (assembly GCF_059928025.1). Classification (NCBI taxonomy): domain Eukaryota; kingdom Metazoa; phylum Chordata; class Mammalia; order Artiodactyla; family Monodontidae; genus Delphinapterus; species Delphinapterus leucas. The sequence goes on from NC_143137.1 coordinate 47,818,423, forward strand.
TCATTTGAGAAAATATCAGCGTAAATTATTGCCTCATGAAAAACTGGGCAACTTCTCTCACGGTTTTAACAGTTTTCAGCTATTTTTGGCTTTAACAGGACTAAGTTTTTCCAAGAGTTCTTTTGCTTCTGCTGCTTATTCTTTACTGTATGTCATAATTCTGTGTTTGTAGCAAAATAATCATTTCTGTAGCAACCAACTGGGATGTCTCAAGGAGAAAATTATGACTTCAGGAAAGGAATAAACAATAGGAGAGAATGAATAATGAAAATAATCATGATTCTTATTCTCAGTAAGAATAGAATATTAGGATGAAAAAGTATCTTACAGGTCTTTGAGAATTACTGCAGCCTTAAAAATACTGCTTCAGCCAGTTTTCCAGGAGACGTCATTTATTCCAGGAGGCAAGCTCCTCTTATACCACAGAGCACTGTATGCATAAAAGAGGTGAGGGATGGAGGGAAGCCTAATAAAGTCTCCATAACACTTTGATTTACTATTGTGTATTAGAAAGAAATGCATAGGTATTTGTAAGTACACTACGGGGGCAGAGCTGAACTACTCTTTTTTTTTTTTTTTTTTTTTTTGCTGTACGCGGGCCTCTCACTGCTGTGGCCTCTCCCGTTGTGGAGCACAGGCTCCGGACGCGCAGGCTCAGCGGCCATTGCTCACGGGCCCAGCCGCTCCACGGCATGTGGGATCCTCCCGGACCGGGTCACGAACCCATGTCCCCTGCATCGGCAGGCGGACTCTCAACCACTGTGCCACCAGGGAAGCCCCTCTTTTTTAATTTACTCTTTTTCTAGAACAAAAGGAATTTATGGGGAGTAGGACAGAAAGAGTAAGCCATTTGAAGACTTTGTTTAAATGAAGGAGGGATTAATTTGGTCTGCACTCTTTTTTTTGAGTATGAATATTACTGTATTCTTATAGAGGCAATTTTTCTATAGCTTGAACAATTAAAAAACATTCTGGATGAATCAAAAATACAAAACAGTTATCGATAGAATTTACTTGTATCATCTGTATTTTAGAGCAAGTATTACATAGTAAAGTGATTAATAACATGGCCTATGGGCAACCCTAAATGTGTAGCACTTCAACGTATAGCAACTTGCATGTTGCGCAGTTTGCCCTTTGGGTTCTACACTAGATCTACCTTCGTTGTCAGTTACCTCAGCCAGCCAGCCAACATGCAGTCGGCCAATTCTGAGGAAAGATAGCCCTGCAGAACACCAGGAATGTTTTTTGAATTTGTTTTCGTTGTGGTATATGTTATAGATGGTAAAATGCACATATCTGAATTGTGTAACTCTAGGACTTTGGTAAATGTGTGTGTCCAGGTAACCACTACCCAAATCAAGATAGACATTTCTATCACCCCAGAAAGCTCCCTCATGCCTCATTCCTCCCCTCTTGCCTCTACCAAGGTAACCACCATTCAGATTGCTTTCACCTTAGATGAGTTTTGCCTGTTAAAAAACATTGTATAAATGGAATCATAAAGTATATGTTCTTCTGTGTCTAGCTTCTTTTGTTCAACAGTTTTTGAGAGTTTTTGAGATTCATCCACATGGTTACATATATCAGTAATTCCTTCCTTTTTATTGCTGAGTAGTATCCCATTGTATGAATGGCTCATTTTAATTTGTGCATACTGATTGATCATTTGTGACCTGTCTATATCATATAAATTGTAAACCACAAGCCAGCCTGCTTATATGACCTATACTTCTTCTCTCATCTAATGATCAATATTTTGCATTTCTAAGCATTAAAATTGATGTTAAAACTCTATAATTTGGACTGATAGAAAAAGCCAAAAGGAAAGAATTTTTTTAAAAGCAAAGTTTCATTACTTTCATATTTATACCTGAACTACTAGCTACCCTTTGTGCAAAGCAGAGATTTTCTTCTCAGGCCTACTTTAATGAATCCACAGGGATTTTAATTAGCACATCAATTACTTCAGAGCTACCACGGGGCAAATTTTGTGGGGCAGGCAAACTTTGATTTGGAAATCCACCCCCATCGCCCCTTTCATTGCCCCCTCTTCCTTCTCAGGGCTCTTTACCCCATGCCCTCCCCAGGACGGCTATCCCAACTCCAGTCTCACATGGCCTTGATCACAGCTGGCTATGACAGATGGAAATGGTTCTAATAAGTTGATTCCAGGGGTTAAATAATGAGGGCTTAAGGGGTTTTCCTTGCCAGAGGGAATTTACATTTTAAAAAGGGAAGTCTTGGAAAGCAATGCCCAGCATGTGTAAGGTAATCCATAAACGTTATCTCCATTCCCTTGAAGAACCAAAGTTATGAGACTTTAAAAGTAAAGTCAGATAGAGGACAAGATAGTTATTTTCAGAACAAGATATCATAGCATCCTTTGAACTCTACTGAATTCTACTCACAATGTTGTTGTGGAACTGCCAGCGAGCATCTTGCTGTTGCAGAAAGACAAGCAGAAGAGTGACTGTGACACAGAGAGGAGCAGCCTGTGAAATCATACCAATCCTGGATTTGGACATCCCTTGGACTTCCTTTACTAAAGCTCCAGCTATGGCTATGTGTGATCCTTCACAAATGGGGAAGAACGGTACTTTGAAATACTAACCTATGCTCCTTCTTTCCCCAGCATTCGAAGCTACCCCATCCTTCCCCCAATTCAGAGAGCAGAGGATGTGTGTGTGTGGGGGGGGGGGTGTATGTGTGTACCTGTGTGCACATGTGCCCTCAGAGTACGATTGCCATAACAGAAATGCAAAGAGACAGAAAAGAGACGTTGACTTTCAAAAAGGACTTTTGAAACTAGAGACAATAGTTTGAGATAAAGCATTTTTGAGTTTCAAAAATCTGGATTATCAGAATCAAAACCAGGATCCTTAAGGACTAGAGGCATAAAATGTATCCTATTATTCACAAATTTGGAAAAAACCTTTTCCAAAGGAGACACAGACCTTTCAAACACAGAGGAGGAGAAAGCAAGCTATTTAGACACTGGTGGGTGTTCCAAAGAAGGAGTCAGATAGGTAGAGTCTCCTGATAAATTTGAGGATCTGAGAGCAATCAATGGCTGCGTGTCACTCCTTAGCTGAGGTGCGCTGAAGTAGCAAATCTCGCCGCGATCTCCCACACTAGCATAGTAGGACAGCAGCAGTAGACGAAGTACAGTCTGTTTAGGCAGAGAGAGCCTTAGGCACTCCTCACTCTCCAAGTCACACAGGAGAGTATTTGAAAGTCCTGAAGGAAATTACCTTGATGCCATGGTAGCCTCTAAATATACCAGCAAGTTATCCCAGAGGTGCTGGATCAGAAAGGCTCGGAGATGACATTAAGATGTGTAAATCACACAATTTATTAGATCAATTTAAAACACACAACAAAACAAAGAGAAGGAGATGGGGTCAGGTAGAATACTTAGGAAAGGGTGTGAGCAAGATGGAAGGACCACACTACCTGAAACCTGGCTTATGCAATGCTCATAGGACCCCTGTCCCTGCCCCATCAGCCTTTCCTGCTGATGGTGTGGCTACAAGGACCAAAGATGAGGTTTGAGCAAAGAGGCCTAAGATACAGAAGATGCCTGGGACCAACACAGACACTTTTTTATATGAGAGGCACAGGGTGTGTAGGCCTGGCCAGAGTTGTGGCTTACCAGTTAGCCTGATGAGCAGCTGTGGATTTTATCTGGCAGACGACATTTGGGGCTAGAATGGGTGTCACCAATGGCTGGCTAATTTAAGACCTCATGAATGTGGAGTGCTTCATACCTCCTGCGTATTTAGTATATTATGAGGATTAGGTGCTTCTGGTGCCCCATGTATATTGAGTGTTTCGTGAAAATTAGGTGTCTCTTTGTTCTTGCCTTCCTTTTCGTCTGTGTTCAGTACACATAAGCCTCACTTACTTTATGTTTAACATGTCTCACAAGTTACTAACTTACTTCTCTGTATTTAACACATTTAACGAGTGTTATCCCATTTCTTTTTTTCTGTAACAGAATTAAGTATTCTCAAATATTAGAGAAAATGAATATTCACCCATTACACACATCCCTGCACACACACCACAAGGCCACAAACAATGTTTATGGGTTGACCTGCACACCAGAAGCTACAGTCACCTGAGAGACCAGTTACCAGAGACCAGATAAGAACTCAGACGTCTTGGCAAATGACAGTTGGAAGACTGAGACTCAGAGACCCTTCAGGAGTCTTGTCAAACTTAGATTCAACTAACGGGATAAAGAGAGGATGGGGGTCTGCTGAACTGACCGAGAAACCCTGGCTTTGACTGAGTTTGCCCAAAGTTGATTATGTTTTTCCACCTCTGGGAAGAATAGGGGCTCTGAATCTGTTCTGTTTAAGATAGCAGATGGCTACTGCATTTGACAGTGGCAATACAGAATATTTTCATCATCCAGAAAGTTCTATGGGACAGAACTGCTCTAGATATAAATTGAGTTATAGAAAAATAAAGTACATCCCTGGAACACCTAGCCTTATAGACTGACATTGTTACTTGTTATACATATAAACATTTATTACTGGGGTATCATCGGCACTACTCTCTTTTTTGCTTTATTTTCTGTTTGTTTTTAGCAGATAGAAATACTCTGATTCAGCCACTTACTCTCACTTAGTTTTTTCTGTGTTCAGTGGTCTATGTTTTCAAGAGAGCTAGCTGCAGGAAAAGGATTCATGCAGAACACAGTGAAACAAACACTGATAAAAGAAAGGGAACCATAGTACCATTTGCTAGATAAGGGTCACACCTAGGGGAAAATTTAAAGACTTTGCCTTTTTCTCTGGGTGAGATGGGAGCCATTGGAGGGTTTGAGCAGGGGAGTAAGATGATCCAGTGCATGTTTTAAGAGGCTCACCCTGGCTTTGTGGAGAATTAATGGGAAGGGTACAATGGTGGATAGAGGGAGACCATGTATTGCAAATAATCCAGGCTCAAATGCTGGCTGCTTGGCCCAGGGTTATGGTAACAGAGATGCTGAGAAGTGGTCTTCTGAATATACCCAAAGGGAGAGCTGCACTATTGCTAATGGATTGCAGCTGGGGTAGGAGAAGAACCAGGATAAATCGAAGTGCTTTGGCCTAGGCAAATGGAAGAAGAGTGTCTCCATTTATTGAGTTGGGAAAGCCTGCAAAAGAATAAGAGTTAGCAGGGGGAGTGTTTTGGAACATGTCAAATTTGAAATGACTATTCATCACGCAAGTAGAGACACTTTATAGGTAGCTGGAAGTACAAGTCAGCATTTTGTATAAAGTTGAGTGTTATCAGCCTACAGATGCCATTTAAAGCCATGAGGCTTGGATAAGATCATTTCAGGAATAAGTAGGTGAGTGTAGTTAGAGAGGAGAGGAGGTCTGAGGACTGCTCCCCAGGGCACCCGATATTTAGAGGTGGCACCAAAAAAGAGAGCTGAAAAGAAGCAATCAGCAAAGTCTGAAAATCAAGATAGTGGTGTCCTGGAAGCCAAGGGGAGAGGGTGAATGAGTAAATGATCAGCTGGGGTTGGTAGGTTGCACAGGTGTGCACCATGAATTGACCCTTGAGTCTGGAAACAGAAGGCCATTGGGTGTTGAAGAGATGGGTTTTGAACGCATGACGGGCTGATAGCCTGATTGGAATGTGACTCAAGCTTCCTGGGATGCCCAGTCAACTCTGTGAAGTGTAAAAACACACAGAATTTAGAGCATTGAAGGAACTGATAGATGTTATTGATTTTGGTGGACCACATGAAACAGATCTATAGAGAGAGATGTTTCACAGCTGGGAGACAGGGCAAGAGCAACAGGGCAAGAAAAATAAGAAAATCAAGAATTTTGTGGTATTAAATCACACTGAAAATATATCAATTATTGAGGCCTTGGAAACACTCAAGATTATTTGTGTTACTGTTAGATGAATTTTCCTCATATTTAATTCTCTGGCATTTCCTCTTAAAACTCTTGGTTTTTCAGATTTACTTATAAACTGTAGCTGATACTTTAAGAGGGATCAGATTAGTAAGATTAATAGAGAGTATAATCTGCCTCATTAGAAGGTTGTTGGTTTTTTTAAAAAATAAACACTTTATTTTGTTTGTTTGGTTGGTTTTGGCCACGTCGCGCGGCTTGTGGGATCTTAGTTCCCCGACCAGGGATCGAACCCAGGCCCTTGGCAGTAAAAGCACAGAGTCTTAACCGCTGGACACTGCCAGGGAATTCCCAGTACTTTTTTTTAAGTACAGAAGAGTGTATAGTTAAAAGCCCCACCCTGACCACCTCATCAGAGGAAATTTCTTCTAATCATTTCTGGGTTTGGTTATTTTTACACAATAAGCTTATGTTTCTTTTCAAAACTTTGTCAGTTTAAGAGATTATCATTCAAAAGATTCAAGATCATTCAAGAGTTTGCCAAAAAGGGATGGAGACTTAATTCATTTTCATTATTCTCTTTCTCTCCTCCAAAATATTGATAGCTGTTTCTTTAGTTCTTTGTATAAGGTACTTGGATTATCTATTTAAATGAACTTCGAAGTTTTTCATATCAACTTTAACCATTACCTTCTAACTCACTGCTTTGATAGATAAGTATATTAGGAGCCTTTTAGAAGTGTTTCCAGATACACCTGATAAAAATAATTTTAAGAGCATGATCGTTTGAGGTGAGGGAGTTACTTTTACTCCCCTCCCCCAACCCAGTCAACCCCTGTCCATCTCTATATCCCTGTCTCTGTTACCTTGCTGCAAACCACCAACCCCCACTGTCATTTCTGACCTGGATTACTGAAATAGCATCCTAAATGCTTTCCCTCAGTCCTTTCATATTTTCTAATCCAGTGGCTCTCAAATTTCAGCGTGCATCAGAATCACCTAGCAGGCTCATTCAAACATGGATTGCTGGGTCCCACTCCCAGTGTTTCTGATTCAGCAAATGTGGAGTAAAGCCTGAAAATTTGCATTTCTAACAACTTCCCAGATGAGGCCAATGCTGCTGGTCCACGGTCACACTTTGAGAACTACTCCTCTATTACTTCTCCACACTGACACCAAACCCCTAAGCTCCAGCATGAAGGATCCTTCATAATCTGACACAAATTGTGTGCTTTTTAAAACAGCTTTATTGAGATGTAATACACATACCATACAATTCACCCATTGAAGTGTACAATTCAGTCACTTTTCGTATAGTCACAGAACTGTGTATACATCACCACAATCAATTTTAGAACTGTGAAAGAAACCCCACGTACCTTAGCCATCACCTCCAATTTCCCCTATCCCCTCACCCCAGCCCAAAGCAACATGAATCTATTCTCTGTCTTTTTAGAGTCACCTATTCTAGACATTTCATATAATTGGAATCATACAGTATGTGGTCCTTTGTGCTTGGCTTCTTTCACTTAGCATAATGTTTTCAAGGTTCATACAATTATAGCATGTATCAGGACTTCCTTTCTTTTCATTGCTGAACTATATTCTATTGTATAGATACACACTATCCATTTGTCAGTTGATGGACATTTGGGTTGTTTCCATGTTGGGGCTATTACAAATAATGCTGCTGTGAGTGTTTGTGTACAAATTTTGAACAAGTTTGTGTGGACTTATGTTTTCATTTCTCTTGGGCAATTCCTAGGAGTGGAATTTCTGGGTCATATGGTAATTCTGTTTAACTTTTTGAGAAACTGACAGACTGCCTTCCAAAGGTGTTACACTGTTGTACCTTCCCAATAGCAGTGTATTTCTCCATATCCTCACCAACCCTTGTCTTTTTGAGTATAGCAATGCTAGTGGGTGTGAAGTGGTATCTTATTGTAGTTGGATTTACATTTCCCTGATGATTAATAATGTTGAACATTTAAAATTTGCTTATTGGTCATTTCTATAACTTCTCTGGCGAAATGTCTATTCAGATCCTTTGCCCAACTTTTAATTAGGTTATTTGTCTTTTTATTATTAGTGAGTTATAAGAGTTCTCTGTATATTTCGGATACTATTCCTTCATCAGGTACACTATTTGCCAAAAAGTTTTCCAGAATAGGAAAACTGGGAGTCCCTTTCTTAATGGTGTCCTTTGATGCATGATTTGTGTGTGTGTGTCTTATTGGTCTTAGTATCCCAAGCACTTAAAACAGTGCAGGCATACAGTAGGCATCAACCTGTATTTGTCAAATGAATGAAAAAATTCAATCAATTTAGTTAATAGGCTATAGGTAAGTTTCCACAATATAATAAAGAAGCATAGAATATACTAGAGCAAACAGCATCCAGACTCCTCTTCTTAGTAATAGAACCTTAATTCACATTTGGGCACACTGCCATCCCACTCTCCCTTGTAACAGTTGGCCATGTGACTAAGATCTGACTGAGGTGGAAGTGGAAAGAATATGTAGAACAGCTGAAATCTTCCCAAAGGGAAGGGGCCACACCAATTTTCAGCCCTTCTTTTATCCTGATGCCTGGAACTAGTATGTGATATCTGAAGCTCTAGCAGCCATCTTGGACAATGAGGAAAAAGAGGCAGAAAGCTGGAAGGGCTCCCCTGACCCTGAAGACCAATGAGTTTCCTACCACCTTTTACATGAAAAATAAGTGTACTTCTAATTTTTAAGCTACTATTTTTGGAATTTCAATTATTCTAAGACTAATCTAATTCTCCCTGATTTATAAAAGCCCATACTCTTTTCATTACACTATAGGATTCAAGGCACAAAAATGCCTTTGTCATTATTGTTGAATTTAGCACACTCTTTTGTCATTCATTAGTGTTCCTTTAAGCATCCCCTGAACTTGGGGTCAATGCCAAAGTTTCCCAGTCTCTTGGAGTATCTCTGATTTATTGAAAAAAATGGAACCAGGAGTCAGACAGTCTTATAGTCAATCCTTGCTCTGTCTCTTAATAAACCTTGCTGAGCATCAACTTCTTGAGCCAAAGGGTCATAACAAAACCTACCTGCCGGCTAGCTAGGAAGATAAAAGGAGATGAGGCATGTGAAGCATACAGAGGAGTAGGTGGCACATAGCATATAAATGCTTCTTCCTGCTCATATGGGGTCTCTGTAGAGAGCTCAGTTCAGAAATTAATTTGAGACATCCTTGGGTATCTCATGGGATCCACAGGAGACAAGAGACTATGATTTAAAAGAACTTGAGACGGATTATAAATTCCATGAGGGCAGGGGCTTCTTATTTATTGCTTTATCCCTGTTGTCAAGGGATATTGGCTGAATGAATGAATAAAAGTATGTAAGTTCCATGGCCCCAATGCCTCAGGATCCATATTCCCCTGAATGTAACCCAGACTAAATATAGGCCAGTGTTATATGTGAAAGTGACCAATCAGACCTATGTTAGGATCTCCTTAGGCCACTGCCAGAACAACCTCCAAGACACCCCCCTATAGCTGTTTTGGGGTCCTTGAACTCTGCAACCTAAAAGAAGGGCCAAGATGCTCAGCTATCAATAATAAGCAGCAAGCAATGGGATGCAAGCAAAAGTCACAACATGGCAAAACAGAGGCAACCTGTGTAAAATCGACTTAAATCCCAGATGCCAGGGAAGATTAAAATTCCCTTTCTTTTTTTCCCCACTTTTTTCTCTTCTTGGGGAGAGTATGACTGGGGGATAAATTCTGTGCCCAGGTCCTGTTTTACCTGCTCTGTTAAAAAAAAAAAACTCTTCTCACCCCCAGAGCTCTTATGAGCTAATTACTTAAAATTTCTGTGAGACCCTTTAGAAAATATAATATCCCTATAGTGATTCTAGTAGATGCCTCAGGAGAGAAGCAGCATTCTCTCTCCTATTTTTATATTTTAAAAGGTTTAACTAAAGCTCCATGCAGTCCCCCTGGAAATTCCCTCCTAAGGTCTGTGAATAAGCTGGAAACAGCTACCAGAGTCTCTGACTTCAGATATTTATTCTGAGAAACAGGTGCAAGACTGGTCCCACATATCAAAGTACAGCATCAGTGTTGATCCACATAAAATTTTCAGGAAGCAGATTTTGCAGAGGAGGTAAGTTCAATATGTGGGGAAAAATTTGGAGCCCAAATCCTTCCCATGAGAAGTAGGGAAGGAATGAAAAAATATGACCTTCCTCTCCCTGGCAGGGCATTTGCTATCCTAGCCAAGCCCTCATTATCCTGAGAGGGAGGACACTTGCTCACTGCGGCACCCACCAGCAAAAAGTTCTCAGCATGACAACTCCCCAGTCTTGCCCTTCGTTTACTTTCTTACTTTCCTGTAGTAGATCTACAGGATCTATCGATCTTCGTTATTTTATTACTAAAGGAATGAAGTGCTGACATGTTCTACAACATGGATGTACCTTGAAAACATTGTGTGGAGTGAAAGAAACCAGGTCCAAAAGGTCACATGTTAGATGATTCCCTTTATATGAAATATCTAGAATAGGCAATCTATAGAAATAGAAAGTGGATTCATGGTTACTTAGGGCTGGGGGTGGGGGATGAAAGGATGGGGGAGTGTTAGCTAAAGGATATGGGCTTTCTTTTGGAGGTGATGACAATATTCTAAGATTGACTATGGTGATGTTTGCACAACTCTGTGAATATCCAAAAACCATTGAATTGTGCACTTCAGATGAGTACAGAGATGAGTTAGATGATCTGTATGGTACTTGAATTGTATCTCAAGAAGGCTATTACCAAAAAACAGAAACGAAAAACCTTTTATGGCTAGTTTTAAATCATATTATTCTTTATGTAAAAACAATGACATATCAGAAAGAGAAATTAAGGAAACGATCCCATTTATCGTTGCATCAAAAAGAATAAAATACCTAGGAATAAACCTACCTAAGGAAGCAAAAGACCTATACTCTGAAGACTATTAGATGCTGATGAAAGAAACTGAAGATGACACAATCATAGGGAAAGATATACTGTGCTCTCAGATTGGAAGAATCAATATTGTTGAAATGACCATACCACCCAAGGCAATCTACAGATTCAATGCAATCCCTATCAAATTATCAATGACATTTTTCTCAGAGCTAGAGCAAAGAATTTTAAGATTTGTATGGGAACACAAAAGACCCCGAATAGTCAAAGCAATATGTTTTTGGATCCATCTCCTAGAGTAAGGGAGACAAAAGCAAAAACAAACAGGACCTAATTAAACTTAAAAGATTTTGCACAGCTAAGGAAACCATAAACAAAATGAAAAGACAACCTATGGAATGGGATAAAATATTTGCAAACAATGCAACCAACAAGAGATTAACTTCCAAAATATATAAACAGCTCACACAGCTTAATATCAAAAAAAAAACCCAACCCAATCAAACAGTGGGCAGAAGACCTAAATAGACATTTCTCCAAAGAAGACATACAGATGGCCAACAGGCACATGAAAAGATGTTCAATATCACTAATTATCAGATAAATGCAAATCAAAACTACAATGAGGTATCACTTCACACCAGTCAAAATGGCCATCATTAAACAGTCTACAAATAATAAATGCTGGAGAGGGTATGGAGAAAAATGAACCCTTCTACACTGTTGGTGGGAATGTAAATTGGTGCAGCTGCTATGGAGAACAGTATGGAGGGTCCTTAGAAAACTAAAAATAGAGCTACCGTATGACACAGCCATCCTACTCCTGGGCATATAGCCGGAGAAAACTCTAATTCGAAAAGATACATCACCCCAGTGTTCATAGCTGCACTATTTACAGTAGCCCAGACACGGAAGCAACCTAAATGTCCATTGACAGATGAATGGATAAAGAAGATGTGATTGATATGTACACACACACATATATACACACACAATGGAATATTACTCAGTCATAAAAAAGAATGAAATAATGACATTCGCAGCAACATGGATGGACCTACAGTTTATCATGCTAAGTGAAGTAAGTCAGACAATGACAAATATCATATGATATTATTTATATGTAGAATCTAAAAAAAATGATACAAATGAACTTACTTACAAAATAGAAACAGACTCACAGACATGGCAAACAAACTTATGGTTACCAAAGGGGAAAGGGCGAGGGGAAAGATAAATTGGGAGTTTGGAATTAACATATACACGCTACTATATATGAAATAGATAGCCAACAAGGACCGACTGTATAGCACAGGGAACTATATTCAGTATCTTGTAATAACCTATAATGGAAAGGAACCTGATAAAAAAATACATATATATATATATATATATATAACTGAATCACTTTGCTATACACCTGAAACCAACACAACATAGGAAATCAACTATAGTTCAATAAAAAAATAAATTTAAAAACTTTAATGTAATTCTTATTTTTTAAAATTAATTTATTGTTATTTTTGGCTGCCTTGGGTCTTCGTTGCTGTGCGTGGGCTTTCTCTAGTTGAGGCGAGTGGGAGATACTCTTCATTGTGGTGTGCAGGCTTCTCATTGCAGTGTCTTCCCTTGTTGCGGAGCACAGGCTCTAGGTGTGTGGGCTTCAGTAGTTGTGGCACGTGGGCTCAGTAGTTGTGACTCGTGGGCTCTAGAGCGCAGGCTCAGTAGTTGTGGCGCACGGCTTAGTTGCTCCACGGCACGTGGGATCTTCCCAGACCAGGGTTCGAACCTGTGTCCCCTGCATTGGCAGACGGATTCTTAACCACTGCTCTGCCCCAGAAGATACTAGGTTTTCAGCTGTTAATAGGTTTAATAATAATTAATTTTAAAAAGTTTCCATAGTCAAAGCAATTTGGGAATGACAGAGTTAAACAGATTTAAACAGGATCTTTACTGTTGTAGTGGTCAGAGTTTTAATAGGCTGACATGCTTTGTGAATCTCTAAGAGCGGGATAAGAGCATGCATGGTTTACCAAACTGGTTTAATCTTGAAACTTTTCGTCACTGAGCATCGTGCCGAATCAGTCTTCCATGACATTATGCTGGTAAATGCTGGTATAAGTCTCTAACCTCAACAGGAAACCCTGGAAACAAATGTTATTACGTAAAAATTAACACAGGCCTCCACAGTTGAAATATTTTCAATTACATGTCTGCATCCGTTTTTAAAATTCAATCACAAGCGTTTTTGCTTTGTAAGTTCTTTTCATTCTATATTTAAGATCTATAAACATCATGAATGTGGTTTAGAGTAAAAATTCACTTCTTTACTAAATAAGTAATTCTCTGGTATAACTCCACTCGCTTCTGTGAAATGGAATTTGTATTATTTTCCTCCTGAAATAGAAAGGCACTCTAAGAACACATAAAAATCCTCAGTAATCCTACTATCCCTGACCCATAGATCAAATCATTCTCTCAGAATTCCACTGACTGCATTTCTCAGCAAAGATGTATTGGCAGGCTAAACGGGAGAGGTTTCAAGTTACTCAGGCTTTATTAATTTTACAGAATATGCTTTGAAGTACTAAAAATAATAATTAAAAGTGAGCGGCACACTTGAAATTAGTGAGCAAATGTGTGGGGACATTACTCTTTCCTTTCTACCCCGTTGTTCTCTACTGATGACACTACAGAAAATACAGTAATCCCAGCTACATCTTTCCCTCTTCACTGCTTGGGTTCCATTGCCCAGACTTATTTAGAAATAACAATTTAAGAGGAAGCGGAAGGAAACTAACGATTACTGAGCATAAGAACTCATCAGACAGAAATATGAAGGAAGAGTCCTCTAGCCTGAGGAGGCCACCAAGCTGAGAAACTTTAAATGAGGGTGACCCCTCTTAACAGGTCTCTTTGGTGACTAAAAACAGGCAGCATTTATAGTACTTTCCAGTGTACAAAGCACTGTCATGTGCAATATCTTACTTAACCCTCAAATCAACCATGAGAGGTGAGTCCTCTCTCCCCATTTTACATATGGGGAAACTGGGGCCCAGAGAAATTAAGAAACCAGCCCAAGATTCTCAGACAGAATATCGTGGTACAGTGATGTAGCTCTGACATTTCAGGATTCAAAATGTATGACTGCTTTTTCCACTGATACTCAACCAGGAGAAGTTAGAAAGCCAGGCTGGGGGGAGGTTGTGAAGGTCCTTGAACGACAGATAAGTTTATACTTTACCCTGCAGGAAATATGATTATCTTATTATCTTATCCAAATGTTTACAGATTCAATATGCTTGGACAAATAGATTAGCCATTTCTGATTCTCATAAGTTCCAGAGTATGTCTAACCCTCAAATGAGTTCATTATAAGGATCAAATATTCTACTTGCTGTTTTTACCCAGTTTTACAAATGTTCATTGTGCAGTTAGGCCAGGAGCTTTTAGTCAGAGGTCAATATCAGTCATTCACAAATGATACAAATAAGCCCATTTCCTAACTGTATGTCTGTACCTGTAAGTTTTATAATGGAACAGAAAGCAATACGACAGAAAGGTTTTTTTTCTTGAAGTATAGTTGATTTACAGTGTTGTGTTAGTTTCAGGTGTACAGCAAAGCGATTCAGTTATATATGTATGTGTATATATATACTCTTTTCAGACTCTTTTCCATTATAGATTATTACAAAATATTGAGTATAGTTCTCTGTGCCATACAGTAAATCCTTGTTGTTTATTTTTTATATAGTAATATATAATATTAACATATATTATTATACATAATATAAAATATAATATATTATATTATATATTATATAATATATATAATATAATATTTAATATATCTGCTAATCCCAAACTCCTAATTTATCCCTCCCCATCCCCCTTTCCCCTTTGGTAACCATAAGTTTGTTTTCTATGTCTGTGTGTCTATTTCTGTTTTGTATATAAGTTCATCTGTATCTTTTTTTTAGATCCCACATGTACGTGATATATATTTGTCTTTCTCTGTCTGGTTTACTTCATTTAGTATGATAATCTCTAGATGCATCCATGTTGATGCAACTGGCATGATACACCACATCTTCTTTATCAATTCATCTGTCGATGTGCATTTAGATTGCTTCCATGTCTAGACTATTATAAATAGTGCTACCGTGGACATTGGGGTGCAGGTATCTTAAAGTTTTAAGTCCAGTTTTATGTAATAATGTACTAATATATTCAACACACATTAAATGAGCACCTACTATGTGTTAGGTGTCATGCCTGGAGCTGGGCATTAAATAAATGAAGATGACACATCCCTATCTTTATAGGGCTTACAGCCAGATACAGGAAAGCATCCAGGCAAACAGAGTGCCCTGTGATAAAGGATATCGTAGAGAAAATACAGAGGGGCTTAAGATCACACAACCTAGACCTAGCGGGTGGGGAGGTTTCCCTGTGGAGGTGGTGTAAAGGCTGAAGGACTGGCAAGTACAACAGTGTCAGGACTGAGCACAGGGATTCCAATCCTGGCTTTGCATTAGACTCACCTGGGGAATCTTTAAACTACTGCTATCCAGACCCCACCCATGCCAATTCAATCTGAATCTCTGCAAGTAAGGGCCAGGCAACGATTTTCATAAACCTCCCCAGAGGATTCTAATGTGTGGCCAGGTTTGACAATGGCTAACTTACATAGTTACTAACAAGTTTTTCAGAATGAAAACTACGCGAACCACCTCTAAATTCAGATGTAAGTCCCATGTAAATTCGGAATAAATCATTTTAAAATGATATTCTTAGTTACTATAATGTGACCTTTATCTTAATTATCTTGGAGTTCAAAAATATTTATGGCTGGGCTTCCCTGGTGGTGCAGTGGTTGAGAGTCCGCCTGCCGATGCGGGGGACACGGGTTCGTGCCCCGGTCCAGGAAGATCCCACATGCCGCAGAGCGGCTGGGCCCGTGAGCCATGGCCGCTGAGCCTGCGCGTCCGGAGCCTGTGCTCTGCAACGGGAGAGGCCACAACAGTGAGAGGCCCGCGTACCGCAAACAAACAAACAAACAAACAAACAAAAAACAAGATGGAGGGACAATAAGGTCAAAGCAGCCTGAGCCACTGCACAAAGAGCAGTCACCTTGCAGAGCCACACAGGTGGGCTCAAGAAATAAATGTTTGTTGTTTTAAAGGGCTAAGATGTTAGGGTTGTTTATCACTGCAACATAACCTAGCCTCACCTGCCTTCTTATACTACCTTCTCAATCAGGTGGATCCCTATTTTTGTACTTTCTTTCTCTGATTCACAGACTTTCTTTTTTTTTTGGTAGATCTTTATTGGAGTATAATTGCATCACAATACTGTGTTCGTTTCTGTTGCACAACAAAGTGAATCAGCCATATGCACACACATGTCCCCATATCCCCTGCCTCTTGAGCCTCCCTCCCATCCTCCCTCTCCCACCCCTCTAGGTCATCTCAAAGCACCGAGCCAATCTCCCTGTGCTATGCTGCTGCTTCCCTCCAGCCAGCTATTTTACATTTGGTAGTGTATATATGTCGATGCTACTGTCACTTCACCCTGGCTTCACCCTCCCACCCCATGTCCTCAAGTCCATTCTGTGTGTCTACCTCTATTCCTGCCCAGCAACTAGTTTCATCAGTACCATTTTTCTATTTTTGTAGGTTCCATATATATGCGTTAGCATACAGTGTTTGTTTTTCTCTTTCTGACTTACTTCACTCTGTATGACAG
Source organism: Delphinapterus leucas (assembly GCF_059928025.1). Lineage (NCBI taxonomy): Eukaryota > Metazoa > Chordata > Mammalia > Artiodactyla > Monodontidae > Delphinapterus > Delphinapterus leucas. The sequence goes on from NC_143137.1 coordinate 47,834,971, forward strand.
ACTCTAGGTCCCTCCACTTCACTACAAATAACTCAATTTTGTTTCCTTTTATGGCTGAGTAATATTCCATTGTATATATGTGCCACATCTTCTTTATCCATTCATCTGTTGATGGATATTAGGTTGGTTCCATGTCCTGGCTATTGTAAATAGTGTAGCAATGAACATTGTGGTACATGTCTCCTTTTGAATTATGGTTTTCTCAGGGTATATGCCCAGTAGTGGGATTGCTGGGTCATATGATAGTTCCATTTTTAGTTTTTTAAGGAAGTTCCATACTGTTTTCCATAGTGGTTGTAACAATTTACATCCCCACCAACAGTGCAGGAGGGTTCACTTTTCACCACACCCTTTCCAGCATTTATTGTTTCTAGATTTTTTGATGATGGCCATTCTGACTGGTGTGAGGTGATACGTCATTGTAGTTTTGATTTGCATTTCTCTAATAATTAGTGATGTTGAACATCTTTTCATGTGCCTCTTGGCCATCTGTATGTCTTCCTTGGTGAAATGCCTATTTAGGTCTTCCACCCATTTTTTAACTGGATTGTTTGGTTTTTTTGATATTGAGCTCCATGAGCTGTTTGTATATTTTGGAGATTAATCCTTTGTTGTTTCATTTGCAAACATTTTCTCCCATTCTGAGGGTTATCTTTTTGTCTTGTTTATGGTTTCCTTTGCTGTGCAAAAGCTTTTAAATTTAATTCCCATTTCTTTATTTTTGTTTTTATTTCCATTACTCTAGGAGGTGGGTCGAAAAAGATCCTTCTGTGGTTTATGTCAAAGAGTGTTTTTCCTATGTTTTCCTCTAAGAGTTTTATAGTGTCTGGTCTTACATTTAAGTCTTTAATCCATTTGGAGTTTATTTTTGTTTATGGTGTTAGGTAGTGTTCTAATTTCATTCTTTTACATGTAGCTGTCCAGTTTTCCCAGCACCACTTATTGAAGAGGCTGTCTTTTCTTCATTGTATGTTCTTGCCTCCTTTGTCGTAAATTAGGTGCCCATAGGTGCGTGGGTTTATCTCTGAGCATTCTCTCCTGTACCATTGATCTATATTTCTGTTTTTGTGCCAGTACCATTCTGTCTTGATTACTGTAGCTTTGTAGTATAGTTTGAAGTCAGGGAGCCTGAATCCTCCAACTCCATTTTTCTTTCTCAAGATTGCTTTGGCTATTCGGGGTCTTCTGTGTTTCCATATGAATTTTAAATTTTTTGTTCTAATTCTGTGAAGAATGCCATTGGTAGTTTGATAGGGATTGCATTGAATCTGTAGATTGCTTTGAGTAGTATGGTCATTTTCACAATATTGATTCTTCCAATCCAAGGACATGGTATATTTCTCCATCTATTTACATCATCTTTGATTTCTTTCATCAGTGTTTTATAGTTTTCTGAGTACAAGTCTTTCATCTCCTTAGGCAGGTTTATTCCTAGGTATTTTATTCTTTTTGTTGCAATGGTAAATGGGAGCGTTTCCTTAATTTCTCTTTCTGATTTTTCATTGTTGGTGTATAGGAATGCCAGAGATTTCTGTGCATTAATTTTGTATCCTGCAACCTTACCAAATTCATTGATTAGTTCTAGTAGTTTTCTGGTGGCATCGTTAGGATTTTCTATGTATAGTATCATGTCATCGGCAAACAGTGACAGTTTTACTTCTTCTTTTCCAATTTGAATTCCTTTTATATCTTTTTCTTCTCTGATCGCTGTGGTTAGGACTTCCAAAACTATGTTGAATAAGTGTGGTGAGAGTGGATATCCTTGTCTTGTTCCTGATCTTAGTGGAAATGCTTTCAGTTTTTCACCATTGAGTGTGATGCTTGCTGTGGGTTTGCCATGTATGGCCTTCATTATGTTGACATAGGTTCCCTCTATGCCCATTTTCTGGAGAGTTTTTATCATAAATTGGTGTTGAATTTTGTCAGAAGCTTTTTCTGTATCTATTGAGATGATCATACGGTTTTTATTCCTTAATTTGTTAATGTGGTGTATCACATTGATTGACTTGCATATATTGAAGAATTCTTGCATCCCTGGGGTAAATCCCACTTGATCATGGTGGATGATCCTTTTAATGTTCTGTTGGATTCTGTTTGGTAGTACTTTTTTGAGGATTTTTGCATCCATGTTCATCAGTGATATTGGTCTATAATTTTCTTTTTTTGTGACATCTTTTTCTGGTTTTGGTATCAGGATGATGGTGGCTTCGTAGAATGAATTTGGGAGTGTTTCTCCCTCTGCCGATTCAGACTTTCTATTCATATACTTATCCATAATCAGTATTATAATTAATATCCTTCCCTCTTTCCTCCCTTCCTTCCTTTCTCTCTTCCTTCCTTGCCTCCTTAATAATTTTAAAGGTCATTGAGGAAGCCCAAGCAAGAAGTACAGCAAGAAAGCAGTTGAATGAATGGTGGCCCAGCAGGTTAGAGAATTTGTTGCATACAGGGGGATTGAGCAAATAAGTAAATATATTGAGGATTATGGAGCCAGATTTCTTGCTGTCAGATAAGGGAATTAGAAGTATAAAAAGGGAGAAGGATAATGAACCCTGTGATATTGTGTTTGAACTGAATTGGAAGTACTGTTGTGAACTTGGATAGATAGATAGGGAGGGAGGTAGGTGGATAGATAGATAGGCAGATAGTAATATGAATATAGATGTATCTCTGTTCCATTGTAGTTCTGTGCACTGAGAGTTCCTGGAAACTGCAATAGCCCATAGCAATAAGCATACTCAGCATGCAGATCTTGATTTCTAGAAACTATTTTCCACTGACAGTTGAAGAGGTCTAAGAAAAAATGACTGATTTCAGGACTGTGGCAGCAAAAGCACAAGATGAGTATGAAAGGTAATTTAATGTCAGGAAGTAATGAAGTATGCAAAAAATGATAAGGGTATATCAAAAGGATGTAGAAGCCAGTTTGAAGAGCCAACCACTGGGCAAATCTGGGACAGTTTGAGATCAAAATCAATAATGATAGGGATGAATTATAGTCCATTGAATAAAATATCCTTTTAGTCCATGCAGGTTTAAACAAACAAATGAATAAATGGGAGAAGGAAAACCTCTTCCATTTAGTAGGTTGCCAACTGTTAAACGTAAGAGAAATAAAAAAGAAAATCACCATTATCCAGCAATCTTAGCAACTCAATTCAGGCAAGAAATGTCAATGGATGCTACAATTTGTGGGTAAAAGATGACAAACAGAATATTTACATAGCCTCAAAGTATCTCCTCATGAAAGACTTACAATTATAAAGGGGAAGGGATTTCCCTGGTTGTCCAGTGGTTAGGACTCTGTGCTTTTACTGCCAAGGGTGTGGGTTCAGTCCCTAGTCAGGGAACTAAGGTCCTCAAGCCTCGCAGCACAGCCAAAAAAAAAATGAAAAGAAAAATTATAAAGGGGAAAAGAATAGCTTTTCAGTGAAGTAAACTGGCAGACACTACCTTATTCAATTGTAACATTAAATGTAACATGACCAGATTGAAATCATGTGCCACCTGACAGGATACGAGGAGAATTTGGTATTGCTTTTCGGGTATTCCTGCCAAAACTGCACACATAACCTGAATCTAAGTATAAGGAAACATCAGACAACCCTAAATTGAGGACCATTCTATAAAATAACTTGCCTGTTGTCTTAAAAAATGTTCTAGTCCTGCAAGTCAAGGAAGGACTGTGGAATTGTTCTGGATTGAAAGAGGCTAAAGGGGTTTGACAACTTAAAGCAACAAATGATGCTGTATTAGGTCATTTTGCTATGAAGGACACTGCCAGGACAGTTGGTGAAACTTGACTAGGGTCTCTGATTGATGGATAGATAGGAGATCTTTGAACTATTCCTACGGCTTTTCTGTGCTTTTGAAATTATTTCAAAAATAAAAAGTATTAATATTGTTGCAGTGTGAAATTCTTCTATAGACTTCCTATGCAGGTTTACATTATAAAGTGAAAAGATGTGGGAAGTTTGAGAGAAATCTCAAAATATTTGGTTTGGCTATGGTATGTTTTCTTTCCTTTTTTAAAATAAAGTACCTGAAGTTAGGGATCTTAATTTTTTTAAGTTCATCCTTATTTAAGTGTGTCTTCTTTATTTAAGTTTGCAAATCTCTTAATGCTTTCAGAACTGTGATGGATTCTAGGGGAATATGGATATGGCAGTTAGGCATGTGTATAATATAAGGGATTTACAAAGAAGTTATTTTCATCCAGGTCTTTAGCAATTTGAATAGATATCCAGAGCATAGCATATGCCAACAGAATATGACTGAAGCCTCCATTAAATTCAAAATATAAAAGAAAAACAGACCACAAGCATTAAGTCTTTTCTCCATGCTAACATAAGTATTCTTCTTTGGCCAAAAGAATATCAAATGAAGATTTTTGAAAATCCTCCTCAAAAATGAAAAATATTATTTTTTAGCATAGTCTGTAAAATAAACAATAGAAAAGCTTTTAAGCAAATGAAAGTTATTTTTTCTATCTCAGTAAACACATATAAATAGTTTGCAAATTGTGTTCCAAAAGGCTGCTCTTCAACTTGCTAGTAAGCAGGTATCCTGTTGACAATCCCAGCATGCATCTCCTGACACCTTCTGAGCCAAATTCTACCCTCATCTACTGAAGGAGAGAAAACAGGGGCTTCAAAATCTTGGCTTAATGTCTAGGGTTTGGTCTCTGAGTGAGCCTCAGATTGCCTTCATCCACAGAAGTGCGTGCAATCTATCCCACTGTATCCCCCAGCCATCCAATGAGGCATTGGTATTGAACGTCTACCTTTGCCAGGGACCCAGGACCAACCTGGACTCTTTATTCCATTATGGGGGAACATAGTACAAAGAGAACTGTAAGTCTGACTTATAACTGTACTGAAAAGTTCTAGTTATCAATATATGTTATGCCATTTCATATCATAGTGCTTTCACCAAAAAATAAGAATAAGAAAATGTAACAGTGCTGAAAGTTTCACAGAAAATTTTTCATTTATATCAGAATTGAATGACTTTGTGGACTCTTTAAGGAGTATATTAAAATAAGTAGACCAGAGACAGGCAAGTAAGTTTTCAAATAAGTTTTCATTCACCATATTTTCTTGATCTCAAAGCTGTAGGTAGGGCTTCCCTGGTGGCGCAGTCGTTGAGAGTCCGCCTGCTGATGAAGGGGACACGGGTTCGTGTCCCGGTCCAGGAAGATCCCACATACCACAGAGCGGCTGGGCCCGTGAGCCATGGCCGCTGAGCCTGCACGCCCGGAGCCTGTGCTCCGAAATGGGAGAGGCCGCAGCAGTGAGAGGCCCTAGTACAGCAAAAAAAAAAAAAAAAAAAAGCTGTAGGTAATTAAAACTCAGACATTATGTACTGACATAATTCCTTGGCCATCCCTAGCTGTATTCATGTGCTAAGGTGGCCATAACAAAGTACCACAGATAGTGTGGCTCGAACAACAGAAATTTATTTTCTTAGAGTTCTGGAAGCTAGAAGTCTAAGATCAGGGTGTCAGCAGAGTTGGTTTCTTCTGAGGTCTCTCTCCTTGGCTTGCAGGTGGTCACCTTCTCCCTGTTTCTTCACAAGGTGTTCCCTCTGTGTATGTTCGTGTGTGTCTAACCTCTTCTTATAAGGACACTAGAAAATTTAGGGCTCACTCTGATGACCTCATTTAACTGTAATTACCTCTTTAAAAACGCCTTTTTTAAAGGCGTTTCTCCAAATACATTCTGAGATAATGGGGGTTAGGACTTCAGCATATGAATGAGGGGCAGGGGGTGGGACACAGTTCAGTCCATAACACTAAGTGTTGCTTAAGAATTGTTCCTGTTGACAAAGTGAGAGAGTGGCATGGACATATATACACTACCAAACGTAAAATAGATAGCTAGTGGGAAGCAGCCGCATAGCACAGGGATATCAGCTTGGTGCTTTGTGACCACCTAGAGGGGGGGGATAGGGAGGGTGGGAGGGAGGGAGACGCAAGAGGGAAGAGATATGGGAACATATGTATATGTATAACTGATTCACTTTGTTATAAAGCAGAAACTAACACACCACTGTAAAGCAATTATACTCCAATAAAGATGTAAAGATAAGGGCTTTTATCAATAATATGCATACCTTTTCAAAAGAGATAAAGTTCATCCAATAATGAGTTTCTAGAAAAATTTCAGGGCCATATGGACAAATTCAGTGTTGGAGAAGTCACATTTCCTAGCCCCCAATTCAGATCCAGCTCAGGTCTCTCTGTGCTAGATCTTTGGGAAATCAGAATTATCACTAAATTCTAACTTGATCTCTGTCCTTCATGGGCTTACAGTTTATTTAAGTCAAGACCCTACGGGGCTCAAGGATATGACTGAACGATCAACTAGTTTGCATCTTATGGTGGGTTTTAAAAGCAGTTGTGGACCACCCTAAGCAGGTCTCACCTTGATCACAATCTCATGGCCACAATTTCTAGACAAGCCAAGGCAGCACTTGAGAACATAGTTTTAAGAGCTGCCTTCCCCCAAATTCAAAAGTGTCGTAACACTCGTTAGGAAGGCAGTGGTGGAACTCTCATGCATTGCTGGTGCATTGGTGTATAACTGGGTGATAAACTATCAAAAGTAAAAATGTGTAATACATTTTGGTCCTGATATCCACTTCTGATAATTTACAGAAAAATGTATGTGTATATATAAATGGTAGATGTGGAAATTCGTTCGTTACAGTATTATTTACTGTAAGATCAAAAGATTAGAGGGCTTCCCTGGTGGCGCAGTGGTTGAGAGTCCGCCTGCCGATGCAGGGGACGCGGGTTCGTGCCCCGGTCCAGGAAGATCCCACATGCCGCAGAGCGGCTAGGCCCGTGAGCCATGGCCGCCGAGCCTGCGCGCCCGGAGCCTGTGCTCCGCAACGGAAGAGGCCACACCAGTGAGAGGCCCGCGTACCGCATAAAAAAATAAAAAAAAGATTAGAAAAAATGTCCCTTATAAGAGAGTGGTTAAATTACTTTGGTATATGAGTATAATAGAAAAGTACACAGCTGTTAAAAAAAATAGGTGATTATATTGCTCTTTTTGATAATGGCAAGCTAGTTATTCAGATCAACCCTCCCACTGAAAGCAATTAAAAATGCTGGAAAAACATTTTTTAAAAAAGTATCCCTTAAGACAAGGAAGATCTGTCAAATGAAAAAAATACCTAAGCAAAAGCCAAAAACAGAGAGAGAAGTGAATGCAGCAGCTCCTCGTGCCCTGAGATCGTTTGTCAATCCCAGCAACTCTGAACTTGTATTTGTTGTGATGAAAGAAAGAAGGAGAGAAATCTGAGTCTCAAGCCCATCCCAAGTTGGGAATATAACAGAAAACCCCTACAATAAGAAGGGACCGCATGGTAAGACCAAACCGAAAGTAAAGCCAACACTGACCCCAACCCCAGGGGAGGCAAGGCAATTGCCTTTGCGCTGGGCTAAGCAGGGGGGAAACCCATACTGAGATTTTTTTAACCACAAAATAGCCCTCACAAAGAATTTTACCTCAAATTTACATCCTGTGTGTGGTCCAAAAGAACCTCACATCATGAATTTAGTTTAAAGTCATCCCAGACTGACAATAGTTATTCATGTGGCAACAACAAAGACAACGTCTTTGTAGAGGGGGCACCTTTATTCTTGGCCTCAAAGAACTCCCACATAGAACTTTTCAAAGGCAGTAAGAAGCACATGTCAAAAATAACCCAGCATCCAAGGAAATTAGACATCATACATGAGAACAGCAGAAACAATAGAAAGTAGAAACAGACCCACAAATAATTGAGGTATTGGAATTATTAGGCACAAGTGGCAGATATAGAAAATATAAAACGTGATCTAGTATATTTGAGAAAGAACTAAATTGAATGTCTTGAAATGAAACTAGTAAGTCAAATAAAAAACTTAATAGATGGGGTTAACAGTAGTTTTAGAAGAAAGTATCCGGGACATAGCCAGAGAAAAAAAAGATGGGGAAAAAATGGAAGAGAGATGAAAGGACATGGAATGCAGAGTGATAAGGTCTATTATACATTTAATAAAAATATTTTCCATGTGCTGAAAGAAAATAGCTACCAATGTAGAATTTTATCTATTTCCCAGTGAAAATAACTTTCAATAATGAGGGCAATAAATACCTTTGTAAAGAAACAAAAGCAGATAATTTATTACCAGCTAACCCTCATTCAAAGAAATTCTAAAGAAGGTACAGCCGTCAGAATGTAAGTGAACTCAGTTGGAAGGTTTGAGATGTAGGAAGGAGTTAACCATAAGAAAAAAAGAGGAGGTAAGAATGGCAAGCAGAAAGGTGGGGGAGGGGTAATGGCATAAGGGGATAAAGCAAGAGGGTTGGGCAAAGCCTGTGGGTAAACCCAGCCCACAGTTACAGCATCTTCTTTCTCTGTCTCTTGCAACTTTTGGAGCGGAATTGACAAGTGCCTAAATATAGCATTAGTCATAACAAAACTAAAACCACCAGTTAGAAACCAAGATAACAGGAGACAGCGATGCTAATTTGTAGGCAAGGAAGGGGGTGGCTGTCAAACATCCTGAAGTGATAATATGACAAAGGGAATAAAAATGAACACCAACAACAACATTGAAAATAGCGGGACCAATCTATATAAAAGTGGTTGTGAATCTTGACAATGAATAAGTAAAAAGTTGCAGTCCTTACCTGGAAGTGAGAGAGGGAAGAGATGAAGATGTCATCTCTGCAGGCTGGCTGGCATGTCATTGCACCCTAAGAAGCGGCTGGGCCATGCTGTTGTCACCACCTCCCAGGTCTCAGCCTCAATTCTCCAGGTCCCAAACCCCCATTTGTCAGTGGACCCGAAGTGAACAGTCCTTTTGACATTGGCTGTCGGTTGCCCATTTATTCAAGTTTAGCCTCTCCAGTGACCAGAAGGCTTGCATCCACTTTTATAGTCATCTGATACCAGAATGAAGGTAAAATAAGCATGTATATTCATATTTTCTTGTATGTGGCTAGAGAAACACTGAGCGGATGACCTCTGTGTGTTGAGAGCTAACTGACTAGGCGATAGGAGTGGAGGAAGACTTTTTGGCATATATATTTACATGGTTCAATAATCTTTGAGTAATGTGAATTATCTATAAAATTCAATTAAAGCTATTTATTCTTCTTCTCTGAAAACTCTTGAAGTCAGACATTCTGAGCAACACGGTGCCTTGCAGAGGTAGGTGGTGATGGATCCTCTCCTCTGCTCTTATTCTGTTACATAAATCTCAACCATATATGCCTTCCTGCCTTAAATTGCACACTTCCTGCCACCTGCCGCTCAGCCACAAAGCAACCTGAATCCCTCACTGTTGCCTTCTCTGGACTTGCCAGGGAAGTGACCCCTCCTAAGCCAGGAATAAGCCTACAGTCAGATTCCCTGCAGAGCTAAAGAGATGAGCTGCCAACTAGGGTGACCAACTCATCCCAATTTGGGCCCAGGGCTTTCCCAGATTTAGCACTGGAAGTCTCACCTCCAGAGAAACCTCTCAGACTCAGGAAAACCGGAGCAATGGGTCACACTAGCTGCCATCAGCTTCCTCATAGAGCCCAAATGCATTCATATTCATGAAAAAAGAAACCTGGTTGAATAGAACTGGAGTAATAATAATATCAAACAGCAGATATGTAACAGTCACCATGTGCTAGACACTATTCTAAGCAATCCATTCATGTAGACTCATTTAACCCGTCACAATAATTTTTCTAACTCCATTTCATTTCATGGATGAGAAAACTGAGGCCCAGGAAAGTTAAGGAACTTTCCCAAGATCGCCGAGCTAGTATGTGGCAGAGCTGGGGTTCGAAGCCAGCCTGGCTTCGGAGAACACATGCTTAACTACTTCACTATACGCACTGCCTTGTTTATATTATGTTCCCCACGTAATTTCTATTCCCCAAATATTGCACTCCCTTCTGCCATTGATTCTCTCTGTTGTCCTTGCTACTTATATCTTGGCTCTGAGTCATGTATACATCTCCCCTTTACTTCTTTTTTTTTTAATTTTTTAATTTTAATTTTAATTTTATTTATTTTTGGTTGCATTGGGTCTTCGTTGCTGCACGCAGGCTTTCTCTAGTTGCGGTGAGCGGGGGCTACTCTTCGTTGAGGTGTGCAGGCTTCTCATTGCAGTGGCTTCTCTTCTGCTGCACGGGCTCTAGGCACGCAGGCTTCAGTAGTTGTGGCTCGCGGGCTCTAGAGCGCAGCCTCAGTAGTTGTGGCGCACGGGCTTAGTTGCTCCATGGCACGTAGGATCTTCCCGGACCAGGGACTGAACCCATGTCCCCTGCATTGGCAGGCAGATTCTTATCCACTGTGCCACCAGGGAAGCCCTCCCCTTTACTTCTATTCTAATTATTCATTGATTCCACAAACATTTTTGGTGTGCCTACTGTGTGCCAGGCTGCCTTCAAGAGCTTGTGGTCTAGAGGGGGAACTAGACATGTAAATGGACAATAGCATAGTACAGAAGTTCCCAAACTTCTCTCAGTTCACAGTGCCTTTAGCATAATATTATGCTAATAATATTAGTCATATTTCACAGTGCCCCTACATCAAAAGAAATATCTAATGGTTTTATTTATTAGTTTAGTTCCAAACAACTTAAGAGCAGGAATTTATGTGGTGTCTGATATATGCCTTTGTATTTCTCTTAAAAATTAAAAGCTCCTGCCATGATCTTTAGTTCCCTGTGGTCTTCTGGGGCACCTTGGCACACTTTTTGGGGAACTGTGGACGTAGTGATTAAGGGCTCAGTTTCTAGAGTCAGTTCCTTGGATTCAAACTGTGGCCCTTCCCTTGCAGTGTGAGCTTAGACACGTAAAGAGGCCTCCCTGAGCTTTACTTTTCCTCATTGGTAACAGGGGTTATAGCCATAGCTATCTCACAAGGCCATGTCAGGAATTTAATGAGTGTATATAAAGCCCCTGGACAAACACTTAGCATTTAGTCACTAGAATATAAGTTCCACAAGAGTGGGATTTGGGGTCTGTTTTGTTTACTGTTCTTATCTCCAGTGCCTTGTTTTTCCTTCTTTTTTATTATTTTTTTAACTTTTTTCTTGCTGTATTTAAAATAAACCACAAAAAAGGCAGTCCTGAATCTAATGCAATTAGCAGGGGGAAAACCACAAAGGAAGTAAATTTCTACAACACATAAAAAGCAGGAATAAGGTCTGTGCTAGAGACTGAATGCACATGCCCCTCAAAATTCATGTGTTGAAACCTAATCCCCAGTGTGATGGTATTTGGAGGTGGGCCTTTGGGAGATGATTAGGTCATGAGGGTGGAACCCCAATCATAGGATTAGTGCCCTTATAAAAGAGAACCCAGAGAGCTCTTTCACCCCTTCTGCCATGTGAGGACACAGCAAGAAGACAACCCTCACCAGACACTGAATCAGTCAGAGTCATGATCTCAGGACATGGGTCCAGCCTCCAGAACTGTGAGAAATAGATGTCTGTTGTTGATAGTCAGCCAGTCTATGGTATTCCATTATAGCAGCCCGAATGGACTAAGACAGTCTGGATCCAGTTCCTGGGTGGAAACCTCATTTTCATAATGGGAATGAAGGAGGCATATAGTCCTTTGCACTGGCACTCCTCACTTGTGGTATATCATACTTTATAAGCTAGTGTTTTTCTGGGTCTTTCTCTGTGGGTTTTATCAGTGACTCCCTCCTGTGCTGTCTTCACGTTTCATCAGACTAACTCATAGCTCAGACAATGTGGGGAGAGGTGGAAGAGGCAGGTTCTCCAGGAGCCCCATTACCAATGACAGACTTAAAGCAGCTGTTATCAGAATGTGGTAAGGCATTTCTCTCACCCTCAGCAAGATATACTAGATTATTGTCTTCCATAGCCTTTCATTCTCCAGAAGACCCTCTCTGATGAAGTTCTTATAGCAATCCTGTTTCTCTCTGAATGATTGGCTTTTTTCCTTCTAACTGCTCTGTCGTTTTTTTAGTTTATTTTTTCAGTGTACAATTCAGTAGATTTTAGTATATTCACAAAGTTGTTCAACCATCACCACTATCTATTACAGAACAGTTTTATCATCCAAAAGAAACCCCCTACCCATTAGCAGTCACTTCCCATTGCCTCCTCACTGTCCCCGCCTCCCCCGGCTCAGTCCCTGACAACCATTAATCTACTTTCTGTCTCTATAGATTTGCCTATCAAGGACATTTCATTTAATGGAATCATACTATATGTGGTCATTTGTGACTGACTTCTTTTACTTAGCATAATGTTTTCAAGGTTTATTGTTGTGGCATGTAGTACTACTTCATCCCTTTTTACTGCTGAATAATATTCTATTATATGATATACCACATCGTGTTTATCCATTCATTAGTTGATGGACATTTGGGTTGTTTCCACTTTTTGTCTATTATGAATGATGCTGCTGTGAACATTCATGTACAGTTTTTGTGGGGGTATATATTTTCAATTCTCATTCACATTTCTCATGTTTCATGCTCATATTTCAGTTCAATACCTACAAATGGAATTTCTGGATCATTATAACACTATGTTTAACATTTTGAGGAACTGTCAAACTATTTTCCAAAGGGACTGCATCAGTTTACATTCCCACCAATAATGTATGAGGATTCCAACTTCTCCACATCCTTGCCAACACTTGTTGTTATGTATTGCTTTTTATAACCATCTATAACCATTAGGATGGTTAATTAAGCCACCCTAGTGAGTATGAAATGGTATCTCATTGTGGTTTTGATTTGCATGTCATGATAGTTAATGATGTTGAGTATCTTTTCATATGCTTATTGGCCATTTCTCTGGGAAAATGTCAATTCAAATCTTTTGCTTCTTTTAAAATTGGATTATTTGTCTTTCTATTGTTGAGTTGTAAGGGTTCTTCCTATATTCTGGATACAAGTCCCTTATCAGATACATAATTTGCAAATATTTTATCCCATATTATGGCTGACCTTTTCATTTTCTTGATGATGTCCTTTGGAGTACAAAATTTTAAAATTTCAGTTTCAATTAAGTCTAATTTATTTTTTTCTTTTGTTACCTGTACTTTTGGAGACAAATCTAAGAAACCATTGCCTAAACTAAGATTTACTTCTATGTTTTCTTCTATGAGTTTTATATTTTTATTTCTTACATTTAGGTCTTTAGGTCTTTTTGAATCAATTTTTATATATGGTGTGAGGTAGAGGTCTAACTTCATTCTTTTCACATGGCTATTGTTAGACTGTTGTCCCAACATCATTTATTGGAATGTCTATTATCTCCCTCAATGAACTGTCTTGTCACCATTGTTGAAAATCACTTGACCATAAATATAGAGGTTTATTTCTACACTCTCAATTCTATTCCATTGATCTGTATGTCTATCCTTATGCCAGTATCGCACTGGCTTGATTAGTGTAATTTTATAGTAAGTTTTGGGATTAGGAAGTATTAGTCCTCCAACCTTCTTCTCTTTCAAGATTGTTTTGACTGTTCTAGGTCCTTTGAATTTCCATATGAATTTTAGGATCAACTTGTAAATTCCTGTAAAAAAAATGGCAGCTGCGATTTTGTTAGGAATTAAGCTGATAAATTTGGGTTGTATTGCTATAGATCAATTTTGGGAGTATTGCTATCTTAACAATATCAAGTCTTCCAATGAGGTGTCATACATATTTACTTACATCTTTAATTTCTTTCAACAATGTTTTATTGTATAGTTTTCTGTGTCCACAACTTGTACTTCTTTTGTTAAATTTATTCCTAAGTATTTTGTTCTTTTTGATGCTATTATAAATGGAATTATTTTCTTAATTTCATTTTTAATTATTCGTTGCTGATATACAGAAATATAATTAATTTTTGTATATTGATCTTGTGTCCTGCAATCTTGCCAAACTCATTCATTAATTCTAATAGATTTGTGTGTGTATGAATTCCTTAAGATTTTCTATGTATGAGATCATGTCATCTGTGAATAAACAATTGGCTTTTTTTTTGCCAGTCAAAAGTCCTGCCTGCACTGGAGTCCAGGAGGGCTTGCCAGTGAGCAGCAAAATGCCTATTTTGTTATTCAAGACAAAAGGAAAGTTTTCATCTTAGGGTTTTGCTGGAATGTTTGATTAAGCAGTTGTTCTTGAACAGAGGAGATTCTGCCCCAGGGGACATTTGGCAATGTCTGAAGACACTTTTGGTTTTCACAACTTGATTGGGTTGAGGGTGGGGGAGGGGTGATGCACTACACAGAAGCCAGGGATGCAGGTGAATATCCTGTAACAGCCTCCCACCTCATCCTCCAACAAAGAATTATCTGGCCCAAAATGTCAATAGTGCTGAGGTTGAGAAACCTTGGATTAAAGGAATGGCTTCCAAAAATAATCTCTTCTCTCATTGGTGCCTGAGCAACTCTTCTCAAATCTGCAAGATTCTAAAGAACAAGTTTGGAGTGGAGTTCAGGGAATGATTTCTCAGCCCACAGGCCTGCCTAACAGAGGTGGAGACAGTGTCCTGGGCCCCAAGTCAGCAAGTCCATGAACAGTTGGACCAAATAGTGCACAATCTCCAGCAAGACAGAGATCATCACTCAGCAGAGAACACATTGCAGCTGCTCTGGTGCCAGTGGCCACGTGTGATAATTACTATGGCACCAGCAGGACACATTAGGTTTTGTGGAGCTTGGTGCTTATACAGGTGGGAGAGGGAGCTCTTTAAGAAAAAGAATACTACATTAGTCAGACACAGGGACTTGGTAGAGACCCATGCAAGTTCCAGGGCCCTGAAACTGGAGTGTCATTAACTTTAGGGTGCATCTGCCTCAGAACAGAGGTGGTATTGAGTGCAATGAGACTACCTACAAATTGCTTCATCCTTCCTGCTTTTCCGAAGAGCCCTGTAGCTCATTTGCATTAAGAAACTATAAGCAGTATGGTGTGTTTTATTCTCTTATTCATGTATATTTTTTTAACTTTTTCTTTGGTGGAAACAATCATAAGTCCTGCAGCTTGGCTTTAAGATCGAAGTTGACAGTTGCAGAAAGATAAACAACAGTCCTAGACACTTAAAAGCAGGTGGTAAGTGATTAATCAGGACAACAAATGGCTTTGATGGTATATATTTCCAAATGTTGCATGATGAATTTAGTTCTGAAGCAGTAGGCTTTGCAGATACAAATGTCAGGTAATCCATATTGCAATAAAAGCGGTGAAATATACATTTTTATAGTTCAAAGCATTATTATTTCACCTTTATGTAGCACTTTGTATCTGCTGAGTGTTCCTTTAATTATTTCTTTTAATGATCTTGTGAGGCCAGTCCTAGTGGGTATTAGCATCGTTACAAAGATGGAGAGAAAGAGGGAGCGGTTACCAAAAATGAGGCAGAAGCAGGAAGAGGAGAATGCCATAAAAGGACAGACTCAAAGGGGCAGGAGAATTGGAGAAGTTCACAGAAAGGCATGACTGAAATGACTGCAGCTGTGACCGCCACAGAAACCTGAATTTTTAGGCAGTGGAGAGAGTTTGAGAGGAAGAGTGTCAGAATCAATAAAAGGGTGTATTGCTTGTCTCACTTATAAGTAAGCACATGGAACAGGGTGAGGTAGTACTTAGCTAAATTTATGAAATGGATTTGGACAAATTTACTAATGACCAGGTCTTAACTAACTACCGTGAGAGTGTAAAATTCCGTCCATGTCAGAGAGGAAATCCAGGCTGTCTGGCTGCACATTGCCTTATTGCCACTGTCCCATCCAGGGTCCAGGGAGGGCAGGCCGTGGACCTGAGCCAGGACAGCCATGTGTATGTCACATCTATCTCACTGACTGGTCAGATCTGGGTGGATTCCTGCAAACCACTGAACTCATCCATGGTCTGCTCAGAACCAACTGAAACGTTTAGATTCTTTCCAGGTGTCTGAAATTCCAGCATTATAGTTATTCATGTTTAGATAATAATAATGGCTGGCACTTGGTGCTCAATAAGTACCAGGCCCGTTCCTAAGCATACAGACAGTAACACGTGTAATCCTCACAATGACATTGTGAGATAAATACTAATTTAAGCGATGAGAAAACTGAGGCCCAGAGGGGTTAAGTAACATGTCCAAGGTCACACAGCTAGTAAATGGTGGAGTCCAGATTTGAACCCCATGCAGCCGGGCTCCAGAGTCTGTGCTATAATTATAATCTCTTCTCTATAATGCTTCCTCATTTTGTTATTTACAAATAAAATACCAAAGAACATAACAATAACATTAGAAAAATGAACAATGAGCAAGCTATTTTTAAAGATAGGAGAATAACTTCTAAATTATTGTCTTCAGGATCACCCACACACTGTATGTTCTTCTTTTGTGCTCCTAAATTGCATTGGAACTTATTATAGTACTTTTTATTTTCTCAATTATAGTTAGTTGGTATTCCTGGGGCAAGTCCAGAAAAAACTCCTCCATTGATTTCTGACCTACCTGAGACAGGGACCTTTAAAAAAATCGTCGTCTTATGCCTTGTACAAGGTAGACTTTCAATAAGTGTTCACTGAATAAATGGAGTTAATTGCACTTCAGGCAGTGGGTTGGTTCTAATTTGATAGACAATCAAAAGATCACTCTGTAGTAACACTGTCCAGTGGAACCTTCTACAGTGAAGGAATTGTTCTAGATCTGCACTGTCTCATGTGGTAGCTACAAGCCACATGTGACTATTGGGCACCTGAAATATGGCCAGTGTGTGACTGAGGAACTAAATATTTAATTGTATTTAATTTTGATTAACTTTACATTTAAATAGCCACAGCTTTATAGTATTAGGTGGTTAGCCAAACAAATTAATTTGGATCCCTATTTCTAAAACCGTTGCCTGAGATTCAGAGCCTTTTTTAAAGCCAAGGACCTAGTCCTAGCAATCACAGATAAGAGGCAAAAGAGAGTGAAATTCTATTACCTTCTAAATGGTTTTACGATAATTGTCCATTCAGAAGTATCTCAAATAAAATAAAGTCTTTTAATTACCATGACAAAGATATATCAAAATTTCAAAAGTACATCCCCTTTGAATCTGTAACTCATTTTCTAGGAGTTGCTTCTATTCTGACACACACTGTAAGGCATATGTACAAGGATAGTCCTTAAAGTACTGCTTGTAATAATAGCAAAAGACAACCTAAAATTCCATATGTAGGAAGCAAATTACATAAACTATGGTATGGTGGTAGGCACAACAATGGCCCTCCAAAGATGTCCACATCCTAACCCCTGGAATCTGTGAATATGTTACCTTACATGGCAAAAGGAAATTTCCAGATGTAATTTAGTTAAGTAACTTGAGGAGAGTGTCCTGGATTGTCCAGGTGGGCCTAATGTAACCACAAGAGTCCTTATAGAGGGAGGCAGGAGGGTCAGAGTCAGAAACAACACGATGTGATGAGAGACACAGAGGTCAGAGTGATGCAACTGCTGGCTGGGGCCACAAGCCAAGGAATGGGGTGGCCTCTAGAAGAAGGAAAAGGCACGAAGATGAATTCTGCCTAGAGCCTCCGGATGGAACAGAGCCCTGACAACACCTTGATCTTAGCCCAGTAAGACCAATTTTGGTCTTCTGACCTCCAAAACTGTAAGAAAATTAATTTGTATTGTTTTCAGCCACTAAATTTGTGGTAGTTTGTTACAGCAGCAATAGGAAACTAATGCAGGTAACTTCATATATAATGGAATACTGTGCAACCACTAAAAAGAATGAAGAACACCTATATGTTTTCATATGGAAAGATCTCCGAGACATATTATTAAATGAAAAAAAAGGTCCAAGACAAGTACCCCTCAGTTACAAGGGATGCACACAGGCCTATGTATTTCTGGAAGGGGCAAGCTGGTGAAGGGGTAACCTGGGGAAGGGGTGGTCAGTGTTAGAAGGGAGACTTACTTCTCACACTGTGCTTCTCTAAACTGTAATACATTTTGAGAATTGCCACTCGGTAGAAAATCAGTTTTCACACCAGATCTTTGGGGAAGAGACAAAGAAACCATACTAAGTTCTACAGGCCTTTTTCAGGTGTGTGGCTCTGAACTTCAGGGAAGAGCAGATAAATAACATTCCCTGACATGAGCAATTAGCTGCTGGGTGTGAGAACTGCTAATGTGTGCTCCAGAGCAGCCAGACTTGAAGGTCAGATGGAAGCTAAGAGAAAAAGCCCCAAGGTCATTGTGGAAAAAATAGACACTAACTCCATGTGCAGAATTAGACCATTCAGAAGGACAGATCATGCTTCTTTCCCAGGGGTGTGCTAAGAAGAAAGTGTCAGAGGGGGATTTGAGTTCTGTGAGCCAGGAACCTAGAACAGGAAACCTAAGAAGGTGGTGAGGCTAAAGCTAATTATGAAGTGTGAACTGCAGAAGAGAGGAAACTGCCCGCAGCCACTCCTGCAAACAGGTGCCGTCATCACCTAACGCCCGCATCACTGAACAAACGGAACAAACGCGCAGACGGTCCAGACCCAGAGGCTCCTACCTCTGCAGGGAGGCACCTCCCATCATCCTGAGGATTTCAGGCGAAGCCTGGGGGCACCCTGACCCACCTGGCCCCGGGAGAGAGGAGGAGCCTGACTGGGGGGCATGATGGGAGGTAGCTTTGGGAAAAGGTGAAGGAATGGATTTGCGGTTTAGGTTTCATGTGTGGAAAAACAACTTGAAAGGCCTGACGTCAGCTGGGGAAGTAAGGTGATGACCCCTGCCTGACCTGTGGGAGCTAGGGCTTCTCAAAGCAAAAGGAGAAACGGAGAGAAACCCCTGAGGTCCTCAAATGCACAGTTACTTAACATTTGAATCATTTAATCCTTCTAAACCACAGTTTATTTATCTGTTGGATGGGAATAAATAATGGTACTTACTTCTATGGGGAGGGTTAACAGAGCTTGTCACCGAGCTTGGCAAACTCTGCAGCACTCACTATGTTAAAGTACATAGTACACAATTAACAGCTCTGAATGGCAGGCTCGTTGTTGTCCCCATTTTACAGAGGGAGAAACTGAGGTGCAAAGCACTCAAGCATCTTGCCGTGGTTACCCAGGGATTCAGTAGCAGAGGCAGGATGTAACCCCAGGCAATTTGGCATTGCAGGTCATACACCTCTTGTAGTAAATGGGGAAAAATGGTAGTTGTGGTTGTGGTGAGATAATGGCTGCAATGCAGAGGCCCCATGATTCCCATCTTAGCAGATAAACTGAAGTTTAGGAGGACCAGGTGACTCAGATGTTAAGTAGCTGTGCTTTTGTGACCTGATGTCTGGGGCTCAGGTGCCCCCACCACAAGGGGATCCAGACAGATGTCACTAGGCCACCTGCACCAGTGACAGCTCCTGTGTGGCTGTGGGGACTGGTGGGAGGCAGAGAAGAGGGAGCACTTAAGCATGTCTGCAGAGGGGACAGGTCCAGAGTCAGCCTGCGGTGCCCTGTACCGCTGGTACTCCTCATCACTGTTCCCAGGGCCAGAGCAGAGTGACACCGTGGTGGGGCCTTTGAGTTAAACATAGTTTGCAAAGCTGTCTCCAGCTCAGCTTCAGAAACCATAGGAGAGTGAAAAGTTTAAAGCTGCACCATAAGGAAGATGGCTCAGGTAATTAATTTCATACCTGGCAGAATGTAGGAAATGTTCTTGTTTTGGAAATGGGCTCATTTATTTGCCAAGCTGGTAGGTCAGGCTTGTTTTTGTTTGTTTTGTTTTCCCAGTTTTATTGAGAAATAATTGATACATAATGTGGTGTAAGTTTAAGGTGTACAACATAATGATTCGATACATGTATGTATTACAAAATGATCGCCACAATAAGTTGAGTTAACACCCATCACCTGGCAGAGTTCCAAAGATTTTTTTTTCCCTTGTGATGAGAACTTTTAAGATCTATTCTCTAAGGAACTTCCAAAAAACAGTACTGTTCACTATAGTCATCCCAGAACTTATTTATCTTAAAACTGGAAGTTCATGCCTTTTGAAAACCTTCCCACAATTCCCCCACCCCTATATCCAACATCTGGTCCCACAGATCTGATCTCTGTTTCTATAGGCTTAAGTCTGAACACATTTCTTTCTTCTTCTCTTTCTTCTTTTTTTCCTGCCTTAATCTTGTTTGCTTTAGTTTTGTGCATCTATAAATTGCTTTTTGGAAGCTGTACTTTATGAAAATGTTTCAGTATGCAGTTGACCATTTTTTGTTGGGGAAACGAATTAAAAAAGGAGGAAAATGGAGTGAGGGTTAGAGATTGACTAGAACTGATGCTGGCCCCAGTGGTCAGATTCATTGTTGACTGCAGGGATATTTCCACTAGCGGTGGTGTTGTGGCGAGGGCTGGAGAAACACCCCTAGTCCAAGGCCAGGTGAAGGAAGACAGATGCAGTGAGAAGGCATTCATGGGCTGATTACAGAATTATTTTATACCTTCCAGAAGATCTTGACATTTAGATTCAAGGGGCCTGATTAAACAGGGAGGCCTACAAGATCCAGTGTAGAAACAAGAGGAAGTCTCATGTCTGTTCCAACATATTGCCATGGATCTCTCTTTGCTGCCATGACAACAGGCTTGAGAGCTCTGTTGTGATACCTCTCTGACCTCAGCCTTTGATTCTGCCCTGCGGACTTCCCAATACTGCCCTGGAATAGGAGGACTTGCCCTGCCACCTAGCCTCTGGTTTCACAGTGGATAATTCAGCATGGCAGAGCCTTTTAAAGGTTAATTTTTCATGATCCAGGCCAGAAGCCTGAATGAGTTGTATACATCTCTGTTGTATGGCTTCTGTTCAAAGACAATTGTAGAATGTTGAACAAATCAAATGGAGAATTACACTGAATATTTTGAATACCAGAGTTGCATTTGACTATGAGCAATAGAATCCTGAGAAGCAGTGGTTTAAATAAGACAAGAATCCATTTTTCTCACAAAATGAGTATTCCAGCAGTAGGCACCAAGGGCTACTGTGGCAGCTGTAGGGCACCATCCTAGAGTGTAGCCCTTATCGTTACGTTCATGAGATAGCCACTAGCACGCCAGCTGTCACATCATGTTCTTCTTGGAAGTGGAAAGGAAGAAGTGCCAAGTGAAAATGGCGCTTAGCAGTTGATTCCATATGGTTTTTAAGAAGCCTTCCCAGAATCCCCATCCAACAACTTCCACTTACATCTCAGTGGCCAGAACTTGGTCATAGGTCTACCCCTATCTGCAAGGGAGGCTGGGGAATGTTGGGTTTAATCTGAACACATTGCTTCCCTTGACAAAATCTGTTACTAAGGAGCAAGGAGAGGATGGATATTGGTTAGGCACCTAGAAGTCTCTATCATGAGATGTCTATGAATGGATGAAAATGGGAGCTGCTGAAAATGACCAAAAATAAGGTGGCAAGAACGAGGCCATGGAAGAAGCCAGAACTTCCTGAGGTCTGTTCATTAGCTCCCAATGGCAGATAGTACTGACTGATAATAACACCATTAATCTAGCATATATGACAAGTCGACACAATAGGACGTTGCAATAGGGAACAAGGAAATCAATTCATGGGGTTGCCACCCCCTACTCCGACAATGGAATGCATGAAAGGTAACATAGGCATAAATCAGGTGCTACTGGAATGAGCCTACAGCTTTGTTGATGTGAACATTTGCTTCTTTTTAGTAAATACATATTTAAATGAGAATATATGTCAATTAAGTTTATGTCAATCTTCTCCACCATTTTCAAGTAAATCCTTCATGCTTAATAAGCCATTGCCACGGGTTAACTAAGCTGAAGGTAATGAATTTTTTAGATAACTGCAACACTCTTTTAAGCAACAATTTAAAAATAGTTCAAAGTATTACTGGAGATCATATGATATCTTACTGCCTGTTTCAACATATATTGAATAACTTAATGTAATGGAACATTTTTGACTGTCTGCTTCTTGTGTAGGAAACAATCTTTCTTACCATTTACCACCTGTTCACCATCTGCCACGCACAGACACACACACACACAGACACACACACCACATACTCCCTCCCCAACTCCACCACTAAGTATAAGGAAGGGAAGTTTTGACAGTGTGCTGACATATCCCTGGTTCATGGAGAACAGTTTAGAACCAGCAGGTAATCAGGCACTTGTGTTATACTTGCATTTTTTTTTATAACTTAAGATAATTAAAATGTATTTACCTCTAAATATCACTCCAAATTACTATGCTACTTGAATTCTATGCCTTTGTGTGGAGATGTATACTTTTTTGTTTTCGGTGTGTCTTATTCTAGCAGCAACCTTTTAATTTGCTGTTTGTCAACTGCTATGCTCTGGTAAAACCAGAACACCTCATTTATTAGCCTGTGGGCAAAGTCAAAGTAAAAGGCTCTGGGAACTCTCATTGATGGTGGGTATGTAAGTTGGTAAATACACTTTGGAAAATGGTTTGGCAGCATCTACTAAAACTGAGCATAGGCATATTCATGGATCATACTCTACAGAAAAGATCTTCTCAATCTTTGCTTTTGCCCTTTTTTGGTTTTCTTTCCCAATTACCTTTTCCTTGTGTTTCTTTCTCAAATTCTCTTCTCTGGTACAGCTTTCTCAAATACAGTACCAACTACTTTTCATGCCTAGGCCCTATTCAAGAATCAATCTTGAAAAGGAATCCTGGGGTGGCGGGGTGAGGGGACAAGGTGAGGAATGTGAGAGATTTATAGGATTGGGAAGGGGGGTGAGAAAGGGGATGGCAGAAGAAGGAGAAAAGAGAAAGAAATTAGAGTCATGAGTTGGCTCTGACACCAAAGATTAACCATAATCTAAAATGTTTAGATTGCTTTATACATTTTTTTAAGAGAACTAATGCCTTCAAAGCAATGTGATCTTGAACTATAGACCCAGGAGTGGGAGCCCACTCAAAGACTGGGAAGGCCAAACCTACTAACTGACGGGTTTAATTAACTATTTTAAAGTATACCTGGACACCGGTCAAGCAGTATAAAACATTATATACAGCATTTATTTTAGATAAATTTGGAGTACTCACATATTCAGTTGTTGAAAATTAATTTTTTTAATTGATATATAGTTGATTTACAATGTTGTGTTAGTTTCTGGTGTACAGCAAACTGATTCAGATATATATATATATATATATATATATATATATATAAATTCTTTTTCAGATTCTTTTCCATTACAGTTTATTATAAGGTATTGAATATAGTTCCCTGTGCTATACAGTAGGACCTTGTTGTTTATCTATTTTATATATAGTAGTTTGTATCTGCTAATCCCAAACTCCTAATTTATCCCTCTCCCCGCCTTTTGCCTTTGGTAACCACAAGTTTGTTACCTATGTCTGTGAGTCTATTTCTGGCTTGTAAATAAGTTCATTTATGTTATATTTTAGATTCCACATATAAGTGATATCATATGATATTTGTCTTTCTCTGTCTGACTTACTTCACTTAGTATGCTAATCTCTAGGTCCATCCATGTTGCTACAAATAGGATTATTGAATTTTTTTTATGGCTGAGTAATATTCCAGTGTAAATATATACCACATCTTCTTTATCCACTCACCTGTCGATGGACATTTAGGTTGCTTCCATGTCTTGGCTATTGTACATAGTGCTGCAATGAACATTGAGGTGCATGTATCTTTTTGAATTAGAGTTTCCTCCGGATATATGCCCAGGAGTGGGATCACTGGATCATATGGTAACTCTATTTTTAGTTTTTTAAGGAACCTCCATACTGTTTTCCATAGTGGCTGCACCAATTTACATTCCCACCAACAGTGTAGTGGGTTCCCTTTTATCCACACCCTCTCCAGCAGAAAATTAATTTTCTTAAGACTCTGATCTGCATTGGGAAATATGGAAAGAATTTGAGAACCAAGAAATGTTAGAGTCTGGAAGAAGCCCTTACCAACTATTTCTTTTCTCTGCTATGACCATTACCGGGCAGCTCTTCCATCATCTTGGAGATCTGTTTAAGGCTCAAAGCGTCCTTTTTGAATTATTTGCACAAAAAATTAGAGTGCATCTAACTTCATGGTGATGAGAAACTTAGAAAGAATTAATCCAGATACTCTTGGGCTGTTATCACAATAAAAGTCATCTAATTTTATACTGTGGCTTGGAAGGAGAAACAGAAGTTGTAAACTCTTGGGCTCATGGGCCAAATGTGGCCCGCAGATGGAACTTGTTTGCTTTCCACTGTTTTAAGAGAGGAGTGCTCTCCAGTTCAGCACTGGTCCCCACCATTCACACAATACACACATGTGCACTCCACACCACCCTCTTCTCTGATCGCTTCACCTTCCTGACCCTTAGGGCATCTGAGTTTGAGAACTCTGAGATTACAAAAGTCATTCAATATATGAGGCACTACAAGAGAAGAGAGGATCATTGGGAAAAAGCATAATGAGATGAAAATTATAGAAAGGTAAATTTAGTCATAAAATCAAGATGAACGTCCTTCCTGGAGAAGTTACTGGAATCTGGCTTGGTTTTATGAAAGGCACATACATCTAGCTCTGGAAGAAAAGGGATTGAGTTGCAGAGCCTCTGAGATGGCATTCAGCTGGCTGTCTGTTCTATGGCTCCAGGAACTAAGACTGTAACAGAAAATATGATTACGCCAAACAATTGGCTGAAAAGCAACATAATTAGAGTCATTACAGACTGGAGACAAAGACAAAGAGCATGACAAAAGCAAAAAAAGTCACCTTTCTACATGATAGGTGATGCCTGTGTTCCCCGCCCCACCCCAAAATCAACAGTACGAAGGTACACAATGAATGGGTAAGTCAGGAACTGGCTGAAGAACAAAACAAGGGTATCTCTTCAAAGTCTCACTTCTCTATAAAGTTCAATTTTAAATCAGGTATTTAAGACCAATAAATGAGCTTGGCAACAGCAATGAAAGGACCTTCCAAAGGACAAGGAAAGGGAAAAGACAAGCCAAGATTCTCAATACCTGTTGGAGGCCCCAAGCCCTCTCCATCATCAGTACCCCATCCTGACCCTCAGGACCCAATCCTAAGTGCATTTGGTAAAGTAAGACACTTTTCCTCTCAATCTTACTGTTTGTGATGGTACGTGAGCCTGATCCTGCCTGTGGCAAAAAGCCCAATCTCCCCAGATTCAAGGGGAGAGAAGGAAAATGTTCTAGGACACCCAAATTCAAGGAGGAATATTATGTTAAGAGCCAGGACTCTGGAGTCAGACAGATCTGAGTTCAAATCCTAGTTCCAGCACTTATTAGCTTTATGGACCTTAGTAAGTTACCTCATTTCCCTGGGTCTTGTTTTTTCTCATCCATAATCTGGGCATAATGTGTTTAACTATCTCATAGCGTTTAAAAACAGATCTGTGTTAAGACATCTAGTCCAACAGTGCCTGACCCAACAGTAGGCACTCAGTGAATGGTGGTAATTGTTATGGAAAATAATCATTGTAATGAGTTTGAACATCTGTGAAAGGGAAAGGGGTCCTACTCAGTGAAATAAAAGGAGAGCTAGTGTCAGATCTCATGTCATGGCTCAGTGCTTCCCAGCTTATCTCTGTCCAACTGAACAGCTTTGTCTGCATTAGTAGAGCCTAGGAAACCAGTGCTATCAAAACCAATGAGACAAGGGCCTCTTAGGGGCACAAGGCAGTAACACTGTACCAGACCTGAAAAGAGGTCTCGCCAGAGGTTGAGCCATGATCATGGGAAGGTATAACTGTTGTAATCTCTCCGAGCTGAGAGATGATTGAAGACTGTCTTTCATTGATGCTACATAAGAGAAGAACAGTAACAAATTGTTAGAAATTACTTCAGCATTGAAAACTGAAATCTTAGTGCCCTGCTTTATCACAGTACTGAGCTATACCCCCCCATACAACTTTTATTGAGCCCTATGTACAGGCACAGTGAGAGATAGTCTTCTTTTTCACAGAGACTAGGATCAGCCACCTCCAAGGTGGAATGCGTTTACCCCAGGATGGGGGCCAAACAATACTCCAGGGTGTGGGATGAAGATATTAGACCTTCCATTTCTGTTTTTTAAAAGGTCACCTTCTAAAAGCATCTGTCTTACTTTATAACATACACACTATACTTGAGTAGTAGTGTCTATATATAATTTGTAAATAAAAACATGAATGTTCATGTGATCAAGGTTTAAATTTTTTTATTGATGGGGTTCTTGATTTAAAAGGTTTGGGAACTACTGGTCTAGAGGAGAAGGAAGACCAGTAAGCCAACAGTCAAAATTAATGCAGAGAGAGCTTGGCTGGAGCACAGATGGTAAGCATGTAGCTCAGCAGTGAAGGAAGAGGAGACAGGATGCAGGGAAGGCTTTCTGGAGGAGGTAACAGGATGAGCTGCTGAAGTTGTGTTTGGTGGGGGGCGGAGAGGGGAAGAGGAAAGAATATTTCAGGCAGGCTATACAACACATGCAAAGGCAAGGTGGCCTGTGCAGGTACAGTGAATGCATCTTGAAAACTAAAATAATTTGATCCATCTTGAACTGTCAGTATAGGTGAGGAAACTGCAGGAGGTAAGGCTGGGAGGTTTCTGCAGAGATCCAATTATTGAAGGTCATTGAATAGAAAGCTTATTCTGATGGTGCAGGTTGGCGCTGAGGGATTCTAGCAGGGGAGGGGAGATCATGGAGCAGTATTCCCAACTTGATCCTCTCGTCCAGTTTCCATTGATGCTTGTCTGAGTCCTAGAGGGAAAGGATTGTGCTTGTGGGAGCTGATGAAACCTCAAAAGGCTAGGACAAAAAAGGTGCTAGAAGCCTTTGAAGGAATAGAGAATCTTCAACACTGGGCATTGCTGGGTGAGCATCGCCAGTGCCTAAAGACACATCTCTGGGCAGAAAGGCTGTGCAG
The DNA here is from genome assembly GCF_059928025.1 of Delphinapterus leucas. Lineage (NCBI taxonomy): Eukaryota > Metazoa > Chordata > Mammalia > Artiodactyla > Monodontidae > Delphinapterus > Delphinapterus leucas. The sequence continues at coordinate 47,861,854 of NC_143137.1, forward strand.
TCTTGTGTAAGCATTAGTGCTTTAGTGGCTCCAATACAGTCAAGAGCAACAAGATTTATCACCTGAGTGAGCCAGAGCTGGAAAGGAGGGAAATGTCAGACACCAGAGCAGCCAAGAGGACAGTATGTGGAGTCCACTGAGCCACCCCAGGCAGGCTCTAGGAACTGATTCAGGAGGACTTGCAAAGCATTTGGCGTTCCCTCATGAGGAGAGACTGTACTGGTCATATTCAAATTGTATCCCTCATGTGTTGTACAGTGGATCAGGCTCCAGAGTTTACAAATCCTGAGGTCACTGTCCAGGCAGTTCCTCTATAAATATACCTTCAGGAGTTGTACAACAGGAACCTGGCATAGATGTTCAATCAAGATGTCAGGAAACGAATGAAATAGTGATTGGTTGGCTGCTCTCATGACCTTATTTAAACCTCAGACTGGGCTGGCCAAATCCCGTCAGAGTTGGGTTTGGAGCTATTATTTGGGTGCATGTGGTAGATTGCAGCAGGGGTGTAAACCCAAGAACTCAGTTAGAACGGCAGTCCATGGCTGGGTATTTTACTACTTTATTCTGGAGAAATCTTACAAAAAACTAGAAATGTAATGCCATAACTATGTATATAGTCAGTAAGGCAGAAGCATGAGGGTAGAGAATTTAAGGTAACACCCCTTAGGGTAACACCCATGAGGACTTGTCACTGGTGTTGTCCAACTAGAGAACCCCCGTTACTCATTCTAAGGCCAATGCTTAATTCTAGGCAGAATGAGACTGGGGGCCAAAATGAGAATTAATCACCAAAGAGCAGATAAAGCTGATTCATTTCTGAGCTGGAATAAAAGCAGTACAAAGACCTTGAAGACTTGGTTGCATACATATTAAACAAGAAAATCTGGAATAGACACTGTCCTCCTTGGAAGAAGGTGGGAACCTCAAGAAAACATCCTGTTGAAGCAAAGGTTGCTGTTGGCATAACTGGTAGCCTGAGTCTTCAAGAGCTGGGGAGTGTCATATATTCTTATAAGTGGCCAGACTGGCATGAGTTGAAGAAGACCTACCTGTATACACGATCTACTCAGTCTATGTAGTGGTGGCAGTAAAAGGAGTGCCCCAAGCCCTTAAGGGCCTGTTTACATCCAGTAAACCTGAAAAGTACCTTAAGAAGGACCTGGAAGAATGATCCAGAAAACCTGAGAAAGAGTTGAAGGCAGTATGGAGAGTTAACAGAATCCAGTGTTCACAGACATCCTCTTGTAGTGCTAACAGATGTCCACGCAGGGCACAGGAAGTGCCCACTTTTGATGATCAGTGTATACCTAAATGAACCAAATCCTGTATGTGGAGGCCAGACAAGAAGCAGAGTCCTTTGGTGGCTTCGACTGGCTCTCTGAGACCAATGGATTCACACTTTCCTGGCAGCTGCCCCATTTTGTGGGCAATAGCCATGCTGGATTTTGGAGATTGCTACTAGATCCCAGAGCATTTGTAATGGTAAGCACCAAGCTCTGGGGTCACTGTACGCCTGCATTTTCTGTGGGCCTACACATTGGGAGGACATGATCTCGGGGGAGGCAAATGGTTCCCAAGAAAGGGGTCTTAAACCCAGAGAGCACTTCTAGTCCACAACCACCATCATCTCCTTCTGACTCCTCAGTTCTCTCACTGTCCCTTTCATTTGAAATATTTTTACTACCAAAATCAGGGGGACAATTTTTTTTTAAGTATAGAGATATATCAGCCATCACTTTCTCTGGGACATAATAAGTTGAAGTGTTTCTTCTACAGATTTTTTTTTTTTTTGCGGTATGCGGGCCTCTCACTGTTGTGGCCTCTCCCGTTGCAGAGCACAGGCTCCGGACGTGCAGGCTCAGCGGCCATGGCTCACGGGCCTAGCCGCTCTGCAGCATGTGGGATCATCCCGGACCGGGGCACGAACCCGTGTCCCCTGCATCGGCAGGCAGACTCTCAACCACTGCGCCACCAGGGAAGCCCTCTTCTATAGATTTTTATAGCTTCATGTTGACTTTATATGAAGGGACACCCTTGAAACAAACATTTTTATAAATGCAAGTACATAATGGTAAGCATGCCATTGTAAAGCAATTTTTTAAAAGTTTGCTGGTGGTTACTGTATCTTTGTCCTTCTAATGTCTGTTGATGCCTTACTGAATACACTAAGAATACAGAGAGGAAACTTGGCTGTGTGTACATGGAAAGAACTCACTCCAGGCCTCTGGCCTCAGTGTACCATATCTATAAAGCCCGTGGGTCTGCTGGCCAGAGTATCTTCCAGATCTAAAAGACCATGATTATGTATCTAATACAAAGGCCAGAAATGCCTAGAGTGTGCAGATTTTAAAAAAATAGGATGAGCAGTATGTCATATAAGCAGAGCTTCAGTTCACAGATGAAGAATTAGAGTGGGTTATTTTATGCAAAATAAATTGAGTCCTTTCAAAATATTAATAATTGCCCAAGATAAAGAAAAAAATTTTGATCTTAAAAATCAAAATTTTGATTCATTTTATAGGTTATTTTGGCTTGTTTCATTTTAAAAATTTTATTTATTAAATGTGGCCTGTGAAGGTTTTATTTTAGGAATACTGAAACTCATAGCAGGTAGTGGAGACTTAAACATTAGTGAAACCCAGTCCCTTTACTTCCTTCATCTTTCATCTGCACATTTCTGGCACTTTCCACCTCTGAGCTCTCTTGCCTGAACTACCTCTGTTCCTCTTCGCACTCTCTCTGGAGTTAATAATTCCACACGGACAGTTTCTCCTCCAGAGGACAAAGTTGCTACTTCTCCAAAGCTCTCCATTCTTCCTTGCTTCCTCGATGCTGCCTCATGGTGGGGGTCCCTAACACTCATCTCTAGGGGGAACCTGTTTTGGCGTCGTTTTGGCTGAAGCTTTTGCATTGCATTTCCCTGTCCTGTTACTCGGTGTGGTGTGTGTTCTGCCTGCTCTTAGCTGAAGGCCTTCCCAGACTGGGCAGCTGAATGCACCGCACAGCTGCCAAAATTCTAATTCAAGAGCTAGAATTCTTACTCCTGCTCTTTAGACCCTTGTCTGGCCCTGGCTCCAGTCTCCCGCCAACTGGGTCCCTGGCTCGTTATCAGGCCCACCCGGGCCCTGTCTCCACCCCCAAGTGGGCCCAGGAACTCATTCTTGGCACCAAACTAAACTTCAGCCACACCACTACCGGAGCCTCACCCAACCCAACTCTCATCTCAGCACAAGTTGTTACCTTGTGAGCTGGCAGACAGAAGAGATGGGCTCGAAAAGAGGAAATGCCATGGGTGAGGGCACTCATCACCCCCAATTACTGTGACTGTCAGATTGTAAAACTTTTTGTGGTGCCTTTCCTCTATGAAAAGAATTAAGAATCCTACTAGAAATAACACTAGGGATGAATATAGTTTATGGAGAGGGGAATACTATTTCTCTGTGTATCTGCACCAGAGGGTAAGTGAAATTTGTCCTGAAGAAAAATGCTAAATTCAGTATACTTGCATAATGAAAAAATGCACTGTTGCATCATAAACTGCTGATAATATGTAGGCAACTGTAAAAGTGCTATTGGAGAATGCAAGCTTTAAAGGTAAAATACCAGTGAAATTGGGGGTGGGGTTGGGGACGAGGAGGTAATTGATTCTTAGCAAAATGTTGGTTTCAGAGAAGCTACCTGATTCAGCCTAAATGCTTAACTGGTCAACATTATGGTTTAAATGCTCACAGGATGGTGTAATCTAGATTGATTGGAAGGATCTCTCTCTTTTAAATGAAGAGAAAGTATGTCCCTTGACCCTGTTTCTACTCCTTCTAGCCACCAATGCACTGTCCTTTCTGCTGTGATAGTTTTGCTCCCAGGGGGACAGATGGATTAATCCCCAGATCTGAGATGGGGCAGTGGGATATTATAATTTGGGGAAATGAAATTAGTTTTCATTTTCCCAAAAGGGGCAGGGAGTATTACAAACGCGGTACACATGTAAAACACAGGCAAATGCACTTGACAATCAAGCACTCTATTTTGAAATTTAAATAAAGCTAAGATTTTCTTCTGGCCTAGAGGGAAACTTCATTAAAATCAATTAGTACAAACCTCCAGAGAAAATGGGCTTTTTTTAAAAGAAGGTTTAAAGAGTAAGTTGCACACAATTACCTTTCCTGGGTCCCCTGTGAATGTCAGTGTCAAACCTAGACAGGTGGTCAGGTGCAAACAAATGTCCCTGAGAGGAGCCTGGGTAACTCCCTGAGTTCTCACTGCAGGGAGGTAAGTGTAATTAATAGATGTATATATACCAGGAATGTAATACACATAACCAAGGAGGCTCCAAACAGATTGCATGTATTACCAACTGTGAAGGGCAGGCCGAGTGAGATAAAGTTGGTGGCAGGCGCTCCCAGGTGAGGCCTCGGTCCAGGGGCGGAGGTTGGGGCCGCACAGCTGTTGCCGCGCGCCCTGGTCCCTCCTCCCAGCTGCGGCGGCCTCACTCCCACCCCCACCCTCCCCCCGCCTCTCCCCCCGCCGCTCCCGACGCCGCCGCCGCCGCCGCCGCCTCCCCTCTGCCTCCCGGTCTCTCCTCGCAATCCTTCCATCGCTCTCGCCCCCTCTCCCTCCGTCCGGTCCTCTGCGCTCCCCTCACCCCGCCTCTCTCCCCCTCCCCCAGCCCCTCCTCTCCTCACCCCACCCTGCCTCCCTCCCTCCCTCCGCCCGCCCGGCGCTGGCTGAGCCGACACCAGGGGGGCTCTCGATGTAGCACCATGACAGGCATCGCCGCCGCCTCCTTCTTCTCTAATACCTGCCGATTCGGGGGCTGCGGACTCCACTTCCCCACCCTGGCCGACCTCATCGAGCACATCGAAGACAACCACATCGGTAAATGGCCCGGGGGTGGGCGGGGGTGCCCGGCGCGCGGAAACTCCTGCCCAGGCGAGAACCCCAGAATGGCCAGGGGTGGTCAGGAGGGAGGAAGGCGGCGGCGGGGCGGGGAGGGTGTGTGGGAGCCCGGGGCAAGGGGGTGGCGGGATGCGGAGGCGCGAGGTGCGGTGGGGATGGGGGCAGGGTGGGGCTGGGGGAGAGGGAGGGGGAGGGGCGGGCGCCCCGAGGTGCCGCAGGCGGGCTGGGGGATTCCGAGGGGCGTGCGCGCCCGCGGCGAAGTGGTGGGAGTGGGGCTGCGCGGTGGAGGGGCGGCGGGGGGAGGGACCCAGCGGCGGGGAGATGCGGCGCGGGGCGGAGGGCGCGGCGGGGCTGGCGGGGCGACCGGCCGGCTCTGGGCAGGAGCGCGGAGTTAGTTGGCCCGGGTGGTCGGAGCGGCTGGGGGCGGCTGGGGGCGGGCGCTGCAAGCCGCCCGCCGCTTCCGCCCGGGCTCGAGCTGTCAGGGCTCGGCGGCGGCTGCAGCCGCTGGGAGGTGGGAGCGGGGGGGGGCGGGGGTGGCTCCACCGCGGCAGCCATTCCGCTTCCTCCTCCCGGCACCGCCGCCGCTGCGTCCTGTCAGCGCTGGTTGCTAGGTGTGGTGCGTCGGGAGGGGGCCGGAGCCGCGGCCGGAGGACGCGGCGCTTGCTCTTTCCCCCGGCGGCGGCAGGGCTCGCTGGCCTGAGGGCGCCCGCTTCTGCCCCGGCCTGGCGCGGTTGCCGGGGCGCTGCGGGCTGAGGTCCCGGGTGCGCCCGCGGGCCGCGCCCAGCGCCCAGGGCCGCGCCGCCCCGGAGGCCCCTGCGGCTGCGTCCGCTGGAGAGCCGTCCCCCAGGACCCGAGGCAGGGCATTTAAATGCGCTCCGGCTCTGAGATTTGCCTTTCAAATGGTGCTAGGCCCGAGGTGCGCCGGCTGCGCCGGGTATCCGCAGCGGCGGCCTGCGCAGCGCCCCGGGCGCCGGGGACTTGGTGGCCGCGGGGGAGGGGGACCCCGCGGGGCGGCTGCTTTCTCTTCCTGCCCAAGACCCCGGGGCCTTTCAACAAGTCCTTTAATTAGCAGAAGCCCTTGCACACGTTTCCACGCTCCTATCCGGAGCTCCTGCGAGGAGAGATGGGTCGGGTTCGTGTGGTTCGGGCGATCCAGCCACCTGCGGAAGGTGTGGCCGGAGCCCACGAGTTGTCCTGTGTGGGCTGGAAGATGAAGGGCCCGCGTGATGCCCCAACGGGGCTGCCTAATCCAGAGAACCTGTGAATTGCCCCCAGAAAGTCATTTCCCAATGAATGCTATGGATTCTGCCATGTGGATGCAGCTCACGTTTCTACAAAGTTGAGAGAATAAATCACGACCGCTGTGTATTTATGCACAAATAAAATGAGGCCGAGCCTTAAGCTCCTTCTCTTAGTATAATGCTTTCTCTTTGCACACAGTGAGTGCTTAATAAACGTTGAATGCTAGTTTAGAATGGGTATATGATGGGACATCCAGAATGGGAAATACTTATTGAAAATGTCGGCAAACCATCTTTCAAAACATAATCTGGATGAGTAATTGTCCAGGTTTTGAAACTTACAAAGTTTTAAAACATCCGTGTAATAACTTTTGCCATCTCCTCTGATAAAGGTGTGACAGAAGAGCTAGGGAAGTTTTGGTAGTCTTAAAAGCAGTTTAATGCAGTAACATATTTGCTGATTCATCATCATGATTGACTAGTAATAACTGAAGGTTCTTAAAGGATAAATCAGATTTTTCATGATGGGTAGTTTAAAATAATACTAAAACTCCAGTAATGCAAAGCTCCAATGGAAATTTTGTTAGTTCAAGTTGTTTCTCTTACTTTCAATAATAAAAAATATAAATATAATAAATATGTATTATATAAATATATAAATAACATTTCCTGACCTAGGGAAGGCTGTCATTGCATATCCCATTCACTCACAGTTATTTTAGGATAAACTAATTAATGTGAGTAATAATTTCCCCACATTGCCTGCCTACTTGGACTAGCTGGTTAAAAGAAAATAAAATTATATTTATTAAAATGTGTTAAAGACAGTTATCCTTCTTGAGGGTTTAAGTCTGTAATCAGTTAGATAATTTAAAACTATTGGTGAATCACAAATTCTTTAAGTTTGTAGAAATTGTTTTTAGTATCGTGCAAACATTTTTAAGAGGGTTGAGTGGTCCATAAATTTTGTAAAACTTTTAAGTGATGGTCACCCCCAAAGGGCTAGTGTTTTTCTCTTAGTGAAAATATTGAACATTTAAATTTATAACAGTAGCTATGACTTAGGTGAATTTGGAGGCGCGGCTAACAATTACTATACTTTGGAATTAGTTTGACATCAGAAAACTTTATGGAAAGTAAATGTTAGATGAACAAACACTTAGAATTCCCTGGCTGAAGAGACCAAGTGAAACTATTCTGTACCTTAACTGAGGAGAGGCCCCTTACTTTCAAAGACAGCCCCATATGCAGAAAGAAATAAGAATTGACCTCAAGAAGAATAAAAACAACCTACTTAGTAGGCAGTGTCATGTAAATACACTTCCGATGAAGAGACATGAGTGAAAATATACCAGATAAAGCATTTGGTGAATGTTCTATACTACATGTATTGTTAAGTGGAATTTATTGTCTATGGGTCAGTCTATAAATTTTTGGAGAGATTGTTATTTTTAATGATTGATTTACCAATTCTGAGTCTTTGTCATCAAGTGGCCACATTAAAATGATGCATGAAGACTACTAAGATATATGTTAATATTATCTTTAATGTTTTCAAGGAGTTTGTTATTTAGCAATTATAGGAGTATTAGAGATGTTCTCAAGTAACAGGTCCATCTTGACCTTTCTGAGTTATTACCATTTAACCACTAGTCAAAATCCTTAAGCAGTAATGAAATGAAGGTTTACAGATGGGAATATGGCATATTTCTTGCATGACAGATTTTTCAAGGCCTTTAGTGTACAAAGCCCATAGTTTTCATTATAACTGTATTGTTTAGTTTAGATTAATTAAGTGCATTAATTTGAGAGTAGCTGTTATACGTGTACACTCAGTTCTTGTTGTTAACCAATTATCCATACCCATTAGGAACAAGGATTTGGGGCTGTAGAGCCAAAGGAAGTGTGATTTGCGCCATCATCTGTTTTAGCTCTTTTCCTTTCTGTTGGAGGAGTGCTGCACCTAGGGTCCCATTTTCTTCCTTGCATTTCATTGCTGGTTTAGCCCTGGAGCACCTGTCTCCGTGCACAAGCTGGGTACCCCAACCAAAACCCTTCCCCCTCAACTTAAATTGCCTAGAAATCCCACAGCCCTGCAGGTGTGAAGTGTTTCTCCATCAGCTTCACTATCAATTCATTCATAGCCTGGCTTTGTTTCCTGGAGATGGGAAAAGCTGATCAGGATTTGTTTGCTTCTTATTGTGAGTAAATACTTGAGTTTGTAGAAACACTCGACATACACATCCTAGGTAGGTGAAGTTGAACTGGTAACTAGGAATCATACAAACACTGAGAGCACTAAATTTAGCACTGAAGGTCATGTCACAGACTCATGAGATGTCTGCTCCGTCTGTGCATCCCAGTGCTGTGAAGTCTTTGGCTTTTGGTCTGAGAAAGACAACTGTTTAATCATTCTTACTAGATTTGATTATTTGGTACACTTGTAAGAATCAAAAGCATTTTGATTTTTATTTATATACTAATAGATATCGAGCACCAATTTTGTACCAGGTACAGTTCTAGGCACTTGGTATATTTTGGTGAACAAAGATCCCAACCTTTGGGGAGGTTATGTTCTAGTGGTGGGAGATAGACAATAAATAGTCAGCATAAGATGTAAATTATATAGTATGTTGGCAGGTGGTTAGTGGTATGGAAGAGACCGATTAGAGCAGGCTAAGGTGGATTGGGAGATGAAGTGTTGGAATTTCCAGTTGGTTGGCCAGTATAGGCCTCACTGAGAAGCTGATAGGTGAGCCAAAACCTTGACAGAAGTGAGGGAGTTAGCCATGAGGACAAACAGGGAACATTAAGGTCCAGGCAGAGGGAACAGGAATGCAACTTGCACCTCTTAAACTGAAACACAGATTTGACCAGATTCGGTTATTCTTGTGATGGTACTAAACGAGCAGGTCATTTAGAACTTTCCCCAGATGTTGGGAGCCTCAGTTTTGCGGTACACGGGCCTCTCTCTGTTGTGGCCTCTCCCGTTGCGGAGCACAGGCTCCGGATGCGCAGGCTCAGCGGCCATGGCTCACGGGCCTAGCCACTCTGCGGCATGTGGGATCTTCCCGGACCGGGGCACGAACTCGCGTCCCCTGCATTGGCAGGCGGACTCTCAACCACTGCGCCACCAGGGAAGCCCAGTTTTGCTATTCTTGACTAAGACTTTTCTGTCGGGGCCCCATAAGGAAGTGGAGCATTGTTGCCTAATGGTGGCTTGCAGTAGCTATGACTTGGTTGGGTCTTGACCCTGAATGTCAGCAGGTTTCTTCTTGTGAGTCACCTCATCTCTAAAATCCGGGCAATAAATCCATGCTGCTTCATTTCGTAGGATAGATTTGTAAACCATCTAATTAATAAAGGTCAAAGTCTCCGGAAAGAAAAATAAGGTAGTTACTATCAATAATGTAGGATTTGGCTCCAAGGACAGTTTGGTAAAAATTTGCATTATCTTAGAGCCGTGCTACTGTATACTAAATAGATGGGTGTATGATATGTAGTAGGCCCTTATTATTCCCACTTTATAGGTGAGCAAACTGAGGCACAGAAAGATTACTTAACTCGCCTAAGTTTCTGTGACTGGTAAGTGTGAGCTGGAATTTGAATTTCAGACGGGTATGCAGAGCTGGGCTTGTGCCAAATTGCCAGACAGCTGAAGAGCTAGACAGCCCTGGCCCTGCTCCCCTTCCACCCCCAGCCGGTCTGCTTCCTCCTTCAGGAAGTAACTCTGACCCCTTGAGATGAGGATCATCTCGGAGGCCCCATGGTGAGCCCCGTTTGCTTGGTTTGGAATATGCATCTCTGCCACTTGTCAGCCATTTGACTAAGGACAGATGACTTAACCACACTGAGCTTCAGTTTCATCTTCTGTATAATGAGGCTTATAACAGCCCCTACCCCGTGGAGTGGCTGATGAGGGCTAAGTGAGCTACTATGTGTAAAGTACTCACTTACTTCAGTAGTAGTAAGTTATGTACGTCATCCAGTTTCTTGCCATTTTGTGTGTTTGCTAAGTAAGTATGTTGGAATCCTATGAAGGTCTACATTAGAGGTTAATAGAATGTGGGTGGTATCCACCTACAACTATATAAAATCACCAGGCCTGTCCCAGGAAAGACTGAGAGTCAGAAATGGGACACCCACAGTCCAGCGTTGGGGTTGCAGCCTCTGGCCACCTTCTCTTCTGTGTGGCCAGAGGTACTTTAGACGCTGGCAAAGGCCTTTGCCGCTGTGGACTAGGAAGTGGTGTCAAGGCCAGCGGCTTCCAACATGGCCTTTCCTTGTGGCCTGCGTTTAGTTGAAAAAAACCCAAGACTAGAAAGAGGCACTGTGCCTTGGGGCTGTGGGCACATTCCCACGAGGGCATTTCCTGTGGAGAGAAGGAATGACTGAATGAATAAATGGATGAATTAAAGGCTTGTCACTGCCTGCCCTGCTCTTTGCCTGTACCCTGTGGCTTGGTGGCAAGATGCCCTGTTAATCCCTCCCATGGTTCACTAGAAAGTCCCAGTAGAGAGCCGGGGAGATTTTAAGTGCGTGTGTGTGCATGAGTGGGCGCACACACGTGTGCACACACCACCCAGTGGGGGACCCCTAAATGTAAAACTTCCTCCAAAACACCATCTTTAGTGGCTTTTCCATTTGCCCACTTGTCACCTGAAAGCAGTCAAATCACCCTTTATAAAACCTTGCTAGTGAACATCCTGTCTCATAAGTTTCACAAGTTTTCGATTGTTTTCTCCTGTCCATGTTTTCTGATGTATGACTGAAACGCACAGACAGAAAAACTCTGCCTACAGCCAACTAACTAGACAGAAGCCTTCGTGTTCTTTGGAAACTAGTTTCCTTTAGAGTGCAATTATTTTGGTGACATTTCCCACCTTGACAATTCTAGAAGTGCAAACTGACAGCTGTTTTCAGAAAACCCAATTCTGTTGATGACAGGGAAGAAGCCTCCAGACTGGAGCAGGCTGGTGATACTTGATGAGAGGGGCTTTCCTAGGACTGTCTGGAAGCCAAAGGCCTTGAGTTTTAGACTGAGGTCTGAGAGACAGGGCACAATACTATTGAAGCCCTTAAAAATCCTCCCTTTTTTTTCCAGCTTTTGCTTTTAGGACAAGAATCATACCCCGCATGTCCTTAGGTTTCCCTCCACACCCCATCCTTACCCCTGCCCCCAGATCTTAACAGTGCAGACATGGTACAGACTGGGTACTACTGAAGAAACATCAGTCCTTGCTGGCTTGCAGCTAATACATTTTGTTTCATGACGAGGTAATAGATTTGTTCCATACTGACCTGGCTAAAGTATTATTCTTGAATAGCAGATGTTGTTTTATTTAGAATTTGAAAATCGGAAACTGCAAATGTCAGAAACTTATTATATGTTTCTTTAAATAAAGGCTTTCATTTAATATGCTAAATCAGTTGAAAGAAAATTATATTTTCCCCTTGCACTGAGCACTGTAATCATGCAGTAGTTTTCACCTATTTTTTTTAAAGTCCAGCTGCAAGCACAGACCAGATTAATGGATATTCTCTTTAAGGATGAAGTCTTCCCAATAACTCTCTCTCCACTTTGGCAGCCGTCAAAGTGCCTCTTTTGGGTCACTAACTACAGACTCTCTGTCCAGCACTAGAGAGCATTGATAGTCTCCTGATGGCCTGGCTCACCCACTGGCCTCCTAAAGGAAGCCCTGTTCTCTGTCTGCCAGGCTCTAATAGTGCCTTTCTTCTGAGATAGACCTCCTTGAAGGGACAAGATCTGGATACCATGCTGTTAATTTGAAAAGACTCACTCTTTGGTATTATACATATATAGAATTAATGTATATACATAATGTGTAGATAAATGTTATATATAAAATATATAATACAAATACATATATAATGCATACATAAATGGCGTATGTATATGTGTGTATTTATATATGTGTGTGTATATACACCACACAGATATATGTATACATATATACATATGTGTATTTATAGGTGGATATATAATATATACATTTCTCTCTCTCTCTAGATCACTGTGCATAGTGAGGACTACCACAAACATTTTTGAGTATTTTCTATCTACAGTACTTAGGACTGTACTTCCTGTTTCCAAAGGATTGAAATTTATTTGGAGAGACCAGACATGTACAGACTGAGATAAATGATGAAGAATAATCGGGACCACAGAGGCAGATTTATTGTGAAGCTAATGAATTGCAAGCCCCAGGGCCCCTCACTTGTACAGTATATGTTTTACCATTTCTGAATATATTGCTTGGGCTCACCCAGCCCTTTCCAAGGCCCTAGAGGAGCCCACCAGTGTACACAGCCATGCATTCATGGATGACATCATAACTTGTAAAATTTGTAGGGTGTAAGATTTTAACAGCAGTCGGGTAACATTATCCTTTTCCACTCTGACTTCCCTTCTGTAACATTTCTCCTTGGATTCAGTGACATCGGAATTGAGAGTGTTTCTGAGATATAGCTAAGGGGCAGTTGAATTGGGGACACTTGTAGTTTGGGTTGAGTGGGATGTATTTATTCAGTTCACAGTCGTCTCTGTGTCTAGTTAAGTTATTCCTAGCCGTCCTAGGGTAGGAATCACTTCCCAGGAATGTCGTCCACCTCGGGATGTGCCAATGTGCCAGCTCACCTAGGGTCTGTACAAAAAGGGGCAGGGACGGGTTAATATTGCAGCATGAATCTGTACTATGACTTCTGCTGGTGGGAATATGGTTTGAATATGGTATGGAGCCAGAAGCTAGTCTGGAAAATTCTTCTACTTATTAGATGTATAAAATTGTAAGTAGAAGATTCAGTTCTCATCTAAGTGTCTTTGACATGGAAGTTCTTTCTGTTAGGAATATACTCAATAATGCAAATATACATTTATAAACGCACCATGTTTTTTAATGGGAATTCTGTGCTTAAGTTTCTTGTTTGACGTGAGTGTGTAAATGTGTAGATACACACATACGTAAACACGTATCAGTGACAACAAAAAACACAACAAACTGATTACTGAGTGTCATCAGTACAAAAAATATTTAAAGTTGGTCAATGCACAAGGAAACTTGGAATGCCCTGAATTCTTGTGGCTCACATGTGAAAGAAAATTAATAAGTGTTTACAAATTTGACAACAATCCTAAAAATTTATATGGCATCATAAAGAGCTATGAGGCTAAAAGTAACTTTTCTGAATTATCAATAATAAAAAATAAATTTTGATCACCCATGCTTGAGGAAAGACCAATTTATCTTTGTGTCGTATAGAAAATGATATTAATATGAATCATTGTCATATGAGAAGTAATCAAGAGTGTGCAGCCCCAAAGAAGTATTTGCAGCAGTGTTTCAGGTGATAAATTAATTCACATACTGGGTTCTTTTTCTGAATTTCGATTTTGCGGTGTTTTGGTAATGTCAGCTTTAAAACTTTGTATTTTGCTGTGATTTTTTAAAATCTAAATAATCACTTTTCTAAGCATTTTGTATTTATAATGTTGCAGTTTTTTTCATAAACAGGGTCTAAAGCTGCAGGCCCTGTAAAACTTGGGTCCATTTCTTGGTACTAATTAGAGAGTCATTACTATGTGCCAGATACAGTTCTAAACAATTTTCATACAGTATCTGATTCACCCTCACAGCAAGCTATGAATTAGACATTTCTGTCCTAGAAGTACTGCCTTCTAATTTTGAGTTAAATATGCTGCCATATTAGTTAAATACCTTATCTGGTGAAATATGACTAGAATGCTTGTTTATTTTGGTAAGATTAAAAACCAAACATTTCCCTCAGTAAATAGCATCATCATAACTGGTCCTTCCTTCTTTGTGCTGTAACGTTGGCTCATGTCTCTGCCAGAATTGTGTGCACCGTACTTTATGGTAGCCACCTATGGACTTTGCCTCCCCCGGAAACTTGGCCCCTTTCTGTAGGACTGGGCCTTGCCATCCTCCTAGCATCTTCCTCAAGAAGTGTTTTCAGAAATGAAATGAAAATAAAAATCAAGAAACGTCTTGGGCTGTGGAAAGAATAAGTTACAAAGGGAACTTTGGGCAGTGAAAAGCATTTTTGAAGCTAATCATCTCTGGAGGTGTGCATACGTGAGGACTTACATATTTATTTGTTTATGTGTATATGTTAATGGCACACATACAAACACTAGTTATGTAATTAGTCTAGGGTAGTTTATATTAAGGAAATTTGAAGAAGACTTTTTTTTTTAAAAGGGAGATTTGAAAAGGAAATCCACTTCTTTATTTTTGCACTTGGAAATTGAACTTGGTTAATCCTTTTCCAGGTTGAGAATATTACGAAGCTTAGTTGAATCATTTTTTGCCTGACTTACAGTATTTTGTTGTCTAGAACATTCTAGGGCTTAAACAATGCTAGGACAAAAAAGTATCTTGCATCCCTTCCACATCTTTGCCAGGGTTGTTTGGTGTAAGGGAGGCCAGGGGCTGCAGTGGGGAGAAGCTGGGGCTGTGAAGCTAGACAGAATTGGATTTTGAATCCTGATTCCACTTGGACCGTTCTGACAATCTTATTTATATAAAATAGTAACAATAACTACCATCATTAAGTGTCCACTAGTGATGCACTGGTTAGCTGCTTTATACGCATTGCTTAAGAATTCAATATGAGTCCCATTTAACATAAGAAACAGACCAAGACCTAGACCAAATAACCCAGCATGAAGTACACAGCCAGTAAAATGCTCAGGGGAGTGAGGGACAGGCTTTGCTCTCAGGTGTCCCCATATACCTTAGCACTTGCTCTTCATAAACTGTGACTTTTTATGAGATGTTTGCATTTTAATAGAAGGCTGTTGTATACCTAAGTGTCTTACACACAGAATGGCTGCATTTCCAAAGGGAACAAATGTTTCAAGGCTTCTGAGAAAATGTTTATGTAGGTTAGGAGAGTCCATGAGCATCCCAGCATCACAGTAACAGTAATGAAAACAATAATTTGGCAATTCTAAAATGGTTATAATTACTGAATTGTCTAAAGATGCTGACTGGTTTTCTTTCCTTTACCGATACTTATTTATGTGGGGGTGGAAGACTCTTTTCAAACATAATACCTAACACTGTAAACACTTACAAACTTCTCTTTTACTTTAGATTTTCAAAATTAAAATAATGTCATTATGTTCATGTGCATTATTTTAAAAATCTGTTTGGACCAATGATACCTAACTGGACCCAGCTATACAAACATTGTGAATTACGAGCCTTGACCTCTTGGCATGTGTTTAGAGCCCTCCCTGATGGACATTTCCCTGGCACTGACTGCACACTTTAGGTCACATTTCTGTATCATCAGACCTCGAACAGCTGGTGCAGGAGCACATCTGGGCTTAAAAATTGAAGCCCCCCTTTTCTTACCTAAATCATTCAGTGAAAGTCTCTCGAATGCTAATTTAGCTGCCTGATTCTCAATACATGGCATAATTATATAAGAAATGGCAAAAGCAGGGGAACCTATAGAGTCATATTTATACAGCTTACTGTTAAGTAAACTGAATAGCATGGTAATAAGCATAAATAAGTGTAAGTTATGCCCATGCTTCCTTAGGTATCAAACATCAAATAAAGGTGTTGGGGCTTTTGAAGCTTTTTTGTAAATTCAAGCTAAATATGTATTACGGAAAGCTTTCACCTCTAAAATTCCAGATGAACTTTTCTAGGCCTCTGTCCTTGTGGAGCTAATCTGTTGTTGGGGTATCTGACAGGCTGGTGTGTCTGTGGGCTAAAACTCCTTTTCAGGACTCCCAGCAGCTGTCACACAGGCCCCAAGTAATTTATAGATAGTTTAGATTTTAGATCTTTATCGAGTAGATCTTTTGATAGAATATTTCTGACACTAGACGTCTGGAGTTTGGCACCAGCTCAACCCAATGGTTGACAGTGTGTGACTTAAGTTAATGCGTTTCAGTGTTCTGCTTGGGCTGGAAACTCCCGTTTGTATGTTGGCTTCACTTCAGCACTTTCAGGGGCCCACACCAAAATGTTTGCTGTAAAAATATGCAAACATCAGACCAAAAAATTTGATCAAGAGATGTTAAGTTATATGTGCTTTTCATTTCAGATGTTAGAATAAAGAAATGATATTTTGTCAAAACCTGGAAAGACGATAGCATCTTAAGTGTCTGTCATATATGTTGGAAAGTAATGAGAATGTTTCTTATCTGTGGGAGTCAGTCTTATTGATTTATAAGTCACACCCTGTATAGCAGTAGAGTTTACATCAGTAGTGTTCAACAAGAACAGAGTTACTTGGATGAACCTGGAAAAAATAAGGATGCCTGGGCTCCACCCCCAGACCTTCTGATGTGCTTGACCAGAGGTGGTCTGGGTCTGAGCATCTGTGTTTTTAGCACTTCAAAGTTGAATCTATTATGTTGCCAAGGTTGGGAACCCAGTGGCTTACACTAATTAAATAATTAACATTGTGAGGATTAGGGAGTGTTAAAAAGGAATTAAACTTTTAAAGAGCTGTAACCTTTTTGGGTTTCCATTCTAATAGATGTAATTTTTAGTTTTACTGGAGGCAAGCATTTAATATAGGCGAGTATGAAGACCTGATACTAACTCAGGTATGTAGTTAGAGCAGAAATGCTCAAACTGGGGACCTTGCGGCCTAAGCGTCTCAAACCCAGATATCCTCAGGACACAATGTATGAGTGAACTGACCAAGTTCAGTGTAATTTGGAGTAGAGGGAACTCTGACCAACCAGAGAGCCCTTGCTTCACTGACCTGCAGCTTGGTGTTCCCAGGTCGGAGTACAAGGCCTTTGTCCGCAGGTTCTGTTATTATAATTATTACTGCTACTTTTAGAAGCTAGGAATTAAGATTTTTATGTGAAATCTATCTTTAAATGTTTGCAACTAATACAAATGGGTTTTAAAACATTGTACGAGAAAACTACAGCATCGTACCTAATCACTGTATTTAATGAGAGATTGTAAGGATGGACCCTGTGTTTATAATGGAGTTCATGTGAATGCTGAGATGCAGAGTAAACTTTGAAGACCATTATTTCCAGCAGGGAAGCTATGCAAACTACATAAAGTGTAATGGAAAGAACATATATTTTTTCCCCATTTCTCTTTGTGAAATGGTTGACTTTTTTTAATACGAAAACTTAGTGATTTATCATTTTTCTTTTATACCAAATTCTAAAAAATGAGCCTTAGTTTTGAAAGTGTATTAGGATCATTTTCAGTGGTATTTCCCTCCTTTGGGGGAAAAAAGGACCACTCAAAAACTCTATCCTAGGTGTTTTCATCACGACAAAGAAAGAAAAAAACCTTTTGCAGATGGATTGAATATCGTACCACTAGAAAACTGGAAGGAAACTTAGAGTTGATCTAGTCTGATTAGCTAATTCCATAGATGAAGAATCCATGGTGATTTAAAGTCATGAGCAGGCAACAGAACTTGGCCAGGAGGGGTTTAGAGCACAGCCCTGGAGCAGCAGTTCAGCTTAGGGTTCCTGGAGCCGGCTGGCCTCACTTGGAATCCTGGCTTTGCTCCTTCTGTCAAGTGATATAATCTGTGCCTCATTTTCTTCATCTCTAAAATGGGAGTAATAGAACGTATCTCAAGGTGTAGTGAGATACCACACACACGTAGTGCGTTAGCTGTTGGAACTCTGGAGAATTCTGAAGAGAAGAAAACTCTCCAGTGAGTTCCCTTCATTGCCTCTGGAGGAAGCGGTGTGGAGGCGTTTCTGTAGGGTGGTCAGGGGCGCTGCCTCCAGTCCCACTGCCTGTGTGACCGTGGCCAAATTATTTAATTTCTCTAGACCTCAGCTTCTGTGAGATGAGGAAAGTCAGTATTTATCTCAGAGTGCTGTTATGAGGATTAAATAAAAACATGCATTTGAGGGGCCTGGCAACCAGAAAACACCCCATAAACGTTAATACTGATAGAATTGTACCGTCTTCTTGCATCTGCGATGATGGTGTTCCCAATGCCACATTCCTCAGATTCTTCTATCCTCTTTGTTTTCATAATACAATGGAAGAAGGTGAATCCAAATAACCTTATACATTTCTGTTCTTTGTTAAGCATTTTTACTTTGAGATCTTTGGTGAGATTTGATTTCCCTGGAAGAGTTTTGGTTTGCGTTTGAATAGGTCGTACTGAGTGGTCGTTGGAATCCATGAGCTGTTAAAACATTCCACACACAAATTCTTGCTGTTTCACAACGTACCAGCCTTAATTTAGTATTGTTTGTCTAGATCTAAGTTTTTGAGACGTTAGATCATGTGATTAGAAAAATGACTTCCATATTTGATAAATATTTTCTATTTGGGAGAAAAGGCATTTTAGGGGTCTAGAAAGATTTATTAAACTATATAAACAGAAAACACAATTTTTTCATGTTGTACCAACTAAGCAGTGGAAAAACAGGATATGATTTTGTATGAATTGTTTGTGATGGTTTATTGTGAATCATTCGAAAGGATTTGTAGGACTTTTATGAAGAAATCCAAGGACATGACTGTTGGACTCTTAACAAAATGCCATGTTCTCGTTAAGTGGCTGTGCGTCTCTTTAATAATAGTTCTTGAAATGTCACATACTCAAATGCTGGAAGCTTCTCAGGAAAGTCCCAGGATAGGCCTTGTTTTAGAGGCTTGGGTGGCAGTAGTTGAGTTTTTTACTGATTGCAGACGATATTTAAAATACTTTATTCCTAAATGGTATCTGACAATGACTGAAATCCTTTTCAGTCCTATAGAATATGTTGCCACTGGTTATCCCCTTTCAAGAGTATGCAGGGATCCGATGCAGTTAAGCAGCTGGTCCAGGCTTACGAGACTTATCAATAATTGACTTTAAAAATGGTTTCCACCTCTTTAATTACTGAGGGTCCCTTTAGTTATTTTCCTTCTCCCTCCCCATGGATTCTAAGTCTTGACAGATTTCTGTCCAACAACCAACCTGACTTGGTAAGTAATTAAATGCTTTGTTTTTCTGCATTTTCATGCAGCAACATCTAAAACTCTCAATTTATATAGTTGATCAATATGTATGAGTACTAACTATGCGGCTACTGTGGCGAACAACGCAATCAAAGTCCGTGCTCACAGGAGAAGCAGACAAAACACAAATACATAAGATAATTTCAAACAGTCATAACGCTGTGGAGAAAAACAGAGTGAGGCAGGAGAGAGAGGCTGAGAGGCCTATTTGAGATAAGGTAGAGGGAGGCATCTCGGAAGGGACCTGAATGAAGTAGGGGATGAATGAGCCATTCGGGTGGTATCTGGGGGAAGAATGTTTCAGGCAGAGGGACCAGCAAGGACGCAGGTCCAGAGCAGGAGTGTCTGGTGTGCTTGAGGAACAGCAGGGAGGCTGGGGTGGTGGGAGCAGAGAGAAAAAGGAGGAGGGGGTGGAGGGTGGGATAAGAGCAGTTGTCAGGGACCTCCGCGTGTCAACATGTGTCAGCCAGTGTCACCTGAAGGAGTTAAAATAACTCCAGTCCCAAAAGATGCTGTGGAATGTTGTGTAGCTTTATTATGGTTATAGTTTTCACTATGCTTTTTGTAACATCCAAATAGCTCACGGACCCCATTTCCACCTTCAAAGCCCTGTAGAGACTGGGAAACCCTAATTGGCCTCTAGATCTCTTCAAATCTAGTTTGCTTTTTGTTTAAACCTAAAAGCTCTATTTATATTTTGCAATCCATGTTGAGATAAAGATTTTTGACTAATATAATTCATTTAGTGTTTGCTGTTTTATTTTGGAGTGGGAGTGAAAAGGATGATCAATAATCATCATGCATAAAAAAATAATGTTTGGTATAGTTTTCAAACTCTGGGGACCTATGGATTTCTTAAAATTCTTCTTCAGGAGCTTTGTGAAATCTTGTATAGATTTTAGTGCATATAAACGTTGGCAGAAAGGGGGGGTGTGGGGTGAAGAGAGGAGAGAATGGTCTTGACAGCAGTAACTGAAAACATACTGACGGAAGGACAGAAAAATTACTGAGGGAGATTATGTAGACCTGAAGATATGAGCCTGAAGATACTATTTCACCATCAGTACTTTTTTTTTATTCTGAAAGGTAGTATTTCATGTAGCTCTTCCATGAAAAATAGATACTGGTTTTTCTTCTGCATCTTTTTTTTGTTTGTTTTTTGTGGTACTTGGGCCTCTCACTGTTGTGGCCTCTCCCGTTGCGGAGCACAGGCTCCGGACGCGCAGGCTCAGCGGCCATGGCTCATGGGCCCAGCCGCTCCGCGGCATGTGGGATCTTCCCGGACCGGGGCACGAACCCGCATCCCCTGCATCGGCAGGCGGACTCTCAACCACTGCGCCACCAGGGAAGCCCTCTTCTGCATCTTATGGGGAAAAGTTAGTATAAACATTCCACTGTCAAAGTGAGCTTTTGTTTTTATTGAGAGTACGTGAACCTGTTCTCTGTATTCTAATGTGCCTGTGTCTTTGTTCAAGTAATTGAGATATGGTGTGTTTTGGGTGACAGGATGCCTGTGCAGTTAATACATTTTAAGGGAAAAATCAAAGAGTGTGAGATACTGAGAAATACATGTGTTTGTACCTGTAATTTAGCCTTTCCAGTGAATATAAAATGATGAAGCATTAATCAACTACTGCCACAATAATGCATCATAACAAACTACCCCCAAACTCAGTAGCTTCTAACGCTAAGCTACTGGGCACTTACGCTCATGCTCTCTGGTCTACAGGGTGGCTGTTTTGCTGGTAGAAGCTGGATTCAGCTGGGCGGCCCAGCTTCAGGCTGCCAGTCCACTGTTCTACTCAAGTCAGGCACAAGTCAGCTGATGTGCACATTCTGGGGACCAGGCTGAAGGGGCAGCAGCTACGAGGGGCATGCTTTTTTCATGGTGGCCACTGGAGTGCAAGTGCCACACCAAACCAGGGAAGCTCATTTAAAGGCCTCTATTCATGTCACGTCTATAACATTCCTTTGGTCAAATCAAGTCACTTGGCCAGGCACAGAGCTGATAGGGCGAGGAAATATATTCCTCCCTAAGGGGAAGAGGCGGAGATGCGAGTGAACAGCGATCCATTATCACAGATACCTTTTATCAGAAATAGAAAAAATCCAAAAGCATTTGAAAGCTAGTACAGAGATATAAATTTTCTCTAAAATGATCATAATACTGTAGAAACATGAAGTTGCTCCCAGAGATCATGGGAAGCACACCTTGGGAGTCCCCAGTGAGGAATGAATAAGCATTTCACATGGGGAAATTAAGACTTAAAAGCAGTTAAATGATTTCTACTTAGCCACAAAGAACAGGGGAATCTACTTCTCTAGTTAGCAATGACCCCTTTTCTGTTCTGAAGTTAATTTACGAATCCAAAGGCTTTGATTTGGGTGGCCCAGTGTTCGGTGCTTGTCTTCTTAGTTCCTGAGTTGTTTGGCAAGGCTCAGAAAGTTGACAACACTCCCTGTGCTGCCCTTTCCTGGCACACAGAGCTTTAGAAAAGCTTTGGGACTGCTTTGGGGGATGGATCTTGTGCCCCTTCTTCCTTCAGTTCTGAGCCAACATCACAGAGGATGGAAAAGGGCTGACCTGGCGGTAGGGAACCTACTTTCCCCATTCTCCCACTGTGCATCCCACCTTCTGGTGGCTGAGGGAGTGGTCACTGGTATTGGACACCTCAGGTTCTGGTTGGGCAGCTCTGTGATTTGGGGCAACTTACTAATGTATAATTTTCTCATTTGCAAAGTGAGAAATGTGCTATCTACCATATAGGGCTGTCGTGAAGGTTAAGTAAGTGGCAAGTCCTAGCACAGGGTCTGGAACATGTTAAACGTTTAATAAAAGCTGATAATGCTTTTATTATTATCTGCCGTGATAGGTACTGCAGACAGCATTCCATTATTGTTATTTCATTCCATTATTGTTATTTCTGTTTCTCCTCACTAAATCGTGAGCCTCCAAAAGGCATGGTTTGTGGCGCTGTTTCACCTCTGGTCCCCATTCTGCAGCAGCACTAAGTTTATGATGTAGGAACTTACACTGATATCCACTGAATTGTGTCCAGACATGTATCTTCTGCCATGAAGCCTTCAGCTCCAAGAACCAGATTAGATTGTTCCTAAAAACAGATTTAGTCATTCTTTTTTCCCTTTCACATTTTGTCTTGAAATAAAGACTTTTGAAGCCATAGGAATTTAAAGGTTTTGAGTTAGTTCCATGCTTTGCCTTTAATCAGACACATTCTACAAACTCAAGGAAGCCCTGGCTGCTTTTTGTTATTGATACATCAGGAGAGTTGATAAAAGTACGGATGCTAATTTTCATTGTGTGTTTACAAGACTTAAAAGGCATTTAAAGAAATTTTGTTCTAATATTCTTCTAACTCCTGTCCTTTGAGTTGCCTCTCAGATGGTGTCTGTGATCTTACATCAGCCTGTTCAAAAGTATTGTACAAGCAGCTCATGCAGGTCAATATCAAAAAAATAAGCAACCCAATCCAAAAATGGGCAGAAGACCTAAATAGACATTTCTCCAAAGAAGGTACACAGATTGCTGACAAACACATGAAAGGATGCTCACCATCACTATTCATTAGAGAAATGTAAAACAAAATTGCAATGAGGTATCACCTCGCACCAGTCATAATGGCCATCATCCAAAAATGCTGGAGAGGGTGTGGAGAAAAGGGAACCCTCTTGCACTGTTGGTGGGAACGTAAATTGATACAGCCACTATGGAGAACAGTATGGAGGTTCCTTAAAAAACTAAAAATAGAACTACCATGTGACCCAACAATCCCACTACTGGGCATATACCCAGAGAAAACCATAATTCAAAAAGAGTCATGTACCACAGTGTTCATTGCAGCTCTATTTACAATAGCCAGGACATGGAAGCAACCTAAGTGTCCATTGACGGATGAATGGATAAAGAAGATGTGGCACATATATACAATGGAATATTACTCAGCCATAAAAAGAAATGAAATTGAGTTATTTGTATTGAGGTGGATGGACCTAGAATCTGTCATACAGAGTGAAGTAAGAAAGAAAGAGAAAAACGAATACCATATGTTAACACATATATATGGAATCTAAAAAAAAAATGGTTCTGATGAACATAGGGGCAGGACAGGAATAAAGACACAGACATAGGGAGTGGACTTGAGGACATGGGAAGGTGGAAGTGTAAGATGGGATGAAGTGAGAGAGTGGCATGGATGTATATACACTACCAAATGTAAAATAGATAGCTAGTGGGAAGCAGCCGCGTAGCACAGGGAGGTCTGCTCGGGGCTTTGTGACCACCTAGGGGGGTGGGATAGGGAGGGTGGGAGGGAGATGCAAGAGGGAGATGATATGGGGATATATGTATATGTATAGCTGATTCACTTTGTGATACAGCAGAAACTAACACACCATTGTGAAGCAATTATACTCCAATAGAGATGTTAAAGAAAAAAAAAAGTATTGTAAATTTTCAGCTAAGTCATTGCTCCCAGTGTGGGGTCACTCAGGATAAAAGCTTCAGATATTACAACAAACAGGCCCAACATCACATAGATTAAATGTCCAAGAAGTTTCTCTTTCACATAAGGATCCAGGGTAGACCAGCAGGCTCCTCAGTTCCACGCAGTCATTCAGGACTTCAGTTCCTTTCATCTTATTGCTCTGCTCTCCCAGCATCTACTCCCCTTCTACATGGTGCAGGTTGGGTTCCCTAGGGTCCTTCCCTGAGAATGACCCTTTGTGTTCATGTTGGAGGAAAGGAAAAGAGTGTGGAGCTGGGCACATACAATGTGTTATGGCCCAGGCCTCCAAGGGTAACCTATCATTCTACTCTGTTTCATTGGTGAGAACTTAATTGCATTGCTCCATGCAGCTATGCAGGTGCTGGCATATGTAACCCCCAGCAGGGCCTAACTACAATTCTATTACTGTGGAGGAAGGGAGGGCCTAATTTGAGTGAACAGCTATCAGGTTCCTGCCCTGGACCAACAAGTAAGTCTGCTTTTGAGAATTTTGCATTTCCGTTGAATAGCTGACATATAGTCCAGTGCTTTAATGAATGGGTAGCTATAATAAAAATTGATAGGATTTACAATTTATTGAGCTCCAATGATGTGCTTAAACACAATTGAAAGCGTTATCTCTTGACCCTCTCAGAAAGGCCGTGAGGGAGATTGTGTTATTATCTGCATTTTATAGGTCAAGACACTGAACCTGAAGGAGGGTAAGTAACCTTGTCAAGTTTGACTCCAAAGCCTTCACCTTACTGCCCTGGGAATGGTGAGAGTCCTCAGGAATAAAGGACAGCGCTATCCTGCTTCTAATTCTGGCTTCTGGAGCTAGTCAGTAGCAAAGGCTATCAGGAAAAGCAGAGGATTCTCTGGAAGTATTCAGGCAGAGGCTGTAGAGGCTGTACAGCCCTCTGCTGGGGATTCCATAGACTTCCTGCTTTGCACTGGAGGATATGGTGAGTGTCCATAATTGTCTATGAAGGTCAAGTGCTCAGCTTCGTGCACTCTGGTTTCTGCATGTCACCTGTGACTCCTCCTTCCTATGAGAGTTCCACTGGCACACACATTCTGTCCTTCCTTCATAATGAGGAGGCACCTGGTAGCACAGGGCACAAGAGGGTCAGTGGTTGAGATGGGGTTCCTGGTGTGACTTTGACCCGTTACTTCAACCTTGAGTCTCCATTTATTGGGGAGTAAAGTATGCACATTGAGCTTAATCACTGGTTTTCTAGGAATGCTTCTTGGGGCTCTAGGATTTCTATAGAACTCCCTAGTGGTTTTTCTCCCCTACATACAGGGCTTTTGGGTAAACTTTTCTTTAAAGGATTTTTTTTTAAAGTTTAACAGAAGTGAAAACCAAAAAGTTGATTGTAGTGAGAATGGCTAATATTTGTTGAATGCTACAGGGTACTAGGCATTATTGTTGCTCCAAGTGCTTTACATGGATTAATTCACCTATGGCATGCACGTGTTATTCCCAATTTACAGATGAGGAAGCTGAGCCACAGGGTGGTTACAGAACCTGCCCATTGTCACTCACTAGAAAGTAACCAGAATTTAAACTTGGACTTGGACTTTGCGAGCCAGAGCTGCATTTTGATGCAGGAATGGATGATTTCTGAGGTTTCTCCCAGGTCAGCAAATGCTTTGATTCTATGCCTATTGTGGTATACAGATAGCTCAAGAACTTTTCTTCTCCAAGAAAAGACTCCCAAACAATTCATGACCTCCCTCTTGACAAGTAGAAGCTGAATGCGAGTCATAAAGGTCCGTGTCTTGCTGATAATTTCAGAAATCCTGTAATCTGTTCATCGTCACCTGATGCAGCCTGAGGTTCTGTTACATTGACATTTCTGACCAGGAGCTGCTTTGATAAATACACCGAAGGCTTTCTAAAACACAGCTGGTCCTGGGCAGGGGGAGTTCATAAAGGGGGCCACATTCTTATGAGATGATTTTGGTATGCAAGGAATGGCCTCCTGGGATGGATCAAAAATGAAACTTTGTGGCTAACAGTGCTATTAGAGGCATCTTAGAATCCTAGAGCCTTACGGCAGAAGGAACCTTTGGGAACATCTAATCCAACAGCCTGCTTTCACACTCAACCTCACCTACCATGTGCCTGCACTGTTCTAAGTGCTGGGGACATAGCCATGAACAGAGCCTCTGCTCTCTTGGACCCTACATTCTTTTGGGGGGACCCAGATAAACCACCACCACAACACAGCGAACGTCATGTTAGGCAATGGTAAGTGCTGGGAAGGAAAGCAGGATGAGGGGATAGAGAGTGATGTCTGTATTTTGCTTTAGGTAGGGTGTTTATATCAATCAGTGTTTCTTAGCCCTTTTTTCATGAAGCCCCTCCCCAGAACTATTTCAGACATTGTCTCCTATTCCCTTCACCCATGAAGTTTTTTTTTTTTTTTTTTTTTTTAATTTACTTTGGGCTGTGTTGGGTCTTCGTTGCTGTGCGAGGGCTTTCTCTAGTTGCGGCAAGCGGGGGCCACTCTTCATCGCTGTGCGCATCGCAGCCTCTCTTGTTGCGGAGCACAGGCTCCAGATGCGCAGGCTCAGTAGTTGTGGCTCACGGGCCTAGTTGCTCCGCGGCATGTGGGATCTTCCCAGACCAGGGCTCGAACCCGTGTCCCCTGCATTAGCAGGCAGATTCTCAACCACTGCGCCACCAGGGAAGCCCCCATGGAGTTTTAATACTGCAGATATACTGTATATTTGTTTCTGTACTGTATGTATATCTGCGCTTTATATAGAGTGAGATTCCCCAGCCCCACCCCAGATCCAGTTTCACCACCTTGGGGGCAGTATCACCCCATTGTTCTGTTAAGTTCTCCTTTTTGCAAAACTGAA
Organism: Delphinapterus leucas; assembly: GCF_059928025.1. Lineage (NCBI taxonomy): Eukaryota > Metazoa > Chordata > Mammalia > Artiodactyla > Monodontidae > Delphinapterus > Delphinapterus leucas. Next base: position 47,888,383 of record NC_143137.1, read on the forward strand.
GTAGCTGCTTTTAAAAGATAACAATCTAAGCTAAAAGAGCTTTTTAATTCAGAGCACTTTATTTCCCAATGATGTTTTTGTATATGAGAAGTTATCAGGGCTTTAGATAAAAATTTTAAAAATTGTTTAGGCACTAGAAGTTAAGTCTAAGAATATAGACTCCCCGTTCTTATGCAATATACAATATAATAGACTGTATATAAACTAGGAAAGATGAAATTCATTATGTGTAACTGATTCTTATTGCAATTGGGGAGGAGCCTGACAGCGGAGACTCCCAGGCCACCGTCATCCAATGCTGCAGACTCCTAACTGGTCCCGCTGCCTCCGTGTCGTTTCCTCCACCCCCTAAAGCTTGTCCTCTGCAGCAGCAAGAGTGATCCTTCAGAAGTGTCAATCGTATCAAGCCCCCTTGCTTACCAGCCTCCCCGTTCCAACAAGAGAAAACCCAAACGCCTTATGATGCTTATAAGCCTCACCACCTCCCACCCCTGTCCTTCTCTCCTCTGCACTCACCATGCTGCAGCCACACTCACCGTCCCCTCCCTTCAACACACCAATATCCTTCATGCCTCAAGCTCTTTGCTTTTGTTCCTTCTGCCTGGGTTTCTCTTTAGATTTTTTAAAAATGCATTATGATTTTTAGAGCAGTTTTAGATTTACAGAAGAATTGTGATGACAGTACAGAGTTCCCCTCAATCCCACCTGCAGTTACTTCTCTAGATTTTCCCATGACTGTCTGCTTATCATTCAAGTTTCATCTGCTCAGAGGCTTTCTCTCCACCTCAGCTAGTAGAGCAGCCTGCACACCCTCCTCATTCTATCCCATTACCCAGTTCTGTTTTTTCGTAGGACTTACGTAAGTAACATAATTCCACTAGAGGTATTTGCTTTTTCCTTGTCTCCCCTTACCAGTATGTGAGCTCCTTAAGGGTGCGGACTCACAGCCAAGTGCACTGTTGTTTCCCAGGGCCCAGAGCAGTGGCTGGTACATAGGGATGTTCTGACCAGCTGATTGTCTCTCAGCCAGGGAAGGCTGGTCCAGGACCAAAAGCCATTAGTGGATGAGCCAAAATGAGAAGCTAGGTTCCTTGACATCCATTCAAGATTTCAACGTCTTAGTACTAAGCCCAGTCCACATCCATGTCAGACTGAATTCTCAGGTGCAGTCAGTGATAGGACTGCAAGTCCGGGGACCAGTCAGGAGGTGTCATAGGGTCAGGGTAAACCGATGGTGACAGGACCCTTGGGCAAACTTGGCTTTCACAGCATCATTCTAGAAGACATCCTCTTGACCCTGTGTATTGCGCTCTCTCATAAATGAGAATCCTGTCTCTGAGCTGTGCACTCTGCGGTGGTGGGTATTATCTTTGCTCATTTGTGCAAATAGGATCTAATTTGGGGCCTATGTGACTTAGAATCACATCGGCTGCTAGTAACAGACATCTGAGCGCTAAAGAATTCTAGATTAGCTTGTTGTTCTTCTTCAGTGGCCCAGATGCCAGGTCCATGGCGATTGAAGTCTTGGCCATTTTCTTCTTCTTCACCTCGTGGTCCCAAGAGCTCTAGTTAATGCTCCTGATTTCCAGGCTTCCAGGATGGCCAAAAAGGCTTTCTGGGAAGCCTACCCAACAGTTACTGCTTCTATTAGCTTGGCCACCGCTGTCTTAATGGGAGGGAGGACCCTATTTACCTCCTCTTGGTCCCTCATGAGCTATGGTTTGGGGGGAGTCCCGGGAAGCATCAGGAAGTGTGTGTATGTGTGTGTGTGCGCACGTGTGTGCTCAGTGTGGCCTCCTTTCTCCTTTTAGGCCCACGGTCCCTGCTCGCAGCTGAGCTTGGGGAGGCTGAGAAGTGGAATTCTTCTGTGGAGTAAATCATCCGGGGTTCTGTTATTAAGGAATAAGGGGAGAGTAGAGGTTGGGCAATCGCTGCGGCAGCCACCGAGATAGACGTTTACTGCTGTTAGTTTTGCCACCGTAGAAGGTTATGAGGAAACGTGGAGTTTAAGCTTACATCAGGGATTTTTTAAAAAGGACTCTTCCATTCCTTTAATTTTTGTTCATTTTGAATAGTCCTAATATCTCAGACTGTCATACCGGAATGTGATTTTGTACATGTAGATGCATGGTCTATAGGTGCACAGTAAGCTTTTTTAACAGCGACCCTGAAATGTAATTGCTCAAAGAAGCTAGAAGCTTCTTTCTCTGTTGTTAACAGAAATAGACTGTGGTTTGGGGTAGGTAGTACCCCTGCTCCATGAGGCTCTCTCAGAACATCTTCTTTCTCTCTTGTTGCTTCATCATCCTCTAGGGCACGGTTGGCAGATTACGGCCCATGCACCAAATTTGGCTTGTCCCCCATTTTTCTATGGCCCACATACTAAGGATGGTTTTTACATTTTTTAATGGTTGGGAAAAATGTTTTCTAACTTGAAAATGATATGCAACGCGAATTTCGTGCCCGTAAATAAAGTTTTATTGGAACACAGCCACGCTCATTTATTTTCATATTGTTTGTGGCTGCTTTTGTGCTACAATGGCAGAGTTGAATAGTTGCGACACAGACCGTCTGAGCCACAATGCCAAAACATTTACTGCCTGGCCCTCTACAGAAGTTTGCCAATCTCTGCTTTAGAGTGTGGTCTTAGATTTCATGGTTGAAGCTGGCCTCCTCTCACCTTGTCTATTCTTCAGCCTATTGTTATTCAGCACATACAGCCGCGGGGAGGTGGAGAAATAAAGTTTGCAACTGGGCTAAAACTCTGGAACTTCTATTATTATTATTTTTTTTACTTTTAAATTTTATTTATCTATTTATTTATTTTTGGCTGAGTTGGGTCTTTGCTGCCGTGCGCGGGCTTTCTCTAGTTGGAGAGAGCGGGGGCTACTCTTCGATGTGGTGGGCGGGCTTCTCATTGCGGTGGCTTCTCTTGTTGCGGAGCATGGGCTCTAGGCACGTGGGCTTCAGTAGTTGTGGCACGTGGGCTCAGTAGTTGTGGCTCGCGGACTCTAGAGTGCAGGCTCAGTAGTTGTGGCACATGGGCTTAGTTGCTCTGCGGCATGTGGGATCTTCCCAGAGCAGGCTCGAACCCGTGTCCCCTGCATTGGCAGGCGGATTCTTAAGTACTGCGCCACCAGAGAAGCCCTGGAACTTCTATTATTAAAAGGAAGAAGGAGAGTTTAGATGTTGGGTACATTTAGTAGACCATCACAGGGGTGTGTGTGTGTGCTATATAGTCTTTTTTCTGTTTTAAAAATCCATTGTGGTTGGTTGGATGTTGAAGGCCATCTTGATTTGTATGTAGTGTCCAGTAGTATGGGAAATGTGGTATTGATGGAGGACTTTTTCACTCATGTATTCACTCATCCAACAAATATCTAATGAGAATGATTACTTCCTTCTTTGCTTCATGGTGTGCTATGTCTTAGGATCTGAACTTAACTTTCTTAACAGCTAGGGAGATAATTCCTGTTATAAAACAGTGGTTCTCAGAGTGTGGTTCCCAGAGCAGCAACATCAGTATCTACAGGGACTGTATTAGAAATGCACATTCTCAGCACCCAGTCCTCTTGCCCCAGACCTACTAAACTGGAAACTTTGGGGGTAGGACCAAGCAATTTATGTTTTAACAAGCTCCCAGGCAATTCTGATGCATATTTGGGAACCACTACTATAGAAGCTGTAGCCTTAATCCTTAATTATAATGAATGAATGCCCCCCCTTTCACTGAATGAGTATTTTGTGCTTTCAGAGGAATCAACAAACATTTTCTCCTCTTACCTAGATTCCTTATCAATAGTCTCCTGTACTCAGAAAATGTACAGAAGTCAAAATAGACAAATCATATTTTGGCTACGGGTTTATTCCAGCAGACAGTGGCAGACTCTGCCAAAGCCACGGAGTGACTCCCCATGAAATTGGCCAGGTGACCACCACCATCACCCCCACCACACAGAGCGTTCTCAGTCCTTGACTGATTCCTGCGTGAAAAGGGGCCTTGACAGCCTTGACCCGGTGACTTTCAGATTCTAAGGAAAACAGATGCTTGATGCCCATCCAAAGTAAACAGGACCTTTCACAGGTAAGAACGGTTAAGGAGCCATGGCTCCAGCTGAATGATTTAGGTGATTTGGTATTTAAGTACATTGTGGCATAGCTCTTGGCAGCCACAAAACACCAATTGTGCGGCAATTTGGGTTGAATGAATACTGTGTCTGTCAAGGGTATATCTGTCTGTATATACTCAGTACTGTACTTGGGACATTACCTGTATTAGCCTGTATAACCTCACAGCCAGCTTAGGAGGTAGGTACCCTTATGATCACTTTACAGATTGAAAGCTGAGCCATTACAAGGTTGATGTGCACGAGGTCTTCTACCCTAGTAAGGGGGAGGGTGAAAATTTGAACCCAGGTATTTGGGCTCTACAGACCATCCTCTTGACGGCCATGTAGCACAACCTGTAAAAGTGGTGCTTGTGTTTGTACTTCTGTGGTTGCACACACACACACACATGCACACACACATTCTGAGCAATCACAGCCTGGCCGTGGTGGTTTCTCTTGGTCTCCTTTGCGTGTGTCATTTCTTAGTGTGAGAATTCAGAATTTGGGTAGAGGTTCTACTTGTCGCATGGCCCTGAGCTGACAGGCCCTGCTTTCTGCATTCAATACCTTTGCTGACTGACTCTGAAAGGGGAAGAAAGGATTACTTTCTAAGGACCAGCGAGCTGTAAGAGGTTCCCAGATTACTCATTTCCCATCTGAATTCCTCTTCTTGCCTCAAAACTAAAACACACTTTATAGGGGAAGGATGACGACAGTATGTGGCAGCACATTTTGGTAATTAATGGATTTGTGCCTCTATCAGAAGACGGATGCGTTATTCCAGAGTCCTGCAGGATGAGTTAAATCCAGAGGGAATTATTTGTGGACTGATGTGTACAGTAACTGAAGACAGTGTATTACTGGGGTGGGTTTTAATCTTCTCTCAAAATGAGTTCTCCTCGTACTCGGCCCAAGTGCCCAGTCCCTTTAATGAACCTGAAGTTGAGTAAGATGAGAAGGTCCTAAAATAGCTGCAACAAGAAGTGAAACCTTCTGTTTCATCACCCGTTCCAGAAAATATACAGTATCTTTTTACTACAGCCTCTCTTCCGTACCCCTCCCAATCATTTTTATTAGTGATTGATGTGATTGCAGAGTGGTTTGGTGGGAAAAGCACTTGCAACCAAATTTAGTAAACTACAGGCCACTTTTATTTTTGGTTTTACTGAACAAGGGCAGATAGCAGTTGCGAGTGGATTACTGTGTCTGCTGCTAAGCTTTTACTTTTTAAAAATGTTTTGCCTCTTGTTCTCCCTAGTATGTTTTATCTAATTTGAATATAATTTTCTTTGAGGGGAAAAGGCCATTCTTTTCCATCATAGAACCCCATTTTTTATTTCAGTATGTAGGCTTCACCTTAGTAAAAAATGGAATGTATTTGTGGTCATTGATGCTATAGAAATTTTGAAACTGAGAAATTGTGTATCATAATTAATAAATGATAGATAGGAATAGGGAATCATAAATAATGGCTTAATATTAATTGTCATCAACATCCTAAAGTTGCTCAGATTCATAAGGTACAAGCAGAATAACACAGGGTGCAGTTAGATAGGGAATGTGAATGGGATTCATTTTTCGTCTGTACAGACAAGGGCAGGCATCCAGGAGATAGTTAATGAACGTGATTTGGTTAGTTGGTTGATTGTTGAGTGAATGTTTGAGTCCTGCACTCACTCCCGGGCACCAGAGTTTTGAAAATGAGATTAATTTTGCCCAGGGATCTTGAAGGGGTTGTATAATTATCAAATCTTAAGCACTGGAAGGGTCATGAGAAGTCTCAAACTTGCCCAGCAACCCCACCCAATATTTCTTCTGTAGGAATCCTGACAAGTGGCCCGCTGCTGTGCTTAACCATCGTAATGATTAAGGGCACATCAATTCTTTTCAGGTCAATTCTGGTCCATTCTATTATTGGATAGCTCTGATTGTGGGACTGTAACAAAAGCTCAGATGTGCTTTGCAGATTCTCCCATATATGGCCAGATATCATCATGGGTAGAGAGAAGTCAAGCAAGAGAGTAGTTCCGAAAACCTTGGGAAGCTTGTGTTAGGGGCTGCGTTTATATACTGCCTTCATCCCATTTTGAAAGGCACTGAGAAGTCTCAGCATTTCTCAGCATTCTCCCTGGATTTTCCGTAGTGAACTTTTGATGGGGACTTCTTTTAGATTCTCATAAAAATTGTTCCGGGGGGAGCTACGGGGAAGGCGTTTGGGAGGCAGGAGAGGTGATCTGGTGTGTAAAAATGCTCTGGGCTTTTGTCTCCTCACAAACTCAGTATGAGCCCACGTTGTTGCAGGCCTCCCAAAGCTTCCTTAAAAGAGATATCACATCCCTGCTGCGGTGAGTGGTAGCCCCACCGTGGTCATTGCTAGATCCCATCCGTTCTGGTTGTCACGTTGAATGAAATAGGTCTCCAAAGAAGGACTGTCAAGAAATGAAGGCTCTCGACAGATGAATGGATGAAGAAGATGTGGTGTATATATTTGGGGTTGGCCAAAAAGATCATTCAGGTTTTTGGGGTTTTTTTTAACAGAAAAACCCAAGCAATCTTTTTGGCCAACCCCATATATATACACAGTGGAATATTAGTCATAAAAAAGAATGAAATAATACCATTTGCAGCAACATGGATGGACCTAGAGGTTATCATACGAAGTGAAGTCAAGTCAGACAGAAAAAGACAATTATATGATATCACTTACATGTGGGATCTAAAAAATAGTATAAATGAACTTATTTACAAATCAGAAATAGACTCACAGACATAGAAAACAAACTATGGGCTTCCCCGGTGGTGCAATGGTTAAGAATCTGCCTGCCAGTGCAGGGGACATGGGTTCGAGCCCTGGTCCGGGAAGATCCCACATGCCGCGGAGCAACTAAGCCCATGTGCCACAACTACTGAGCCTGCGCTCTAGAACCCATGAGTCACAACTACTGAAGCCCATGTGCCACAACTGCTGAAGCCCGTGCGCCTAGAGCCCATGCTCTGCAACAAGAGAAGCCACCACAGTGAGAAGCCCGCGCACCACAATGAAGAGTAGCGCCCACTCACTGCAACTAGAGAAAGCCCGCGTGCAGCAACAAAGACCCAACGCAGCCATAAATTAATTAATTAATTAATTTTTTTAAAAAAGGGAAACAAACTTATGATTACCAAAGAGGATGGTGGGGCAGAGAGGCAGGGGAGAGATAAATTAGGAGGTTCGGTTAACATATACACACTACTATATATAAAATAGATAAACAACAAGGACCTACTGTATAGCACAGGGAACTATATTCAATATCTAGTAATCTACAATGGAAAAGCATCTGAAAATTTATATATATATATATGTATATGAATCACCTTTCTGTACACCTGAAACTAACACAACATTATAAATTAACTATAATTTTTAAAATGATTTTTAAAAATCAATTAAGGAAAAGAAATGTAGGCTCTGGAAGCCTTGGATGAGGAAGAGATGAGAGACTGGTAACGCTTAGCTTGGTGCGGAGAACGTAGTTCCAGATTTGAGGAGGTCTGTCAAGGAAGCGGGAATAGATATGTTCAGTGTGGCTGCAGAGTGAAGATGGGGAGATGGCTGTGAAGGGTGACTAGTGAAGATGGGCGGGGAGAACAGAGACTATAGTGAGCCAGGTTTGCCTCAAAATTTCCTGGTATCTTTATCTAGAACTGACCAGACCCTCTATTTTTTGGTCCTTACCTTTTTTATTATAATTGGAAAAGCTGCAATATGGGTTTTAATAATGAAAATTTCCCCAATAGAAAAGTTAAAGTCTTTTTTTTTTAAATCATGATCTGAATGCAGACTTTAGGAAAAGAGATTTTAAAAAAAAAACATTGTTGGGCTTCCCTGGTGGCGCAGTGATTAAGAATCCGCCTGCCAACGCAGGGGACACGGGTTCGTGCCCTGGTCCGGGAAGATCCCACATGCCGCAGAGCAACTAAGCCCGTGCACCACAGCTACTGAGCCTGCACTCTAGAGCCCGCGAGCCACAACTACTGAAGCCCGTGTGCCTAGAGCCTGTGCTCTGCAACAAGAGAAGCCACCATAACGAGAAGCCTGCACCCTGCAACAAAGAGTAGCCCCCGCTCACTGCAACTAGAGAAAGCCCGCGTGCAGCAGCGAAGACCCAATGCAGCCAAAAATTAAATAACTAAATAAATAAATTTATATAAAAACAAACAAACAAAAACGTTACCATTATTTTAGTGTAAAACTGATGCTCTTAGTCTAGGTTTGTTTGCAAAAAGCCAGATGCTGCTATGCAGTTAATTTTATTTCAGCAAAACATTTTCTAGGAGCCCACTCCTTGGCTGATAATATGCTGGGAACTGTGTGATCATAGGTGAGCATATCTGGGTCTCCTTGGGGGTTCTTGGTGGCCCCGCACTGCTCATGGGGCTGCAGTGGAGGTGAGTGAGGGGCTGGATGAGGAGTGGGAAAAGGGCAAAGGTAAGGGTGGCCTTTAAGCAGGATCTAGGAGGAGGCGTCAGAAGGCAGAGAAGGGCAGACATTTCCACACAGGTGACTCTGTGTGCAGAGACATGGGGTGTGGGAAAGCAGGCAGCAGCATTTGGCTCCCAGGGACTGGTGCTGCACGGGACTGGGCACACACCATAGAGGGAGGTGTAGGAGAAGCGAGCTAGGGCTTGCACATTGGTTTGGTTTTCCTTCTCTTTTGCTGGGTTGGGCTGGGGGCTGTATAGTTTGGTTGGAGACAGTCCCATGCTGTTTTGTACCCAAACATTTTGCTCCATCTTTACTTCTGGATCAAAAGAAAAATTGTCAGGGCTTCCCTGGTGGCGCAGTGGCTGAGAGTCCGCCTGCCGATGCAGGGGACACGGGTTCGTGCCCCGGTCCGGGATGATCCCACATGCCGCAGAGCGGCTGGGCCCGTGAGCCATGGCTGCCGAGCCTGCGCGTCCGGAGCCTGTGCTCCGCAACGGGAGAGGCCACAACGGTGAGAGGCCCGCGTATCGCAAAAAAAAAAAAAAAAGAAAAATTGTCATAAATGGGAAATTGGCCTTTGGAAGTTGGAAATTAGCCAGAGAGCTCAACAAACCATTTATGATTTATAAATTTTAAAAATTCTGCCTAGAAACTAGGAACAACACAGATTTACAGATTTTTAAAAACGTAGTCGTACTTCTAAACACCTTTTTTATTCAGATAATCTTTGTATATCTGTACTTGTTTATCTCTGCATCTTTTTTGTGCTTTCTTACTTTGTCATTTTTCTCACCATCTCCCCTTTTCACACTCCTGCCTTCCTCTTCTTCTGTCTGTAACTCTTTCTCCCCTCCCTGCTCTTCCGTCCATTATTCTTCATTAATTCACCACATTTACTCTTATTATATGTCCTGAGTAGAATTTTATATTTTTGCCTTTCCCTTTTACAAAGGAAGACTAAACCAAGATTTATTTTTTACTTATGTGGCCTTTGATTTTTACCCCTCTCTCTGAGTCAATGGGAGATAGAATAAACTAATATATATTGCGGAGGGTAAACATTTAAGTAGAATTAGAAGAAATACGGTAAAGCTTGAGAGAGGAAACGATGTGCTAACAGGCGGTTAGGATAGTGGGGTAACTGGTGGATGAGGTATCCGTGGGTTGGAGGACCAGCTTACTTATTCAGGAGCTAGACTCAAGGTTTCACGAGTAATAAAGCAAGCCATTTTGGGGGTTCATACTGTTAGGATTTCATACTAAATATAGGACTTTTAGATATTTGTATGAATCTTAGTGAAATCATTGGAGTGATATGGTCAAATATGGGAAAATCTTACACAGAGAAGGTTTGGCAACCGTGTCACGAATCCACCAAACCCAATTCATGTCCTTTTGAACCTGTCTATCATTAGCTGACCTGTAGCCTTTTTTTTTTTTTTTTTTTTTTAAGTATAAGAGATGATCTGATTAATCAACAGATCTGGCTGGATTTCACCTCTTCATGATGAAATAATTAAGTCAAATGGAAGCTCCCACTTCATCACATCAGACTGAAACCACATGAAGACATGAGCCTGCTGATTTGTTTTAGAAAATCTATAGGTAAAATGATAATGTGATAGGTATCCTAAAGCAGAAAGAAAAATAATTAATAAGTATATGCCAATATGAGCCACAATTGGGTTTTTTTTTTTTTAACTAGTAAAGAGTATTTTTGCAAACCTTTATTGAATTGTGGCCATCTATAACAATTTGAAAGTGCAGGATTTAAAAAAACATTTAGTTTTGACCCTCAAGAGTCTGAAAATAAAAATATTTTATCCTCTGGTTTTAAATGGATTGTAGAAAATGAAGAAGATACAGAAAAATACGTACACAAATTATAGAAAATTTAGAAGAACATAAAGGAACATTCATAATCCCCCCTTCCCAGCGCCAGTGCTATTAACATTTGGATGCATTTCAGTCTCTCTTTGTTTATGTGATTCATTAATTATTATATGTAATTTGTATCATGCATTTTCCCATTAACCTTATAACTCAAGCATTTTTACTTCTAGTGCAGACTCTTTATACATGAAATTTTTAATGGCTCCTTAGACTGACTCCACGCACTGTAATTTAAAATAGTTCCTGAGTGAACGTCACGTTCAGTCTAGAGGCACCGAAATGGCTGGTGGAATTTTGGACGTCAAGGGCCGCTCTTTCAGCCGTCAGGCCACTGCAGGGGGCTGGCGGCCACGGGAAGCATGTGCACTTGGCAGCCAGGCCAGCCTGCCTTCACATCCCACCTGAGCGTTTCCTAATCCCCCAGCACTGTGAACCCTGACAGGCTGCTTTGCCTCGTAGGAGAAGGAAAGCCCCGTCCTGAGCTCTGTAGTAATCCTGCAGCAGGTAAACATGCAGACCTGGACCAGCTCGGGACATTGTGTCCACTGGTCTGCAGCAAAATGAGAAAAAAATACAGAGCCACGGTGTGAGCGTTTCTTCAAGCTGAGTGTTTCATTTGCGTCCTTTATGGTGAGGTGATGCCCTTTGGTGAGTGTACGCTAGGCGGTTGTCTCTTTTACGAAATGAAGTTGATAATGGTACATAGGCGTCCTTGGCCCATCACTTGCCTTTAAAGCCCTGCTTCGTGAAATCCCAGCCTGCGAGCAGCTCTTTTGCAGGACAGCTGTGTCAGATGTGTGGCATTTCCCTGGCCGTTCCCTGCATATCTTTGCTCACCTCGCTCGCTCTTCCTGGGATGCTCATCCCCACCCTTTGACAGGATGGAAGTTCTGTCTGGGCTCCTCAAGCAGAGCCCTCCGAGCTTTCCAGACCTGCCTCTCCACCTGGAATGATCATCTACCCCTTGTGTAACACTCGTTCTGCTCACTTGATTCTCAGGCTGCCTTCCCCGAAGAGTCCAGATGCTCCCTGAGGAAGCAGAGTCTTGTTCCGAGGACCTTTCCTGAAGAGTCCTGGGAACGGGTCTCTGGGCAAGGGCACAGAGAACGGCACGGCCCCTCCAGCACAGCCTGTCGTGGCCACGTGGGTGCTGTTTACTCTGACGGCACTGCCGAGGTTGCGGTCCAAAGGTGCCTTTCCAATCAACGTAAGACTTTTACAAACAATGAGTTTATGTCATCAGAGGAGGAAAATGTGGGAAAGAGTGTAGAATGAGAAAATGGACAATGTGAAGAAAACAAGATGACTGTTAAGAGCAAGCTGATTATCTAGTAATTATTTAGCTCATTGTTGTATCACATGTATTCGGAGATACATTGGTTTCAAACAAATCCCAGGTTTATGGATAGTGAACTTTTCTTTCCCCACAGATTCAAATTGAAGAAAAATGGGTTGCTTGTGTGGGAATGTATGAATATTTGAACCCAAGGGTAAGGGCTAACATTGCTTCTTTATTTCCACACTCTTACTAGCTAGATGCTTCCCCCAATTCTGACACCGAGAAATTCACCAGTGAGAGAGGACCTGCTATATAGCCCATAGAGCCAAGGCCCCATATGTCAGAGACTGAGGGAGGCGTGGGGACCTTTGAGCCGGCCTGTTCATGTTTGATCTTCACAGGAAAAGAAATAGATAGACTGCTGCCCTTCCTTTCTCCGTGGACATCTTTCCTGACCCTGGCGACATATCTCTTTGGCCCTATTTCGCTTTCATGCATTTGTTGACAGAACGAGAAAGAGGATTTGGTTGTCTGGTTCTGATTGTGAAAATCTGAGCTGGAGCTGTCTGAGGAGAGGACGCTGTTTATGGGCAACACAGCCCAGCGTATGTGTAAACACTCCTTGGTATCACAAGAAAGGTCTAGATTCCTTCACCAGAAATGACAGTGACAGTGCTTAATGCCAGAAAAGAAAAAGTTATCATTTTGCTGTGCTTGATTTTGGATTGAGAGAAGAGATTTGGACCATCTCTTTGTTAGTGTCAGAGCAGTATAGCAGAGAAAGCCAGTATACGTAGATGGGACAACCTTATCTGTCCTAAGACCCCTTCGCCTGCCCGTGTCTGGCTGTATTAGGCACGAGGGGCTTTCCTTCCCCACACGCTGAGTTGCACATATCATCAGGGCAGCATGGCTTAGCAGTGAATCCCTGACTGCTCCTTTGTTGCTCTCTGATTGTTTCAAGTGTAGTGAGCTTGTCTCCACTGCTAGTTGGTGAGCTTATGGAGGGCAGGGACCATATTTTACTTTTTTAAACTTATTTTACTAAAGACCTCTAACATCAAGCGGGAACTTGGAAGTGTTGTTTTTGAATGAATGGTTAGATGGATGGATGAATTAATGAGTGAAACCATTTCTTAGACCTTGCTCTGATGATCCCAAGGAGTCAGTCTCAAGCTGGATAATATTCAGGTATGCTTTCTGAGTAGATTAAAAGTCAGGAGATTAGACTATGTCCATAAAGGTGTTCCCTGAAGTCTGTGCACAATAGCAAAGAGTGGGAAATATCCCAGATGAGCAATGATAACATAGAATTTGTTCAATAACTGGAACATTTACTTGCTGTACTATATGCAGCCTCTAAAAAAATGGCGGTTATGTAGCAACCTAAAGAAACATGTTTGAAAAAGTGTTGTCATGAAAGTGGCATCCCAGATGCCACAAATATTTGGGAAACCCAGATGCACAGGAAAAAAGAAAAGAAGGAAATTTACCAAAATGTGAATATTGGTTGTTAAAATGGTAGGTTATGAGTGATTTCTTTTCTCTATTTTCCAAACGAAAAAGCTTTTTTTTCTTTTTTTTTTTTTTTTTTTTTTTTACTAGTAGGGGGAAAATGATCTAAAATATATCAATTACGAACAGTTCTTAAGTCTTGGGAGGTGAGTACTTGGCTACTTGTGCTCTACACTTCTCTGTATCCTGGAACTATTTTATGATTAATTTTTTAAAAGGAAACTAGTAATAGTTTAGCAGCAAGGACATAGCAACAGTATCAAGAGTGCTAGTTAAAAGTATAGGAAGGTGGACGCTTCTATTTAAGCATGGTAGTAGTCTTGGGCTATTTGGAATAGGGAGATACAAGTCTGCCAAACTCGGTGACCCCCGGGAACACCTCTGTTTAAGAGCTTAGCACAGCAGTCAGACTTCATGATGATGATTCTGCATTACCAAATAAATGTTTAATTTTGTTCAGTGGGCTGTTTAATAAGGCTTGGAATTAGTACTTTTTAGTACTTAATTAGTACTTAAAGGCACTTAGTAAGATACATTTGAGTTATCTGAAAATTTACTCACGTGAAACACCTGAAGATCGTGAATCTTCCAGGGCAGTGGGGTAGGTCGTGTGCCCCTCACAGTGGACAGGTGGCAGCTGGTCAGGTGTATCACTGTTTTTTGTAACATAACATACTGATCAGTCAATGGGGAAATGGTATTCGCTAACGTGGTGCTGGTCTCCTCTTTTATGGTCAAGAGATTTCGTCAGGATGTTGGTTGGCTTCTCATCTCATTCTTTTCTTAAGTACATCTAGTCATTTCCAACTCTGTGCTTAAATTCTTGTTGGCTTGCCCAGCATGGCCTTCCTGACAGTTGTTTTTGTAACTAGTCAAGTGACCAAAGTCATGTGGACATTTCTTTGAGGGACAAAATCAAGGAAAGTCAAGAAATAGCTTCTGGGGCATTAGCACAGGGCTTACCTTAGGGCTTCTAGGGAGGATAGAAAAGTGATGGGAAGAAATGGAATACTGTGCAGCAATGAAAAGGAACAGACTCCCAATCCACGCAGCAACATGCATGAATCTCCAAACCTTCATGCTAACTGAAAGAAGCCAGACACAGAAGGCTACATACTATGTGATTTTATTCATATGAAATTCTAGAAAAGGCAAACTACAGTGGCAGAAACCAGATCAGGTTGCCTGGTACCTGAGATTGAGGAAGGGCCTTGCCTACAAAGAGGCACCAGGGGACTTTTTGGGGGGTGATACAAACACTTTTTTTTTTCTTTTTATTGTGTGGTGGTTGCACAACTATATACATTAGCCAAAACTCATCAAAGTGTACACTTAAAAACAGATGAATTGGGGGCTTCCCTGGTGGCGCAGTGGTTGAGAGTCCGCCTGCTGATGCAGGGGACACGGGTTCGTGCCCCGGTCCGGGAAGATCCCACGTGCCGCCGAGCGGCTGGGCCCGTGAGCCATGGCCGCTGAGCCTGTGCGTCCGAAGCCTGTGCTCCGCAGCGGGAGAGGCCACAACAGTGAGAGGCCCGCGTACCGAAAAAAAAAAAAGAATAGATGAATTTTACTCTGTAAAGCTGTTAAAAAGAAGTTAATATGGAGAGAGCTTCCAATCACTTTTCATGCTCCTTTGAGGATGAATTATTGTCAAACCATTTTCAGTATTGTTATGGTTTGTTGGATGCCCACAATAAGCTACCATCCTAAATGTTTAAAAGTGCCTCCTCTGACATTACTCAGGGTGGAGTCTAAACGCGTGATTGATTAAGCTGCAGGGTCAGGGTATAATTCATCCTCAGCTTTGGATTTTCCTCGTCTCCATTTCAGTATGTGCTCAAATGTGTTTTCATATTGCTTCCGGTATTTTGGGAGACATGACGTCATGGTATCATACCCTCAGGCCCTGGAGAAGCAGAGATTGTGCACTTGAGCCTTGTCTTGGAGACCTTTCAGTGCCCTGGACATTTTAGTTACCTTTTCCTTGGGCCTTCCACTTGATGGAAATGTGGATCTAGCTTACAGGGGATCAAGGGCGGGGGCTCTCTTTTTTCCTAGTGCTCTTGGTTGCTTCATTCCCCGTTTGGCAGTGCAAACTCACTGTGACCTTTTTCCTTCTCACAGTATTGAATGGATGTTTTGGTGGAAAATAATTTTTAAAACAGAAGAGAGGAGATCTTGTTTTAAACAAATTAAAAGTAAATTGAAAAAGACCAACCAAAATTAATTTCTAAGTTTCATCAAAATTTACATTTTACTCTCCCTTCTTGGACTATGAGTAATAATTCTGGGAAACCAAGGACAGTTTTTCAGCAAATTAAATTTTGATTGAAAAAACCTGAAATCGAAAGATTTGGACTCTTCCATCTGTCTATTTTCATTCATTTGGGGGATTACAATTTAGAGTCTCATTTGTAATATAAATGAGCATATTTGTTGCTCGGTGATTATACTGTGATTAAACTGATTATATATATTTAGTTTTGATGTCAGCCTATTGTTTATTTGATTTAACTCTTTCCTTTTTTTTTTTAAGCGGGTGTTTTATTCTCCTCCCTCTTTGCCCTATATCCTCTCCGTAAAGAACCTGTGCAGGGCCTGGTGGTGAGCGAGCCCCAGTTTCTTGGTGACGGAGTGGTTCACCGTTGATTGGCAGGCTGGGCCTGAGACTCCAGAGCAACACTGCAGCTCCCATTGTTCCCTGCAAATGTCTGCCTCTCCAGGCTGTGGAAATTGATGACTGAATAACGTAGCGTACACATACCGAGAACTTACCATTCCAGACAGAACAGTCTGTTTTTCTTTTGATGCAGTGTTCTGAGAATACGTATAAAGCTTTTCTGGTCCCATGCCTTCAACTCTTTTATTTCCTCTAATATTTCAACCTCTTACACATCAGCAGTATCTTTAATCTTATTGTTATTACCAGCTAGGGGCTAAGCATGGAGCCTGAAGCTGATTTGCTGTGTGACCTTGGGTTTGAATTCCCTTATCTTAAAATTGGGAGGATAGTACTGCCTGCATCTGAGGGGATGTGGTTTAGTAAAGCTAATTAGTGATTATAAAGCAGTTTGTAAACATGCTTAACAGTGCAAAATCTGTTCCAAGTTCGTTCTCTTCTCTTAATCCCCCTACCCAGCAACTTAACCTGCACAGGTTCATTTGTTAGCACATTCATTCATTCATTTCTTCATTCAACATTTTTTTTTTTTTTTTAACAGAACACCTGCTAGGCTCCAGGCACTGCTTTAGGTGCTAGGGATGCAGCAGTGAATGAAACTGACTCTTCCCTTGTGGAGCTTACATTTTAGTAGGAAAGACACATAATAAAATAATAAATAAGACCTGGCTTTTGTTTTTAACGAGCCGCTCTGGCTGCATTGATGAGAATACATCATAGATTCCTTTAATGGGTAGTATCATTTTCTCTTATATTTAAAAGATCCATCTGTTTGTAGTTCCGAAGACTGGACGTGGGTAATGTCCCTTCTCCTTGATATAGGAGGACACTTCAGTAATTGCTAGAGGGTAGAAGAATAGTCTTTCTATTCACTAATTCTTTCAGTAAATATCAAGCATGTTATACACCTGTACTGGGTGGTCAGTGGAACATCCTCTTCAAAGGATGTGGCTCCTACCTGTAATGGGGAGACAGACACATCGGCCAAGAATTACAAGTCAGTGAGACACTGCTGTAAGGAAGGTGTGTGTGTTCAAGATGTAGTGGTACCTGAGGGAGTCAGGGAAGGCTTAACCAGTGGAACAGAGAGCCTTGAACTGGAACTTGAAGGACATGGACAAGTTGGCAACATACATGTGCGAGAAGGGCCTCTCCAAGCAGGGAACACAACACAACAAAGGCCGGATGCGTCACAGAGCAAAGCCTGGAGGCTTCTGGCAGAAGTGTCTCAGTCGAGCTGGGGATGGAGAAGGAGGTGTGGAGTTATGGAAGACGAGACTATACCCAGCAGTTTAGCCCTAGGGTTAGGTAAAATGCTTCACTCGATCTCCAAGGAGATTGAAGACCAGAGGGACCCAGTGACTGTCCCAGTCACGTAGCTCAACGGAGGCAGGATTGAGACTGAAAGCTATCCTGGCTCCAATGCGGTGCCCGTGACTTTTATCCCTGGAACACGGGATGAGCCCTAGGCTATGGTTGACCTATACGCGTCTGATAACGGTTGCCTGGGAGCAGGTGGAGGTGCTGAAATCCAGCCTGCTCTCTGCTGGCCACCCTCTGCATCCTGTGCAGAGTTATCTTCCCACCCAAAAGAAGAGGCACTTCTTTAGAGGTCCCACACAGGGCCAAATGAGCTAGCAGGGCCCTCGGTGGCCTGCTGAGACATAACCCTGGCTTGGAGGGGCAGATACAGAAATGAAAATGTTGTCATTTCAACACCAGGGCTTTCTTCTCTACTTGTCCTCTTACTCTGTGCTAGGAGCTAAAAACGGGTTGGGGAAGGGGACAAAAGGAAAGATGCCCACAGTAGAAAGGCCCTGAGTATTTGGGAAGTACGTGTGGAGTCTAAGGGCATCTTCCACTGCCCTTAGAACTGATTTCTGACCCTGGGAAATTGGTGCTCCCTGAGTGGCAAGCTCGCTGCGAGCCTCAGGAAATATGCTGCTTCTCACCTGACTCTGAGAGACTGCGAAGCTTCTGGCCTATAGCTGTGGTCTAGCACCTGTCACAGAGCCTTCACAAGTGGTTCTCAAAGTGTGGTCCTCAAAGCACCTGTGTAGGAATTACTGCGTGTGTGTGTGTGTGTGTGTGTGTGTGTGTGTGTGTGTGTGTGTGTTAGAAGGGGTGGTCCATATGAGAAATACAGGTTTGGGTGCTTCACTCTAAACCTACTACATCAGCATCTCTGGAGATGAAGCCCAGGAATTTCACCAATCTCCCCAGATAATTTATATGGGCAGTAACATCTGACACATTCTTTTTTTGTGATTTTTTTATGTCCTGCTGACAAAGAAGAGGGAGAAAATGTTTGAGCATCATTAGGACGCTAACCCTAACATTTGAAAATTAATTTTCTTTCATTTAATAATCTAACTGGGAAATCATCCCATATCAGTAGTAGAACTGCCTCATTGTTTAAATGGCTGCATAGTATTTCACTCTGCAGATACACTATAATTTAGCTAACTAGTATTCTTCTGACTGTGGTGGTTTTTCCAACTGTAAATCCAGTAATAGGGTGTAAATCAATTTGTCTTGAACAGCATGAATTTTTAAGTATTATTTTTAAAATGAAAAAAATTAGAAAAGAATATTTGTGAAACTTTTTTTTCAGTTTTCCATGTGGTTGAAATATTTAAAATTATTTCTTACTGTAGGCTGTGGTCAGAAGTCTGAAAGCCATAGACTAAGAGAACTATAAATATTTAAAGTATCTCTCAAGCACCAAACATCAGAAACTTATGTTATCTTTCTGAGGGTAAGTCCATAGTAACAGCTGAACTTACTTTATATGAACATTTATACCAAAACCAGGACTTTAAAAAAGAAATGTTATTAGTTTAGTCTATGCCTGATAATAATGAAGTCTTCCAGTTCTTAAGGCATGCTTTATTGAAAATGTCTGGTTTGATCTCAGGACTGTAGATAATATAAGAACATAAAAGTTGAATTGAGAGCCTTGTTGGCATTCACTTGACATTACTCTAAATACAGCCTTTTTATGGAGGGAACTGGCCTGGTTTGAGTAGTGTTGGCCTCTTACCAACACCTTACAGGAATTTTCTGGCATTCTATCACTGTGTACCTAAAGAATATACAGCAAGCTCTTTGGCTTCACTTCTGGAGCTCAGAAAACTGAGCCTTTAAAAAATCCTTTTCTTAAACCTTCTCTTCTGGTTTTCAGCTTTCTACACAGGAGCCATGTGTTCGGTTTGTTTGTTAACTTAAACTTTCTAGAAGTCACATGTCTCTGAGTTGTGTCTAGATGGACTTTCTATTTAGCATTTGGCTTAGGATTTCACTGGAACAGGATACAGGCTGTGGGCTGCATCTTTTGAGCCTGTGAATTTTTTGTTCTGTCCTGAATTGAAAGCTGGGATAATAGAACATAACTGAGAGCTTCCTAAAGCTGAGCCATGAGTGGGTTTCACATGTGCCACCACATATTCATGGCTGTAAATTTCTGACTGTGCTAAAATGTAATATTTCCTACAACCATTCGAAAAGTTGTAACAGTTCAAATTACATTTGAACATCATTTGTGTGGCTCCCTTTGTAAACTTCTTAAATTCAGTGATTTCAAAAGGTTATATTTGGAATATTTATAAAAATCCATTGTTCAATGTTTTTCCTAGCATTTTGTTTTTCTTATAATAATGTAATACAAAGAAAGAAAATTGATTTCTTTTCACCAATCCCCACATAGGTGTTGCCAAATCACCTCTACATTAATTCAGTGTGTTGAAATATTATCAAATTTACTGTGTTCTGCCATCATGTGAAAAATGTTGGAAGCACCAACAGAAAACACCGTGGACCAGATACTAAAATCCCCTCTAGAACCTTCTAAGGGCATACATGTTCTCTCCTGCCCCAGACCTACTGAATCAGAATCTCAATGGGGGTTGGGTGAGGGCTGGGCAGGCATATGTTTTCCAGACCATGGTAAACATACCTGAATGAGTATTTCTGTCTCTGTTAGTGCTCTTGCATTTTGACACCTCAGTCACTTTGCCTGTCTTCTGGGCACCTGGGGCTTGTAGTAACTTCATTCAACCTTTACGGGAGCTCTTCAGCCTATCCTGGTCTTCCTCCCTACCTCCTCTTTCCTGAAAGGACCGCGACCTCTATCTCGTCACCCGCAGTGTGCTCTCAGCGGACCTTCCCGAACACTTTACGTGTCTGTCCACAGGGCTGCGCCTCGTGCTCCTTGAGGGCAGGGTGTCTTCCTCATCCCTCCTCATCCAGGGCCTGCTTGCGTAGTGCACCCTCAGTAAATACTGTACCAATGTATTTACTGTAATCAGTAGTGCAAGACAACTGGAAAAGCAAATGTACCTCTGGCTGGTGCAGAGGGGTGGGAGTGAATGGGCCCTGGCTAAGAGTTTCCTTTGGTCTTTTCCTTGAAAGGTTTGGCCATTTCAGGGGCAGGCCGATGACCCCTCAGGTCCTCAGGCACTGCTGGGAACACACGAAAGCAGTGTTTTGTGGCAGGATCCGAACCAGGATAGGGCTCACTAGAGGCAGTGGGGAAGTTTGTCTCTGATCTGAAACAGGAGTAGTGGGGCAGGAGGTCATCAGAGTGGGCCGCAGGGTAGTAACTCAGCCCTTCCACTTTAGGTCTACCATGACCCAATTAA
The DNA here is from genome assembly GCF_059928025.1 of Delphinapterus leucas. Lineage (NCBI taxonomy): Eukaryota > Metazoa > Chordata > Mammalia > Artiodactyla > Monodontidae > Delphinapterus > Delphinapterus leucas. Next base: position 47,908,967 of record NC_143137.1, read on the forward strand.
TCAGCTAATTCATGAATCAATCAATTAACTAATTAGCCAACTAATTAGTTAATTAATCAGTTAACTAGTTATCTAATCAATTCACATTTGTGTAGTTCGCAGTTTCCAGACAGCTTTTGTATATATTATCTCATTTGAGCCTCCTGCCAAGCCCGGTGGGTACTTAGCTGGGGCCCTCTGTTTTATAGATAGGGAAACTGAAGGCATATTCACATATCTCCTAAGTGGTAAGTCTGGGAGTGAGCCCAGGTCTCTGGACTCCTAATTCAGTGCCCCTTTCCCTCTTCCCAACGTCCACAGTTTCTTCAGGGCCTGTCGGTCTCGGCCAGTGCGTACTCAGCTCAGCAGTGAGACCCAGAAAAAATTGGAGGCAAATATTCTTCAGAACACAAGTTTGGATCAGAAGCCTGTCAGGATCTACAAATCAGATTTCCTCGTTCTCTTTGAAAAATGTCTTTAGTCTAATCTGAAAAGCTTGTCATGCCTGTCAGAAGGAGCTAGCGACAGGTGAAGAGCGAAGCATTCTGAGAATGAGAATAAAGGGTTTTATTAGGGAGGGAGGGCACAGCAGCTTAATAATTACTGTTGAAATAGTCACAGCAATGCTGAAGCTTCTCCATAATTTAATCTAACTTAATACTAGCTGCCTCCTCCCTAGTGGCAATACATAAATTAATTAACAGTGGGTTGGATTTGAAGCTATGCCTTTATATTTAGGCCATTATTAACTTGTTCTCTGTGTCTCTCTTACTTGGCTGGGTCTGTTCTCAGAAGTGAGAGTAGTTTCTGCTTCCTATTTCTGTTGTGACTTCTACCAGCATCAGGATTTTGAAAACATAAACTGTTTTATCTGCTTCTTACTCCCTCTTGTAATAAACACCTGAGCCCTACAGAGAGGTTACATCAACTTCCTTTGTAGCACATAGTAGCTGTGGTCCCGGAATGTGGATCTCGCCTCTTTAGTTTTTCTCCTAAGAGGCGCGGAGGGTAATGAAGGCTGTGGGCTCTGAGTGAGATAACCTGGACTTGAATTCTGGCTCTACCAGTTACCTACTGTGTGACCTTGGGCAAGGTGTATAACCTGCCTGTGCTTCAGTCTCCCCATCAGGAACATGGGTAATAAGTACATCTACCCTATAGGGTTGTCGTGACAATTCAATGAATTCGTACCTTTAACGTTCTTGGAAGAATGCCCAGTGTGTTCTGAGTACCAATAAATATTAGTTAACACGAGTAACAGTATCCCTGCAAGTCCTCAGTTGCTCTTCATTCCCAAGGTAATGACATAATATTCTCTTGCTTATCACCAAGTCACTCCATAGGCCAGATGGTCTAAAAGATCAAAGCTGGTCATCTGAGTTCCTGGCTCCACCACCCGTGATGACTACTCAGAAAGATCATCGGTGGAGAGGCAGAGGCACCATTCAGAAAGCATTGCCATCCAATCCACATCCTGGGGATATGCAAAGATGAATTACTGTATGTGTAATTCATCTGAGAGCTCACCATTCACAGGGCGAAAAGGACTTGCAAGGAAGCACTTCTGATACTGGTGATAAATGCTATTGATGAGCTGGGAGGAGTGGTGGGGAAAAGGTATTTCTGGTTTGCTGTGGATCACCTGTCCCAAGTAGATTTCACCCTCCTGTTTTGGAATGCCACAGCCTTGTGAAAGGTGACTTGGAGCAGAACAGAGGAGCCATTAGTGAGGTGGAAGAGTGTGGCTGCAGAGAAAATGCTGCATCTTAACAGTCGATCAGCCTCATGCCCCGAGTCCACCCCTTCCCCTTTACTTCTCCTATAGCTGGGAGGTGGTTTTCTATCATGCCACTTCCTTGTGTAAACCCCTTCTTGCCCTCGGGAGCTCGCTGAGCCCCTGAGGCCAAGCAGCACAGAGATTGCTCTGGGCTTTGGGATGGGATGACCTGAACAGCCCCACCACTTTGCTGAGCAGCTTCATGCCGGTCACTGCCTTCCCCTCTGCCTCAGCCTCAGCCCTAAGATGGCATCAGGGTGCCTAGCTCTGTGGGTTGTTGGGCAGCAGAGTGCTTTTGCACTGGGCCTGGCACAGAGTAAGCACGCAGCATTAGTCATTGCTATTTTCTGGCCTCCAGCCTCATCTCCTGCAGAAGTCTGGTGTGGACGGCCCATCCTGCCCATCCTGCCCTCAGCTTGCCTGCTCCCCTCACTCTGCCGGCTCCCTCATGGCACATCTCAAGATCCAGTGCCCTTGGGAAGCCCTCCTGGCAGTCTCTCTGTCCTCCTCACCCAACATAGCCCTGTGCCTGAGCAAGTGGTACTTATGTCAGTATTGGGTCTTACCGTGCAGGATTTTACTTTTATTTTTTATTTATTTATTTTATTTATTTATTTTTGGCTGCGTTGGGTCTTCATTGCTGCTTGCGGGCTTTTTCCAGTTGCGGCGAGCGCGGGCTACTCTTTGTTGCAGTACACGGGCTTTTCATTGCCGTGACTTCTCTTGTTGCAGGGCACGGGCTCTAGGCACGCGGGCTTCAGTAGTTGTGGTGTGTGGGCTTCAGTAGTTGTGGCTCGAGGGCTCTAGAGCGCAGGCTCAGTAGTTGTGGCGCACGGGCTTTGTTGTTCCGCGGCATGTGGGATCTTCCCGGACCAGGGCTCGAACCCGTGTCCCCTACACTGGCAGGCGGGTTCTTAACCACCACACCACCAGGGAAGCCCCTATTGTGCAGTATTTTAATTGCTACTCCTATTGGTCTCGCTCCCCAGCTAGACTGCAAATCCGTGAAGGCAAGGATTCTATGACCTCTGAAATTCTGGAGATTGAAGCGGCCGGTGTACGGCAGTTACTCGCTAAACATCAGTGGATTTGAACTGTCCAGTCATAGTACACATTCAACTCCCTGCTTAAGGCATCCCAGCCTAGACCCACCTCAACTGAAGTGCTGTTTCTATGTCGATTCTAAACACATGACCGTTTCTAGACTCATCCTTGCTGGAGGAGCATAGGCCATATTGTTGTATGTGTCCAGGTGATTTCCTTTTTCTTCCCCCTTCTCAAGGAGGGCTGACTTTCCATTCAAGAGGTCACAAGAGCAAGAAAAAGTTCAGTGTGGTGGATAAGGGCTTGGGTTTAGGAAGACTGGGTTTGGCCAGTTCTACCATTTATTTTTAGCTGGACTACCTCAGACAAGCACCTTATACTCTCCGTGATCCAGTTCCTTCATCTGTAACTAAGAAGAGTCTTCTTCATGGAGTTGTAAGGGTTACGTGAGATCATAAATGCAAACTGTTCAGCACAGGACCTGGCACATAGTGAACTTTCAATGATTCATACCTGCTACGATTATGATTGTTGTGTTTGTAGCTTCCATAGCAGCCTTGTAGATTGGCAATTCTCTCCATACATTTCGGAAGAATGAATTTTTTTTGCCTGAGGTAAAACAGAACATGGAAAAGAGTATTTGTCCAGCTGCCAATCTCAGCAGCTTGCAGAAACTTCATTACATAAAGCTGCTTAAAATAAGAGAGCCAGTACAATAGCACAGGACATTAATACAGGAAGAGGACTAGAGATGAATCTGTTGATAACCTCCTTCTACCTAGATACATAGCTACAAACAGAGAATTTTATGTTGGTACCACCTACTTAGCCAGAATACCACCAGCTTGTTTATAAGTGTTTTTTTCTTAGTGTTGCTGTAAATGTCACTTCATCTCAGCCTGAAATGAGTTTTTAAAGAGGCATTTTTACAGTTCATGCTCTATGCTATTGATCGGACTTGAAAAGTAATTGCTTCTTTTGAAGCCCTTGAAAACATCTCCGTGTTCTCTCAGAGCAGTGCCTCAAAATGCCGTCCCCAGATGTCCGTGTGTGTGGGGGTGTTTATCAGATAAGATTTTGGCTCAGAGTTTCAAGTTATTTTGCTGTAAATCCAAGCCAGTTCTTATTAAAACAGCCACAGAACATGTGGTCCTGAGCACGTGGCAGGATGCTGTTTGCTCTTATAAGCAATTAGCTGAAATAAGGACAATTGTAAAACTTGTAACACGCAGCAACCCCTACATCTTAAACCATATATTTTGTGCCACATGGTGAAAGCTCTGTCTCATGTCTGCCTTTCAGTTCACGCTTGTAGTAGCAACACGATTCTGTCGTTAGGCATAGAGCCTGTTGAGGAGAAAGGGGTTTTTAGTTTGCGGGAACAGAAACATTGGGACTAGAACTTCCCATGCTTAATGTTCACTCAAACCCGTGTCTCTGTGTGTATGCAGTGTAGTGCAGGTTTGTGTTTCAAAGAGTCTGTCTTTCAATAGTAATTGACGATGTTACTGTATAAGGAGAATATTAGTTCCCCCACTTATTCAGTTATCACTTAGGAAAATGGCCACTTTGCAGACAAGGTATCTCATAGTTTGCTTCATTTTGAGTAATAATGGAATATCATCCATGCATCTGTTTGGTGTTTACTGAGCACAATGTTCAGCATTTGAGAGGTAGGAGGAATCAGATATGAATCCCATCCTTCAAGGTGCTTACAGTCCAGAAGAAATAATGCAGATATATAACTATAATACAAAATAGAATATGATAAATGATAGCATAAAAAGGGATTGGACAGGGCTTCCCTGGTGGCACAGTGGTTGAGAGTCCGCCTGCCAATGAGGGGACACGGGTTCGTGCCCCGGTCCGGGAGGATCCCACATGCCGCGGAGCAGCTGGGCCGGTGAACCATGCCCGCTGAGCCATGGCCGCTGAGCCTGCGCGTCCGGAGCCTGTGCTCCGCAACGGGAGAGGCCACAGCAGTGAGAGGCCCGCGTACCGCAAGAAAAAAAAAAAAAGGATTGGACAATATACTGCAGGAGTTATAAACATACACACACACACATACACACACACACACGCACACACTTTTCAATCCTCTGTTCTCATATCCCTGGGAAGTCCCCTACCCTGAAGCTTGTATTGTCACTATAAGATCCTGTTTTGAAACTAACTAAAATGACCTCATGTGGGTATATAAAAAAATCACTTGTAGACTGGGGTATGATTGGTGCTCCTCAGGAACCAGGGTCGTGTTCTGTTTCTTTAGTAAAAGACAAATACTGGTAAATTTAAAACAACAGTAGAGACCCAACTCCGGATGTTAAAACCATAAATGTTTAGTTAGAGATTGTCATTGCATATGCCCTCGATGCTTTTTATAATGATGAAATCTCTAAATTAAAGAAAAGAGGTCGTGTCTCATAAGTTTGTTAAAAGTTCTTTTTGGGACAACCAGTATTCATGGAGTGTTTACTGCATGCCGGTGCACAGTGTACAGATTAGAGGACAGTGAGCCAGAGATTACACTCCTGCTTACCTGAAAACTTGGCTTTTAGTGAGGAAGACAGGTGATCCACAAGTAAACAAATAAATGAACAACATTTTTGATAGGCCCAAGCTGCTAGGAAGGAAATAAAATAGGCAATGGGACCAATACAAATGGACAGTTACATTTGAGTTTTGTGGGTGGTAGGTGGGACAACATTGGTTAGGGTCAGGGAAGGCCGATCTGAAGAGGCAGCATTTATTCTGAGACCAGAGTGATGTGAAAGTCTCTCTGGAAGAAGACTGTTCTTGATAGAGGGAGCAGCAAGTGCAAAGGCCCTGAGGTTGGAACAAGTCGGCCCGTTCGATGAACAGAAGGAAGGCTGGTGTGGTTGGAGCATTGTGCGGGAGGTTGAATGGGAAGGTGGGGTCCTAGGAGACCACAGCATGGAGTTGTTACAGCAGCTGGGTGTCAAGACTAGTGCACAAAAGGCCATTTATCTTAAGCTGAAGCCACACTCTAGTGCTATTCATACTAGGTTGAATTCTGGGTCCTGAGAGCACGTTGCTGCTAGGTAACAAAAAGAGGAAAAAAAAATTCTGTTTCCTTTCCTGGGTGCTCCTGGCAGATTTTTAATAGTAAATACAATTTGCATATTGTCTGTCATCATCTCTATCTGTATCCCTTTATCTAGGCAGCAGGCATTACGAGTCTTTAATTTGATTTCCCCGTTGTGGTACCCCTTCCCTTCTATCCCTATAGCACTTCATTTTCTAAACTTAATTTTACCTTTCTTACCCTTTTAACCATTCTCAGTCAAAACTCTCATATCTTCAAGGCGGCCGATTATAGCTGGCGGATGGAAAGCAAATCTGATTCATGGCGTGAATAACCAATAGGGGGTCTGGTCTGCTTATAAAATTATTTGCATTTTTAAAAGAGTGTTGGTTAAGCCAAATGAATCCTCTATTCTAATGAATAAGATGGTAAACTAAAGACGAGTAAGCCATTTGAGAGGCTTGGAGGATGACCTGTTTTGGACAGGAGAGACCAGCCTTGCTTGCTTGGAGTTTGCCTCTGTGGCTAGAAGTGTCTGCTTTGTACGGCTTCGTCCTTTCCTCCGCTCACAGATTCTCTCAAGAGTTCCATGTATACCCATAAAGATTCTTTTGCAGCAGGCAGTTCCATACTTGAGAGTAGTGTGAAGGGTCAGAGACGGGTTGGGAGTGAGAGTGGGATAGAGTGGTGGCTCTCTGGGTTGATCAATCGTAAATTGATTATAAATTGAGAGCTAATTGTATTCAGGTATTTTATTTGGAAAATTTCACCTGCAGTTGGAGGATAAGAAACATTTGATTATGGTTGACCTTTCTTCCACATCTATGTTTCATTTTCACTCTATGTTTATGCATGCGGATGCAGGGTAATTCTGAATAATGGTAATGATGAAGGGCCATCGTTACGCAGAAGATCATTCTGGGTTCCTAATTAAAATTATGGCTGGAAATTGCTTCCTTATGTGTGGCTCGAATTGCCTTTGCAGTAATTTCGCTTTATAACTTCTACCTAATCCTCTCTTACCACCCTTAAGAATCCTGCCTCGTCCTTGAAATTCACTCCTTTGCAATCTTTATGGGCAGTCCTGGTTTCCCCTAAGCTATGAGTATCCTGATAATTTGTTCCCACAAGTCTTCAAGCTTGTAAGCAAAACAGTCTTTGCTCCCTTTAACCACCCGCCGTCCCGCACTTTTAATGAGTTCTGGTTTTGGAACACAACTTGATTTCATGTTGTGGTCAATATTAGAAATTTACTGAGCCTTGCTGACCTTTCTTCTTCCTAATGAATTCACTGCTGTCTTTCAGGCCAAGGCTGCCACATACTGTTTACCCTAATTAGTAATCTCTAATGGTAACCAAGTGACCAATAACTCACATCTTTTTCCAAATGAGCACTTATTACATTCCATCTCATCAGTTATAGTAGGAAAATTACATATAATGATATTCTCGCTGGGATTCCAACTAAGAAATGTTTTAGCCAAGCAACATCTGATCATGGGGGCAGTAGGATCGAAGAGGTTTTTTTTTTAATCAGTATTTTATGTAGTCAGTCCCTGACCCTTACGTTCCAGGTGAGATTGCTTAGTACAATAAATTTGAAAGTTTGTATGTTGACATTTTTTTATTCCATCGGATTTCAAGAATCATATCTATAACAGTATTGTATTTTGAAAACTGTACTCTTGCTTTTGCCACAGTAGAGGGAACTTTGGAGACAGAATGCCCATGGCAAAGTGACAGCCCAGTTTCCCAACCCAGAGGTTAGAAAACTCAGGCAACATTTGACCGTCTAAAAGAATGGTAACAGAACCCTTATGCAAATTGTAGGATATGCTCTGCGGATTTGTGGTTGGTGCTGAGAAATGCTTATTTTGGTCATTTGTTGAATGAATAAAAGAATGTTGTGTCCAGAGCTTTGTCAATATGTGCAAAGAACAGGTTGTAGGGGCCAAATGTCTGTCCTTTTTGCTTGTTGTTTATAGGAAAAAGAGAAGGAAAAGGAGATGATAATTATGATTTTGAGGATATTTTAAACCATTTATAATCATCTAGTGCATATTGTGGTATTATTTATGTAAGCAGAGAAGGTTGTGGTGAAATAAAAAATGTTTTGGAAGGGAAGTGGCAATCTTGTTATTTCCCTACTCTTGGGTACTAAGGGGAAAGTTCATTGTGCATATGCAGGTAGTCATTTATATAGATGTTTTTGTTGAAGTGACTGGAGAGCAGTTTTGAGGACCTTCTGTCTTTGTGAATATACAGATCACTAACATGCCCTTCAGTCATATTGTTCTTAGGGTTCCGAGTCTTATGGAATCTAATGAACAATTTTTAATGTCAAGAATAATTCAGCTTAGAAACTACTGTGATAGGTCAGGGCATCTGAAAATTTCCTATGTGGTTACCTTAAAAGCTTACCAGAATCTCTGATGTGGGGTCTGGGAATCTGTTTCTTAAAAGCTCCCCAGGTAGTGGTGATGATAAGCCTGCTGTGGGACCATGTCTATCACTCCCAGAGAACTGTTATTCATGAAGAACTTCCCAGAATACATCACTTTGACTTTTCATGATCACAGTAAGGGATCCTTGGGTCTGATTCAGTTGTAAAGCAGTTCTCGGGCCAAATATTGAAAGGTTGAATTATTCCTCATTCTTTGGCCTAACAAGCAGACAGTTTGGATTCTGTCCAATCTGTTGTGTTCAAGAGATTTCAGGTTATGGTGGGAGGGCAGTAGACTAAGAAGTGGTGAGTCAGCCCCATTTCAGAGAGCTAGATACCAGCTAGGCTCAGGATTACATTGGAGTAGTACTTTAGAACTTCACGTGTATCGTCTCACTTGGCCCTCAGAAAACCCTTGGGAAATCAGTAACACGGACATTCTTTATTAGCATCCTCATTTTCCACGTGGGGAAACTGAAGCGTAGAAGGCTGAAGTGGCTTACTTAAGTTCCCATGACTGCTAAATGTTGAAGCCCTTGCAAGCTCTTTGATACCAGGGAGCAGGGGAGTGTGACTGTGGCCTAGTCACATAAACTCACATTCTTTCTGCCCCGTTTATAAAACATGAAAGAATTTACCTTTCAAGTTATGATGAGTGTGTTCTGTGAAATGCATTTACGTTTTGACCGCTTCCTGGTTGAATAGAATTAAAGTTTATAGACTCTAGGGGCATGTTAAAAAAGTTTTTTGTCTCAATTTTGTTCCATTAGAGCCTTTTGGCTCCTTTTGAATTTAATGAGAAAAACCTTGGTCTAATAAGTTTCATTAAAGTGAATACTTGTTGTATTAATATATTGTATATATGTCTAGAGGCCTTCAAGTATTGGGCGCACATTCATTAAAATGAACTAATGAACTAATAAAAATTGCTAATAAACTGTATCAATGCTAAATCACTTAATAAAAGCAATAATGAGATTTTTAGCATACTTGTACAGATGACACAAATATTTGTATTTATGTACTGGCCACATGAATAGAATATTAATTCCTTGATTTTTTTAAAAAAAAATCTTAGCAACAGAGAGTTGATGTTTAGACAGTCTGTCTTTTATATCTAAAAGAATCAAGGACTGGTAAAAAGGATATTGACAATGTTGTTAGATGTAAAAAACATATACTACAACAACTACATATACTTGGATCCCACTATTTTTTTTAAGTGTGTGTGCGCACGTGTGTGTGTGTGTGTGTGTGTGTGTGTGTAAAGAGCCTGCAAGTCATCTGAAGAATATAATGTACCAAGTTATCTCAGATTGTGAGATTATGGGTATTTTTACTTTCTCCCTTTTGCTATTTTTTTCTACAATGAACATGTATAACTTTGGTAATCAGAAAAAAATTATTTACTAAAAAGTTACTTTAATGTAAGATACGTACAAACTTTCTCTCAACTAAAGTTCTCCAGCTTTAGCACACATGTAGAGAAAAAGGAACTTGTAGTTCTTTTGCTTGTAGGATTGTTTTATTTTCCTATGTAAAAAAACCCCTTATTAATATCCCTTGAAAATTGGAGAAGTGATCATGTTGGTAATTTAAATACAGATCCCTGCATCAAAATCACCTGGGCATGCTTCTATAAAAGGCAAAATGCTGGCCCCCAAGTCATGTGACTCAGAATGTTTGGTAATTAGGCCCAGAAGTCTGCATTTTTCTCAGGCATCACAGGTGATTCTGATGCACAATTCAGTCTGAGATGCGCCCTTCTGATTGCAGGTTTCCTCATGTATATTTATCTTAACAGTGATTAGAGCATCTCCTAGATTCTTTTTTCATCTTCAAAGTTTTTAATGAATGTATGCCCGTATAACATCCATTTTATTGTCAGGGACACTGAAGATTGAACGTTCTCTCTAAACTATAAGAATTAGAGGGAGTCATCCATTTGGCAAGGGTTTTAGGGTATTTACAGTTAGCCCTCCTAGGACCCTGTATCCACCCTGGGGAGCTCCTGTTGTTCAGGAGGGAGCCCTGACAGCCTTAGAACCAGAGAACTGGTTCTCAAAGTTCTCTCAGAAGGCTACACCAAACTCAAGTTCCCTAAAGAATAACTAACTTTGCTTCTTTTCACTTCTCTCTTCGTCGGAACAATTGGTTATCTTAAGAAATCAGTAAATCAGCATCTTGTGTTCTGAGTGGTGCATTCTTTGGAAAAAGTTACTGTGTCAGGAATTCAAACGATTAGTGTGTTTATTTTGAATGCATGCCATTGTGCGGAAGGTACAGAACAACTATCCTTGGTTTCCGGTTGATTGAAATAATTTGCAGCAAGTTAGTGCTAAGTATAAACTCAGAGGTACACCATCTTGCTGAATTGGGCCTTGGAAGGCCCTCAAATTTAGCATGCATAGAATCACCTGGAGGGCTTGTTAAAACACAGATTTCTGGGCCCACTGCCAGATTTCTAATTCAGTAAATGTGGGGACTGGGCTTGTGAGGACGCATTTCTAATAAGCTCATCAGGTACTGCTGATGCTGCTTCGAGAACCACAGGCCTAAACGAAACATCTCCAGGACCAAGACTATGGTCACATGTACAACCTGTTTGATTTTTAACTCAAAATGCAATATAGCCTCCTTGAACTGTGATGAGATGCTGCAAATAGAGGATTATCCTCTGTTTAATTGGGTGGGTTAGCATGAATTAAGTCAAGCCTAGTGAAATGTTTGTATCACCCAGACAGGTATGACAACTGCTCTGCAGACCGTGCCATTGTCACCATTCATTCTAGGCCAACCAGATAGATTAGGTCCCATCACTGGCATCTGTATGCCCCAAGCTAAACCCCAGCCCCACCGCAGCCCCCGGTGGGCTACACCTAAGGTTTCACGTGTCTCTCTTAAGGGCATTTGTGTTTAATAGTAACTTTTTTTTTTTTTTGCGGTACGCGGGCCTCTCACTGTTGTGGCCTCCCCCGTTGCGGAGCACAGGCTCCGGACGCACAGTCTCAGCGGCCATGGCCCACGGGCCCAGCCTCTCCGCGGCATGTGGGAACCTCCCGGACCGGGGCACGAACCCATGTCCGCTCCATTGGCAGGCAGACTCTCAACCACTGCGCCACCAGGGAAGCCCAATAGTAACTTCTGAAGCCTTCAGAGACTTAAGGCATGGCTTACAAAGGCTAGAGTGTGATATTTGGAAGAAGAATCTATCCATTTTCCCTTGGCCCAGTACTCATAAGGTTAATCTGGGGATCCTTGGCCTGGTATGGAGCTGTCCATAGAATCTTTGTCACTTCTCTTCATAAGCAAGCTTCAGAACTTGGAATAGATGTCCCGAGCTGCTGGCCACTGCCTGAAATATCCCAGAGCCTTGACTGGGTGTCTGGAATAAACTGTTTGTCTAATCCCCATCCCTCGGAGGCTTCAGGCAGGGGGCTTTGGCCAGAAATGCTCACCTCACCTCCTCTAGGGGAGATCGGTCCAAGAATGTACTTTCCAGTTGGCTCAGAAGACTCTCGGAGGTCAGGAGGGGACTGAGCCTTGATCCAGAAAGGAAAGAACTTTTAGGGTTCAGTGGGACTGACTCTCCTCTTTTTCCTCCACATATGTCAGACTTAGGCTCCATCTTTTAGTCTTGAAGTATAGTCCTAGGTGGCCCTAGAGACAGTAGTGTCCCTGAAATACCGTGAGGCAGGGGCTTAGGGGTGCAGTCTTGTTGGCAGGTGGTGGGGAACTTGGCTCAAAGCAGCCCTGCTCATATCAGCGCCCCCTCCCATGCTGTGCCTCATCATACTTAATGCTTGGCTTCTTTGTTTCTTTTTTTAAATCTGTGCAAAAGACACCCTGTGAGAGACCTCATCTACCGTGGTCCACCCAACCCTACCCATCCTCCTCTCTTCCTTAGGCTACTTTTTCTCTTCCTATTTTTTTTTTTTATCACTACCTGAAATTTTATTGTGTATGTGTTTCTTGATTTATTTGTCTCTCTCCTGCACTAAGATAGTTGAAGATAGGGATTTTTTTTTTTCTTATTCACTGCTGTCTCTCCGGCACCTAGATCATTTCCTGACAAGTGGTAATTATGCTATAAATGTTTGTTGCATGAGTAAGTGAAAGCCTAGCAAGCACATGGCTTTTCCTTGGAGTGGGTGTTACAGGGTGGTGGTGATTGTGAGGGGGCTACACGCTTTCCACCCCTTCTTGGTGCCTCTTTTGCCTGTGGAACATGGTTGTTCTCCAGCTGCTCTTGAGCTGCCAGATGAGGCCAGGTAGAGTAGAAGAGTGGCTTATTTGGCAGTTTTGAAGGGAATTTGTCTGCGTGGGCTCTGATGGAGTCATCTAAAGGTTTGGTTCTGTCTGGAAAATCAAACTTGAGATCAGCCTCGGTCTTGGGTTGGCAAGCCCCTTGCATCACCTCTAAGCTGAAAGCATCATCCATCCATCATTTAATGAGAAATAATTGTAGGGCAATTCAGCAAGGCCCAGCAGTACTATTTTGTTAGTTATCTCTAATGCTTGCATTGGGGTGAGGGGAGACAGGGAGGACAGGTTAAGGAAGATGGCAGCCCAGGCAGCTTGCAATCCTTCCAAAGGGAAGATCCTCAACTCTGGTGCTTTGAACACCAGAATGATGTTAATCAGGGGATTTTTTTGTATCAGCATTGTCAACATTTACATTCATTTTACACATTGGATTTGCATCTGAAAAGACCAACTAAAATCAACATTTAAGCGATAACACTCATATTTGCATGGGATTGAGCATACATGTTAAGTAATTTTAGCCTGGCTGTTGCTAGGAAACCAATTAATAACGTTCTGCATTTCATTAAAAACTGGGTTCTATCTTTGCTTTCATTTCACTTTACAATTTAGCGGCTTGTGCTGCACTTTTTCTCCCTTGGTAAATTGTGACAGATAAATTATCATTTTACTAAATTTATTTCTGTGATCACAGTTGTTAGTCATGTCTGTCAATACAACTTCAAACCTTTTTTCTTCAATGCTTCGGTTGGGAGGGAAGTGAATTTTAACTGTTAATCATTTTTTCCTCTATAGCTTATGGGGACTAAAATCATATTTTTGCAAAGGCCTCACAGATTGTGGGCTAACAACAAAAATAATTAAAGCAATCTTCCCTGTTCCATAATTGCACCTTCTCAGTGTGGTGACTAATAATTAGAATATTAGTCACTATTCAGACACTATTCAGAAAGTGACAGACATCTGATTAAGCATTCATCTGCGTTTTGTTTCTCATGTTTGCCACGGTTTGTGGGCTAGACCAGGTTCTGTCCTTTATGCGGTGCAATTAAGATTTTCATGACTTTATTTTACATAATAGGCCCCTGCTCTTATGAAGAGAAAATACAGTCTAAACTACCATAAGTGCCTCTTTGAACCAATTACCTGGGCAGTTGCATTGAAATTGTAATGACATTTTGAAGTTTAGCATTTTGTAGTATTGATCTGGTCAGAATGCTCATTAAAAAGCAAAATTAGTTTCTATTCATATCTGTTTCACAGTATTTCAATCACTTTATTTGGGTGATGCATACAAATGCATCTGGTTCTTCAACTAAGCTAAAATGGTGATCTTGCCCGTTTTCTAAGGGCAAAATAAAGCAAGTTAGAATCTGCTTTCACATTTTATACTCCAGTTTGGTCTTTAGGATCTGAAGGTATAGTACAAAAGAGGGCATGGAATTTGGAAGCAGCCCTGGAGTCAGATTCTGGCTCAGCCCCCCCTGTGGCTCTGTGCCTCAGTGTGCTCATTTGTCAGATAAAGAAGAAAGGTCGGCCCTGGGGAAAAGATGACACCTAGGATTGTAAAGAGCAGGGCCGGCAGTGCGTACTTGGCAAATGCTCTTTCCCTTTTCCGCAAGAGCTGCTTGGGCACTGCATTAGTGTGCTAGGGCTGCCATCACAAAGCGCCACGGACTGGGAGGCTTAAACAACAGACATTTATTTTCCCACAGCTTGGAGGCCAGAAGTCCAGGCTCAAGGTGCCAGCAGTGTTGGCTTCCTCAGAGGCCTCTCTCCCAAGCTCACAGGTGGCCCTCTTCTCCCTGTATCTTCCCTCTGCGTGTCTGAGTCCTAATCTCTTCTGAGATGAGGACACCAGTCACGTTGGATTGGAGCCCACCCTAAGGGCCCCGTTTTCATTTATTCACATCTTAAAGGCCCCATCTCCAAATACAGTCAAGTTCTGAGGTCCTGAGGGTCAGGGCTTCCACATGTGGATTTGGGGGTGGGGGGGAACAGTTCAGCCACTAAGGGGCACTAACCGAGAAGCTGCACATGGCACACTGCTGTCTCCACTCGGCTTGGGTCCTACTCAATGGTCAGAACAACTGAAACCAACTGAAACGGAGTCAGGAGACTGGGTTCTTTGGTTATGACTTTTCTGGTTAGGTCAGGGTTGCTCAGAAACATTCAATAATACTACCCTGCCCCTTTATTTTTAGTTCTTATTTTGATCTTTTTGGATATATTCTAAGACCGCTTCTTTCTGACCTTAGTAATACGTGAGGGTCATCACCTCTAGGCTCATAAGATCCTTATATTTATCCTTCATTGTTACTGGATGTGGATATACCAGGTGTAGGCGGTAGGGACAAATGTCCACTTCCCTTTTTAAATGAATTGTGGGAAAGTGTTTGGCTTTGAGGTAGCGGGCAGAGGCCAGGCTTTGGGGCCAATACACTATTGGGCAATTGGAATTTAGTGACACAAATACTGTAGAAGGTCATTCATTCATTCAGCTACTGAGTGCCTACTGTGTGGCACTGTGCTGGTGCCTGTGGCTATCATGATAAATAGAAGCAGTCATGGTCCCTGCTCTTATAGAGCTGACAGTCTAGTGGGGAAATAGACTTTAAAGGCCGTGAGGCAGAAAGCAGCTTAACATGAAAGGCAGGAACTGAGAAAAGGGCAGTGTAGCTAGAGGAGAGTGTAAAGGAGGGTGTAGTTGGAGATACAGCTAGAAAGCCTTCTAGGAAGACCAGGGGAGTTGGAAAAGACTTCTGGACAAGTGACATCTGTATTTTTAAGTATAAATATAACTGATTTCTTCTGGTAGAGAAAGGGGAGAGGCATTTTTAGATAGAATATCATAACTTGGTGTGTTTATTATGGCTCAAGTGTCCTTATATGAAGGAATCCCATTGTTCCAGTTAGTGGAAGTTCATACTTGAGTGGGTTCAAGCTAACTAGGAGTTTACTAGATTTGCCATATTGAGATGTATCTGCCTACACCGATGCAGAGGCTCATTTAAATAGAGAATGAAAGAATGAATGAATGAAAAAACAAATGGGTGCTATGTTACTGAGTGGGTGGCAGTGGTGGGAGGTGCTCCAGGGTGGACCTGACCTTAGAAGCAGTGATGCATTATTGATCCGTCTGTTCAGGTCTGTTGGACTAACAGAAGACAGGCTGCACTGACATCTCAGGCCAGTGGTCCCCCAGCGTGTGTCTCCTCCTCTTCTGCAGTTCTGGGAGGGCCCCTTAAATCCTGCTCACTGGCCCAGCCTCACCCTCGTTGCCTAAACCAATCTCCCAGCTCCAGGCAGGAGAGACCAGAAAGAGCTGGGTCAGCAGTTACTGTAAGGCTGACCTAGGTCACCGTGGCCCAGTTCTGGGGAGCGAGATTCAGATAATCACGGAAGCTGAGCTGCAGAGCATGTTCCAGACATGGTGGGAGTCCAGACTGCTTGGAAGAGGTCTGTCTGCAGGGAGGTATGGGAGGAGAAGCTGGAACACAACGTTGGGAGCACATCAGAAGAGACTGACAGCTCTATCTCTGACGGAAGAACTTGTATGTCGTTTGGTTTTGGCTCAGGCATGAATCTTTGTTTCTTTCCCCCAAGGAAACTAAAATCAGATAAAAGAAGATTTAAAATTGGAGCATAGAATGTTTTTTTCTGCTTTTAATAATTCATTTACTTAAATAGACATAAACAAGGCCACTTGCTAGCTGCTGTTAGGTAGGAAGTCTCTCTATTTCAAAGGTTTTCCTAAATGTAAGGAGTATTCTTTTATCTTGAAAACCAAGATTTTTCTTCCCTCGTGAATATTGCCACCAAACAGTCCTCAAAGTTGGCTTGAGAGAGAGCCTACTGGTAGCTTCCAAGGTCTTGGGATTCAGCTATACCGAAAGACCACGACATCGAAGGATTATTGTAAATTGAGGGCACAGATTTACTTGTGAATAATAGAACAGCTGCCTAAAATAACATCTGAAGGGCAATTACCTCCAGTCTACTTTGATGAATGTGGGCTTTATAATCTGTGGCCAATTAAGACTATCAGTTCTTCTGGGCCCCACAGAGAAATGTACAAACAGGAGACGCCCTTATCTACATTGGCCACATGTGCATGACTGTGCTTCTGTTAAATTTGACTTGTTTTCAGCTCAAGCAAAGAATAACTGGTCTTTGACTTTGAGGAGATTCAGGAAACATTACTGAGTGCCCATTGCCATTTCAGTAGGCACAAGGAGTGGGATGAAAACATCCCACATCCCCTCTTGGGTTTCGTGTGAAGAGTGGGGAGCAGATCAACATGAATACAGGGAAATAGACACGGAGCTCATGATAAAAATCCTGGCATTTGCACATCATGCTACATCTCATGGCTTTATAGATGACTTCTGGATTCTACCAGCCTGTTCCAAAGAATACTTCTCACAGGGTTATTCTTATTTTGAACTTGTAGATACTTTTAATTGCAGTTCCACGTTACCTTGCCTGGGTGCTCCTGCTGGTACCAGCCACCTCCTTCAGGGTGCTCTCTGGCTTCCTGTAGGGGCAGCTCCCAGGCCAGAGCAGAGAATACAGCATTGATACAGCAAGATAAGGGAAGCCCCGGATTTCACAGGGGCAGTGAGGGGCGAGCGGTCTGGCATCTGGAAAATGTATGCCTTAGAGTTTAGTTGTTTAGCATCATTGAGGTCTCAAGCAGTCTGCAGGCAGTGGGGAACTGGAAAGAGGGCAACAGTGTAGAACTGGGCAAATCCATCACTTGGGGTGGCTTTTCTGGGTTAGTTGGCCCTCAGCTCAGCAGTGGCTGTCGGAAAATTGTCAGACAGCTTGGGAACACATGCATGGATTCCAGGGGAAAAGAACTGCTTGCAACTAGCAGTTCAGACATCTTCTACCCTGTGGGACGAAGGGCAGTATGCCCGCTCATCTGCCATTCATATTTATTCACTTTATTTTTTAGCACTTGATACTGTGACTTAACCTCTCCCTGCCTAAGTTTCCTCAAGAAGCAAGATGGGTTTGATGAACTGGAGTCAGAGGGTTTCCTTGGCTGTTATGTTCTGTGATTGTGGAATTCTACTAGGAAAGATGCATCCGGTCCTGAAAGACCTCTACTCCAGTTAGGAAGTTTCATTAAACTAATGAAGAATAAAACAAAACAAAGCAGCATGAAAACTTTAAGCACTTTCACAAGGTAAACGGTGTCATAAGACAGAAAGGAGCTGATGGCCCCTGCCACGGGCCGGAGTGCCCAGGAGAGTCTTTACAGAGTTTGGAGGGTTTGGACTGTGTATTTCAGGATGGAGGGTGAGGAAAGGAGAAGGCATGCAGAGCAGGAAGGGAAGGGAAGGGAAGGGAAGGCCAGGGTGGGACAAATGGAAAAGACATCTGTCTTGCTCAGTCTTGGATCCAACACTTAGTAGAGGCTTGTTAGGCATCCTTGAATATGTAAATATACCAGAATATAACTTCTGGTCTAGATTTATTTATAGATACAGTTATCTAGGGGACTAGTGGGGTGAAGGGGAGGGAAAAAACAGGCTCAGACAAAATTAAGCAGGAATTTATTGTCTGTTTATTGCTGTGTCCCAAATGCCTAGAATAGTGCCTGGTACCTAGTGGGTACTCAGCAAATATTAATTAAATGATCAATGACATGACTTCAGACTGTCAGGTAAGTAAATGGGGAACATTGGAGGTTTTGGAGAAAGTACCATTTAGGAAAGAATTGATTGTAAATGGGGGAGTGAGGAAACAAGGAAATCAGTTAGGAGATTAGGAAGTAAGCACAGGGTCATGAGGAGGGTCTGAAATATGAGGGGCATTGGAAACAAGAGGGGAGAGCAGGATGCGGGATTGGCTGTTGTGGGGTGAAGAGAGTCAAAGATGCCTAAAATGGAAGGTGTGAAGGTGTCTAGGAGAAGAGGAAGATGACATAGAGGGGAGCAGGTAGGGTTTAGCTGGAGGAGAGGGGCACTTAGGTAGCGCGTGGGGGTGAATCGCCTCCATGAGGTGCTCGCAAGTTGAAAAAAGGTTGCAATTCAAGAGCGTCGTCTCAGGGCTGGAGATCAGGTTTGTGAGTCATTGACTTGAGAAGCAGCGGCTCAGGGGACGTGGGGTGGGCGGGGGGGCGGTGATGGGGAGACAGGGAGGCCACCCCTGGGGGAGCACAGCCATGGCCTCTGTTCACAGGACTGGTGGCTTCTACCCCGACTCTTTCTTTTAGAAACATCACAGACATCCTGGAAGCTATGCTCTGTTCTCGTCTGGGGAGTTTTGACTTCTCAGGATTCTTCTCCTGGCCCACTTCCCCAGCATTTCCTCTATTACTTATGTTGGAGCATTCTGTTGCCATTGTTATTTTTCTGGTACTATTATCCCCTATGTGAAACTCTATAATTTGTGTCAAATACATGAGCATCCTCTATAGGAACTGATCTCCTTTCTATTTTTCGAAGGGTATACTGCTCAAAACTCTGTGTGTGTGTCTAAATCTCTCTTAGAAACTGAGCTATAATGACTAATTTCACAACCTCAAATGACAATATACAGTATGCATTTATTGAATACAACTTGACAGACGCTAATATAGCAGATGTGAATTAATATTGGAACAAAAGGACATAGAATACCTATAGAATACCATACCTTTCTCATTTTTACTTTAAAAGTTCTGGTTTACTAGAAACTTCTGAATAGAATTAATTGGGAATTTTAAATCCTTGTTAAAGAATATTTTCCACGCTCATTTCAGCAGCACATATACTAAAATGGAATGATACAGAGGAGGTTAGCATTCCCTGTGCAAGGATGACACACAAATTCATGAAGCATTTATGTATGTTTATGAAAACTCAAAAAAAAAATCAGTTTTCACTTTTCCAACTCAGGTGGACCAGATACCTTCTGAATCGCCCTCTCTTTTCTCCCTCCTTTCTTTGTTTTTCATAAATCTTTTGAATATCACACTGGTGATTACCTAAAATGAACTTGGATAAACCAGAATTTTGTCACTGATGAGAGTTTTGCCAAACTTTCCTTGTGGTGTGCTGCTTGCCTTTTAAACAAATGACTCGCGAAAAACAACTTGGCAGCCTCGCAACTGTAAATTTCTCAGTGGCAGTTTGTGTCTGTATACCTCTTTCAGGTCAAGCGTCTGCTGAAAAACTATTGAGGATGACGCGGGAGTAAAGATACCGCTGCATGAATGCAGTTTTTACAAAACTTGGCAGTTCCTGTAAATAAGTGAAGATCATAACTTGTATTTACCTCTGTAACGTCTAGACTAGAGAATGAGAACCATGAGTTTATAAAAATCCAGGTTGCTGTCTATAAAAATAGAAAAGTATTTTAAAATTATGGTTCCAGTGGGGTAGTGATGAAATTTTTAGTGTATGGTCTTGGACCAAGTGGGTAGCTATCTGGAGAAAGATGAAGTTGTTTCTGTATCTCATACCGTTCAAATAAATTCCGTCTTGACCAGTTCAATTTATATGATCAGTGTGATATTCAAAAGGATTATGAAAAGAAAGGAGGGAGAAATCAGGAAGGCATTCATAAAATGGTCTGGTCTACTTCATTTGGAAAAAGTGAAAATGATATTTTTAACAAGGATTTCAAAATATGAATATATATTCATATCTGCTTAAAATGAAAGGACTGGAAGAAACGTGTAAATTCCTTTTAACTTTGAAGTTAAAAGTTAAGCCTTTTAAACTATGACTCAAAATTCAGAAACCTGAAAAGAAAAAGATTGATAAATTAGACTAAATTCAGATTAAAAAATTTTACCTGGTAAAAAACACAATAAGTAAATTCAAAAGACAAATAACAGTTGAGGGAAGAAATTTACAGTGGACAAAGGGCTAATCTCTATATATAAAGAGCTCCTACAAATGAATAAAATGACTGGCAAACCAGTAGAAAAATAGGCAAAGGACACAAACATATGATTCACAGAACAAGAAATACAGATTGTCTCTAAACCAAATAAAAGATCTTCAGACTCAGGCATAGTAAGAGAAATGCAAATTTAAACTAAGTAGCACTTTTTACTTCATTGGATTGGCAAAACTTCTGAAATGTGATAATCGTACATTGTTGACCAGATGTGCACCGTACTCCTGAGAGTACAAAATTGCACAACCCTTATGCAGGCCAATTTAGCTGTGTCAAGATTACCAATGCAGTTACCCTTTGACCCAGCAATCTGGCTCTGGTACTTTTTCCCTGCAGGTACCCCCTGAATACATATAAAGTGACGTATGTAGGAGGTTTTTCATTAGTGCATTGTTTATAATAGAAAAGATTGGAAACAATTCAAATATCCATTAGTAGGAGACCAGTGAAATAAACTGTGAATCATCCATACAGTAGAATATTGTGTAGCATTTAAAGAGAACATGGAAACTCTTCATGCAGTGATATGGAAAGATATCCAAGACATATTATTAAAATGAAAAAAGCAAGGTGTAGAACAGAGTAGGTAGTGTGCTACCTTTGGTGTAGAAAGGAGTCTGCATTCATATCTGCATGAAGAAATACTGAAAGGATAAGCAAACAGAAAAAAGAAACTTAATAAAATGGTTCTCTTTAATGAGAGGGTGGGGGGGTAGACAGAAAAAGGGTGAGGGTAGCACTGTTTGTTGTATTATTTTGTGAACCATGTGAATTATTATCTATTCAAAACAAAAAATAAGTTACATGTTTGTAAAATTGCGTTTCAGTGGCACTTTAGCATATGTCCAAGGGCTGGAAATAGCTCCCCAGACATTTATCATCTCTTGTTTGGACTCTTGGCTACAGCCTGCTAAGTGGGTCTTGTATGTAATTTATCTGGAGCTGTGCTGTCTAGTATGGTAACCACTCACCACATCTGGCTTTTGAGCGCTTGAAATGCGGCTCTTCCAAATTGAGATGAGCTGTAAGTGTGCCAGATTTAAAGACTTAGCATGAGAAAAGAAGAATGTAAACTATCTCACTATCACATTAATAATTTTCAAAATATTGACAGATTATAGTGAATGATAACAGTTTGGATTAAGGGAGTTAAAATATATTATTAAATTAATTTCCCTTGTTTTTTCTTACCTTAAATGTGGCTCCTAGAAAATTTTAAATTACATATGTGGCTTGGCTCTGTGGCTCGCATTTAGTTTTTTTTGTACAGCACTGATTTAGAGTCCTGTCCACACTTGGCCATGTCTGCCAGAACTACTTTCTTAAAAAAAAAAAAAAAAAAGCTAAGCATGCTTTAAAACCTTCGCTGACTCTTACAAGCCTATAGAGACCCTTTGTAATAGTGTGAGATGCTTCCTTTACCCGTTCCCTACCTCCCTCGTGAATAAACACTGCTTTTCTTCACTCCCCAGACTGCAGGCCTCTTCGTAAATATGAACCTTTGAATGTACAGTCCCTTCTGCTTGCAGTGGTCTTGAACCTCCATTTCTTTGCCTTGAAAACTCCTACTTGTCTTATAAACCCAATTCATGTGGCGCCTTCTTTGATGACGCTTCCCCGGTTCTTCTGTCCTGTTTCTTTATAGTATTTGGTACACCTGCGTGTTCTCACGCTCGTCATCTGATACCACCATGCATCTTTTCAAGGGTATTGTCACCCTCACCAGACTGTGAGCTCCTGGAGGGCAGAGCCAATTGTTTTTGTGTTTCCAGAACCTGAAACTGCCAGTAGATAAACTCCAAAAAGTCACTAGGAAAATGAGGTTGGTTGTGTTTTGTGGAGAGCACACCCATTTACCTGCCTGGCCTGTGTCTTGAGGAAAGCAGGCTCAAACCCTGCAGGTCTTCGCTTGGTTAAAGATAAACCTCTTTGCATAGCAAACAAACTTATTGTTACCAAAGGGGGAAGTGGGGGGGAAAGGATAAATTAGGAGGTTGGGATTAACATATACACACTACTGTATATAAAATGGGTAAATAATAAGGGCTTACTATATAGCACAGGGAACTATATTCAGTATCCTGTAATAACCTATAATGGAAAAAAATCTGAAAAAGAATAGATATATACATACGTATAACTGAATCACTTTGCTGTACACCTGAAACTAACACAACATTGTAAATCAACTATACTTCAATAAAATAAAAAAAAAAGAATAGACCTCTTTGGAATGTTCTAGCTTTAAACAGGCCAGCCTTCTTACAGGCAGAAGACTACAAACTGTGAAGATGTCAGTAGCACCAAACCCACCATGAGTCGTGGTTTCAGGGTTGTGTTCTGACTGGAAGGTGAGAGGTGTTTGTTCAGTCAGAGAACAGAAATCTCCATGCTGGCCGAGTGCCCGTGTTTGTAGAAGGTGAAGGTGGCAGGTAGTTGCCAGAAGGTGAAAGCACGGGTGGAGGCTGGCCGGCCACAAGAAGGCTATGAGTTAGAATGATAATGAAGTTCTCCATCATTCTATGGTCTTGTTGATCTTACTTTGGTGACCGTCTTACCTGCTTTTTAAAATTCCCGTTGTCCTCATCGGCTTGTGGGGTCTTAAGCTTTTGCTTGCAAGAGGAAATAAGAGCAATAAACAGAATATCCAGGGTTGGTGGAACAGAGATTTTAGGAAGGAAAAACTTGTAATTTTGCGGGAAACTGCTCTCCTTAGTTAAGTCACCAAAAGACTCATGTTTACGTCCAGATTTTAGAAGCTTTCTTACTATTGTTCAGGATCCATTTGTTTCTTATATTACAATTCAGATATTGTCACTAGGCGAAGATTCTTGTGCCACGGTCATAATCAGTTGGATGGGGAATGCTTTCTTTTGCAAAACTTGGAGGGCTGGTGGTATAGTAGGAAGCACAGTGTTTTCAGGGGGCTAGAAGAACTGGTCTGAAGCAAGGATTGCCACTTACCTAGTGGTGTGAGCGTAAACAAGTTACGTCACCTCTCTGAGCCTCATTTTTCAGTAACATGAGGTTATAAACACCTCCTGGGTTGTGAGCATTGCAAGGAGAATGGACACTGGTGCTAATATGGCTCCTGGACCATGGTGGGTTTTGATAAATAGTATTTATAGCTCCAGTGCGAATGTAGATTGTCTTTTGCAACTGTCTGGTGTTGAATCGCCAAATGAGCACACCCAAGGCAGAAGAGGAGTGTGTCCTTTCATAATTGTGATGGACTGCAGTGATTGCTGGACAGTGGCAATCCTTAGAAACTGCTCTTCAGAGCCTCACGGTCATCTGAGCGGGGGCAGGGGGTTAGGGGTCAGGATGCCTGGCTGGAGAACTGGCTTTACCGTTAGTTAGCCCCATTCATTCTACCTCCTTGGTCCTGAGTCTCCTGGTTTGTAAAATGAAGGTGTTGATCTTTCCCATCTCTAAAATGCTCTAGTTCTGTCTCCAGAAAACAGCGGAAGTGTCCCCTGGTGGTTGGGCTGCGTTGTTCGCAGGGTAGCATTTCACTGCGCCCAACTCTGAGAACCTGGAAACTGCACAGCTGGGCTCTGCCACCTCTGAATAGCCCCAAATCCAAGGAGTGTTCCCCTTTCCCTTTGGGATTATGTCCCAAGGCAAATAGTCTTTCTGGGCTCCCCATGGTCAGCTTGCACATTCTCCCAGGACCCACCCAGCTGCATCTGTCACCAGAGATACTCACTTTTTTTCTGGAGTTGAGATCTGTTTCCTCCTCATTCTTCGGACAAGAGAGAGAGACTCATCATTTGAAAGAGGGAGATTATCAGGCTTTCTTAAAAAGTAACTTTGGTGCTTAGTAAACATTCTTATAAACATTTTGCTTTCTCTTAGGCACTTGGGGTCTGTGGTCAGCCTCCTCTGCCTCCTTGTCTTATGTGACCCCTCACCTTGAGGGCCCATCCTTCATTCTTGTTTGAGATGGAGGAACACAGCACTTTGTGGGCCTTGTGACCAGATAATTGGAGCTGACGGTAATCAAGATTTGGGGCTAATCATCATTAAAGGGTAATTTCATTGCTGCCCATAATTGATCTTGTCTTAAACCCATTATTGCACTTCTTTTGTCACATGATTAAAAAAGAAAAAAATGCTCCTGGCAATAAACTTTTGAAAACGGGTTTCCTACATTCAGTTCTTTTTCAAAGTGACTTTATAAATTTCAGGTGTGCCTTTATTAATGTAGTGATTTGCCTGCTTTATATTACATATTCAAAATAAGAGAAAATTGAAACAGTTCATCATTGAAGTAAATGTTACAAAATCAGCATCTGGTTTGAATAATGAGGTTTTCTTGTCCAGGTTTTGCTTCATTGAACGAGGCTAATAAAATTGCCCTTAGTTGTTATGTGACTTCACTAACTTTTGGTTCCTTTAAGTTGCCAATTTGGAAGCCACTAGGGTTTCCTTTCGAAAGTTCTTTCCTAGTGGTACTTGTTTTAAGTGACTCTCAGACAGCTTTTGGTCACCAGCAGGGTGGAGATGATGATACTCCCTGATCACAAAATCACAGGCTTGGGACATTTCAGGTATCTTCTCCACCATTCAAGCTGTTGGATCAAGAGCAGAGTGAAAAAAGAGGTCTAGAGTCGGAATGCTAGAAGTAGATGTTGGTATGGCAGCAACATAATATCCGTACTATTTGAGGTCAGGTATCTAGACACTGTCTCCAAGTTCTGTTTCTACCTTGAACTCAGATGCTTGCAGAGATATAGTTGCACCTGGGTAATGATAATGCCGTTTGGAGGACACAAAGCCATTCCCACTATGGCTGCCGATAAAAACACGCACAGGCACATAACATGCCATGCACACACACATTCCTAGGAAGTTTCTTGAAGGTCACTACACTTTTTCTACTAGGTTTCCTGATCCATAGAGATCCATGCTGTAATACTTACAACATACTTTCAGATTGATCATTTGGTTTTGGCTTTCAGAAAACCACTTTTAACACGGAATTGGTAGATTCTATTATCCCTCGTTTACTAATGAGGAACCTCTTCAAAGAAGTATTGTGACTTATCCAAAGGTATATAGCTGTCACCTGGTAGGAAGGAATGGTATTTTATAAAGGCCTAGTTTTACATTTTATCACAAAACCTGTACTGCATGTATGATAATCCTGTATTGCACATTCTACTTCAATGAAAAGCTTGATGAATGAATGAATGAAATGAACAAATGAAGACACAAACAAACAAAACAAAACAAAATCCTGACACAACAAAACCCTAAAGGGAAGTATCTCCAGTAGTCAGATAGTAAAAGCATGGCATTTTTTAGCTAAATAGAAAACCAACAGAATATCCCTTTATCTATGAATACTTTGATACACAGATTGTTATCAAATACAAACTAGGCTGAGATTGACTATCAATTCCCTACTTTCTTCAACCAGATGTAGCTGTCCATTGCAGTAGGGCCTTTGGGAAGCTGTAGGCAAGAAAATCAAAGCATTGGTCCATCTTGTTGAGTGGATCACAGGAAATTATCCCGCTCTACTTTTTAAAAAATTTTCTTAACAGTTGTGTTTTCTACTGTGCTCCTCGCAAGGAGAAAACTTTTGGGTGGAATCGAACGAGGCTCGTGGGTATGAGCGTGAGCTCAGGTAACTGAAAGTTTGGCCCCCTCTGTGGTCAGCATGTGGGCACGTCACCCACCAGGTCTTAATCTTTTGGGACATTGGGGCAGAAAAATAGGTTCTTCTCTCACCTTGTTGACAGAACTCCACTTTCTCTGTCTGAGAATCCTGGAATCCTTGCTCTCTTTTTTTTTTCTTAAGCTTTATAATTCTTTGTAGTCAGTTTTTCTCCCCTCTGGATCATGCTTCTTTTAAAATTCTAACTCTTGAAGAGCCAAATGGATGTTTTCCTTTTTTACTGATTAACATGTGTGATGTGCAAGTGTTCCTTAAGAAATACCTCGTATATACGTTGTAATTTAACCTTTGCAGCTTCATTCCAGGCTCTTTTCCTGACAACTCCTTGCTGAATCCTACTCTTTTAAATTCCCTTAGGGCATTTTAAGATTGCAGGCCTCAAATTCCTGTCTCTTTGGACTTGGTTGCTTCTCTCTATTTGGTTTCCTCATGTGTAAAATGAGTGAAGTACTGGCTATTTCACAGTATTGGTGAGGCTTAGTTGAGATGGTGTAATTGGAAGTGTTTTACGAAGTGGTCAGTGGACACTTTTTCATGGGGAGGTGATTGATACAGATAGAGATTAGATTATTTTCAGATGAATTATGTAGGGAAGGTAGGATATCAGAGTTGCCTGAATAAGGAAAGGGATGAGCCCTTATAGATCAAGGCACCTCATCATGGGATTATTAGATCAATGAGGTACTGAGTAAGAGGGAAGACAAAGAACATGAGCTGGTTGGATTATCTAGAGAGATGAGCTTGGAAACCAAGGGAATGGGCTCTCTTGCCACCAAAATGTAATTAAAGGAGCATCACGAAACTAGGATGCTGGTGACCTTAGGCACTGAATGAATTTGGCATTGCTGGAAAGGTAAACACGAAGAGAGTTTGGAAAGTTAATCCAGCCAAGAAATTAATTGGACCTGGGTACACCTCTGTCTGCTAGGAAGAAGCCACGCTGAGAGCACAGGACCTGGCACAGAGTAGGCGTTGAATAAATGTTTGTTGAATTGATAAATGGCTGCAGTAGAAATGATGCAGATAACCAGTTGCAGAAGTGAGCTCAGGTTAACTATCACTCTGCCTTGAAAAAGCCTGTCCTCTGAAGAAGAGAGTCATTGCATCCCACCCAAGTGAACCT
The DNA here is from genome assembly GCF_059928025.1 of Delphinapterus leucas. NCBI lineage: Eukaryota > Metazoa > Chordata > Mammalia > Artiodactyla > Monodontidae > Delphinapterus > Delphinapterus leucas. The sequence continues at coordinate 47,936,230 of NC_143137.1, forward strand.
CTGCAGCCTGGGGAGGGCATGGTTTAACACCGCTCCCCCCGCCACAAGAGTATGTGTTTGTCTAGCGCAGGAAAGCGAGATGTGCCTGGTAAGATGTGATGTAAAAGCCTTTAGTCTTATGTCTCCTATGTTTTTTGTTTGTTTGTTTGTTTGTTTTTTGCGGTACGCGGGCCTCTCACTGTTGTGGCCTCTCCCGTTGCGGAGCACAGGCTCCAGACGCGCAGGCTCAGCGGCCATGGCTCACGGGCCCAGCCGCTCCGCGGCATGTGGGATCCTCCCGGACCGGGGCACGAACCCGTGTCCCCTGCATCGGCAGGCGGACTCTCAACCACTGCGCCACCAGGGAAGCCCTCTCCTGTGTTTTAATTTGAAGGTCACTGCTAGTTTAATAAATGCTCCTTATGAAATTGTTTTAGTTCTATTTTAGGATCTGGAAAGTGGAGTAAACTAAGTTAGATGTGTGTGTCCAGTGATGGTAACAGTGACTCCGTGTATTCTTTCCTTTGAACCACTATAGAATGGCGTTTTGTTCTGTTAATATTGTAACCTGTGGAGTCACTGTGTCCTTTATTCCTCCTTTGTGTACCTTGATGACATTTTAGTTAATCTTGTATCTTGTCTGGTCTCTGCTGGTCTGCTGTGGGTGGTCGTGGTCTCTGGCTTTCACAGATGCAGTGTAATTTTTGGCTTATGAGGACAATTGAAACATTAGATCCTATGTTCCTGGCTCTTTCATGCTGTATATCATGAAACACGTCCCCAGCTGAGGTTTCACCACTGTGGTGTGCAGAGCACAGTGACTACAGGTATCAGAAGATCCTCTGCCCTCCAAAGCCCTTTGTTTTTTTTACTCTAGGTCACCTGGCACAGAGGCGAGCATGACTCCTGCTTCCGTTTTCTGCAGGCTACTTAGCTCAGCTACTCTGTGGTTTAACCTTTGCCTAGTATGGATGTGGTTTTTGAGTATACAGAAGTGCTTCAAGAGACTGGTTGTAGAACACTGCACATGATGAGAAATGCCTCCAGACACTTCACTCCACAAGAGCTGGAAACCTGCTCTTGTGGAAGGTGTGTGGGTTGGTTGGTACTTGAGGGACAAATTATAAGGCACACCTGTAAGACTGGGAGATTTAGGTGACAGATTAACTTGATGTCTGTAGTTTGAGTCATTTGGAATTGCCCAAAGTTTAGCTGCTTCTGCTGCAGTTAGAAATTGGTAGTCACCTTTGTTCCCTCTTTCTGAGATAAAGCAACTGGGATATAATTTAAATAACTTTCCCAAACTTGAAAGCTGTTAGCAACTGAGGAAGTCCTGTAACCCCACAGATTTCTCCAATCCCAGGCCTGTGTTATCCCCCTAGACCATGGGGCCTGCATGGAAGATGAAAGTGTAAACATGTGAGCCTATGTTTCCTGAGGCAGTGGAATTTTGTCTCTTGGTCATATGGAGTACAGTATTTCAAAGTGGTATATGTATGGTGTTCTGAGCTGAAAGGAATATTTATATGGAGCCTGTCGGAGGTATGCTTGGTATGAAAACCATAAGTGATTTGCCTCACTGATTTGTTTAAAATTCTCTAGCATTGTGCTGTACTAACATAGCTTTTATTCACTGATTCTCCTTTACAGTGGAGGGAAAATGACCCATGTGGTAAATGAAATAAATATACTGGACTTGATCCTTAGAGCAGGAGAGACCTGTAACATTTATGTTAGAAGGTGATCCCTCTGTTCCTTCTGCTTGGCAGAAGGCCTGGATGTATAATGAGGTACTCACATGTGTCAGATCTCATGTCTCCCAAGAACCTGGGGTTATCTTGTAACGCTTGAGTTCTATTTATTGAAATGACGACATGTCGTAATGCGAGCATTGATGCGCACCAAGCCAGGTGCAAGGCTCTGTGAGAAGCTGATGGAAGGAGTGCCTATTGGAACATTAACTCCAGATTTCCTCACTTGTATGTGATAAAAATATGAAACCCAGTATGGAGTCAAGAGCAAGTGAAAAAAAAAAATCATTGCTCTTTGAAAGAAAAAAATGTCACATCAGCAATACTAGGGAGCGTCTGTGTTTGTAATCCTTGGGTCTGATATGGATTCTTTTTTTTTTTTAGAAATTTATTTATTTATTTATTGCTGGCTGTGTTGGGTCTTTGTTGCTGCACGCGGGCTTTCTCCGGTTGCAGCGAGCGGGGGCTACTCTTCGTTTTGGTGCGCGGGCTTCTCATTGCCTTGGCTTCTCTCGTTGCGGAGCACAGGCTCTAGGCACACGGGCTTCAGTAGTTGTAGCACGTGGGCTCAGTAGTTGTGGCTCGTGGGGCTCTAGAGTGCAGGCTCAGTAGTTGTGGCATATGGGCTTAGTTGCTTTGCGGCATGTGGGATCTTCCCGGACCAGTGCTCGAACCCGTGTCCCCTGCGCTGGCAGGTGGATTGTTAACCACTGCGCCACCAGAGAAGTCCCTGATATGGATTCACTTATTTTTCTCTAGTTTCGCTAGAATATGTAAAGCATGTTATACGCCGAAGTAAAGTGTAAGACATAAGACACCATCCACAGGCAAGATTATTCTTGATACCTGCTGAAAACCTCCAAGTGTGCTTGGATTGGGTCCTAGCAGAATGAATCATGAGCAAGCCTGTGTGTCCTGCTTAAAACAGTGCCCCCTTCCATCTGATCCTTCTTGGGACTGCGTTGTTACTTCCAGAAGAGAGTCCAGATACAAAATAATTTGGGTTATTTTGTTGTTGTTTGTTTTGGTTTTCTAATATTTTATTTATTTATTTGGTTGGGCCAGGTCTTAGTTGCGGCAGGCGGGCTTCTTAGTTGCGGCATGTGAACTCTTAGGTGCGGCATGCATGTGGGATCTAGTTCCCTGACCAGGGATCGAACTCGGGCCTCCTGCCTTGGGAGCATGGAGTCTTAACCACTGCGCCACCAGGGAAGTCCCGTTTGTTTTGTTTTTAATGAAGGAAAAAGAAGCTGAGTTTGATGAGGGTGAGTTGCAGTATTCTCACGGAGTGAGTCACTGACATAAAGTGAAAACTGAAAGCCTTCTCTGTAGCAACTTGTGTAATTCTTTCTGATTGATTCTCTCCTTCCTCCGCTTCTTGAGTAATGAAGCCTCCACATCATGATGTGAAAGGAACAAGACAGGCTTGGTATGTTGCTGACAAGCAGAATCTCACAATTAAGCTGATTAAGTCTTAAATCGGTCAGTTTTCTGACTTTGATGTTAGGGTCTTTAATAGGATATAATTTTATAAGTTGCTTTTTTCTAAAGGGGCTGGAGGGTCTGATGAAGGGAATCGTCTTGGAAAACTCAAGGCTGAGCTCTGTAGGACTGGCTTGCTCTCACCTCTGCCTGCTCCGTGAATGGAGCAGGCACTGCTGCTGGGCTCAGGTGTCCCACGATGCAGTTTTATCCACTTGAAAACCCTTATGTGTTCAGCTTAATTAGATTAATTACCTTGCTCTCCAGGATTCACAATGCTTTGCAGTTTAGCTGCAGTGAGTAAATGTTAGTTTTGCAAGTAAAAGCTACTATTATTGGCCTCTAAAGGGCTATGGTTTTTTTGCAACTCATAAAGAGGAGCTTTAAACAGTCATTCCAGCCAAGATGGAATCTAGGTTAGTAAATGTCTTCCAACTGAGTTTTCTGCTTGGCTGTGTGGCATCTGCATTGAGAAGAGGGTTCTAACTCCGTGTCATTTCTGTTTGGTGCCTCCTAAAGTAATTCTGGGTGTATCATCATGAAACATGCTGTTTTCTGTATCTCCTGGTGTTAATATTTTGTATACTCTCAGTTTCCGGATGGAGATCATTGAACAGAACCCAAGCTTCTGTCCGTTGAGAGTTTGCACAGAAGGGGCTTCCGTGGTGGCGCAGTGGTTGAGAGTCCGCCTGCCGATGCAGGGGACACGGGTTCGTGCCCGGGCCCGGGAGGAACCCGCATGCCGCGGAGCGGCTGGGCCCGTGAGCCATGGCCACTGGGCTTGCGCGTCCGGAGCCTGTGCTCCGCAATGGGAGAGGCCACAGCAGTGAGAGGCCCGCGTACCGCAAAAAAAAAAAAAAGAGAGAGAGTTTGCACAGAAATCTACCCTGGGTGAGACATGGTTGTCATCAGGGTTCTGATACACAATAAAGGGAGATCAGGCACTCTCTGGACTCTTAAGTGATCACACTTAATCTTTTAATCTCTCCTTCTGTCGTTCCATATTCTTCTCCAAGGGAAGACAAAAATCCCAACTTGTGATTAAGATAATCATTTGTAGGGTTAGACATTGAGTGGATCTATGAACCTAATCCTTTACAGAATCCTAGTGTTGCGGGAATTTCCCATCACCACCTTTGTACTGAAACAGGTAGGTTAAAAGGGAGGTGGGGAATCGTAGTCCAAGTTTCAAGCATGACTAATTCAGGCCATATCTGGCAAGATTTGGGACATATCTTCAATATAATAGAAATGATAATAACAACATCCACATATTGATCTAAGTATCAAGTTATTCAGTAGTTACTTTCACATTCCTGATTTTCATGTGTTCCTTATGTAACTCTGAGAGAGGTAAGGACAGGTACCTTTTAATCCTATTTATTTATTCAGTAAATATTTATTCAGTGCCTGCTATGTGCCAGGCTCTGTTCTAGGTACTAGGTCAGGAGCAAAACAATAAAAAATTTCTGCTTTTGTGGAACTTACATATTAGCTGTGGGGAGATAGACCATAAATAAATGAAGCGAGTGAAGTACAAGTTATGTTGGGTAGTGAAACTGCTATGAAGAGAAAGAAGACAAGGAAAGGAGACAGGGGGTGTGTTACTGGGGTGTGGGAGTCATCATAATATTAAAAGGGGTGGCAGGGGAATCACCTCAGTGAGAGACATGGACCTGGAGGAGGTAAGAAGCTAGCTATCTGGGAGAACAGTATTTTAGGGAGAAGGAACAGCTAGTCCAGTGGCCCTGTGGTGGGAACCTGCTTGGTTTGTTTGAGGACCCACACGGAGGCCAGTGGGGCTGGCGGAGTGAAGATAAGGGTAGTGGGAGATGAGCGTGTGCACCTGTAGGCCAGCACAAAGAGTTTGGTATTTTATCTCTGGGAGATGCAGAACCTTTGGGGGGTTCAAGCCGAAGAGTGACGTGATGGATCGACACTTTAATAGTATCAGTCTGGCTCCCGTGCTCAGAAGATACTGCAGGGGGCGTGGGTGGGAGCAGGGAGACTGGTTAGGGGGCTTCTGCAATAATAATAATCCCAGACGAAGAGGGTGGTCCTGGACCAGGGTGGTAGCTTTGAAGGTGTGGTGTGAAGTGGTAGGGTTCTGGGTGTATTTTAGAGGTAGGGTCAATAGACTTGCATTTATGGTATGAGGGAAAGAACGAAGCCCAGAGTGACTACAGAGCTTTTGGCCTGAGCAACGAGAAGGATTCGGTTGTCATCAGCTGTGGTGAGGAGGACCGGGTCCTGAGGGTTGGAGGGAGGTCATGCTCTCAGTTTGGGCCATGTTGAGTTTGAGATGCCTGCCAGACCTCCAAAAAATTATCTCCAGTGGGCAATTTTTTTTTTTTTTTTTGGTACGCGGGCCTCTCACTGTTGTGGCCTCTCCCGTCGCGGAGCACAGTCTCCGGACGCGCAGGCTCAGCGTCCATGGCTCACGGGCCCAGCTGCTCCGCGGCATGTGGGATCTTCCCGGACCGGGGCACGAGCCCGTGTCCCCTGCATCGGCAGGCGGACTCTCAACCACTGCGCCACCAGGGAAGTCCCTCCAGTGGGCAATTTTTGATATTCGAGCCTGGAATTCAAGGAAGAGGTCAGAACTGAAGATGGATACTTCGGAATAGTTGGGTTATCGGTGGAATTGAAGCCATAGACTGGCTGAGAGTGGACAGAGTGGAGCAGAGGTCAAGGGTTGAATCCTGGGCACTGGGACGATGAGCAGCTAAGAGGCATAGAGGAACCAGCGGAGACAGAGACGGAGCCGGGAGGAGAGCTAGGATGGACGTGGGCTGGAAGCCAAATCTAAGTTCTCAGGGCAGAGAGAGTGGTTATCTCTGTCCTGTTGCAGGAGGTCAAAACTGATTCCATCAATTGGTCATAAACTGAGGCCATGATAAATGACTCACCAGGGTACATGGCTGGGAAATAGCTGGAGGAGGGCTCAAAGCCAAGTTCACTTTCTTTCTGCCAGGAGTGTCCTCTGGCCTTACCTGACCTTTGTGTGCCCTTTTATGTCATCACATGCTTCTTGCATTGGAGGTGGTATTGCACATGTCTGCACAATTTCACAATTTCAGCAGCAGTCTTCCGTGCTTTTGTTTTTTAGTTTGTATGAGAATTTTGGTCTCTCATATCTTTTGTATAAATATGGAATGTGTGTTCATTGTAGAAAATTAGAAAAATGGATGAGCAAAAGGGGACAAAGTTAGAATCATTAATAATAATTGTACCACTCAGAGATGACCATGCTCACAGATTGATAGTATATGTCTTAGTCTTTTTTCCAGCCATATATATGGACATACATATTCTTTTCAAAAGATGATTCTGTACCAAATATATAATGTAATAGTTATATAACCTTTTTAATAACCTTCTATACCAATAGCAGTGAGTGTCCATCATGGTGTCCATATTGTTTTGTTTTTTAAAAATTAATTAATTTTTTATTTATTTCTTTTTGGCTATGTTGGGTCTTCGTTGCTGCACGCGGGCTTTCTCTAGTTGCGGTGAGCAGGGGCTACTCTTCGTCACGGTGCGCAAGCTTCTCATTGTGGTGGCTTCTCTTGTTGGGGGGCACGGGCTCTAGAATGCAGGCTCAATAGTTGTGTCACACAGGCTTAGTTGCTCCGTGGCATGTGGGATCTTCCCGGACCAGGGCTCGAATCCGTGTCCCCTGCATTGGCAGGCGGATTCTTAACCACTGTGCCACCAGGGAAGCCCTCCATATTGTTTTATATCTTAAAAAACAAAACAAAACAAAACAAAAACAAAAAAACAGTACTTGGATATCTATCTATAGTGTAGTTTGTCAAGGTCATTGTGATAAGAAGTAATCTAGGGATCACCTGTGGGAATTAACCAAGAAATAACAGTGATGATAATGGGAAAAGTTTATATTCATTGAGCCCTACCACGTTCTAGGCATTGTTGCCAAGCATTTTATTTGTAGTGTGTCATTTAATTCTCGCAACAGTCCTATGAGGTAGGTACTGTTATTATCTTCATGTTCGTAGTTGAGACCCCAAGAGATAAAGACAGGGACATCTGCTCATGGTTACAATGCAGCCAGGGTTGGAGCTGGGATGGATTTGGACCCAGTCAGTACAGCTCCAGCCAGGGCCCAGAGCATTCTCCGCTTTCCATCTCGTATCTCTCACTGTACTTGCATATTTGACCCAGTACTCACTGTCCCATCAGCTTCTCCCTCCCCATTGCCTTCGTGGGGGAGCTGAGCAGGCAGGATGGGGATGAGAGCATGTGCTGGGCTCTCTTCCCGCCCCAGTCACTGACACATGTTTGATGAGGTGCCTCTATTCATCTGTGGTTCAGGTAGAAAATTAGGGTTTTACTCCTCGAGGTCTCCTCTGTTAAAAACAAAAAGTTCTATACCTAAAAGGATCCCAGGTCATACTAATCCCTTCAGTCTTAAAAAAAAGTGACATTTCAACCCATTAGTTAGATATGTATTATTTTTTTTTTTGTACAGATTCTCAAATACACCAGGCACACAATTTGAGTGGGTTTAAACATTAACTGTCAGTTCCTTTTGTGATTCCTTTTTCAAACCTTCTGTGAATCTTAGTTTTGTTAGATATTCTCAGGGTGGAATAAACATACTATATAACGTGTAGTAGTGTAAATAAGTAATGTAAAGTATATAGCATATAACTGGGTGTCTGTGATAGAGATGTACTTATATGTAGCACATAGCAATAGTTAAAATGTTGACAAGCTGGAATGGCAGACATATCAGATGAATTGAGTTTGAAATAATAGTGGTTATATTTGTAAAATTAATGTGGCCCAGTGAGAATAAAAAGGGAACTCCTTATTAAGACGCCCCTGTTTTTACCTGTAAAGCTGTTGGAATTGACTGCTTACTTCATTAAGTCACTAAACATCATGCTTCAAAGCAGTACTGAAAATGCAAACTTCCATACAAATCACTTCAGTATTAGTCTCCTTGTAGGTGCTCAGATTACATAATCTCTAACTACTACCACCAGCTCAATGTTAGATTAAGTAAAAGCCTTATCTTCATCCAAAAGTAGATAAGTGATGCTTAAGGTTTTTAGCCCAACACAGAGCGCAGTGTTTCCACACAAATGCCCAAAACTACTTCTTGGTGGTCCTACGATCACTTTCCACCGAATTGGTCCAGCTGTTCTCGTTATTCTGCTCTTCCAGGCAGACCTATGCTGTTCAGAATATTGGCACGAGTTTTTAAAAGCAGTGCCTACCGGTGGTGATCTTGTGATTCTGTTTTCTTTTCCATCCTCATCCTCCCTTAGCTTTGCATATAGAGTGATCAGAAAATAAAGGCACTTCTGTGGTGGGTTAAAGTTCAACTGAGCTCTTTCCTAGGAAACCAGTAATGCTGCTTATGGAGCCTTTACATGCTGTCTCTAAAAAACAGGACAGTAAATTAAACTTGCAGGATCATCCTTAGCATTCGGATGCTGTCTGAGTCCTGACATCCATACCTCTGAAAGTACCCATCCCTGTTCATAAGCTGGAAAGCTCCTCATTCCACAAAGAATTTTATCTTGTTAGTTATGAATACTTAAGTTCTACCCAAACAGTCAATAGTTTCAGAAAGAAACCATTTTTCATGTGGATTGGTAGTGTTTACTTTACAGAAGTTTTAGGCAAGCCCAGAGATGCTCATCTAAAACCCTGAGTTCATGTAAGGACTGTGGTTTATAAAAATGCTCTTATGTGTTTTTTTAATAAATCCTGGTTTATAGTTTGTTCTGAACGTGATTTATGAACAGAGCTATGACTCATTTACTAAAGCCAATGGGTTTCTCCCCTCATCCTCTCTTCAAACTTGTCTCTTTCTCCCTTTTAGTAAATTGTATGGCGTATGGAACATACTGTTCACTTCTCTTCCTTCCAACATTGGGTTTCAGGCTAATTAACAGAATAAAGCAAGCATCTTTCAAAACTTTGACTTTAAGTACTTGGATATATATCATCAGAACTGTTAAAAAGAACAGGATGTTAGTGTGCCTCTCCTCCCTCAGCGAGCACAGAAACTTCTCTTGGCAGTTCCCGGTATTGAGGCCGGCCAAGTGTAGCTCTAAGCACCAAAATTTTAGAGATGAAAAGGCCACTCGCTTTGTAGGAAAGTGAAGACCCTCTTCTTGTTCATCCGTTCTGGTTTTGTCACTGGGTAGCTTTTGAGAATACATTAACAAACTGATCCATGTTATACACTCCCCCTCCCTCCATTTTGGTGAGGTTCCAAAGCTTGGTAGATTTAACCTTTCTAAACTGGAATTTATTAGCTGTAAAAAGTGCTTTTTAGCCTTACTGGAAGTTGTGAATAGACAGTGAAAACTTCATAGAATTTTTTTCAGTCAGTCTGAATACAAGTTAAAAAGAATAAAGTCCCAACCCCTTTAGCATTGAAATTTGGGGATGGGGCTGTGTTGGCTGAGTATAGGATAAGAGAAAGGATATTGGACATTTGGACAAAGTACACTATACTCTTTGAAGAGACCAGTTTCAGTTCCATTAATGCAAATAATTGCCGCAGTATTCTAAGTCAAGTTGGCCAAGTTGTCAGAAATAACAGAAAGTCAGGAATGAGGGGCTGGCAGCCCTCAGTCCTGGTCCTAACTTTGCTCTGCTGCTTATTAGGAAAAGTTAGAGTAGCTCATGGCTGCCTACCATGTCCGAGAGAGAGAGAGGACATTTAATTAAGAACATTTAGCTTTGTTTTGTGAACAGTTTCAGAAGAGGAATTTGGGCCTGATTAGTGGGCTTGCCTTTTGGGATCTTACAGGTACGGTGGGGATAAGTGCTGTCCTCAGACCTTCCTGATGGTGAGATGACTACGGTGTGTGGTTTACTCGGTGCAGTGCCTGACACGTTGCAAGTGTACGGTGCGTGTTAGCTGTTGCCATTTTCACCATTATTTTTTATTTATTTATTTATTTTTACGGTACGCGGGCTTCTCACTCTTGTGGCCTCTCCCGTTGCGGAGCACAGGCTCCGGACGTGCAGGCTCAGCGGCCATGGCTCACGGGCCCAGCCGCTCCGCGGCATGTGGGATCTTCCCGGACCGGGGCACGAACCCGCGTCCCCTGCATCGGCAGGCGGGCTCTCAACCACTGCGCCACCAGGGAAGCCCCTCACCATTATTTTTGATCATCTACCGCCATCAGATGCTGATTGGAGAATCCTCACATTCCCTTATCCCCAGTGAGACATACTGAGAGGCATACCTGGGTTCAACGGAACTAGAATCTAGGTATGCTTTAGTGAAAGGGGGCCCTGAAATAAAAAGTGAACCCCGTTCCATGACAAACCAGAATTTACATCCTTATTAGGGAGGCTGTGGTTGAATAGGAGTTATTTACTCATGTCATTTGGTAGTTGCAATGGCTGAATAACTGCAAGGTACAGCATTCTCTTTGGTGCCTATTGGGGGTGTTTAAATGCAGACTTGGAGAGTCAGGGAGAGCTTGCTGCGGAAAGGGACATTTCAGCTGGGACCTGAAGGAGGGAGCAGGAGTGAGGAGAGAACAGGGACAGTGGAGAAAGCATGATGCACTAGAGGAACTTAAAGGACCTCATTATGGCTGGAGTGCAAGGTCAGGTGTGAGGAGGGGAGGGAAGGCAGGAGCCTGCAAGCCCTGGTGAGGAGAAGGGACTGGAAACAGCTGGAAGCAGGGGAGAGACATGATTAGGTTTGCATTTCAGAAAGGTCACTTTGGCCATGCTGTGGAGGCTAGACTAGAGGGAGGCAAATGGGAGCCAGGGAGACCAATTAGAAGGAGGTTTGAGTTGTCCAGGCAAGAGGTGATGAGGGCCTGGATCAGGTAGTGATGAATGATGAGCATGATAACCACGAGGGGACCATCTACCCGACACAGCGCTTACTGTGCCAGCCACTGCTCTGAGTGCCTCATGGATATTAACTCATTTAACCCTCCAAAGATAGTTTGTATACACTACTGACATGTCCTTTGGATAGGTGAGGAAACTGAAGGCCAGGACTTGCCCAGTCACAGAGTTGTAAATGGCAGGGCTAGGATTTGAACTCAGGCAGGCTGTTCTTGACCACCAGGTGTAAGTGATTAGATTCAAGACACATTTAGATAGTAGAATGGTTAGCACTTGATGATCTTGACTTGAGGGCTGCCAATGAGCCAAAGTGATGCCTGGTAGAATTCTGGTTTGGGCATCCAGTCAGCTGGTGGTGGCCCTGACTGAAGTGGGAGATGCATGGAATGGGGGCAGTCTTGTGACTCATGATGATGAGAGATGGGTTCTGGACATGCCTTTCCAGTAGGATTCAAGTATAGATTTTGGCAGCATCATCACATGGGTGGTCATTGAAACCGTAGGAGCAGAGAAACTTGCCCCAAAGGAGAATCTGTACTCTTAGAAGGACAGAGGGCCCAGAAGAGAATAAAGCCAACATTTGAAAACTGGGAAGAAGAGAACCCCAAAGGAGACTGAGGACAAGCGGCAGACAGTATGTGCACGGGAGCTGAGGGGGAGAGTGGGGTTTAGTTGACAGGCTCTCGTGTACTGTACTTTGTCAAGAGGTTTAGGAAGATTGAGGGGGGGGGTCCATTGGATCTAGTAAACATGAGGCCATTCGGTGACTTCAGCTAGAGCCAGTTCAGTGGACTGGGGAGAATGAAGTCAAAATTGCTGTGGGTCTGGGAAGGGCTGGGAGGTGAGGGGTGGAAGGCAGCTATAGAGACAGCTGTGGAGACAGAATCAGGGCTAGAAAGTAGAGAGATTGGGAGGTTTTGCTTTGTTAATTTAAAGACAGACAAGTAGGCAGTTTAGGTGCTTATTGGAAAAGATGCTGATGGGCAAGTGAGGCCCCTGAGGAGGTGAAAGGGGATGGTAATCTAAAGAACCTCATGGGAGGGAAGGAGGAAGGTGGGGTGTAGATGCTGGAGCATTGCAGGTGTGAGGGCGACAATCTAAGGGATTGCCATCTAGTGGCTTATTCTTTATGGTGTTTGGAGGCAAGGTCAGTCCTCTGCTGAAAATGAGGAGAGAGGTGGAGAGGTCAGATTTTTGAGGGTGGGAGGGATTGCTAATACCTACTGTTGAGAAATGGGAAGGAGTGGTGGGGGGGATGTGGACAGTGTTACTACGAGGAAGGCAGCCTGATGGAGCTGGTTTATACTAAAGTAGAGCGATTGATGTGTCAACCCTTTGAAACCTTGACGTTCTCACCAGCCGATAAGATATTGTTGAACTTTATTTTCTATAATTTCTATTATTCAAATCATAACAAACAGAAAAATCCAGATTTATTGAAAATGCTTTTTAAAACTACTGGCCCAAAGATTGGTTCAAGATGGCGGAGTAGAAGGACGTGCTCTCACTCTGCCTTGTGAGAGCACCGGAATCATAACTAACTGCTGAACAGCCATCGACAGGAAGACACTGGAACTCACCAAAAAAGATACCCCGCATCCAAAGACAAAGGAGAAGCCACAATGAGACGGTAGGAGGGGCGAAATCACAGTAAAATCAAATCCCATAATTGCTGGGTGGGTGACTCACAGACTGGAGAACACTTATACCACGGAAGTCCACCCACTGGAGTGAAGGTTCTGAGCCCCACGTCAGGCTTCTCAACCTGGGGGTCCAGCAACAGGAGGAGGAATTCCCAGAGAATCAGACTTTGAAGGCTAGTGGGATTCGATTGCAGGACTTCGACAGGACGGGGGGAAACAGAGACTCCACTCTTGGAGGGCACACACAAAGTAGTGTATGCATCGGGACCAAGGGGAAGGAGCACTGACCCTGGGGGAGACTGAACCAGACCTACCTGGAAGTGTTAGAGGGTCTCCTGCAGAGGTGGGGGGTGGGGGTGGCTGTGGCTCACCGTGGGGACAAGGACACTGGCAGCAGAAGTTCCGGGAAGTACTCCTTGGCGGGAGCCCTCCCAGAGTCCGCCATTAGCCCCACCAAAGAGCCCAGGTAGGCTCCAGTGTTGGGTCACCTCAGGCCAAACAACCAACGGGGAGGGAACCCAGCCCCACCCATCAGCAGACAAACAGATTAAAGTTTTATTGGGCTCTGCCCATCAGAGCAACACTCAGCTCTACCCACCACCAGTCCCTCCCATCAGGAAACTTGCACAAGCCTCTTAGAGAGGGCAGACAGCAGAAGCAAGAAGAACTACAGTCCTGCAGCCTGTGGAACAAAAACCACATTCACAGAAAGATAGACAAGATGAAAAGGCAGAGGGCTATGTACCAAATGAAGGAACAGGATAAAACCCCCAAAAAACAACTAAATGAAGTGGAGATAGGAAACCTTCCAGAAAAATAATTCAGAATAATGATAGTGAAGGATGATCCAGGGCCTCGGAAAAAGAATGGAGGCAAAGATCGAGAAGATGCAAGAAACATTTAACAAAGACCTAGAAGAATTAAAGAACAAACAAACAGAGATGAACAATACAATAACTGAAATGAAAACTACACTAGAAGGAATCAATAGCAGAATAACAGAGGCAGAAGAATGGATAAGGGACCTGGAAGACAGAATGGTGGAATTCACTGCTGTGGAACACAATAAAGAAAAAAGAATAAAAGGAAACGAAGACAGCCTAAGAGACCTCTGGGACAACATTAAACACAAAAACATTCGCATTATAGGGGTCCCAGAAGGAGAAGAGAGAGAGGAAGGACCTGAGAAAATATTTGAAGAGATTATAGTCAAAAACTTCCCTAACATGGGAAAGGAAATAGCCACCCAAGTCCAGGAAGTGCAGAGAGTCCCATACAGGATAAACCCAAGGAGAAACACACCGAGACACATAGTAATCAAATAGGCAAATATTAAAAATAAAAAAAATTATTGAAAGCAACAAGGGAAAATCAACAAATAACATACAAGGGAACTCCCATAAGGTTAACAGCTGATTTCTCAGCAGAAACTCTACAAGCCAGAAGGGAGTGGCGTGACATATTTAAAGTGATGAAAGTGAAGAATCTACAACCAAGATTACTTTACCCAACAAGGATCTCATTCACATTTGATGGCGAATTCAAAAGCTTTACAGACAAGCAAAAGCTAAGAGAATTCAGCACCACCAAACCAGCTCTACAACAAATGCTAAAGGAACTTCTCTAAGTGGGAAACACAAGAGAAGAAAAGGACCTACAAAAACAAACCCAAAACAATTAAGAAAATGACAATAGGAACATACATATCTATAATTACCTTAAACGTGAATGGATTAAATGCTCCAACCAAAAGACACAGGCTCACTGAATGGATACAAACACGAGACCCATATATATGCTGACTACAGGAGACCCACTTCAGACCTAAGGACACATACAGACTGAAAGTGAAGGGATGGAAAAAGATATTCCATGCAATTGGAAATCAAAAGAAAGCTGGAGTAGCAATAGTCATATCAGATAAAATAGACTTTAAAATAAAGAATGTTACAAGAGACTAGGAAGGACACTACATAATGATCAAGGGATCAATCCAAGAAGAAGATATAACAATTATAAATATGTATGCACCCAACATAGGAGCATGTCAATACATCAGGCAACTGCTAACAGCTATAAAAGAGGAAATTGACAGTAACACCATAATAGTGGGGGACTTCAACACCTCACTTACACCAATGGACAGAACATCCAAACAGAAAATTAATAAGGAAACACAAGCTTTAAATGACACAACAGACCAGATAGATTTCATTGATATTTATAGGACACTCCATCCAGAAACAGCAGATTACACTTCCTTCTCAAGTGTGCACGGAACATTCTCCAGAATAGATCACATCTTGGGTCACAAATCAAGCCTCAGTAAATTTAAGAAAATTGAAATCATACCAAGCATCTTTTCTGACCACAACACTATGAGATTAGAAATGAATTACACGGAAAAAAACATAAAAAACACAGATACATGGAGGCTAAACAGTACATTACTAAATAACCAAGAGATCACTGAAGAAATCAAAGAGGAAATCAAAAAATACCTAGAGACAAATGACAATGAAAACACAATGATACAAAACCTATGCGATGTAGCAAAAGCAGTTCTAAGAGGGAAGTTTATAGCAATACAAGCCTACCTTAAGAAGCAAGAAAACTCTCAAATAAACAATGTAACCTTACACCTAAAGGAACTAGAGAAAGAAGGAGAAGCAAAACCCAAAGTTAGCAGAAGGGAAGAAATCATAAAGATCAGAGCAGAAATAAATGAAATAGAAACAAAACACTAGCAAAGATCAGTCAAACTAAAAGCTGGTTCTTTGAGAAGATAAACAAAATTGATAAACCATTAGCCAGACTCATTAAGAAAAAGAGGGAGAGGACTCAAATCCATAAAATTAGAATTGAAAAAGGAGAAGTTACAACAGACACCGCAGAAATACAAAACATCCTAAGAGACTACTACAAGCAACTCTATGCCAATAAAATGGACAACCTGGAAGAAATGGACAAATTCTTAGAAACGTATAACCTTCCAATACTGAATGAGGAAGAAATAGAAAATATGAACAGACCAATCACAACTAATGAAATTGAAACTGTGATTAAAAATCTTCCAAAAAAGTCCAGGACCAGATGGCTTCACAGGTGAATTCTATCAAACATTTAGAGAAGAGATAACACTCATCCTTCTCCAACTCTTCCAAAAAATTGCAGAGGAAGGAACACTCCCAAACTCATTCTACGAGGCCACCATCACCCTGATACCAAAACCAGACAGAGATACTACAAAAAAAGAAAATTACAGACCAATATCACTGATGAATATAGATGCAAAAATCCTCAGCAAAATACTGGCAAACAGAATCTAACAACACTATAAAAGAATCATACACTATGATCAAGTGGAATTTATCCCAGGGATGCAGGATTCTTCAGTGTATGCAAATCAATCAATGTGATACACCATATTAACAAACTGAAGAATAAAAACCATATGATCATCTCAATAGATGCAGAAAAAGCTTTCGACAAAATTCAACACCCATTTATGGTAAAAACTCTCCAGAAAGTGGGCATAGAGGGAACCTACCTCAACATAGTGGAGGCCATATATGACAAACCCACAGCAAACATCATTCTCAATGGTGAAAAATTGAAAGCATTTCCTCTAAGATCAGGAACAAGACAAGGATGTCCACTCTTACCACTATTAGTCTACATAGTTTTGGAAGTCCTAGCCACGGCAATTATAGAAGAAAAAGAAATAAAAGGAATACAAATTGGAAAAGAAGAAGTAAAACTGTCACTGTTTGCAGATGACATGATACTATACATAGATAATCCTAAAGATGCCACCAGAAAACTACTAGAGCTAATCAGTGAATCTGGCAAAGTTGCAGGGTACAAAATTTATGCACAGAAATCTCTTGCATTCCTATACATTAATGATGAAAAATCTAAAAGAGAAATTAAGGAAACACTCCCATTTACCATTGCAGCAAAAAGAATAAAATACCTAGGAATAAACCTACCTAAGGAGACAAAAGACCTGTATGCAGAAAACTATTAGACACTGATGAAAGAAATTAAAAGTGATACAAATAGATGGAGAGATATACCATGTTCTTGGATTGGAAGAATCAATATTATGAAAATGACTGTACTACCCAAAGCAATCTACAGATTCAATGCAATCCCTATCAAGTCACCAATGGCATTTTTTACAGAACTAGAACAAAAAAATATTAAAATTTGTATGGAGACACAAAAGACCCTGAATAGCCAAAGCAATCTTGAGAAAGAAAAATGGAGCTGGAGGGATCAGACTCCCTGGCTTCAGACTATACTACAAAGCTACAGTAATCAAGACAATATGGTACTGGCACAAAAACAGAAATATAGATCAATGGAACAGGATAGAAAGTCCAGAGATAAACCCATGCACCTGTGGTCAACTAATCTATGACAAAGGAAGCAAGGATATACAATGGAGAAAAGACAGTCTCTTCAATAAGTGGTGCTGGGAAAACTGGACAGCTACATGTAAAGGAATGAAATTAGGCCACTCCCTAACACCATACACAAAAATAAACTCAAAATGGACTAGAGACCTAAATATAAGACCAGACAATATAAAACTCTTAGAGGAAAACATAGGAAGAACATTCTTTGACATAAATCACAGCAAGATCTTTTTTGATTCACCTCGTAGAGTAATGGAAATACAAACAAAGATAAACAAATGGGACCTAATGAAACTTAAAAGCTTTTGTAAAGCAAAGGAAACTCCAAACAAGACGAAAAGACAGCCCTCAGAATGGGAGAAAATATTTGCAAACGAATCAATGGACAAAGGATTAATCTCCAAAATATATAAACAGCTCATGCAGCTCAATATTAAGAAAACAAACCAATCCAAAAATGGGCAGAAGACCTAAATAGACATTTCTCCAAAGAGAACATACAGATGGCCGAGAAGCACATGAAAAGCTGCTCAACATCACTAATTATTAGAGAAATGAAAATCAAAACTACAATGAGGTATCACCTCACACCAGTTAGAATGGGCATCATCAGAAAATCTACACACAACAATTGCTGGAGAGAGTGTGGAGAAAAGGGAGCCCTCTTGCGGTGTTGGTGGGAATGTAAATTGATACAGCCACTATGGAGAACAGTATGGAGGTTCCTTAAAAAATTAAAAATAGAATTACCATATGACCCAGCAATCCCACTACTGGGCATATACCCAGAGAAAACCATAATTCAAAAAGGCACATGCACCCCAATGTTCATTGCAGCACTATTTACAATGGCCAGGTCATAGAAGCAACGTAAATGCCCATCAACAGACGAATGGATAAAGAAAATGTGGTATATGTATACAGGGGGGCTTCCCTGGGGGCGCAGTGGTTGAGAGTCCGCCTGCCGATGCAGGGGACATGGGTTCGTGCCCTGGTTTGGGAAGATCCCACATGCCACGGAGTGGCTGGGCCCGTGAGCCATGGCCGCTGAGCCTGTGCGTCCAGAGCGTGTGCTCCACAACGGGAAAGGCCACAGCAGTGAGAGGCCCGTGTACCACAAAAATAATAATAATAATAATATATACAATGGAATATTACTCAGCCATAAAAAGGAACTAAATTGGGTCATTTGTAGAGACATGGATGAATCTAGAGACTGTCATACAGAGTCTGTATACAGTCTGTATACTTCTGTCGTACAGAAGTAAGTCAGAAAGAGCAAAACAAATATCGTATATTAACACTTATATGTGGAACCTAGGAAAATGGTACAGATGAACTGGTTTGCAGGGCAGAAATTGAGACACAGATGTAGAGAATAAATGTATGGACACCAAGGGGGGAAAGCGGTGGGGGGTTGGGGGGGTGGTGGGATGAATTGGGAGATTGGGATTGACATGTATACACTAATATGTATAAAATAGATAACTAATAAGAACCTGCTCTATAAAAAATAAAATTCAAAATTTCAAAAAATAAATAAATAAAACTACTGGCCCGCCTTTCCTGGAGATTCTTAAATACTCCTTTAGGGAACCTTGCCTGCCATCCCCTATTCAGAATCTAAAGAATGGAGTGTCCCATAGTACAGAGGAAATGTTTCAGGTAGAGAAGAAGAAGTTGGAGAAGAAGTATATATAGGGATAGAAGTGTCTGTGTGTGTGCCCCTAAATTTTGCTCCTTTAGGGCAGCTTCTTGTTTACATAGGTCACCATTCCTTCCCCTTTGCTGGTATCATGTCATGGTTTTTGTTTTTCCTTTTTTAAGATCTTCCGTCCCCACCGTAACTCCCAACTAGAACTTGGAACCAGCTGTTCCTCTTTGGTTCTCATCTCCATCCTCCCCCCATGTTTCCTCCCTGCCTTGGGACCTTCTGTGGGGTGAGCTATGACTCACTGGCTTGCCGTGACCTTGGTTTTCTCTCAAAAGCATCATCCCAGGCCCATTCCAGGTGGTATCCCATTGAGCCACTGGTCTCCCATCTCCTCCAGGATGGGATTCCAAACTCAGTACATCAGAGCCCTATTGCTCTGTCCCTGCCTCTCTCTTCAGCCTCGGAGCGGGGTGTGGGAGTGTGGTCATCAACGAGGGAAGTCAGCAGGGGCAACACCACGTGTACTTCTTACCGGCCTCTCTTAACCGAATCTTTTCACAACTCGTTTACCCTTAAAACCAGGTTTTATTTAAACAGTAAAAAAAAAAAATAGTTGTTCATGGCCTGTGCATTCTTGGGCAAAGGCAAGAACAAGAAAAATTAATCTGTCTTTATATTGGGCAAATGAAAATACAGCCCAAGTTAGATATGTATTTTGCTTCATTGAAAAAGAAAAAAAAAAATCCTGGTGTGATCCGCTAACTGGATTGACCCAGAATTTGAAAAACACTGCCTTGCCCTTGTTAAATGACACAATAGAAAACTTGTGTTTTCAGACACCAGGGGATTTAATATAAGAAACAGAGCAGTCACCATCCCCACTCATATGTAAAGTCTAGGTTTGTCAACACTTTTGAATTCAGCTGGGTCATATGGTTATTAACGTTTACACTACTGCCACCATTTGGCACTACACATATTTTTCTTTAGGAGTAGTTGTGTAATTGTGGAAGCAGGACAGAGCTGATAACTGGGTGGGGAAGCAGTGTGCACATCCCCTCGTGGATCCAAATGAGTTGTGTGGCCTTGAGCCTCTTTGTGTTTCAAATTCTTCCTATAAAATGCAGTGCCTGGACTAGAATTTTGGTTTATATTTTCTTAGTTCTAAAATTTTTTCAATTTATAAAATAGCTTAGAGACTTAAATGTCCAGAAACCTGTTTTTGAGTACTGCTCAAATATAAACATTTCCCCAAATCTGAACTGTCCAGTGTGTGTGCTTTCCCAGTATGTTTTCTAGTTAATTCAGATTTCACATTCACCTTTCAGAAGGAAGCAGAGGAAAAAAATTATCATTCTGAGACAATGTGATTTTATTTTCCATTCAAGTGCCCAACCTATTTTTGGGAATTGACAAAATTATATTGCGAAAGTTTCATTTTCAGGCAGCACGTGTTCACGTCTCACTGATGTCACTCTACTGAAAACCAAGGAGCACTCACGGGTCGGCTTCTTGCTTCCCCAGCTACAGAGCACCATTTCTGAGCAGCGCTCTGTCCAGAACACATCCCCTGCTCCAGGCAGCCGGCCTCCCTCCACCTGCTCAGTCTGTTTGTCCGTGTCTCTGGGCTTCCATCATAAAGCCACATAAAGATTTATTTCCTTCACAATGCATATCACTTCTCAGGTTGCTGATTTTTTTCCCACCTGAGTGTGTCAGTTGTGTCCAGTTAGTATCCTTGTATATTCATTTGCCACTTTTATCAAGTTTTGCGCATGTGGAAATGTGGGCTTCCCCAACTAGTTTGAAAGCGGCTACTCACTAAGTGCTTTGGATGAGTGAATGCATGAATGAACCAGTGCTGCTTGATTAGATGCCTGCAAATCCATTACTGCAAGTGGAAAAACCACATGACGTATGTGAGTGGGCCAGTGATGTCATCTTTGTTTACCAAAATTGTGACATTACTACTGCAGTTGTCACTGTATTGTTTTCTGGTAGTCTTTCCTGGTGGTTTGCCCAATATTTCCACTTCTACCTCCTTCCAGGCATAGAGTAAGGGCACACTTCCCAGACCCTTGCCTGGGGATGAGTTATGTGATTGGTGAATCAGATTGGCTGGTCCCTATGATTGATTCCAGCCAGTGAGTTCCCAGTAGGAAATGAGTGATGTGGCACATCTGGGCAAGAGCATGTAATTGCTGATGTGAGCTTCTCTGGGGCCCCCTTGTCCCTGTTGCGTGGTGACTGACAACTCTCAATGGGCAAGTAGTGCGAGCAAGAAATAAACCTGGTGGATTTGGAGGTTGGTTGTTTTCTCAGCAAAACTTATCCTATCCTTACCATACAGTGTTCTTTTTTCTACTTGGAGATTGTAACATATGTTATGTTTTCTGACCCAGCGTATCAGTTAAGAGCACAAACTCGGAATCAGAATGCCTCGGCTTGATTCCCGTCTCTGCCACTTACTAGTTGTGTGAACTTGAGAAAAGTGTTGACTTTTGTGTGCCTCAGTTTCCTCATATGTTAAATTGGGAATTTAATAATAGTGCCTATATTATGGAATGGTTATGAGAATTTAATATGTTAATATTTGTAATGAGGCTTGGGCTATGGTTAAGTGTTCATTGATTAAAATGAATAAATGTACCAAAGAGCTGTGGGAGAACTTCAGGGATTGCCCATCCACATGAAGGAAGGTGTACACTCTCAAAGATGGCCCGGAAAGCAGGCCAGTGACTAAGGCAGGCCAGTGATGTGGAGCTGACTTTGCACCTGCATCTGGAACTCTCTGAATGCGTCTGAGCCAGTGGCAGACTGGCAGCCCGGAGCCCATCATGCCTGTGCAGAAGCACATGGTGCCCTGGACTTCGGTAAGGAAGGTTGCTGTGTGGGCTTTGGGAGTCGTGGCATTTCTAAGATTTACTGCTTTCTTGTCATTGTCCCACTCATCTGTCCAGGAAGACCTCCCAGCCTGTGGCTGTCTCCTTTGTTCTGGGGTTCCCAAGCCTTCTCCATTCATTTAGCTACCTGGAGTCCCACCTCCTTCCAAAGGCATCCCTATTTGAATTTTAGACAACTGTGATTTCCTCCCACTCTGCTCTTTATAAACATCCAGCTCATAGTATGCTCCCACTTTTTGCCAGAACAAAATACAGGTACAGTCACCTAAGTTAATACACCTGTGCTGTTTGTTCCATTGTGTCAATTGTGTGTTACTTCATCTGTTTAAGGAAACAAGCTCGGAGGTGAGGGTTTGGCTTAACTCATTACTACAGGGCTTAGTAAAACGCTCTGTGGAATTGGAGACACCTAATAAATGCTTTAGACTTTCAAATGATGCCGTAATCATTTTAATGGAAGCTGATGTGTGCATGTTGAAACAAATGGCATATTTTCCAGCAACATTCTGGCAAATTAGCAGCTTCTAAATTTAAAAAAAAGTCTATACTTAGAAAATGAATTTTGTTAACTGCAGTAATATGCAGTTATTTATAGCTAAGCTGATTTAACCGGAGGCTGAAATGCAGTAGTAGAACCAAGATTTAATTTTTTTTATTATATTTGTTTGTTTTCTGAAAAGTTGGTTGGCATGGCAAGGGTTAGGTGTGAAAGGGGGCAATTTAAAGGCGTTATTGTGAATTTAAAGCTCATTTTAAAGAGTTTAAAAACCCTTTCTATTAGGTTAGCAAATGTGATCCGGCACCACCTCTTCCCACACATGTGCCCTTTTCATTAGGAGTGTGTGCCTGATGTGATACAGATGGTATTTAAGCCACTTAGTAATATTTTCCACAACCTGTTTTTAGTAATTAGGCTTGAATTTGCTGGTTCAAAATACTGGACTTGACTTTTGTAAACTTTGTAAACTAAGGAACTTGACATGTGGCCAGTGAACCAGCAGAGGGCAGTGTAAGTCAGTGTTTTGTTGGCAGTCGGCTTTCCACCTCTGGGTTTCCAAACAGGAGAGAGATGTGATTTGAGATGTTTTGTTTTTATCCTGGCTGTGTTGGGTCTTCGTTGCTGCGCGTGGGCTTTCTCTAGTTACAGCGACCGGGGGCTACTCTTTGTTGCGGTGCGCAGGCTTCTCATTGCGGTGGCTTCTCTTGCTGCGGAGCACGGGCTCTAGGCACGTGGGCTTCAGTAGTTGTGGCGCACGGGCTTAGTTGCTCCGCAGCATGTGGGATCTTCCTGGGCCAGGGATCGAACCTGTGTCCCCTGCATTGGCAGGCAGATTCTTAACCACTGCGCCACCAGGGAAGCCCCGATTTGAGGATTTTATTTTTTTTAATGAATTGACAATAAGAAAGTTTTGAAAATCCTTTGTTGACTGTCTTCTAGTAAGAAAATAAAATGTCCAGAGCAGGGCTGCACTTTTATAAATTGAATTTTTTCCTGATTTCTCCATCAACCAATATGCATAACTGGGTGAAAGATGCAGTCCTTCTATAAATCTTTTCATTAATGCTCTTAAAAGACATAATATTTAATTTGATGAGAGGTGTTTTTTCTCAGCTCAGTTACTAATGGTTTTCAATATCATGTCTATGAGGGATTTCCGTTGTTTTTATGAAAAGGTAGTAAAGGTCATTTTCGAATTTATGTGGTCAAGTGTCAGCGACCTTCAGAGAGTAACACCAAGGATGGCCTTTTGTTATATACTGTTGTGCTCATAACAGGGTTGCCTTGTACACATAAGTTTTTCCTCATCACAAAACCTCATGGTGGGCTTCCCTGGTGGCGCAGTGGTTGAGAGTTCACCTGCCGATGCAGGGGACGCGGGTTCGTGCCCTGGTCCGGGAAGATCCCACATGCCACGGAGCGGCTGGGCCCGTGAGCCATGGCCGCTGAGCCTGCGCTGCTGGAGCCTGTGCTCTGCAACGGGAGAGGCCACAACAGTGAGAGGCCCGCGTACCGCAAAAAAAAACAAAAAAACAAAAAAACAAAACCTCATGGCTCTGTCATTCCCCTTACTCCTGTCTTCTCCAACAAAACCAGACACAGTCCCTACCTTCTCACTTCTCTCTCTAAAGCAGTGTCTCTACAAGTTCTGCTGACCCCTCTCCCTTTTTGTGTCTTACATCTCACACCATACTCCCTCTGTTATGGACTGAATGTTTGTGCCCCCCCCCCAAACTCATATGTTGAAGCCCTAACGCCCAATGTGACTGTATTTGGAGATAGGGCTTGTGAGGAGGTGTTAAGGTTAAATGAGCCCATAAGGGTGGGGACCCAATCCAATAGGGCTGATGCCCTTAAAGAAGGAAGAGATGTCAGAGCTCTCTCTGCCATGTGACGCTGCAGGAGAAGGTGGCTGTCTGCAAGCCAGGCAGAGGGCTCTCACCAGAATCCGAACTGGCTGGCACCTTGATCTGGGACTTCTAGCCTCCAGAACTGTGAGAATATAAATGTCTGCCGCTTAGGGCACCTAGTCTATGACATTTTGTCATGGCAGTGGGAACTAAGACACCCTCTTAGTACCTATGAAGGTCCCAGGTTCAGAGGAGGGGACCATCATTGCATGTTGGAAGGTAGCAGAGGCTTTGCTGGAGACCAGGTAGGCTGCAGCTTAGCAGAGGCTTGAGGTGTGGTCTGGCCTAGGAGGTCTAGAAGAATGAGTGAGCGCATGAAATGACTGGTGCCTTTGACGGAGCATGAAGAGATGGACTTGGACGAAAGTGAAGAATTGTGAGGATAGATGGGGTGGATTTGGTGAAGCCTTGAAAGTTAGCCAGAGTAGTTTGGCCTTGATGCTGTGGGGAGCTTCTCAAAGGGGGGCGATGCCAAACCCTTGGGAGCACGTGGATGTCAGGGCTTAGCCAAACCACAGAATAAGGACTGTGTGCCTCTCTGGGGTGCCAGTTTTTCTGTGCAGGGCTTCTCTCTGGATGGGACTTCAGATATATTTCTGGGTATTTATTCTCTTCTGCCTCACTAAGGTGCTTGGGTGGGAAAGCCCAGAGCAGTGGAGGAAAGAGGGCATCATTAAAGACCAGGAACAGAAAAATGAAGCAAGTGTGGGTGGGGCAAGCTTTGGGTCTATTTGTCCCTATTTCCTTCTTCTAGAAATTTCCAAGTGCTCTGTGCCTAATGGTTCATTCTTTCCTGGTGGCATTCCTATAAGACAGGTGGCTGCTTTTCAGCAGATGGTAATCTAGAAACAAAGCTTACTAACGTGTGTAGGGGCACAAACACATTAGCTTATGTTTCTAAGACAGAAGCCCAGGCCAGTCCGAGCCTCTTCAGGGCTTTCAGGCTGCTTACTGTTGGCCTTCAGATGACTGGCAGAGCAGGGCAGCGCTGAGAGATGGGGCCTGGAAAGGTCGTGACCTCTAGTGTTGGGTGAGCTAGCTCTTCAGTTTCTGCCCCTCCACTTGCCAGATGTGGAGTGGAACTTGAGGCCGACAAACGTAGCCTTTATTCGGGGTGAACGTTAGGAATATGTGTCAATGGAAAAAGGAAAGGATGGGTATTGGGTTGGCAGACAGTTTTTTGGTTTTAGATCACTTCTTGGTTAAAAAAATTACAGATGTCTGTTGCCACAAACAGAACTTTGACTTCTATTTCAAAGGATTACATTACTAATATCTGTGTATTCTCCCGTTTCATAGTCTACCACATTTTGGACATTTACACTTCTTCCCACCTCTGAGGCCTGGGGGCATATATCACTATCTGACATGACCTTATTTCTGTATTTACATGGTTATTGTCTGTCTCTTGCTTTCACTGTACGAGAATATAAGTTCCATGAGGGCCAGGACTATGGTCTGTCTCACAGGTGTTTCCATGTTTCTCATGTGCTCATGGCACTGGCTAAATATTTGTGAGTGGAGGTGTGGGAGAGTGAAGGGGAAGGACCAAGTTTTACTGAGCGCTGAATTCATTCTTTGCTCCTCTGCTTCTGCTGTCAACTCACCCCTTACTCTTGTCAGTGACACATCCTAAAAGGCATCCGTGTTATTGGCTTGTCTGTGGGCATTGCCACAGGGGGGCGCTACAGCACTTGAAGGGGGCAGCACCTGTCATCTGGGGTGTGCTCTGGGCTCTGTGATGGGCTGTGTCCTCCTGACTTGGCACCTTATCAGCAAAACAGATATGGGAACATATGTGTATATATAACTGATTCACTTTGTTATAAAGCAGAAACTAACACGCCATTGTAAAGCAATTATACTCCAATAAAGATGTTAAAAAAACAAAAAAAAACAAAAAACAGACCAGCAAGTTCATGGCCTGGTAGACCTGGATGGATTTTAGCCCTGTGAAATAGTCATACATACCAGGAGAAATTTTTAAAAATTGAGAAGATATCTAAGTGGTAATAGATCAACACTCTGGTTTCTCAGAGAATTTAGCTCGAAATCATTCAGTCAGCACTTTTTTGTGTGCAACACCAAATTCACTGATTCTAACTAATGGTGGAAATGGGGGTGTTAAGTCACATATTGAAACATCACCATTGAATGTTTTTAGAAAGATGAGGCCTTTGATGTACTTCAAATACACATAGTAACTAGAACTAGAACACTCTGTAGAAAATGTTCAAGGGGCATGTTTTAATAAAGGGATTAAAATGATATGAACTAACATTGATTATTTGCCTATGGATGGAAATTTCTAGATAGAAATTTCTAGAAGCAGATCTATGAAGTAGTTTAAACGGTGCCCCCACTTATAATTTTTTTAGCACTTTCTGAACACATGGTATAAGAGCAAAGATGAGTCCAGCTCTGTATTTTAACTAAGTGAAAGCCAAAATTAAGGACGTGTCATTTCTGAAAATGAGATCTTTTTATTTCCTTCTTTTTCTACTTTGGCAATGGTTGATATGACTCTCTGCTTTCTTTTCCCTAAAATGGGATGTTAAAATTAGATTATTGCTGCCAGATTTTAAAAAGTAATTTGAAACTAATTAAAGTTGATAGTTTAAATATTAACTCCTATCCTTTGGGTGCCCTTTATATATATGTGAACACAATGTTTATTTATATACATGGGGTCATATATAACACTCCAAATGTGCCCCCAAGGAGAGGACAAAATATTGAAGAGGTTCCCAAAATATTAACCTCTTTTAACCGGAGGTTGAATGTTGCTATGTATACTTGTGTAATTAAGCCATTCCAGCACAAAATTTTTTCTCGCAGTAAGAGCACTTGAACTGTATGAAGTGTTACTGCTAAATTGATTTTACAAGGTTTTGACCTATGGGCATGCTAAGATAAAAGCTGAGTCCTTTAATTTCTATCAAGTGGGATTTAAGGACCCTTATATGTAATTTAAGTAAAAGAATATTTTCTTGGTTGGGCCACATACACACTGACTATTCTGATGGAGATATGGCTGTTGAAGTATATTTCTGAATTTTAAAACCCAAAAGTAATGAACACATTTTATATTAAATGAATTCCCCTTTGATCTTATTATGTATTTAAATTTACAGAGAGATCTTCATTCAGGATTCTTTTTTTTCAAGTTAATATTAAGTTGACTTTAAGAGCATATAAGAAATTAAACCTTTTTCTCTTTTGTCTAAAAGTGGATTTAATGGGAATAATACCTAAATTTAAAAATCTAAACTATTTTAAGAATGTTCTTAGTGGTGAAAATTGTTATGGTAGCATATTGGGAGTAAGGGAAAATGCCTCATAAATACCTAGTTTAACAACTGCAGTTTTTAATAATTGTAAAAAATAATATGACCATTAGAGGGAAACATTAAATATTCAAGAAAATGTGGACTTCTATTTGAGACATTGAAAACTTGAAGTTCAGGGTGATAAAGTACAGCTCTCAAAAGTATATAAAAATAATAATGCGATTTCATCTGATAGAATTAGAAAAATGATAATTCTAATTGATTTTTAAATAAAATATCTAAAAAAAAATCCATGGGATAGGAAAAAAAGAATGATTTGAATAGGAAAAGAGGAAGACAAGGGGATGAGGAGGCATGGTTAAAAGTCAGATAACTTACCTTCATTCTGGGCTCCTTCAGCTATTAGCCTTGTGGCCTTGTAGGTTAAGTCTCATTCTTCTCTATGAAATGGGAGTAATAATACCTGTTTGAGAGGGTATTGTGATGCTCAGATGAGAGGATTCAAATATAGAGTGAGTTAGCTATTAACTCTTTGTCTAGATGGAATAGAAAATGTTTTAGCATTGTAACCCTAAAATAATCTCTCCCATTGGCACATATATTGGCCTAAAATTTATGTTAAAAGTTAACTGTAGATTCTTATGCCTTGATTTGGTAATGTTTAAAGTTCTAACAAATAAGATATAAAGAATGGGCAAGTTAAACACAGTTGTAGAAGAAATTGGAGGAAACCCGATATTCAGAGTGCATTCTTACTGGACATCTGCATCTTTGATCAGCAGAGAGGTGGGTTGTTGGTCATGATGAAGATGATGGTGCCGGTTGACATGCATTGGGTTCATAAGTGCCAGGCACTGTAAGCGCTACATAGGCAAGGTCTGATTTAATCCTCACTATGGCCCGATGAGGGAGGTTCAATCATTAAGCTGACGGTTGAGGAAACTTTGGTTTAGAGGGGTTAAGTAATAGCCCAGTATCCACGGTGGATGTTGGGGTCAGAGCCCTGCTGACTCTGGAGCCCTACTCTTGATGGACATTGGCACCATGATGGATTTGGGGGTGCTTAGGGTTATATTCTTGGGGACCCACATTTAACATGACATTTTCAGTCTGAATAGTATATTTCTACCATTGAATTTCTTGTTTCTCTTACCTGTTCTTCATTTTTTTTAGTTATAGAAGCATAGTTTTGACAAACTATCATCAATATATATGTAAGGAAGAGGTTGTAACTGCTTAAATTTATTTTATTTCCCTAGATATCCAATACTATTACTGCTTTAGTCTCCGTACTTTTTCCCCTCTGTTGCTCACTGGAATGTAATCTGATGACAAGGAGTATCCAAATGGGGACCATGGCATGGAGAGCATTTTCCTTCTTGTTGCAAAGCAATGGTGGTTGACAATATGATGAGTATATGCAGTGCTAATAATTTGACCAGTTTCCTACCTCAGAGATGATCATTTAAAATGACCTCGGAAAAAGGAATTAACATGGAAATCAAGTCCTTTAGTAGTTTAAGAATGAACTTATCCTTAGAAGGATTATATAAACTCACATAAACACCCATCTCCACTAAAAAAAGAAATGCGTGAGGCAACAAAATGCAAATAGTGATTTAGTGGAATAATGATGGTTTGGCAGGTGAAAATAACAGTATTCCAGCAGAGGAGGATCAGAGGACCGCTCCCCAGAAATGGAGACAGGCCCCCTTCCTTTTGGGGGATGGTAGGGCAGGGTTTGGAAGCAGAAGGAAGAGGAGACACTGAACAAGTCTGGCCAGACTTCATCACACTCACCTCTGACTTTGATCTTCACGGTAGGCGGCACTCCTATAAAATGGGAACTTACTGAGGTTTTCTTGTGTAAGTAGGAAATTGAAAAACGTGTTCCACCGTGGAGCCTCCAGGTCTAAATACCTGCAACCTAGTTGTACCTTGATGGCAAGAAGTGAGCCACCAACAGCATTTATAATGAATTGCTGAATTTCTTTTATAAGACACTGGAAGCCTGTTGGCAAACTAGCTCCTAACGAGAAAATGTCTCCAAGTCAACAACAACAAAAAGATTTAGCAATATGGAAGAGAGATTTGTAGAAAAATGAAGAATTATACTGTAAAAGGTGATGAAATTTTTGGAGCACCATTTCAGGCGGAGGTGCTCTTAGCTGCCATGCTCCTGTTTCACTGCCCCTTTCCCAGCAAGTTGTAGCCAAGTGGATGTTAACTCTACATAGCCCTTAAGCTCTATGAAGGAGCCTGTCTTCAGACCCCCCCCCCACCTCCCCCCAGTTTTCCAGTCTCTATCTGTCAACATTGGGCGTCTAGTCTTCATGAGGGGCTTTGGATGTAGTTAAGAAGTTGGCAGGGAGATATCCACTGGGAAACGGGCTTGTCTGGGTAATTGCTTGGGAAGAAATAAAGACCCTTTGTCAAACCCCTCTCCTTACCTCCTTCATTTCCATTAGGAACAAATCGGGGAGGAGAAAGAATATATGAGTATACTGATGATGATCATTTTTTCCCTTTTAAAACTGGCTTTTTTTTTTTTTTTTTTTTTTTTTTTGCGGTACGCGGGCCTCTCACTGTTGGGGCCTCTCCCGTTGCAGAGCACAGGCTCCGGACGCGCAGGCTCAGCGGCCATGGCTTACGCGCCCAGCCGCTCCGTGGCATGTGGGATCCTCCCGGACCGGGGCACGAACCCGCGTCCCCTGCATCGGCAGGCGGACTCTCAACCACTGCGCCACCAGGGAAGCCCCCAAACTGGCATTTTTAAAAAGTTCTTCATAGGAGAACAGTCATTTGTCAAGGAAAAGAAAAGGAAACATGACAAAGACAAGATTAGATTTTCATACTCCTCATTTCATGTAAACACACGGTCTTTTCTCTCGGTAAGTTTGAAAAACCATGTGTACAGTGGTTACGTTCTGAAGCTTAATGTTCTAAATAGACAAGTCCTCAATAAAATTTTCTCTAAGAAGCAAGTGATGGTTAACTGTATGTGGAGGGTCTTCATTTTTTGCGACTTTTTCCTCAGAAAATGGGGAGATGAGTTTTTCATGCAAACTAATGGTGCATTTCTGAACCATGTTATTTTCTGAAGTAGTACTGTTCTGGTAGATATAGGTTTTCCTTAAAGAAATAAAAGCAGACGAAAGGGGAAATCCCCAGACAGCCAAGAAAAAAAATTAGGGATCACTTTGAAAACTGTTCTCGTTCAGATGTGATCATATTCATTTTACTCTCTGAAATTAAATGGCATATTATTTTTCACTTTGAAAAGGGGCTTTGGACCAAGTCACCCCTCTAGGTTTACTTCCTAGGATGGTTCTGGCTAGTGTGTTCTTGAAATCAAAATGAGATCCTGACTCATTGTCAGCAACAGGATTTAGGTAGCTTTTCAGAA
This sequence comes from Delphinapterus leucas, assembly GCF_059928025.1. NCBI lineage: Eukaryota > Metazoa > Chordata > Mammalia > Artiodactyla > Monodontidae > Delphinapterus > Delphinapterus leucas. The sequence goes on from NC_143137.1 coordinate 47,967,031, forward strand.
TGATATTGGTCCTTGGATTAGCAGTTGGTACATACTTCTGTCTATTTGATCGCTAATATGTAGAATATCCATATAACTTGTTGAAAAACAAAACACAAAACTCTTTAGATCAGTCATTTGATATCATAAAACTGATTGTTTATAACATTCAACTATTTTTAAAAAATGAATTAAATCATACTGACTAGTGTGAGTTATAAAGAGAAGAAAAAAAAAATAAGTTAAATAAAGGAATCTGTGTTTTCTGCACATCATTCTTGTAAGAAAATTTCCCAGAGTACATTGCCCTTCTAATACTACTGTGGATAAGTTGTTAACTCTTAAAAATTCTACTTCTGAGGATATTTGTCATCATCAGAGGTAACCTTTTCTCTTGCTTCAGATGTGTTAAGTCTTTACACTTATTAATTCTTTTATGTAGTGTTTGTAGTTTGTAGAAGGAAATTGATTTTCTTGTAATGGGAAAATCATTGCTCCTATTATGACATAAAACTTTAATTTGATGTCTCCTCCACTGACCCAAGCTAACTACAACAAAAACATATTAACAAAGTGAGTAAAGCTCTTTCTTTCATGCATCAATTTTACTACTCAGTGCTGCCCCAGAAAGTCTTAAATGAAGGTGCTGCTCTGTTACCCTGGGGACTGTGTGTGTGTGTGTGTGTGTGTGTGTGTGTGTGTGTGTGTGTGTAGCCATTGACAGGCTGTGAAATATTGATGTTCAGGGTGAAACTTGAACTCCTCAGATCATTGGCTTCTAAGGAGCTAACAGATATTAAAGGGGGTTATCAGTAATGGTCAGAACACACAACAGCTGAAAATATGGACATAGCTTCCTCTTTAATTTGGAAAGGTTGGAATGCACTCCCTCAAAATCAAATGGAAATAGTAAAATTTAAAAACTTTTATGAGTACCCAGCTCAGCTGCACCTGGCTTCCCTAATTGCCTTCAACCAAGTCATTACTAGGGAGGCAAGATGTTTAGCCACCAACAGCCCTTATTAATACATAATAGGAATTTACTTGTAAAACAGTATTATTGGGATAGCATGATGTCATAAAGGCAGAGTGCTGACATTTTAGATTGTTTTATATAGGAATGTTGAATTATAATTTAGGAGTGGAATATTCCTTTAGTAATTAATCACAATTTGGTATGGCCTCAGTGTCGGTTAGGTGAGTGGCTACATGGAATTCATGATTGTAACGGACCTCCATTAAAGGCTGTGTTTGTGCAAATGCATGTCATTCTCATGAATTATCTATGGGAAAGAAAAATTTTCTCTAGTAGCTTGCAGATGTGCAAAAATGGGCCATAGCAGGTGTAAATAAATGAATTGCTTTAGCAAGGCTGTTGCCATGATTTCTGAAAAAATGTCAAAGCCTTACAATTATTAAAATGCCTGCAAATTTTTTTCTGGGTCTCAATGATGTGAGAAATGGGGTACATTAATTTGGCTGGACCAATGAGGCTGGACCTCAGACTTAGGGCCTGTCACTATGGCTCTGTGATGAATGGGTACAGACTTTTACCTGCCTCATAAATGTAGTGTGCCTTGATTCCTGGGCCCTAATTGCAGACCAACAGTTAACACGATGTCAACACTTCCATTGTAAACCCTGTATTTGGAGGGGTTTATAACTTGGCCATAAAAAGTCACTCGGGATGATACTGTGAATATGAGGTCTTACTCTTGGGGGATGAAGATATTTGAAGATATAGATTTAAGTGTTCCATTTGCCTATTTGTAGTTTTATGAAGGCCTAAGCTGCTTCTAAAAAATTTGTCGTATATACTTTAAAGAGAAAATATTTAAATAATAAAGAGGGTTTCTTATTGCTCATTTTGTGCTGTTTTTTTTCCCTTAGGAAATAATCTATACTTAGGTGTTGGATCATTTATTTTAAACCAGAAGGGAACATTTTAAATGTGGTTATGATACATATCAGAAGACGTTTTAAAAATCCTTCAGTATTAATGTCTTTGGGATTTTATGCCAGTTAGCCACATCAATTCATGTTTTAGGTCAAAATCCATAAGGATTCTAGGACAAAGCTTGAAATATGCAAGGCTTGGAAAGTATAAAATGAAGTGGGCCACCGTGGGTGTAAGAGGACAAACATCCTTTCTGAATTAGATCATAGATTTTCTCTTGTTCTGAAGTGAGAGGTCAGCTCTTTTCCACCTCGTGAGGCACGAACCTTGCAGGATGATGCTTACCCAACATCGTGGGAGTGGGGAGATGGGGTCACCCTGATTTGGGGATTTCTTATGTCATGTCTGGAAAGGACTAAAGGAACTCTTACGGGTTTTGGTCTGCAGCACTTCTCTTCTAGTTTGTGAGCGCGAAGGCCAGGAAGCCAGGATTAACTCTGTTGGAATTTGTGGGGGGTTGGATGGAAGGCTGTGGTCAGAACCCAGACCTTTGAAGTGGGTATTGAAGCTGCCACAAGTTGCTTGACTTGTTGGATAGCTTAAGAGTTTTAATTTAAAAAGTCATCTCACGGTGCTTTGTAATTGGTTCCAAAGCCACTAGTTAGTCTGACCAAAAGGGTTTTTTGTGTTTGTGTTTTGGGGTTTTTTTTGTTTTGTTTTTGTTTTTTACAGTTTTTGCCTTTTGAAGGGATGGGGAGGCTTAGTTGTGCTGTAAAATCAGTAAAGCAAGATTCTGTTAAATCCACAATGGTGGGCAAGTTTTAAGTTTTCTTCCTCCTTTTCTCCCATCTCCTCATCCTCCTTCGCTCCCTCCCTTTCTCCAGCCATCTCTCCCTACTTTGCTTGCATTGAAAAATAAGATATTCCCTTAAAGGCAGCAGTAACCATTAAAAGGAAAAAAAAAGTAGGGGAGCTCTTCCAGAATCTTCAGCAGGCAGGAAGGGTTGCAGTACGATGGTTACAAGACTGGCGTATATTTCAGTACTCTTTGTACTGAAATGTTTATCAAAATACACTCACAATTGTTCTCTACCCTCCTTCAACCATCCTGGGAAAGAACAAACTATTTTCTTTATACTGTTACACTTGTTACCATAAAATGTAAATTGTAGAAGCAGTACCTATAATTCTTAGGTTGACAGGCATGAGACTGAACAATTTGCTTGAGTAATAATGCAGGGCCCTGAATGAAGGTGCTGGGCCAGTGAGCAAGGCTTATTTCTTTGAATAACTGCTCACATAAAGAACTTCAGAAACATCCCGGATGGCCTAAAGTTTAAGGTAGCAATAGCGTTAATTAGTACTGCAGTAAACAACTTTGTAGCACTGAATTTTGAAAAATGAAAAATAATACAAAGTACATTGGTGCTTTATGTCCTATGTATTTTAATTCTCGCGACAAGCCTGTGAAGTTGGTTTATTCTGCCCCCCCCCCCGCCCCCGCCGCAGCTTTGGTTACTGAGCTTTAGAAGGCTTCCTTACGTGTTCTAAGATCACAGAGCTTGTGAGCTGTGGAACTGGATGGGAACCCAGGCCTGTCTTGTTCTAAAACCCATGGTGTTCCCACTTTGTATTAACAACTCAGAGCTTGAGTACTCATGAGTAAAGTAGTAATAATTATTCATTAATTCATCAGTAAACACTTATTGAGCACCTATCATGTGATATGGCTTGTGCTGGGTTCCAGGGGCACAATTTGAACAAAACAGCCTTTAAGAATTTATAGCCTTCAACAATTTACAAACAAATGGGGGGGGTACTAGAAAGTAAACAGGAAATTGTAGACTAGACATAAGGGTTAACCTGAGGGACATGAAGAGACCCAAAGGGAGCACCTGGACAGGTTGCCAGATCTAGATTTAAGGGTTCAGGCAAAACTCCCCAGAAGCTGAAAAGCTGAAGGAGGGAATGGCCTCAGGTGGAAGGGAATCATCGCGGGTAGGGTGAGGCAAACGGCTAAGGGAAAGCCTTTTAACGTGGGAGTACAGTAGATGCAAAGTAGGGGAGAAAAGTATTTAAGTCGGGAGAGTCTGGAGCCCTGGGCAATGGTCAGGACCGGGGGGCCTTTGAACAGGGTTTAAGGAGTTTTGATTTTCTTCAGGGCCATGGAAGGCATTGGAGGGTTTTGAGCTGGGATGAAGTTATCACGTTAGCATTTAAGAAGCTGGCCCTGGCTGCCTTGTGGAGCAGGGAGTAGATTTGGGGGCACCGGAGCCAAAGTTCCAGGCATAGTTGCCATGTCTGGGAGCCAGAATGGATGCTGGGGATCCTCTGTGATTTGGGAGTGAGGGGTAAGGCCTCAGGGAGGGGTCTTGATGGGCGGCTGGGTGAACAGAGGCGCCTTTCACCCAGGAGAGGATCAGAGGACGGTGACCAGATGCAGATGCTTCTGATCTTGAACATGCTGGAACCTGGGGAGTCACCAAGTGTACACATCTGATGGGCAGGTGAAGCCAGAGAAGGAGATTTGAGAGCCATTACTGTACAGATATTAACTAAGGCCATGGGGGAGGAAGTAACATGTGGAGTGAGAAGAGCATACAGGAAGGTGCTCTAGGACAAGGACACTCCAAAGTTAGACAAAGGGAGCCTGCATAAGAGCAAAAGGAATGGCCAGAAGTGGGAGAGCAGTGATGCTATGGCCTGAATGCTTATGTCCCCCCAAATTCATATGTTGAAATCTTAACCCCCAAGAGGATGGTATTATTTAGGAGGTGATTAGGTCACCAGGTTGGAGCCCTCATGAGTAAGATTAGTGCCCTTATAAAAGGGTGCCCACAGAGCTCCCTTGCCCCTTCCACATGTGAGGGCCATCTATGAACCAGGAAGTGGGTTCTCACCAGACACCGAATTTGCTGACACCTTGATCTTAGACTTCCCAGCTTGAAGAATGATGAGAAACAAATTTCTGTTGTTCATAAGTCACCCAGTTTGTGGTGTTTTGTTGGAGCAGCCTGCATGGGCTAAGACAAATGAAGCCAAGAAGACCGTTTCCATGAGGGAGGCTGGCCGGTGCAGCTGAGCGCTGCAGAGAAGCTGGGTTTACGGGGACTGCAGAGGAGCGTGACGTCTGTCTCCCTCCCGTGGGGAGACACATGCTCTTGGTCTCCAAGGAGGTGATCCTCTGGCACGATTTTTTTCTGAAAAATCCCATCCAATCTCACTTCCTTTTGTCAGAGGACATCTGTCTAAGGAAAGTTTTATACTTTCTCATAATGATCAAACATACTCTATTCTAAACTAGCATAGAGACTTTTCAATAATAAGCATATTTGCTATCTCAAAACGTACCATTTTTAGGTTGAAAGTAACTTTTGAGATAATTTAGCCCCTTAGTATTACCTTGTCATTGATTTCTTCAATAAACACTTATTGAACTATCATCAGTCAGATGTGTAGATTAATAGCTTTACTTTATTGATCTTATCAAGAGAGTATAAGAGAGCAGAGTTTTGTTAGAGAATGTCATAATATGTGAATATATAAAAATAGAAGTTCAGTCTGTGTTAACTTTTTTTTTCCTATTTGGGAAGATGGAAACACAAAAAATAAAGGCATATTGACTCATTCTTCATGAGGTTTTGAGCACCTCACACTTGTTGGCCTTTACATTTCGCTAAGTTCCTGCCTGTCATTGTTGCCTCAGCTCTTGTCCCACATCCCTCTGTAGGTAGCATCAGGCTTCGGCCTGGCTAGTTCACCCAGGAGCATGGATGCTGCCTTCTGTAGACCCAGGTCCCTTTTAAGTCCCTGAGACGAACCAGTCTAAGCCAGAGTGAACGGGTAGAACAAGCTAGTGGATGTGGCAGTTACTTGCCTTACTGGCACTGATCATGACCAAACCTTGCGAACTGATACCTGGAGGCTCTTGACTCTTCCCCCCATGCTCATCCTCTGTGGATATAGACCCCTCCCACACTCCTCCTGAGACCTTTCTCCAAGCTGGAGCTGAACAGGCTTGCTCTGTCTTCCAAGGTGCCGTTTGTCTGCATGTGTTTTCTCTCATCATAATGTTATTATCATAAGGGGGGAACACTCAGCTTAGTCAGTCCCCAAAACCTTAACATGACTTGGTCACATTCCAGCTGTGTTCTTTGCTGACCTGAGGGCAAAGGAATGCAAAGCATGCTCTGGCTCCGCCAGCCGCTTCTCCCGGTGCTGTTTTCCATTGGGTTTTCTTGCCCTTCCCCAGATTTACCAACTTACTCAATTTCTTGTAAGGAACCTTGATAACCCCCCCCCCCATTAATAGATCACTTGTCTGATCCATTGTGCTCACTGTGGTTTGTAAACTGATGTAGTCAATAAAGGTTGTTAACAGCACGCTGAGTACCGTGATGAGGTTATAAGTAGCAAAGAAAGCATTTAAAACAGAGCCGGCTGCATAGTGAGTATAATTAAATATTTCTTAATTAAACATTTGAGAGAGGCGCCAAGTTCTTGAGCGCTTACTCAGTCCACCAACAAGCCTTTATTGATTTGCTTGTGAACTAACTGTTGTTGGTATTATTTTAATATTTGCTAACCCAGGGATAAACGGTCAAGTTTTTTTTTGGGGGGGGGGGACTTGCTACTTCCATGATTTCTCATAATGATAATATCAATATTTTATTTTGTTCCCCTTAGTTTTCCAGTAGTTTTCAGTATTTCTCATTGCTGTATACCAGTGTCACAGAGAAATGGGGATGAAGTTGTATTTTGAGCGGTGAGTTGAGACATGGTGAGATCGGAAGCAGGAGGCTGCTGGGTGTGACGGTGTGTGCTCTGATGGGATTCAGCCCCAGTCAGTCAGGTCTTTTCAAGTATCTGCATCTTAGATTTCTCAACTGTAAAGAAGGGAAGTGGAACAACATGATAGCTCAGGTCCCTAGCGGTTCTAAAGGTCTGTTGTCCTAGTTCTAGAGGCAGATCTATCGATGGCTTTTTGTTCCTACAATTCGTCAATAATTCCACTGGCTTGAATATCTTTGTGCAGAGTAGGATGGAGGGCGAGACTTCCCACCATTCCTCAGCTGATCTCCTGAGACAAGTTCTCTTTTCGTCTAGTACTTTATTTTACACTTCCCCCCAAATTTTTTATCCTTGTCTAGTGGTACAAAAAAAATGAGTAGGAGTATAGTGTCTGGAGTCACTGTTCAAAAATTTAGGATTCCTTCCTTAAACTTCCTTTCTGTTCTGTCACTGAAATTCAGGTTCTGCTGTGTCATCAAGATTAAAAAAAAACAAAACACCAAGTAGATCCTTTTCATTGTATATTCCATGTCAAGTGTCCCTCTCTCCACTAGCCTAACAATCAAGGGTTAGTTGCATAAAGATAATCTGGTAGTAATAGAATCTGCAATTCACAAAATAACTTGGCCTTTTGAGTAGCATTGCAGCCTGCTCACCACAAGAGGGCAGCACAGGTGATTGAATGAAGGAAATGGCTTCTATAGAAATGTTGTCGTTTGTAACGCTCGTTTCCAGTTTACAAGGTGTTTTCATATGCATGTGTGATGGACTCAGCGGTCCTCTGTTATAGGTAAAACAGGCATAATTATTACCATTTTACAGATGGAGAAGCTAAAAAGGCTTAAAGATGACTTGCATACAGTTGCACAGCTATTCAGTGCCATCCAGTGCTTGGATCCAGCCAGGTCTTCTTACCCGAATCTATGTCTCTTTCTACCGCATCACCTTGCCCATAAATGGTGCATTATCATCATTCCAGTGGCCTCCTAAAGCAGAGCTGGGACAGTGTACGAAAGCTAGAAAACCATCTCTTGTATACCAACGGTTCTCAAATTTTTTCATGCGATATGGCATCTTGTGAAATTGTTCCAGACCCCTCCGTGTCCTTCTGTTCCAGAAAGGTGGGAAAGGCTGGGCATGTTTGCCTCATAAGTACCACCGTGAACAGCTGTCACTGCAGTCTGTTATTTTGATCTATCTTATATAGTGGGTCTTATATATATATATAAGGAGGGGAGGATAATGAGAGATGTTGAAGTGAAGGAGAAACCGGAACTGGATGTACAGAATCCAAATGACTACTTCAGTTTCCATGGTGAACTTGGAAATTCCCTGTGGACTCCCAGAGCTCCACCCCTTTAAGTCGTTTCAAAGGAGACTGCAGAACACAGTAGAGGCACAAGCAAGGCTGACTCAGAACAGGACCAAAAACCCTACTATTGAACACCCAGATCAAGTTCCCAAATTCTAAGACCTAGCACTGGAGGGCCTGCCAGCTGTCACACAAGTGGTCACTTTGCTGGGTGACTTACATACAGAATTTATTCTAAAGGGATTTTGCCACGCTTTTTTTTTGTTTGTTTTTTTCTTAGTTAGGGTGAGTCTATCAGGTAATTAATTTTAAGTGCTTTTATTCGCCTGTTAGAAAAAACAGAATAAAAGGCTAAAGTAGCAGCCTGTGGTTATACCAGTTGCCCAATGATTCATGAATTCAGATTGAAAACCAGAGTAGGTACAATCAATATGTGAAAAATAGGTGCTGCCTAATTGCCTTTTAAAATCAGTAAAATAATTAAAGCCCTCATGGTCTGGCCAATTAATGTTTGCACATCTGTATGGTCTGCTTAATGAGGAAAATGCTTGGGAAAGAAAATTACAATACCGAAAGCAACTAATAGTTGAAAAAATTTCCACGTGCAGTTGATTAATTAGCTTCCTCTTTTTCTCTTAAGAGACTAAACATTTAGTCAATCCGTATAGCTCCAGTTTAGTCAGCATTCCCATTGTAAAGTGCCTGTGTGATAATTTTTCATTCATCATTTTCTTAGATTCCAACGTGAGTGTCGTTGTGTTTAGTAAAAGAATACAAATATTTATTTTAAACGTTTCTTTAAACAGATTCTTGGTGGAGGGTAGAGCTCACTAATGCTCTGCAGCTGGGTTTTGGGCTTTAAAATTGGTTGTTGTCTGCATACTAAGTCCTCTGCAAATACTCAGCCACAGAGAGCAAAATCCCACTTGACAAGAAGTTTCTAGGTATAGATTTATGCAATGGGTTGTAGTGTTTACTTTGGACCTGCTGTGATCTACCTGGGAAGTTTTTCCTATTATACATTTATTAAAAAGCTCTAAATACATATTTGCCCAATGTTTTCTCATGGAAACATCTGTGTAAGGCATTTTAACTTACTCATTTCCAAAAGAGTACTTTTAAAAGTCAGAAAGACAGCAATGGTGTAAGCAAACCAGAGAAAAGGTGTGGACATAGTACATTTAAAACTGACACTCTGAATTCTGGCTGAATTTTCTGTTATCCTAACTAGCATTCAGTATCTGCCTCTCATTCTGTTATCCTGAAATTAAACATTTGATCTGTCTTTTTAGAAAAGCCTGTCAGGGGAGGAGTTGGGTACTGGCTTTTTTATCCTCCTTTTTCTTTCTGTTTAGCCTGCACTGAACCTTTGGCCTTACCCCAAGTGTATGGGTGGTACATGGTTTTAAATTGATATATTAATGTTGAATTTTTATTGTCACAGTTTCTGTTCGTGCTCCTTTCAAACCTTTCATTTATTTGTTTCTGAACCTTGGATATCTCGTAAAAATGTCACCATTGTAGTTGAACATTAAGCACCTTCCCATTTTGCCCTGGGCCGTTGAAATAAATTTGGACCAGGTGCTCTGCTCATAATGGAGCCCCTTGAAGTGCCCTGATAATGAGCCCAGAGAGGAAGCTGTCAGCCTTCAGCTGGCTTGAAGAATGCAATTAGAGCAGTTTTAATACTAGGAGGGACCCCATCCAATCAAGGCCATTTTAGTGAAACCAAGTCTAGAATCCTAAACACATACTTCTAAGCATGTGAGCTTTGTCTCTGCCCTGAGAATGGGGAGAAGGCATGCCTCCACAATGGATATGTTTTGAGTCAAAAGTGAAAAAATGCTCCAAATGCCAATGGAAGTTCTCTTGACTTCTCATCTCTCTTGTTATGTTATTTTGACCTTATTTATGATCTGATGTCACTGTGATCAAGATAGCTAGTGTAAAATTGTTTCAAATCAATCAAGTACTTAGCAAGACCACTTAAGCTCAACTTTTATTTTTACTAGCAAAAAAAAATGGATTCATCGAAATATCCATTAATATGGGGAATGCTTAAATAAAGTATATTCACTCTAGGAAACCGTTAAAAAGGGTAATTTTTTACTCTATATTGTTGAGTAAAGCAAGTCTGCAGAACAGTTATGTACAGTATGAACCTGTTTTGGCGGCGGAGGGGGGAACCAACCAACTACAATATACACTTATAAGTGCATAGAGGAGGTTTGGAATAACACGCGTGAAACCGTTAAAGGTAAAAAATAAGGGAAAGTGGGGATGGGAGTAGGTTTTATCTTCTCTATACATATATGTACTTTTTATTTTCTCATTTATTTAACCAATAATTTTTTATATTCTTGGAGTAGGTCAGCTCACTATCAAGCCAATGGCTTATTGTAAGTCAATTAATGGCTTCTCTGGAGCAGCAGTAGTGGAGAGGAAGTCTCACTTCTGTTACTACCGGAGATGCTGGGGTATAGTAATGAGAGAAGTTTGCTGCCGAGTGAGAGCTTTCCCTTTGTCATTTCAGACAATCCTTCCAACAGCCTGACTCCACAGATACTCACTGATACCTGGGGACACACAGGTGTGGAGAGATTCAGTGATTTGCCAGGTCACAGGGTTTTTTTGTTGTTGTTTTTCTTTTGCGGTACGCGGGCCTCTCACCGTTGTGACCTCTCCCGTTGCGGACCACAGGCTCCGGACGCGCAGGCTCAGCGGCCATGGCTCACGGGCCCAGCCGCTCCATGCCATGTGGGATCTTCCCGGACCGGGGCACGAACCCGTGTCCCCTGCATCGGCAGGCAGACCCTCAACTGCTGCGCCACCAGGGAAGCCCCTGCCAGGTCACAGGTTTGAAGTGAGGTATCAGGATTTAAACCCAGATCCGCTTGGCTCCAAAGACTATGCCCTTAACCCCCTCTCTCCACCCTGCTTGGTGTCTGAGTAGATTTCATTAAAAGCAGATTTTATTTTCAGGCTCATGTTATCCTTTCATCCTGGATTTCTTTCCAGAAAATAAGGACATAAATCAGGAGTAGTTGTTATTACTGTTAATGACATTTCTTATGAACGATTCAGCCAGGCATCAGAAAGTCTCATTTTGGGCCCGTGGGATTCACAGTAGATCCTCCAGTGAGTGGGATAGCCTTTGTCCCAAAATGAGGCTGTGTATAATAATGTCAATTCAATTTCAATTGAAAAACAAATAATTTCACACAGTGGGGAGGGTGGGGGATGTTCTCATTAGTAAGAAATATTACGCAAAATGTAAAGATCACAATAATTATGAAATATTCTTTTATAAACTCCAGATTACTGAATAGTAGCTTACTTAGCTTTCTTCTACCATATTTATTATTTAATAAGCCATGAATCTTTTTTCTTCCATAAAAATATGAAGCTTATCCCATAGACTGGAAATCTCTCTCTGTGTGTAGATATATACACATATACGTATTTCTATTTTTTAAGCCCTACAAATTTCTTTGTTTGTCAGATCATCTTTACCTTGGATTTCTGCTTCATATGGGATATTCCTTTCCTGTTGGCCTTTTAAGGTGTTGTGCATAATATTAAAATCCCATTTCCGGTTTCAGCTCTATTCCATGACTCAAACTTTGGAATTATTCCTATAAAAGAAACAATTACTCAGAGACAGAAAGTAGACTGGGGGTTGCCAGGGGCTGGGCAGGGGTGGGGGGCATGGTGGGATGGAGGGGTGAGCAGGTGGGAGGGAGTTATTGTTTAATGGCTGTAGAGTTTTAGTTTACAAGATGAAAAGAGTTCTGGAGACGGATGGTGGTGATGGTTGTACAACATTGTGAATATATTTAATATCACTGAACTGTACACTTATAATGGTTAATATGGTAAATTTTATGTTACGTGTATTTTACCACAATTTAAAAATTTTAAAAAATTACTATATTTAGCCACAAGCGCACCTCATTCAGTGACCTGAATGAATGTTTAATGGTCCCTCTTCTGACATTATGCCACTGACTTGTTAACTTATCTGGGGCAAAGTAATGTATTGGGGCCAAATAATTTCAACATCTTCTCCCACACCCTGAAAAAACAGCACTGCATAGGTAAGTGTGAGGCGCTTTGAAATTTTGCGGTGACTCCTTTATAATGCTATTACTTAGCTGTATCTTTATAAAGAATAAGAAAGTGATAGAATAAATTGCACAGGGAAAGCCTCACCTCTGATTTTTTTTTTTTTTTTTTCGATACGCGGGCCTCTCGCTGTTGTGGCCTCTCCCATTGCGGAGCACAGGCTCCGGACGCACAGGCTCAGCCACCATGGCTCACGGGCCCAGCCGCTCCACGGCATGTGGGATCTTCCCGGACCGGGAAACGAACCCGTGTCCCCTGCATCGGCAGGCGGACTCTCAACCACTGCACCACCAGGGAAGCCCCACCTCTGATTTTTTAACTAAAGAAAACTATTGTTTTTCAGCATCTATTTCAACTTAAATGATTGTGTTTATGTGGCATTTGGGTTCCTTTTTCATATATGATTTCTTTCCAGTTATGATTATTTTATATTATTATATTTTACTTCTTATCAACCCATTTGACCATGTAGTCATGAGGTTTTCTTTGAACCTGCTCTCCCTCTGCAGCAAAGAATTCACAAATCCAGGGGTTTCGGGCATATGGAAGGTTAGTTACTTTGAAACTGACCACAGAAGAGTGGTTATCCCTCCTGAGGTGGCAGCCAGCATCCCCCCAGGCAGGGAGAAGGATGCAGACGCAAAGTCAGGGACATAAACAGGTAGCTTCAACCTGACGAGGGGTGAGGACTCAGTATTCCTCTAAGGGGAGTACACCTTGGTGGTTTTAAGTGCACCTGGTAAAATTATGGGTGGTGGAAGGGAGACCATTTTAGGCCAAACCATTAAGAGAAAAACTGCTTTGGTTTAAAAATGAAAAGTACAGCAAGATGCAGAGATTCAGGCTCAAAGAGTCCGGTGGGGAGAATGTGGTCATGACTTGATTTGCAAACTGTGAGCATTCCTGTGTTGAGGGGTGGTGGGCAGCCTGAAGTCACCACCCGGGGGGACAGGTCTGAGGACTGATCCTGCAACGGGGCAGTGCAACGGCAGATGTGAAATAGCCCTTCTGAGAGCAGCCTTGGTTGGGGTGGGTGGGAAGTCGGAGAGCGGGTCTCCAGCCAGGCTCTGGCAGTGCGAGCTCTGTGTGTGTAACTTTCTAGGCACTGGTTGCTCATTTAAAAACTTAGGAGATTCAAATGGGTGAAATCTAGAAAACAGTAGTCTTGTATTTCATGTGAAAGAAAGATTGTGGGTCACATTTTCCTCCCTGCACACACCTACAGACAGTGCTAACTATAAAAGTCATATAGCCCCGGTAGAGGGCAAAGCTAGTTTCTCCGCCCCCCCCCACCCCCACCCCGTGGTTGGGAAGGAGAGGGGAACAAGGTGAGAGAGGTTGTCTTTCTGTTTTTCTGTCATTCACACAATGTAATCTCAATATGTACCCAGAGAAAAGTCTGGAAGGTATGTACATGTGTATAAACTAGTTTTTTAAAATTAAAATCGTGTTACATGCACATGATAAAAAATTTAAATGATAAGTTCATCCTCCCCTGATGCTCTAACCCCACCCCAAGTTTTTGAACCAGCCACTATTAAGTGTTTATAGCTTTACTTATAAAATGTTAGTTCTAGGTTTTTTGAGGGATGGAAGGGAGCCGAATTATAGGTGATTTATATATATTTTCTTTTTTCTAATTTCTGCAATTATTTCTAGGCTTTTTTTTTTTTTTAAGTTTTATACAAGAATTTGTATGTCTGGGGATATTTCTTTCAAAGGTGAAGCAATGCCAGTTTACATTAAAGACCTGACTGGAGGACTTTTTTTTTTGCTATTTAAGCATGGAGTTGTATGTAGTCATATCTGTAAGTAAATATGGTAACCATTATTTTAAATGAGCTTTATTCTTCAGCTTGAACATATTAAATTCTATAGTGCACGCACACCATTTCTTTAATTGCATTAATTATTTATTACATACTACCATGCATACAGTTCAGTTGGTCTGGGGGAAGTTGATTATAGCAGTTTGTTTCAAGTCAGTTTTACACCCTGGGCTGACAACATTATCACACTTTCTCACTGAAATGAAAGAGCTGGCCAAGTGCTCCAGGGCAGTTATAACAGATGCAGGGTTAAGGTGCAAACTGTGTTTGAAGTATATCCATCCTATTTGTAGTGGAATCCAGTTTATACAAGCAGTCTGTATTTCCTTCATGCATCTTCTTGGAAGTTCTTCATTTTGGCATATTTTAGAATGGAAGACATGTTTAATGCAAATGTTGAGTTTTCTCATAGATTTCAGATGGTTATGTTAAACCTACAGGATCACTAGTTTCTTCTTTAGCATTTTCCATCTTCTGATAAGAAGAAAAAGCCAAAATCAGCTCCTTTTCATTAGTAGTAGTTTTGTTCCATAGTTTTGGAATAAGAAAGACCAGGAAGATATTAAGTATGAGATCCCTGAGGACACTGTGCCATGTAATCGTCTGGACCGGCCATTCTCTTTCTGAACCCGGGCAGTCAGAATGCAAATCAAAAGCAGCTTCCTCTGCAAATCTGTGCTTTTTCTGGTCACAGATGTGCCCTTCCATGTTGCCTGCTTTTGTAAACCAAGCATATTTTTGTCATCACCTCCAAACCCTTTAATCAGCTGTAAGTGCTGTCACTGAGTGGAAGGTCCATCTGTGGGTCTGTATGTGGGTGGCAAACAGTAAGTGGAAGGTTCAGCAGAAATATTGGCAGGTTAGGAGTTGGGTTAAAAATACTTTTACAGAAAGTAATAACACTTGTGTATTAATATATTTATTGAAAAATCAAAACCTTTCCAAATGGCCCCATGAGAAAGAAAAGAAGTGAAAGTTTCATTGTAAACATTTGTTTGGGAGGAGGATTAAAGATGTTTTTGAGGACAGTCTAGGCAGGATGTTTCAGAAGAATCTGGATTTAGCAATTAAGTTGTAACGCCTTCCTGATGTTGTGACTGACGGACGTGTCTCAGCTAAAGGTATTACATCTTCAGGCCAGTGGATAAAAGCTGCAAAGAAACATGCTGTGATCTGAACTCTTCTCTGAACATTTTGGGGGGCTTTCCTGGACCCTGTAAAACCCACAGGGTCTCTTTTGGTGCCAGACCTTTCCCATGCGCCAGTTCCGGGCTGCATCTGGTGTGGAGCCTTTTGTATCACGTCGCATTACCTGCTGACATTTCGGATGCTTCCCTACATACGGGGAGGCTGGCTTTTCATAGGGTGGGAAAACCAACCCCATTCCCTATTAGGCAGCTGCATTCACCCTGGAAGAATACTCTGTTTATCTTGCTTTTACCTGGCAACCAGTTCTAGTTAAGATGCCTGCTGGTCATGGCCCTATTCCCACAAAGGTATTTGTAGCTTTAATTCAAGTCAATCAAATTTATTGAGTGTCTGCTCTGTGTGTGTGCAATATGCTAAATGCTGGGCAAAGATGAATAAAAACAAGTCTGTGCCCTCCAGGAGCTCACGTTTTAACAGGGGATTTTAGATGACCTTCATGCTTCAGGACGCAGTAAGAAATAGGTCTTGTACTTGTGACATTTTAGGCTTTGTTGATGAATGTTATGGAGGGAATTCGGTACCTTCCTGCTGCCTTCACGCTCTGCTTCTGGACCTCCATGCTGTTCAAATGCCAGAGACTCCTTTTAGCATGTAGGGAAAAAAAATGGGTTAGGGGAAAGAAAAGAATTTGTTCTAAAGGCTCAGAGGGGCTGTATGACTTGGGACCCTTTCTTCTGACCACTGACAGGCCACTGACAGCCTGCCTGGGGGCTGAACATTGGGCAGAATCACATAGCACTACAGCCACTGGACGGTGGAAAATTTTGTAAAAACATCTGTTC
This sequence comes from Delphinapterus leucas, assembly GCF_059928025.1. NCBI lineage: Eukaryota > Metazoa > Chordata > Mammalia > Artiodactyla > Monodontidae > Delphinapterus > Delphinapterus leucas. The sequence continues at coordinate 47,982,955 of NC_143137.1, forward strand.
TATTTGGATGGTCCAGATATTTTCAAAAACATTTGCTTAGCCAAAGCTCATATTTCATAAAACCTTTGCAAATATCTCCAGTTTTTCCTCTTCTTTTCCAAATGGGCATGGAAGCAAAGGAGAGGAAAAATGTGGCCACATGTATGTTTTCAACGACTGATTTCCAAGGGTTTGACTTTCTCAGGCATGAGAACCAATCAGGTGACTCTGCTGAGGGTCTGCGGTGCCTCTAGACCATTCTCTGTCTTCAGGATGGATACACGAGGTCTTTAATAACGAAAAATCCCCCTAAATACGATGTGGAGGGATTACAATAATGATATCAAGCTGTAGTTTTAATTGCTTGAAAATAAACGAAGGAAAGGGCTCACAGCTGTTTGAGCAGTCAAGGACAGAGCAGCAGAAAAGCTCCCCTTTCCCGGGATGGCTGCCAGGACTCTGCTCTCCACCTCTTCCCCAAAGTGCGCTTCCCTGCACGCAGGCAGGGAGAGGCATCAGGGGAAGGCGGTGCAGGGGCGCCCAGAGGCGAGCAGCCTGGGTTCTGGCGTTATTCTGGGCCTGCAGGCCTCAAGAGTAGGTGTGCCCGACACGCTGGCCCAGCGAGGCTTCTTTGGGGATGGGGTGGGGTCGTGAGCAAACCCCTCCACTCTGAGCACTCGCAGCGCTGTGAGCCGAGCACCCTGCTGCACCCCAGCACCTCCAAGAGGAAAAAGTGCCTGAATCTAGCTCTGCGGGCCTCCGCACATTAGTGAAACAGCTGGGTTGAAAATAAGTTCATTTCCCCCCTGTTTGTATAGCTATGTACGAAAGATGAAAACAATGACTAGGAAAAGACCCCGGGGATTTAAATTAGAACTTAATCGTAAGAGCTTTGGTTCCCCTGATAGGTTTGAGTTTAGACGTGATCCAGATGCCCTAGATCTTGGCCCCCTCCCTGGTGGCGTCATCAAAGGCTGTTGGGTCATCTGCAAGGTGGGCAGAACTGTTCACAGTCTCCATAAGCCCCAAGTCTGATAGGAGACACAGTTTTATTTCCTCCGTGATTCCAACTTAGGCATGGTGAGAAGCTTTGCGGGTATTTTGAATGTGACACAGACCCAGGAAACCAGTCCTCTCCTCCAGTACATCTCACTTTAGGTGCGTGGCTTGCTCAGGGACTCGGCTCACCTTGCCTTTGTTCCTTCACAGTAGTTAGCAGGCAGGGAACGAGATATCTGGGGAGGCTGAGACACGTGTCCCTAGGCCATCTTTGGTGAAGTGGAAAGTGTAGGATCTGCCATTTTTCATGTCACCTTAAAACAAGGAAGAATCCATGGGACACAAATATCTCATTTATGTCCGCTACTTAGATCTCTAGATTAAAAAGAAACACAGTCATGAAGCTTGAGTCTCCTTGTGAAAACAACTGAGTCGTGAGAAATTTCAGTTTTCGCTAAAACTGGAAAGATTAGGCAGTGATATAAAGACGGAAGGGCACTGAGCCAGGAGTGCAAATACCCGGGTGCTGTTCCCTGCTCTGCCACGAACTGTGACCCTAGTTAAGTCATTGGGGCTCCACTCCCCCTCTGTCTTGTATAATAGGCAGGTGGATGATGTGTAAGACCCCCCTGCTCTGAGAATCTGTGAACTGAGGACAGTTCAGAGGACCTGATTTCTGGAGCCCTTGGGAACATCTTAGAAGTGGAGTGAATCCCATGGGACTTTCCCAGTGGAGGCCTTGATCACATTTTGTATGACATTCATTCAGTGCAGCTGCCATGATGCCAGGAAGCGTTTTGAAACTATAACCAGGGATGACTCAGTTAAGGGGCTGGCCCATCTGTCTTTGCTATCAGAGCCAGCTTTTCTGCAATTCCAAAGGGAAATAATGGGCAATTGTTAATACCCCAAGATACTTAGTATAGTTTTAAACAAAGTTGTCAACAGATTGTTTATCAATGACTCATGTTTTCTTTTTCTCTCCTCTTCCTTTTTGTTTTTTTTAAATGACATTTCCAAGGTTATTTTTCTATTCTATGTTGTGTGTTTGGAGAGGTATCTTGAAACCTGAAATTTAACCTCTGTATTTTCTATATTTATCTGGCTCATGAGATTTTCCTGTGGCCCTGGTTAAAATTTTAATTTTTCAGTAGAGTCAAATCTCATTAATGGCATTGCAACAGTTGGGCACAGAGATCATTGGCAAGGTCTGTGGGGAAGTTTGTCTTTATGCAGTTTAGGGATGATTTTATTAATTAGGTGAGTAGTGTAATTAATATGACACGGGGAATGTTTAACTTAAAGGAACCAATTCATTTTGCAGATGTCAGGAACTTCTAGGTGTTCACTGATCAATTGCATGCCGATTAGAGATCCTTCTTGTATTTTAATGGAAAAACATCTCATATTGTTCACCTCCTAGCCCAGTCTCTGGTACACTTGAATGTAACACAAATAGTTTGTCTTAAAACAAACAAACAAAACAACTCAGGAGAAGCAGAGTGAGCCGGGGGAGAGGCTGAGGCCAAAGCATTGACCAGCAGGTGACTGTAAGTCTCTTAACTCGTCTGTAAAGCTTGGAGATTGGATAGGGCACCTGTGGAAGGCCCCCTTCCAACCTTTTCTAATACTGAGATTTTACAAATTAAAGCTGATTCCCATACTTGGTTCCAATTCATTATATTTTTCTAAGTGGCCAAAGCCCATCCTTCTCATTTTATTTTTTTCATTTTATTAGACTGGGCAGAAAACAAGAGAAGGTTTGCCCAACCCAATCTCCATCATCTGTGCCCGAAAGTTTCCCAGGGGCAGTCATCAGATTACCTAACACCTTGGCATGGAATGGGCAGCCCCTGATGAGACGCTGGCTGAAAGCTTGGTATTGATGTCCTCTTTAGTTGCTGGATGGTGGGGAGGCCTGAGGTGGCCCCAGGGAAAGGAGGAGCTGCAAGGGATTCCTTTGGGGATATGGGCACAGCAGCATTTGCCAACTGAGGGGGCATTAGTCCACTTTTTAAAACAACCATTGTCAGCAGAATTCAGCTCCGTGGGTGCCCAGGTCATCATCCCCTGGATACCTCCCCCCAAACAACACTGAAGTGACAGAGAAACATTTTCAGTGAGGATTATATTTCTTCCAGTTGTTTTGTTTGAACCCAGCCTTTCCTACTTCCATCTGCTGTGGGCCTAGGAAATGATAAAGCTCTGCCTAGATTGCTGAAGTGGACACAGATTCCTGCATTGCCCTCTTGGGTTGTCATCCAGGTGGTTTCATAGCTGAGGTGGATGGCAGAGAGCCTTATGTTCAAGAGTGAGGCAGGTGCCAAGGAGTTAACTGGCTGGTGGGAGCATCCGTCTAGAATGGGGTCTGGCCCTGGGCCAAGATTCCGGAGGTACTTCCTGCTTCTCTTGGCTCCGGATGAGTGGGGGCCATCTTTGGATGGATTTTGTGGGTTTTTTTGGGAAAACCTTTCTTAAAAAGGCCATTCATCTCTTCAGGTCATAAAATAGAATCACAAACTGATTTTCCCAATTAGAGTCTTAAAACAACAAGAACAAAATCAGCGAGAGAAGCAGTCCTCTGGGGAGTGTTGTCGTCATGTCCTAACAGCTGAAGGGCACAGGTAGCTCTGTTCTGCACGGGGATCGGGCAGTACTTTAGCGGAGCATCATTATGGGGGCTGCTGTTTCCCGTCATTTGTTGTTGATGCTCTCCTCCCAGCCCTGACCCAGACTGTGTCAGAGCCTTTGTGGTGTTCTTTTTGAAAGTATCTTAACAATTTTTGAAATACCTCTGGAGAAATTCTGCCTCCTGGGAGATTTATTTCTGTAACTGTTTGTCTTAGAGACCAGTGCATCTAAGGTGTTAACACTTGGGTAATGTGCAAAGCAAAAGACTGAATCTGCCTGGGGGTCATTTCCTTGGCATTTCTTAGCCATTGGTTGTTGGAATAAAACAAAAACAGAGATAGAAGAACTAGCAAGTTCCATGCTTATGTTAGCAGTCCTCCTGCGAACATTTAACTGTGCTCTTGGCAAGTCTCTGCAATCCATCTGGTCCAGTGTTTTTGTCAGAAGTAAAAATTTGCTTGATGGAGCTCAATGTTCCTTTTTTTCTTTCCCCCTTCTGTCTCTGGTGTCAGATCTAAAAGGTACATTGTTTGGGAAAGGGAAAGAAAGAAAAATAGCCCCAGGCTGAATAGCTAACACAAAAATAAAACATGTCATAGTTTTATTTTCTCTGCTTTGTCCCCATTTAAAAAGAAGGACAAATATAGGACCTATATAACTTACAACTTCCTAAGAGAAGGAAAAAAAAGTCATGAGCTAGTTTGGTGATTTTTTCCCCCTAGCTATCACATTAAACTGCTGTGATTTTACTAACCTAGCTAACAAGATTTTAAGAATTAAAACATCTTTGGGGCTTCCCTGGTGGCGCAGTGGGTGAGAGTCCCCCTGCCAATGCAGGGGACGCGGGTTCGTGCCCTGGTCCGGGAGGATCCCACATGCCGCGGAGCGGCTGGGCCTGTGAGCCATGGCCGCTGAGCCTGCGCGTCCGGAGCCTGTGCTCCGCAACGGAAGAGGCCCCAACAGTGAGAGGCCCGCGTACCGCAAAAAAAAAAAAAAAAAAAAAAACTTTGGTAATTTTTCAAAATAGTTGCAAAATTTGTCAGTCATCTTGCATTGACTTACACGTGTTGAGATAGGATAGTGACATTTACCCTCCTCTCCCTCGCCCTCCCCCTCCTCCTTCTTCCCCCTCCTCTTATTGAAAACTTACCTCTTTCCGAGTCTTATTCCCAAAGGATTCCATATCAGCACTTATCTGAGTCATCTGATTCTTTGGCCATTTTCACCAACACTACAATTAATTTGCATTATTACCATCTGCCAGGCTCTGGGGTTATGGAGACCCAGTCATTTCCGTAAGAGAGCTTTACCTATGTGTAATTCAGATATGCACCTTGAATGAGTTTGGACTAATGATCTATAAATGCCCTTCCCACTTTCAGTCTTAGATATAATGCACAGTCCAGTAGAATAAATCTAATGGCACTATTCCAGATACCCTCTAGGCTGGTCAAGAAATTGCAAAGGCAGGGTGATCTCCTTGTGCCTCTAAAATTTCACCCTATTTATTCCACCTGTTCATAAGGCTAGTCACAGAGCAGTTTTTAAAGAAAAACAAAGAAACTTATCTGGTCTTTGATTTCATAATCTGTTAAAGGAGCCTGAGTTAAATGATAAGATATCTTCCTGTGTTTCCCCACATTTCGTGATATTCTGTTTGGCAAACAAAGTATGGGGTGCTCTGCTGAAGGACTTGAGTGCTGGTGACAGTTTGTTTTCTCAACTGTCATTAGGTTAGTTTGAAACTTTACAGAATTTCTTTTGCAACCACTTTTTGGAATGCCTTGCTTTAGTTTTTAATTTTAAAAACTAGTTCTTTGCTGAGTGGTAATGAGCAGGCAGCCTCCTTTCATTCCTTTCTAGTTAATAATCAATTTCCAGAAATGTTGCTTTATGCTCACATGGTGGGATAAGAATAGAAAAAGCATTTGCTTATATTTTTACATAGTTTCCTTCTTTTAAATTTTATGTTGGTTTCCTGCTGGCTGATTAAAGTAGAAAATGCTGAGGGTTGAAATATATTTACATTTTTGTGGGAAATTAACTTACTTAAAATTAAAAAAAATGGAAATAAGTGAATATATGGCCAGATTTTTCTGGTCATTGAGAGGATGTTAATCCTCTATCTTTGTTTTTTCTTGATGCATATAGATTTTGCTTGCCTCAGTCATTTCTATTTTTAAAAAATTATAATTTATAAGATGCCTAATTTTTAAAAAATTCTTGGCAGTTTCCTATCACCATTAGACTGGTGTGACCTTTTAGAATTATTTTGTGGGGGGGAAGGAAGAGAACATTTCTTGCAGTCCTGTTGAAGCTCTCTACGCAGACATGAGATGCAGCTCGTTACATTTGAAATTCCATCGTGATAACTTTCAGATGGTGGCATTTCTTGAGGCCTCCCTCACATGTCAGAGAGACGCATATAGATCGGAAACTATTTACTCAGGGAATCTCAAATGATACTGAAAATACAGTTGTAAAATGTCAAGTTATTTGCATGCTGGTGAGTTGAATGTCCTAAACAGATATTTGCTTGTTTCCATTACTAAGGCATATAGGGAAGTATTGCAAATTCCCCCCTACTTTTGTATAGGAACTGCTCTGTTGTAGGTAGTTTTATTTTTAAATTTAATTCAGCTTCTTCATTTAAGAACTCAAGGCCAGGGGGCTTCCTTGGTGGTGCAGTGGTTGAGAGTCCGTCTGCCGATGCAGGGGACACGGGTTCATGCCCCGGTCCGGGAAGATACCACGTGCCGCGGAGCGGCTGGGCCCGTGAGCCATGACCGCTGAGTCTGCACGTCCGGAGCCTGTGCTCCGCAACGGGAGAGGCCACAACAGTGAGAGGCCCGCGTACCACAAAAAAACCCCCCAAACTCAAGGCCAAATGGATGTGGTATGAAACTTTAAAATTTTTATTCTTGAAGATACTTGATTCTTTATCTTTTGCTACTAAGTCTCTCTTCTTTTTCCTTCCTTTTTTTCATCTGGTTCTGGTCCTATTCCAGTGAAGAGAAGGGAGGGTGCTTCACTTATCTTTTTATGCTGTAGTAGCTAATCTAGGATTGGACTAGCACTGGGTCCTCAAAGAACATTGAATAGGTGGCAAACCATCCATAGTTTTAAATGCACTTTGAGTAGCTTAGCTGCAAGTTGTTACCCTGTAAGTAAATAATTAGAATCTGCAAATTCCTGTCAAAACAGAATGCTTTAGAATAAGTCATGATGAAATCTTCTACTTGTTATTTTGAAATTGTGAACAAAAGACTGTCCCCTCTTTGTGAACGGAAGAAAAAATAGGGTGTGAAAAGAGGGTGAAGTAAGTAATTAATTTGACTTTAAATCCCTGGGTAGATGAGGTGCTGAGCTTGGAATTCTTTTATATGATATAAGAAAAGAGTAAAATAAGCTTGGAAGACATTCCCTGGCATCATTCAAGGATTTTCAAAACATGCAAGAAGCATGGTTGGCCAGTATTTCAGCTGAAATGTACATTATGAAAAGACCATTTTTTGAATCACTAGAGTGAGGGGTGTATGATGAGGTAAGAGTACACGGCTATATGAGTTCAGAAATGCAGAGCCAACCACTGTATCAGTCTGGGTCAAACCAGGTGATGGAAACCACCCAGTCATTCAAATAGGGGAAGTTTAAAATAAAGAATGAGTAGACTAAGATAGAAAAGTGACCATAAGGATGTAAAGAGAACTCTAAATGGTCCTCTAGAGCTGAAGAAGAGTACCCAAAGAAGGGCAGATTTGGAAGGGGGCTCTTCCCCAAGGCTAGGGTTCAGATCTCATTGGAAAGGGTGTGGATGCAGCCCACTGGGATGCAGGAAGCTTGCCAGGTTGTCTAGGCCACCACTGGCCCACAGTTGCTGGACTAGTGGTAAACAGTGCTCTTGGCACAGGCAAGCTGGGGCTGGTGGGTATAAGGACTGCAGCACACAGGGTCTGTTCAGGAGGGCTTTGGGAGGTGGTTACTAGGCCCGGGACACTGCTGTGCGGTCACTGAAGGACTGTGTGCTCTGATCTCCTGGCTAGAGCAGAGAATCACAGTTGTTCTGGTATGCATGCAACACTGAGGGACAGGACGATGCAGAAACACAGTGTACCGGAACCACTGCAGTGTCCCTGCAGCACCTTCTACTGACAAAGCCTAACGTTGGCCTCACTGTAAGGAAGTGCTTAAAGAGTCAAGTTCGTTATCACAGAGCAGCTGTTAAAGGGTGAATTGGGAGTTGAGCTACAATAAACTGGTACCTGGCACAGCCCCAAATTCCAATTGAGCCAAAGATGTTCTGTTTTGGTGTTGTTAAGAAAAGTGATAAACAAATCAAAGGAGCTGATTTCCCTTTTTTTTTTTTTTTAATATTTATTTATTTGGTCACGCTGGGTCTTAGTTGTGGCACACGGGATCTTTAGTTGTGGTATGCGGTATGCGAACTCTTTGTTGCGGCATGTGGGATCTAGTTCCCTGACCAGGGATCGAACCCAGGCCCCCTACATTGGGAGCGTGGAGTCTCAGCCACTGGACCACCCTTTGAGGCCTCACTCTGTACTTTGTAACTGAAGAATCCGTCAATCCTGGCAATGTAAACTCAGTACTCAATTAAAAATTGAGTTCATGATAGTGAGATTGATTTTGGCACTTTATTTTTTAAATGAGCACATCAAGAAATCAATACTTGTTTTACAAAACCCATGTCTCTGATTATTAAAAGATTAAAGACATTATTTGTAATATATTGGCTTTTTACCTTTCTAAATGTGGCTACACTGGACCTGAAAACTCTTATGCCTCTTATTTGTGTATCTGTATCTCATAAGGCTTAGTAAGAGCAAAGGATAATCATATTTAACAAACCCCAGTTCATTCTCCCATCACCATGCCACATGGTTGCTCATCTTTACACTTGATGGCAACAGCTGGTTCCCTCCATTCGACATCATTAAAATTACTCTTGGGTTTTTTTTTTTTTTTTTACAATTTATATCTTCTAATTTTATTGTGCTCTTCTTTGGTCCTAAATGACAATAGTGGATAAAAAGAAGTGTTCAGTAAAGTGTTTCTGCCATTCATTGTTATCCATATATTTATGTGTATTGTGTACTTTCTTAAATAGAAGCTTCATAAAAATGAATACATTGGTAGAAATGTTAATGTGAAATTACATTTTTGCAGAGTTTGATTTACAAAATGGTAGTACAAGGGAGCAATATTATGGAGCAGAAAGTCAGCATCTGCATTGTAAAGTCTCATCATGGCACCACCATTTCACAGTAATGACAACAAAAACTTTTTTTGGAGTTCTGGCTATGGCCAGGCATGTTCTTAGTGCTTTACATGTATTAACTCATTTAGTCCTCATAAAAACCTACATATGAGGCAAGTACTATTCTTATTCCCATTTTACAGGTAGGAATACTGAGGCAGAGAGTTTAAACAACTTCCCAAGACTACCTACTTAGTAAGTCCTGTTCGGGAATTTGAACCTAGTCAGTGTGGTTTCAGAGGTCTCATTCTGAACCCCCTATATACCATCCTGCCCACAGGATCAATGGCATGGATTCTTTCTCAATGCACTGCCAATCTGACAGGACAGGAAGATATGCTCAGATGTTAAATACCTAGTGAAATTTGGAAATCCAGAGAGAGAAGCTGAGCACCACAGGCCAACTTTCACATTACCCTTGCTCTTAGATTTTTATAACCTCCAGGGCCACAGAAGGCAAAAACCTAGACCCGCCCAAGTTGGGTAGTATGAGTAGCAAAGGCTTCTCCCAACATGGAACTGGAACCCCTAAGCTACATTTCTCTTGGTGACGGTAAGCTAGGGGAAAAAAACAGATTCTTCCAAGGAAAATTTTCTGACTTGAACTTTAGAACTATGAGGAAAAGCAAAAAATAAATCTCCTCAGAAACTATGTAACTTCAAAGTAGCTCATGGATTTATAGCTGGAATTTACAGGAGCTGGATGGTCAGAAACAATGTCAACTAAGAATTAAAGTGGTACTTGGTTGGTAGTCCCTCCCAGCATTGAGCAGAAGCAGTGCAGATTCTTTGTGGAGAAACTCGCCGTAATTTGACCATAAATAACCCTCACAGGAAGCTTCTAAAATAAATTAGCTCCCATTCAAAATCTCAAAATACAAGAAAACTAGTCATCATGAAACAAGAGTCAGCAGAATCAACCTGCAGAGACTTTAGGTAGTGAACTTATCAGATGCAATATATAAAATAAGGATGTTTTCTGTGTTTGAAAAATGGAAGAAGAGATTGAAAGTATGTCTAAGGAACAAGACTTAAAATGACAAAAAAAAAATTGAGAAAGAGGCAAATATAATTTTTATAGGTGAAAAATATAGTAATTGAAATTAAAAGCTCAAAAAGCAGTTTAATGACAGATTAGACAGAATTGAAGAGAGAATAAATTGGAAAATAAGATTGTATAAAGTGTTCAGAATATAGTACTTTGGGACAAAAAGATGGAAAATATAGAACAAAGGCTAAGAGACAAGGAGAATAGTGAATTTTCCAGAAATGGTGAAAGATACTAATCCATAGATTCAGGACACCCAGCAAATCCCAAATAAGATTAAATTTTTTAAAGAGATCCATACCTAGATAGGACATAGTAAAACTACAGAACACCCTGACCAAGAGAAGATCTTAAGTAGTCAGAGAGAAAGGACAGCTTTCAAAGGAGTAAGTCAGCAGTTTGACAAACAGCAGTGACAGAAGCAGAATATAGTGGGAAAGTGTCTTTCGAATGCTGAGAGAAAATCACGGTCAACTTGTGATTATGTGCCCAGCGAAATATATCTTTTAAAAATGAGGATGAGATAAAGCAATTTTTGGGCCAGTGAGAAAGGATTTGTTATCAGCAGAGCCTCACAAAAACAGTTTCTAAAGTATGTACTTTGCAAAGAAGGAAGGAGCTCTTAAAAGATCGGAGTTGGGCTTACCTGGTGGTGCAGTGGTTGAGAGTCCACCTGCCGATGCGGGGGACACGGGTTCGTGCCCCAGTACGGGAAGATCCCACATGCCGCGGAGCGGCTGGGCCCGTGAGCCATGGCCGCTGAGCCTGCGCGTCCGGAGCCTGTGCTCCGCAACGGGAGAGGCCACAACAGTGAGAGGCCCGCGTACCGCAAAAAAACAAAACAAAAAAAAAAAGATCGGAGTTAAGAGAAGGAACAAAAACCAAAGTGGTAAATGTGTGGGTGAATCTGAACTAACACTAACTATCTTATGAACTTGAAAAAACAAAATGTGTCAGCAATGGCGTGTCAGTCATGAAGTCATTAGATATAACATGTTATTTGGCAGGAGGGTAGAAAACTGATTAAAGTAAAAATTAGATTTTAAAATTGAGATTCATTGTATATACATTTTACTATTTCCAGAATAACCATTAAATGATTAGAAACAAAGTTTTTAGCTTTCAAACTAGTATAGGGGCAAAAAGAGATAAAATAGTTGATCAATTCAAAAGTAAAAGAAACATAGGAATAGGTGAGAAAAATAGCACAAAATAGTATGATAGAAGCAAATCCAAATATAGTAATTATATTAAATGTAAATGGACAAATTCTTTTAGCTAACAGATTATCAGACTGAATTTTAAAAAATTCTAGCAATATGCTGTTTACAAGAATCACAACTACAACATAAAGATAGCAAAGGATTGAAATTAAAAGTGTGTAAAATTATATGCCAGGCAGAGTCCTACTAAAAGAAAGGTAGTATATTAATAATCGAATATAAGGCAAAATTCCATTATTAATATGTGATAAAGAAAGTCATACCAAGTACAATTTATCAGAAACAGAAAACAATTCTCAACTTTTAAGCACTTAATACATTAATACAATGACTTCAAAATACAGAAAGCAAAAATTATTGAAATCACAAGGAAAAGTAGAACAGTCCATTATCATAAGGGGAGATTTTAATATCTCTCTCTTTTGCTCTCAGTAATTGGTAGATCAAGCAGGCAAGACATCGGTAACACAACGATTAGTGTTAAGCTTGATGCAAAAGACATGTAAAGAACCCTGCACCCAACATTTGAAGAATGCATGCTTATTAAGGACACACAAAATATTTAAGAAAATTGACTAAAATATGTAAGAAAATTACACCATAAAGCAACTTTCAGCAAATTTGAAAGGACTGTCACCATTCAGACCAAATCGTCTGCAATTAAATTAGAACCCAGTAATAAAAACTAATTAGAAAAAACCTCATGTGTTTAGAAATTATGAAGCATGCATTCAAATAAATAATAGGACAAAGTAGACAGAATAGAAATTATAAAATGTTTAGAAATAGATAATTAGACATATCAAAACTTGTGGAATGCAGCTGAACAGTGCTTAGAAATGTATAGATAGTCTTACATGCTTATTTTAGAATGGAAGAAAGACTGAAAATTAATGAGATTCCTGTAATGTATTCCTTCTTTCCTAATTTGGTGGTTGTGCTTCCCTAACTGACAGGCATCCAACCTAAGTTAGAAAAAGAAATAGAAGGAAGGAAGTAGTGAAATAAGTGCAAGAATTAAAGGGAAATTTAAAATATTTTACGCTAGACAGGATCAAGAAAGCCAAATGTTGGTTCTTTGAAAAGATTAATAGACTTGACAATCCTCTCCCAAGATTCATCAAGGAAAACAAAAAATAGCCCCAAATAAACGCTATTAGTAAAGGAAAAACTGTTTATCTGCAGTCAGGGCAGAGATTGAAATCTAATAAAAGAATATTTTGAACAAATTTAAGGCCAGTACATTGAAAGTCTTAGATGAAATGGATAAACCCCTAACTTACTAAAACTGACTCAGGAAACTACAAAAAACCTGGATAGCCTATAACCATTAAACACAGGACTCAAAGTCTTTTCATAGAGAAAACACCAGGCCCAGGTGTTTTTACTGCATAGGATGGCTGAGGAGTGCTTTGATAGTATTGGGTTGGCCAAAAAGGTCATTCGGGTTTTTCCATAATGTGTTACAGAAAAACACGAACAAAGTTTTTGGCCAACCCAATATTTGGCACAGTAGTAAATGCTTAGTAAAGTTTAGCTGTTATCACTGTTACCGTTCGTTTGGTTCACGTGTGTCGTCTCCCTTTAGTCTGTACAAGGTCTAAAGGTAGAGTGTAAAATGTCTATAAACCTCATGGAGGCAGACACATAGGTTAAAGTGATGAAAACATTGTTTTCCCATGCATTTTTACAATAATGAGGATGAAATCTTCCTATACTACCAGTTCATTTATTTAGCAAATTTTTTTTTACTAAGATGTGGGTCACCAGTAAAATTCAACCTATCCCCACCATTGGCAAACCCCTCTTTAGTATACGGTAACCACTGGACTTTAGGTACTTCAATGACGAGGGTCACAACACGATGGTTCACTAGGAACCAGCTTTAGTCTTGCTTTGTATTGTTGAAAAATTGAGAAAAATGGCCAAATTAATGTGGTTTTTTTCAAGTGTTCCAGAACAAATTTAGTGACTTAACATTTTAGCATGTTCTAGAATAACAGCTCAAAATCCTATCCCTTCAAGGCACAAAAAATTTTATAGGCCTTTATTAATAAAGTATATGATATACGTAGTCTCCAAATTAGAGATGAGTGTGTTCCAAAGTGTCAGTGTAAGTGATTTATGGAGCCATGGAGATAAGGGGCTACAGACTTGGGGAAAGGTTTCAGGAGCAGGGGGAGTGAGTGTGCACTAGGAATTGTTAGAATAAGAAAGACAAAGAGAAGGGTAGTGCTCAGCCACTCTGGTTATTATTGCCAAATAGTAATCTGAGCCTCATCTGAGGATAAAGCTGGGGAACTCTCCTGATTTCATAAGCTGTGTTGGCTTTTAGTTTAATCCACTAATATAGCACTTGTGATATGGTGGACATGATTCTTATGGAGTAAAATGTTTGGAATGATTTCTTCTTCTGTGAAACTTCATATTCACATTCACATAATACATTCAGTCCAGCCTAAAAAGATCCTTTTTACTTTTTTCCAAAATAGTACAAGAAATGAAGCTGCCTTCAACATATTGGTGCCCTTTGAGCCTTGTAGTTAATTTTTATATGTTAAAGACACACTCCCAGGAGCCCCATCCAGCACAGAGCTGTTCTCTACTGTCATGTGCACGTGGTGTGAACTGCTTCCTTTTCTTAATTAGTGCTCATTTAGGTGTTATTGTGCACTTCAGGTTTTTCTTTTCAAGAGACTCTAAATCATACTCTCTCTGCCCCTTTATCATCTACCATTTAGTACCTCGCTGGATATTTATGGAGCCCCTGCTTCGTGAAGCTCTGAGCTGGGTGCTTCAGAGGAAACTGTGATGGTTAACACTCTCTGCTCATAAAGAATGGAAACCAGAAGGAGAGCAGGCTGTTACATAACTGCAGTATCAGAACATCGGCATCACAGTAGTGGTACATTGTTTTCTGAGAATTCAAAGGCAGAGGCCATGGAATCCTGACTCCTGAACTGGATGCCTTGGACAAGTTACTAACACCTCTGAGCCTTAATTTCCTCATCTAGACTGTGGGGCTTATGTTAGACATACCCTAAGGGTATTTTGAGGAATAGAAATGGTATGGGTGAAGCACAGTGTGTGGGAAACAGACTCTCATTCATGAAAGTTATTATCAAATCAGCAAATAATTGTGCACCTACAATGGGTCAGGCACTGTTCTAAGCCCGTGGGGTATATCAGTGAATAAAACAATGAGCCCTGCCTTTGTGGAGCTTATGTTCTATGTGATAAATTGCATTAAAACATTATTAATTAACAAACTCATAATAAATATTTGTTGCTGTTACTATTACATTATCCATTTGGAGGAATCTGGAAAGAGATGGGGAGGGTTTTGACGGTCTGAGATGGAAATTCAGAGAGGGAGGAGGTCCGGGAGAAGGAATAACATGCACCAAAGTGTGGGGTGAGAAATCTGTGCGGGATGGGCTCAGGGACAACGGCTGAGAGGTGTGTTGGGCCAGTGCGCGTGGCTGACACTGGGTGAGGGCCATGAGTTCTGGGCCGGGGAGTTTATAGACAGTGATAAGCTGTGGTGAGCCATTCGGGGATATTTAACCTGGGGTGTGATTTGGCTAGATCTGGATTTTAGGACGTTTTCATGTTTGTGATGCATAAAGGAAATTGGAAGGGAGAGAGACTGGAAGTTGGAGAGCCCAGGTCATTGCAAAAGTTTAGTGAAGAAAAAACCCAAAAGGGAATGAACTGAAGCCATCCCCCTGTTATTTACTAAGCCTTCATTAGGAACTTTTAAAACTTAGTGTTTCAAAGTTTTATTGACATAAAATACAGAAATCCTGAATGTACTCAGCTTATTTTTGCAAATATATATTACATATATCTTCGTGTGAACACCATCTGGACTGAGATAGAGAACATTGCCAGCGCCTATAGTGGGGACTTTGAACTCAAAGTGCAGGGTGGGCACTGCTCGCTCTGGCCCTTTTCAGGGAAGGACAGTGGGCAAGTCCATGGGTAAATCCCACCTAGCGGCAGCTGCCTTGTCAGCTCTCCAGTCCATCTCCCTCCCCTTCCTCCTTGAGTGGCCAGTTGCTACATTAACCAGACAGCGGGAAGGAAGGCAGACTGTGTCTCCCAGAGTCTGCACCTCTTCCTGAGCTCACTTTTCAAGTGGGCTACACAAAGCACATCTACCCTAATGGCCCCAAACACGAGAATCACATTTTATACCAAGCCCTGGGTTTCCTAAACGGAAACAGTAGAAATATTTACAAGTAGCTTTAGTGTGGCCAGAACATACCTAAATAAACCACAAATAGAGATCCTGTCAGCCAGTGCACAAGGGGAGGGGGGTCACTGGGTCTCGGGTGTGACCAGGGAGCAGGGGGCCCCAGGTCAGTGCAGTTTGCTATCTCCCTCTCAAAGTAATTGTACAGTGTTCTCTTCATACACAGGAGGGGACCCGTTTTTATTCCATTGCTGTTAACTGCATTGCCATATGTTAGTTAAATATGTGTGTATCAGTTGTTGTGAAAGACCACCAGGATTGGTCAAATATAGAAGGGTGGATTCTTTAAGTTCTATTTATTCAACTTCTGTAACTATTGTGTAGTTTTATACCAAGGCAAATAGGAAATGCTTTCTAGATAAAAGGTATTGATCGAGCATCAAAGTAGTGTTTTGTATATTTAAGTATATGCAGGAGTATATACTCTGTGGCAAATAGAATTTGAAGCTTTTGTGTTCACTAATTGGTTCATGGCCCAAAAGTTTACTTTTCAAAATGGACTTAGGCAATGTATATTTGCGAAGGCATGGATGGAAAGTCAGAAAAAACGGACAGAGAATTACATTGATTCTTACCCTAATTAAATTTTAATCCTGGGAGGAGTTTAAAGATTAGTGGTTTTCCTCTTTCCTCTTTATTTTTGCTGAATTCAACAGATAAAAAAGATTAATTTAGAGCTGCTGTGGATGAGGGTTGCGGTGGGAAAGGTGAGCATGGCAGGGTTCCAAAAAGCTCTCTAGCATCTTCCCAGGTTTGAATGGATTCAGCCCAGGTCTTCTCAGCCCACTCCAGTTCTTTCCACTCCATTCCACTCCTTTGCTGAAAACTCAGTTGGTGGTGTGATGAATGTTAAAAAAGCTGTTGCATTTCAAACTTTGATCTGTTGAAATATCTCGTATAGGATCACAGCATGTTTGGGATCTTTTTCCCATTAATAGGAGATAGGAAAATACTGTTTTATGTACTGTTTTCTTTTTTTTTTTTTTTTTGCGGTACGCGGGCCTCTCACTGTTGTGGCCTCTCCCGTTGCGGAGCACAGGCTCCGGACACGCAGGCTCAGCTGCCATGGCTCATGGGTCCAGCCGCTCCGCGGCATGTGGGATCTTCCCAGACAGGGGCACGAACCCGTGTCCCCTGCATCGGCAGGCAGATTCTCAACCACTGCACCAGCAGGGAAGCCCTGTACTGTTTTCTTTTGCTAGCTAGCTGAACAGATAACTCTTCTTCAGTTATCTCCTGAATGTACCCATGAAAAGATTCTTCCTAATTGTAATTGTCGTAATCTTACCCAAATCAATCCATTTAATTTAGAAACCTAGAGTTGAAAGTGTAATGAATGTCAGTTGCAGTGAATTGATTCTCTCAGGAATGTGTTCTGATATCAGGACAGATGATTTTTGCAGTTTCTAGTCTACCTTTAAAAATAACTCAAATGAATTAAGCACATAAAATGCATAGAAGAAAATATAGGAGAAAAGCTGCAGGACATTGGATTTGGCGACAATTTTTTGGATATAACACCAAAAGTACAGACAACAGAAGCAAAAATAGACAACTGGGACTACATCAAATTTAAAAACTTCTGTACATCAAGGGAAGTAGTCAAGAGAGTGAAAAAGCAACCTATGGAATGGAAGAAAATGCAACTTATATATCTGATAAGAGGGTTAATATCCAGAAAATGTAAGGAACTTCTACAACTCAACAACAACGGAAAACAACTGGATTAAAACATGGGCAGAGGACCTGAACAGACATTTTTCCAAAGAAAGATGTCTGGCCAACAAGCATATGAACAGCACATGAAAAGATGCTCAGCATCACTAATCATAAGAGAAATGCAATTCAAACCACAGTGAGATGTCACCTCACACCCATTAGGATGGCCAGTAACCAAAAAACAGAAAATAACAAATGTTGGTGAGGATGTGGAAAAATGGAAACCCTTGTGCATTGTTGGTGGGAATGTAAATGGTGCCATCATTATGGAAAATAGTATGGCAGTTCGTCAAAAAAAAAAAAAACAAAAACGAAGAATTATCATACCCAGCAATCCACTTCTGGGTATGTACCCAAATACTTGAAAGTAGGGTTTTGACAAGAAATTTGCACACCCATGTTCACTGCAGCAATAGCCAAGAAGTGGAAGTAGCCAAGAAGTAGAAGCAACCCAGTGTCCAACAGATTAATGGATGAAGAAAATGTCGTGTTTAAATACAATGGAATAGTATTCAGCTTTAAAAAGGAAGGAAATTCTGACACATGTTACAACATGGATAAACCTTGACAACATTATGCTAAGTGAAATAAGCCAGTCACAAGAGGACAAATATTGTATGTTTCCACTCAGCTAATTTAAAGTAATCAAAATCATAGAATCAGAAAGTAGGAAGCTGATTGCCAGGGGCTGGGGGGAGGGGAGAGAAGGGGTTAGAGCTGAATGGACACTGAGTTTCGATTTTGCAAAATGAAAATGTTCTAGAGGTCTGTTGCACAACAATGTGAATGTATCTAACCCTGCTGAACTGTACACTTAAAAATGGTTAAGATGATAAATGTTATGTAGTTTTTACTGCAATACAAAGAAAATAGTCTTCATACTTGTCCCTGTTTCTTTGGTTGAAAATGATTTCTCCCCTTTCTGAGTGTGCTTTATTCTAAAACTGGGAGTCTTAGTGTGAGTTTTGCAGGTTTGATTTTAACATCCTGACTGATCAGCATTTCATGTGATCTTAAGTAACACAAAGCTGCATGTTGCTTTGCTCTCCTTGTGAAACTGGAAAGATAGCAAGGATTTTTTGTTTGTTTGGCTCTTAATTTTTAAATACTTCCACAATTCGTGCTGTGCCAAATGGCTTCATCATTTTCGGACGAGGCTGAAGAAACCACTTGTAGGTGAGGGCTTGGAGAGTAGATTACACATCTGGATGCGGCATTCACGTTCCCTGATGTACTGATGGAAGGTGACAGTGTCAATTGGGATTGCTTTCTCCCACAAGTTTTTAGAGTAGATTTTTATGCCTGTGTTTCAATTATCAAATTATCAAATTTATTCCGGACTCAAATAAAATGAAAATGAAGTAGGGACGAAAAGGTATGTAGTTTCCTTGGTGCAATTCAACTTAGGAGGGGGAGCACCCAGTTTTTAATACAGTTTACAGCCACTCATGGTTAAACGGTTTATAGGATTCTTTGTAACAAAAGGTGGTCTAATTACCAAGGAGGAGAGAATAATGTAGCCCAGTTATTTACAATGTGTGACTTCGTTGAATTATGATCCTGTTAACTCTACAAAAATGACAGAAAGCAGAAACATCAGAGCAAATAAAACATTTTGGCTTTTCATTAATGATCTTGAATATAGGAGATGTGCACAAGGTTAATTTTTTTTTCCCTTTAAAGTCACATGAGTCCTGCCCTCGGAGTGAACCTGCCATTTCAAAGATTCAGTGCATCAGCTCCTAAACAGAAAAAAAATGACAGTAGTTTTTTCTTTTACACTGGGCCACACTGGAGTGTTTAGTTTCTGTCACTAAATCACATGGTAGGTTTTCTAATGCCCATCTGGATCGATTTTAGGTGTGATTTCTTTCCTTGTGATTTTGTTTTCCTCTGGGTTTTACTAGTTGATTTTAATTGTTCTTATTTGCAGGCTTTAAATATTGAGGGAAAGTGTCATTTACAACACTCTTTTGTTGCACTGACCTTTGTGAGTGTTTACATATGAATCCCAGGACGTTTTTTTCAGCACTGTAGGATGGATGGGGATGGGGGGGAGCTTGTTGGAGAGATTCGTTGGTTATAAGTACAACAGATGAAGAATATGCAAAAGGAGCTGGAAAAATTAGTATTCAGAAGCCAATTTGTAGGAGAAAATGTAGAATTTTACTAGATTAGAGACATTATTTATAGTAAGTAAATTTTATTCATTTAAAACATAACAGTAGTTTTTTTAAAAAACACAGTCATAATGTCCCTCTCAGAAATTGTCCAGATAATTAATAACAAAAGAAAACATATAGAAAATATTAGTAATGCTTGATTGAATGGGAGTGTTAATACTCAACAAAAAGAGAACATATACTCTCTTCAAGTGCTCGTGTGACACAAAAATCGAGTACAGACCAAGTCACAAAGAAAATCTCTGTACATTTCAAAAGTTAGGCCCCATACGTAGTCGAGGTTCTTCAAACAAGATACAGTAATACTAGATGTCGGATGTCAGCCTTCCCCCAATCTAACAACTTGGGCATTTGAAAATACTGTTCTTCATAACTGTTGTATTTGTTGTTTGAGATACAATTCACATACCATAAAATTCACCCTTTTATTTTATTTTATTTATTATTATTATTATTATTTTTTGCGGTACGCGGGCCTCTCACTGTTGTGGCCTCTCCCGTTGCGGAGCACAGGCTCCGGACGCGCAGGCTCAGGGGCCATGGCTCACGGGCCCAGATGCTCCGCGGCATGTGGGATCTTCCCGGACCGGGGCACGAACCCGTGTCCCCTGCATCGGCAGGCAGACTCTCAACCACTGCGCCACCGGGGAAACCCTAAAATTCACCCTTTTAAAGTGTACAGTTCAGTGGTTTTTAGTATATTCACAGAATTTTGCAACCATAAACGCTGTCTAATTTCAGGACATTTTCATCACCTCCAGAAGAAACCCCATGCCCATTGGTAATCACTTCTCCTTCACCTCTCTCCTCAGCCCTTGGTTACCACTAACCTACTTCCTTTCTTTCTGTATTTGCCAAGCCTAGACGTTTCATACACATGGAATATGGAAGATTCGAATACGTGTCCTTTTGTATCTGGTTTCTTTCACTTAGCTTGTTTTCAGGGTTCGTACATGTTGCAACAGGAATCTGTACTTGATTCCTTTTTTTTATTAAAAAATTTTTCTTTTAATTTTTCTTTATTTTTGGCTGTGTTGGGTCTTCATTGCTGTGCACGGGCTTTTCTCTAGTTGCAGTGAGCGGGGGCTACTACTCTTTGTTGTGGTGCGCGGGCTTCTCATTGTGGTGGCTTCTTTTGTTGCAGAGCACAGGCTTCAGTAGTTGTGGCACACAGGCTCAGTAGTTGTGGCTCACAGGCTCTAGAGTGCAGGCTCAGTAGTGGCACACAGGCTTAGTTGCTCCGCGGCATATGAGCTCTCTCTGGACCAAGGCTTGAACCCGTGTCCCCTGCATTGGCAGGCAGATTCTTAACCACTGAGTCACCAGGGAAGCCCCTGATTCCTTTTTATATAGCTCAGTAATATTCCATTGTTCGATTATGCCATTTTTTCCCCAGTCATCCGTCAATAGCCATTTGGGTTATTTCCACCTTTTGGCTGTTATGAATAATCATGCTGTGAACATTTGTGTACAGTTTTGTTGTGTGAACATTTTTTAAACTCTGAAAGAATAAAATCATGAGACTATTCTTGTAAGAATAAGAATAGTCTTATAAGAATATGTCTATGTAGCAGACTGTTTCTAAATTAACTGGATATGAGGACACTCCATACAGAAACCCATATACTGTGGCCAAAGCAGTTCTCAAAGTACAAACTATAGTCTTAAAGACAATTTTTTAAAAACTTAGAATTGCTGAAAATAAGTAAACTAAGTATTCGAATTAATATTTGAGAAAAGAACAATAAAATTATCCCAAAAGTCAAATAACATGAGCAATAACTATAAATTCAGAAATCATATAAAATAAGATTGAGGAAAAAAACTAACAGATTTGGTAAAATTGAAAAAACATTTCTTTGAAAACATTGATAAAATAGGAACATTTCTGGCAAGCTTAACTGGGGAAAAGAGGGAGAAGATATAACCAAAGGTTTACAAGTATTTTCTACACAACTATCTTTTCAGTAACAAATTCGTAATTTTAAACAATTACAAGTTGTCAAAATTGATAGGAAGGAATATGTGAATAGAAAATAACCATAGAAGAAAATTACTTTTCCATCTTCCATCCATCCAACCATTCATCCTTCCATTTCCATGCTAACCAATCATCTAATTCTTTTTGAAAAGTAGCCTATCTCCTCCCTCCTAAATACCAGGTACAGATTTTGGTCTTGGCAATTTGTATGCCTCCAAAGCGTAAAGACAGGAAGCAAACAGGTTTCTCCTACAGACCAGCTCAAGTTGTTGTGTTACCTAAACCAGACAAGAATGTAACCAAGAAAATGTGGAACCATCTCACTTATCAATATAGGTGCAAGCCAAGTACAGAAAAATACCAAAATAATAATACACCACCATGTTGTAAGCTTAGTCTAAGAAGGTAAGGATAGTCCAATATTAGGAAACCAGTGTAATTCACTAATGGGATAAAATGCATGTGATCATCTCTCTATATAATATCAGAAGCAATCAGTTAAAAGTGAAAAAGATTCAGTAAGATTGATTCGTCATTAGATTATGATGAATCAACAAAAATGAGTATTTCCCCTGTAATAGCATTAACCATATATACAGCATGATGGGAGAAAAGATACCTCTCACAATTGCATCACAATCTATAAAAATATGAATGTAAAATGAACAAAAAATGTATATGAGACAAACAATAAAACTTTACTGAAGCGTTGGAGAGATGTTGATAAACAGAGATACATCCCACTTCTGGCCAGGAACTTAGTATTATAAATTTTCTCCAAATTAATGTAACACATGCAATTCCAATAAAATCCTAACAGTTTATTTTTAAAGCTTGACAAATGGCTTCTAAAGTTCATACAAAAGAATAAATAAGCAAAAATGGCCCCCAAATGTATTTAAAAAGAAATAATTGTTAGGAATTTGCCCTACTAGATTTTAAAACATGTTATGGAAAATCTTTAAATAGGTCCATGTGTACATGAGACTTAAGTATACGATAAAGATAAAACTTTAATATCAGTAGGAAAGGATGGGCTATTTAATATATAGTATTAAGTCAACTGGCAGTCTCCTTGGGAAAATACACATCTAGATCCCTATTTTATGCCACATACTATATTTCAAATCTATAAAATCCTAGAAGAAAATAAAACAATATATATTTATAGTTGTGGGGGAAGCCTTTAAAACCATGACAGGCAGCCCTGAAGTCTTAAAATGTCTAACAAATTCAGTTTTATGAAATTATGGTGAAAGAAACTATAAACAGAATTAAAGTATGAATAGCCAACTGGGAGAAAACACATGAAACTATGTAACAGATAAAGGGTTAATATTCAAAATTTATAGAAAGCTCCTACAAACCACCAAGGGAAGACAATGGAATAGAAAAGTGTAGAGATGATATGAAAAATCACATGAGAAATACAAATGGCTAATAAACATATCAAAATAGCTTCACCTTCATTTTACAATCAAGAACACAGGAATAGTAGTAGAGAAATCATTTAATCTCAATTCAGCAGAGCTTTTCTTCAAGTGTCCCTTGAAGGTTTTTCTTTTCCGGGCAGCTTCCCCTTCTTTTGTTATATTCAGCGTGGGTTGACTTGCCTGAGGAGGAAAGGAGGCAGCCGAGATAGTGCAGAAGAAAACATTTTGGATTTTACGGAAAATAGGCCGTGAGTGAAGCACTGGTCCCACCTCATTCAGAGTTTAAGAGGCTGGTGACCCCTGCAGTCAAATTTTCATCTCTTTTAGACAATTTTTTAAAAACTCCTTGTTTTTCTGATTATTGGAAGCATTAAAGGAAAAGCTGAGACTAAGTTCCCAAGAATACCCCTCATTCCAAGTGAGTTTCAAATAAGGTTGCATCAATCTTTTGTCTAGTGTGCTTGTAATGTCTCGATCTGTATCTTCCTCGCCCATTCCGCACCCCAACAATTAGGTGGTGCGTAGAGACCCCCGGATTCTATGATGATTCTAACCTTTTTCACCGTACTGCCACACTCCTAGTATCACCAGCAAAGGACATCACTTTTCATTACTATAGCTTCCTCCAGCCGTAGATTCTGAAAGGTCAGTTTTAATTAAAAACCAAAGAAAAATGCATTTTGTGAGGGGTTTTTTTTTTTCCCTTAGAAGAATAGGTTATTAGCTTTCTTTGTAACTCTTGCTACCTTGCTGAACTTGCAGAGAATGTAGACAGACTCTTAAAATTCTTTGGCAAATCACCTCATCAGCTGGCACGATGCAAGCACTTTGGAGGAAGGGGAACTTTCACCCCAGTGCCCATTCTCTGCTAGGGGGTGTCCATGCATAGGACTTACATCATCCCAATAAATTATCCATCAAATGTTAGAGCAGAAAAGGTTAGAAGTCCATCATCTTAGAGCAGCTCCCATTTTGCAGATGAAATTGAGGACTGAAGGGTTTCCTTGACTTTGTCCCAGGTTCCTAGAAAGCTGGGAATGGAGGAAAGAGAGAAAGGAAGGGCAGACGAACACTTACACAGGCTAAGAAGGTTCGCTTACTTGGATCTTCAGTGAGATTAGATTCACAAAGATGCGTTTTTTTCGCATAACATAAAATTCACCATTTAACCGCTTTAAAGTGTACAAATCGGTGTTTTTTAGTGCATTCACAGTGTTGTACAACTGTCCCCACTGTCTAATTCCAGCACATTTTCATCACTCCGAAAGGAACCCCATACCCACTAAGCAGCCGTCCACCATTCCTCCCTCCCTGCCACCCCGCCCCCTGCCCCCTGGAAAGCACGCATCAGCTTTCCGTCTCTATGGATCTGCTTATTCTGCATATTTCATATAAGTTGAATTATATAATATCTGGCCTTTTGTGACGGGCTCCTTTCACTTAACATAATGTTCTTCGGGTTCATTCACATTGTAGCATGTATCAGGACTTCATTCCTTTTTATGGCTGAGTAATGCTCCATTGTGTAAATAAATCACATTTTGTTTATTCATCAAGTCAGTGAACATCTGGGTTGTTTCTACTTGTTGGCTATTATGGATAATGCTGCTTTGAACATTTGTGTACAAGATTTTCTTTGAATACCTGTTTTCTATTCTCTTGGGTATATACCGAGTAATGGAATTGCCAGTCATATGGTACTTCTATGGGTAACTTCTTGAGGACCTGCCAGGCTCTTTTTCACAGTGGCTGTGCAATATTTTTAGAGCAACCCTTAACTGACAGTGTTTCTTAAAACAAACACTGAGTTATGTGCCAGGCCTTGAGAGCGAAGATGAATATAAACCAACCCCCATTCATAGACAAAGATTCTCAAGGAGATATAGTTGCGGTTGGTGGTGCAGGTGGGATGTGCGGGGCTTAAGGAGGACAGGTCAAGCTCTGGCTTGGCGGTGGCACTTGAGCTGAAAGTCGAGGCTGTAGGTCACATGGGGAGACACAAACTTAAAATACTTGGGATTCTTGCATGCAAAAAGTACATCTTTTTGGGTAAAGAGGGCTAATGGTCCACCATTAATGGGCAACCATCTGGCCATCTGCTAGCCAGAGTGTTGGTTTCCTAGATTTACTGTTCATTTTGCCTTCATTACCGACTTAGCTCCCCTCCTGAATGTGAACCCTCGTTCAATAGTCCAATATACTTCCTAGTGATACTCAGACGTTTTGCAGCATTTTCCCATCCATTTTATATTTTTGTAGGATTATAGCACCCCAGAGGCCTCTGCCAGGTAGGTAGACAAAGAAAATACACACCCTTAATAGTAGAGTATGTTATAACACACATAAAACACGCAGGAAGACAGTATAAACCAAAGCCCCCTCCTTCCAAGTGGCAGGTGAAAGCCTGGCTGTTATTTTGGTTTTCTGTTATCTTTGTTCCTTGATCATGGTGCACCCCCGAGCCCCCAGCCTTACCCCAACCCATTCTCCAGCGGCTGCCAGTGCTGTTTCTAAAATGCAAAGTTAGTCATGTCACGAGCCCCACTCCCCCACCACACACCCTGAACTCAGAATTCTTCAGTGCATCTTCATTTCGTTCGGGGTGGTCGTCACACTCTAGCAGGACCTCTAGGGCCCTTCTGTGTGACGCTGGCATCAGCCTCTTCCACAGCCTCACCCTCTCCCCTCCCCTCCCCCCACCCTGTGCTGTAATCCAGTGGGTCTGCTTGTTCCCCAGACATCACACTCCGTCTTGCCTCTTTATCCTCACACAGTTGGCTCCTTCTTTGAAATGTCTTCTTTGTCTCCCAACCCTCTTAACCTGGCCAACTCCTATGCGTCCTTCAAAACCCATCCTGTGAGACTTCAACACGTTCTTTCTCACGGTTGTCATTGTTTTACTTCTCTGCTCCCCCATGAGGACTGTCTCTTTCAGGCACCCCGGGCTTTATTTTCATGTGGGCACCCCATCATCTCAGACTGGATTAGTGAACAGGTTTGAAGGCAGCACTTCACAAGATGCTCTAGATTCTGGTACCCGGTTAGAGAGGCTTTCTCTCCTATTGGATGAGAGAGGGGCTGTTTGTTCAAACTCTGACAGTTGCTAATATTATTCCTTGACAGTTTCTCAGAGAACATGGTAATTAGTAGCATTTGTAGGTATGAGAAATACTGTTTCTGAGGTTCTCAAGACGAGTTTTTAGGCCCTATCTACTGCCAGACAGCTAATTACAGAGGAATTCTCTCCCCTCAAGATGTGAATAAAGAGGAAGGCAGCGCTTTCCTAAATATTGGCAAGGACACTCAGATTCAGAACTCTTGGCCCTTGGGTGTATTATAATCATAA
Organism: Delphinapterus leucas; assembly: GCF_059928025.1. Lineage (NCBI taxonomy): Eukaryota > Metazoa > Chordata > Mammalia > Artiodactyla > Monodontidae > Delphinapterus > Delphinapterus leucas. Next base: position 48,009,030 of record NC_143137.1, read on the forward strand.
TCCATAAATTCAAATAATCTGAAGTATGTAGGTCTTGCCTGCCCTCAGGCTGATGAAGGTCAGACACAAAAATGTCTTGGAAAGTGAAAAAACACAAGATACAATGATATTTCCTTGGCTTCTGGAGACCGAGGCTTGGGAAGTAGATGCAGTCATGGAATTCTGTGCTGCTGCCTCATAATTTTACACTTGAGTAAGATGCCTAGTTTCATTTTTCCCACGTCTGTGTCACCTTTTAAAAAAAATAATTTATATCAAATCCATCTAAATTCAAGCTCAAAGAATCCCAAGTAAGGAAGTGTAATCATTTGGGACAGTGACTTGGAGAGGAGGTGAGCTCTCCTTCCTTCCTGTCAGCCAACATCCCCTCTCATCCGGGCAAACATATACACAAACGTGCTCACACACACAGACGTTCACTAGCCAAACAACGGTTCTTTGTGTTGGGAGCCACAGCTAAAAGTCTTTTGCCTCTAATATCTGTTGCACCGCTTCTTTTGCATACATTTTAATTCTTTAAAAATTTGCCACATATGTTTAAGGCATCTGTTGGTTTGCATTCTGTGAGAGAATTTGTGTGTTTGAAAGCACACAATAGCTGTAAAATAGAAATAATCTGTGTGGTTTCCAAAAGGACTGTCTTTCCTTAATAGATGTTTTATGATTTGCTTACTAATTGAATTTGGGCCATGTGAAATTAAACATTGCTTGATTAAATTGAGTATCTAAAGTGACTCATGGAATGGAATAAAGCTGGCTAGAGAACTAAGGTTTTCTACCCAATGTGGCTGTAGTCAGCACCATCCATTCCAAATTCCTCCCTGGATGCTGGGTGATCATGTAATTGCTATAATTTATTTTTTTATTTGAACCAATTTTTTAGATGGGCATCAAAAACTCCACATGTCAAAATAGAGCTCTTGAACCCCACCACCCCTGCAGAAACACACACACACACACACACACACACACACACACACTCCCTCTCTCTCCCTCTCTCTCTCTCTCTCTCTCCTGTTCCTCGCCCAGGTGTCCCTGTCTCAGTAGGTGAAGCCATCCCCTGCCTTGTGGCTCAGTCACTGTGACCTTCCTGCCTTCAAACCTGCCAAGCTCACTCTCACCTTTTTCCAGCGACAGCTTCCAATCCCTCTCTCTCTGAGATGTTTATCCCCGGATCTTTGTGTGGCCCACTTGTCGTCATTTAAGACTTGACATAAATGACTTCTCCCAGTCACTCTTGATCATATTATCCTTTCGTTTTCTTTATTGTTCTCATCGCTTGTAGATATTTTCTGGTCTGTTTGTCACTTTCCCATCTAGACTGTAAGCTGCACAAGAACAGGACCCTGCTTGCCCTGCTCAGAACAGTACCTGCATGGCATGGTCTTGGCACGCAACAGATATCTGAATGAATGAAAGAATGAATGAAAGAAAGAAAGAAAGAAAGAAAGAAATGAAATGGGCTTTAGAAGTTTCTTAGGAGGAGTCTGAAGAGCCCAAATCGTATATAAAATGGAAGCCTTCCTAACAGCTGAACTTATTTTAAATAAAATTAAGGATTTTTTTTCATGTGTAAAGATTACCCTTTAATAATACTTTAGATTTGCATTACCTGGACTGTCAGCAGTTTTCAATGTGTTAAAGAGTCTTCAGTTCGAGGACTTTCTGAAAGGCTAACTTTAATAACATCAGACCTGCCATTTCCACAGGGCTTAGAATAGATTCTAAAATGCCAGAGAAAGTTAAATGCAAAAATGCTCCAGTTAATTAATGTTTCAGAATAAATTAATGCTTTAAGTCTGACTTTAACTGACAAGCATGGTGAATTTCAAAGTTAAAACTGCCACCCTTTTCCCATGCCTGTATTTTGTGCTGTACTCGGTCATTCCAGTTATTTATCTCCTTGGGGGGAAAAAGAAACATACTTATTGAATTTCAAGTTAAAATGAAAAACACAATTGTACTGGGTATTCTTAGGGGAATGGGTTTTAGCATTCCTCCAAACTCTAGTTATGTGATAATTCCCGAACTTTCGAAGTTGGGAACAGATCCTAAATATCTTTGTCACAGCAATGCTGTAACATATGGAGAAGACAGGAAGCTAACATTTTTGTGTATGGTGTGTTCCAGGGACTGGCTTGGCTTATTACATACATCTCAGTAAATTAATTACAGAATGTTGGGGTGTGCGTTGGACACAGGGCAGGGGAGACACGTTTTCATCTTGTCTGCTTTATTTCTTGTTTATCCTTGGATCTTAGACCATAGAAAAGAATTGGCAACAACTTGTGACATTTCTTTCTTTTTCTTTTTCCTCATCTTCCCTCCTTCGCTTTCTGAATCTTCGTTTCCTTGTTTGCAAGGTTAATGATTGATATGTCTGTCTCGTAAGAATGTTGTGAGGTCATGAGATGATTGTCTGGGTGTGTCCAGTAGAGTACTTGATACTACACTATTCTTTTTAAACATGAGAATGTTCCTGCACTGAGAAGGGCTAGATAGCTCTACGGAGTCTCCTTAAACCTTAAGATTCTGTGATCTTACTACACTGTATACTGTACTGTGGTTCCATGTACTGCACAGCCACGAATCTTTAAACATTTAATATCTTTTGCCTCCGATTCACCACTGTTTATTAATTTGTTAACACAAATATTTCAGTATGGAATTGTAATCATGGTGCCAAGCAGTGGAGTTACAGAGATAAAAGATACTCTCTACTTATATTCTACTTTGTTCCACGGAAGGATTTGAGGTAGAGATAAGTGTTCATCGTAAACATTTGTTCTTCTTGTATAATCTTTAAGTGTACCAAATACAGACAGGCTAGATATATACTGACCTGTAAATATGTTCAGGAAGTCCTTTGCTTTAAATAAATACCTAGTTTTTGGTAGTTTCCTACTTTCTTATAAAAGTCATGTGGGAAGGACAAGTTCCGTGTAATCTGGAATTCTGTTTGGTCGGTTCCAGCTTTCAGCTAATCATGTATTTACTGGAGTTAGGAGGTGTGCACATGTCTCTTTTTTTGAAATTATAGTTATTTGATATTTGCAAGTAATTCTGGGGAGCAAGCATTTCAAACACAGAGTGCTCACAAGAAATAACAGTATTATAAAAGGCAGATGTTAAACTCTTCTGTTAAAAAAAAAGATTATCTCCATTGTTTATAAAGGATTGAAAGAAAATAGCAAATGCAGTAGTAGAGTTTTTATCTTTTCCTCTTTTCCTTCTTTTATCGATTCCAGTTATGCAAATAAAATTATACGCATCGGGCTTCCCTGGTGGCGCAGTGGTTGAGAGTCCGCCTGCCGATGCAGGGGACACGGGTTCGTGCCCCGGTCCTGGAAGATCCCACATGCCGCGGAGCAGCTGGGCCCGTAAGCCATGGCCGCTGAGCCTGCGCGTCCGGAGCCTGTGCTCCGCAATGGGAGAGGCCGCAAGAGTGAGAGGACCGCATACCGCAAAAAAAAAAAAAAAAAAAATTATATGAATCATTTGCTTAACAAATTCAAATCTTCATAGATTTGTAGTGTTAGAACCATAAAAACCCTGAAAAATGAGAGAATATCTATTAGTAATGTTAATTAATAGAAGCACATTAAGAAGTTATTTGCTAGGCATTGTGTAGCCAGTGTTCTGAAGTTAGACCTGTTGATCTGGTGTTTAAAAGGACAGCTGCAAAACTCATTGGTGAGCCTGTTTTTGGCTAGGTAAATGAATCATGGACACAAACAATATTAAAGTAATTCAGTTGAAAGAAAGCATACAACACACAAACTTGGGGGTGGAAAATGATTGTGGCCTTGAATTATCCACGTGAGCAATCTCCTTTGCGTGGAAAATTCCCTTTCTCCCTGCTCTTTGTCTGGTGTTGGCCTGCTGTGATCAGTTGATTGTTTTTTTTTCCCCACCTTTGTTTAGTACCAGTTGTAAGAATTATCAACTGAGTTTCAAGCTATTTCCACTGGAAGAAAAAAAAGCTTTTTTTTCTTAACTAAAATGGTGACATTATGACCTTGTAAATGAAAATTCCAAAATTTGTCTGGTTTTAGTAAAGCAATTTAGATGTACGTGTAACTAGAAGAGAGAAGAGTGAGTGAAGAAGTTACTGAAGGCATATTGTCAGGAGACATCTGTGATCACTAGTGCTACACAAAAATGGAGTGAACTACCTAGCAGAAGATTCTGCATTGCTGGAGGTGTCCTGGATGGCTTAGAGTTGACTCATAAGAGTTGAATTAAGTTGAGTAAGAGTTGAATATTTTTAACAATAGATGCATCTTTTATTCACAAATAAAAACTCTAGCAAGGTGTTGCACATTTATGCAAAGGTTTGGACACCCCTAGGAAGTGCGCAAAGGTCAGAAAACGGAGCGCGTCGTGACGGGAATGCCACACTGGTCGGCAGGCTCACCCCTTGTCTGCGTTTGGCAAGAAGTGCCTCCCGAGGACCCCTATCCCTATGTGTGGTTCCCTCCAGAAAGAGCCCTGCCTCAGGTACACCTTTCATAGAAAACCATAGAAACATAGATCACTTGTCTTCAGATTCCTACTGGAAATACTGCATTTATAGGCAAAATAATATACAAATATGGACCTAACCTTATGCCCCTATTTTTCTTGCAGTAACCTCTCCATCCCACTTAAATCTGGATGCTGTATTATCCTGTGGATCAGAATTTAGAAAGAGGGTTTGTTTTGATGTTTTCCCTTTCTTTCAGATGAGGAAACTGGGGCTCTGGGAATTTAAGTGATCCCTCCAAAGCCACATAACTAGTTACTGAATTTGGGAATATGAACTCCGATCTCATGACCCCTTCTCCACTTCATCTCACTGTGTCCTCTCTCTTTCTGTGAGTCATTTTCGGGATGTTTTATATGAATCATAAAACTCAGCCAAGGTCAGAACGTGGCCTGCTCTACTCTTCTACTACCACACAGATCAGTCATTGAAGAGCTGCTGGAGAATGAAATCAAAATTAGCTTAATTGTTTCTCCCCAGAAAACTGAAAAATAAAACAAACTGATTTTGTTCTGGCTGAGCAGACCTCTTGGATGTTTTCTTTAAATCCCTCAGCTTCTGTACCCTCTTGCAGAGGACACTTGCAAGAAAACATCACTTTCATTGCTTTCGAGTACATCTCACCTTGCTGCGTTGTCTTTATAGTCATCGTTGCTTTCAGCCAGAGGTAGTCAGAGGTTAAGCAAGGTCTGCATGGACCCAAATCAACTCTCGCCAGATTGATTCTCTCTGCGCCCCCCTAAGGATTCGCTCAGCTGCCTGCTCTTGTCACACAGATCCAGAGTCTTCCTAAAGCAACCTGGGCTACTGCACTGTGCCCACCGGGGAGTAGAAAGGAAGCCCCTGTATGTCTGTTGCCTCCTTCTGTACCTGAAGAGTTTGTTCTTCAGATGCAGATGGTTTGCTGTGAGAGTTGCTAGTATGTTTGCTGTCTTCCATATATCTGTGTATATTCTTTCCAGATGCTTCACTCAGTCCCCAGCTATACTGCCCTATCCTCTCCAGGAGCATAACCTTACCCCTGACATTCCCCACCCCAGAGTACCAAGGCAGAGTTAGGAATCTCTAGGCGTCTAATAAAGGGAGGTAAAAGCCACTGGCCCATGTCAGGAAGGCGGTTTTCCTTCCTTCTCCTGTTTGGGCAGACCTCACAGTAATGTCCTCATCAGGAGGAAGCCCCAGTGCCCTCCAGAGATGGTCCTGCCTCCTCTAAGCTGTGGGGCCTTTGTCAAGGTGTGCTCTGAGTCCAGAGCTGCCTGCGGAGTGGGGTTTCATTAATCTACCACTTAGGTTTGCATCGTGGTTGTTCCCAAAAGATAAGCCAGGACAATGACACCAGATCAGGAACGAGCAAGAAAGAGAACTTTATTTTACTAATAGTCTTGAATAGTATGAATGTCCCTAAAAACCTTCTACAGAAGGTTAGATATGTTTTAGTTTGTTACTATGTCTAGTTTGTTAATACTTATCAAATAGACTCTAACCTGTAGTTCATTCCAGGCTGGGCTGCTTTCCCAGTAGACTTTAGTATATAATAGAATCGTAATTATTGCAAACAGTGACATGTTAAAATGACTGGTTTGGGGAAGATTTGATTTGCTCTTGTTTTCCCCCATGGTTTTTACTCACTAATGTATCAAGACAAAGAAATGATTGTAATTTACTGAGAAAAGTTGCAAGGGTCCTTAGCGATCATCTCACATACATTTACTTATAAAGAGGCTAGGGGGACTCGATTTGACTTTATATGTTACATCGAAGAAAAGATGGTCTTCTTGCTGAGTTGTTGCAAATACAGTACACCTTCACTCAAAGATGTTATGTTTGACAACTACTTTTAATTTTTTCTTCTTTCTTTATTTGAATGTGTTTATTGTCCTACCTGCCTGTGGTCTGTTCTCAAGAATTTCAGTTGCTGTTACTTTAGAGTTGAAACTGAGAATTGGCCAGGACAATAGTTGAAAGCTTTGGTGGGTTTTGAAAACCCAGAAGGAAAATGTATCGGATTATGAATTTTCTGGTTTACATTTTGTCATCCTGTGTATGCTCTGATAAGCACAGGCTAACAATCTCTAAGTATGTCATAACTTTTCTCTCTAAACCTTACCCTCCAGCTTATTCTTCCTGGTCCCTCTGTCCCCAAAATAAAACAAAAAACAAAATCAACAGTGAGGAAGAGGAGCTCTGTGCCTTAATAGGGTAGCTCATTTGCTTTTCAGAGTTTATTCTCTCAGAAAATATATTCCAAAAAATTTATTTTCAATGATGTGCTTCTTAATCCCTTGGGTTTTTTTCTTGCTTTTTTACTTTACTTGAGATTAATGCCATCCTGATCTTTCTCAACTGTTCAACAGATAAATTGGGCCTCTGTTTTGTATACGTATATAATATTGCAATGTGAGGACAGTAATTGTTCAAGCTTTCATGTCCTCTGCTTCGTGTTGCAAGTTCCTCCCTTTTACTGGTTGTGATGATATTTCATTAATACACAGGCTAGTAAAAAAAAAAATCACACTTTGTTTGCAGAGGCCATGGCATGTTTACCTTTTTATTCAATAACAAATTCCTTTCTGAGTGAATAGGGGAAGCAGGATTTCTCTTTTGATATTTCATCCAGCCCTGTGTTTCTGTTAGAAAGTTCATGGCATATGAATTCAGAAGACCTGGGTTCAGATTCCAGTTTGGCCACACACCTGGGTATGTGAGCCCAGGCCAGTCACTTTGACAGTTTAGCCTTTATTTTTTTCATCTGTGAATTAAAGACAAGAAGTCTGTCTCTTTTGTAAATCCTCTTTGGAATGAGGCAGCATTAGTATAATGAGAATATCTTCCATACAAGGATGTTGTGAATATTAAATGCTACGTTACATAAACTGTAAATCACTGTGTATATGTTAGTTATCTTCTTTCAAATTTGATTTTCAGTTGTAACTGACCACCCTCAGAGGCTGCTACTAATACTCAAAATAACAAGTAGTGAGACAGACTTATTTGGTCACAAAAGAAACTGAAAGGATATGTTTCAAAATGTTCTTCCCCACTTCTGTTTGTTTTAAAGGCAATGGGACCCCAGTGGGCAATGTCTTCTAGGTCTTGGCTGAAGGGAGCAAAAACCCACCTTAACCCAATGAGAACTCATCAACATGGCTCTGGGGGTGGGCCTGGCTTTAGAAACTTTTTAGTAAAAACAGAATTACAATTTCTCAAGGTCATTGAATCAGTCATTTAAAAAGGATGTATATAAACTTTGTGTGGTTTTTGAAATTTTTATTGTTGTGTTTGATTTGAGGTGAAAGAGAATCCTTTTTTGGGGAGAGAGATTGGTATTCTTCATGCATCAAGACTAGCTGGTTTTAAAAAGAATTAAAAGTCCTTGAAGAGGGCCATAATTATAAGTTCAGGGCTATTTCAAAATTAGGAAGGAAATAGTAAATTATTTTTTTAAGTTATTTTTTATTGAAGTATAATTGAATTACAGTGTTGTGTTGGAAATGGTAAATTATTACAGTATGGCATTTGAAAGAATTCTGTCAAACCCTTAGGACAGTATTAATCGTGTGGCTGGTGTGTTCTTGACTTCGCCAGCTGGGGCTTGGGGGTGTCCTGTGGTCACATTACAGTAATTCCCTCAGGTCTCAACGTTCCAGGCCCCCAGAGCTCATTTGTAGGATATCCTCTCTTTTCCAGGGGTTCTGCTCCCTAAATAACTTTGTGAGTGGCTGGAGAGGCTTACATGTACAGCCACAGCATCGCCGAGGCCCAGCCAGTTCTGAGTCCCGGGCTGTGTCCTGGATCAGAGCCACTGTCTGTTCCTCCTCTGCCCCAGCATCCGCTGCCACCCCCAGCCCTGTTCCACTGTCCTCTATCACTTGGCCAGTCTCGCGTCTGTGTCCCACACCACATACCAGCCTCCAAATGCACAGTCTTCCTCATCACCTCTTTGGCAATGTTTTCACTTTTGTGAACTTTTGATTCCATAATAGAAGTTCAGTGCCAGTGTCCCACAGTCCCCTCATTATCTCTTCAGTCAGCGTTTTATCAACTAAGTACCAAGCACTTTCCTTTGTTCTGGGGATAAAGATGAAAAAGGTGAGCTAGGAGCTCGCCATCTAGTGTGCTTAAGTGATTATAATATAATCCACACTCAGGTAGGTCCTGGGCTAAATGCAACTGGTAAGGTGCTACAGTAGCATCTTTAGAAAATAGAGATGGAGGAATTAAGGACCAAAAGACATGTCTTAGGATGCTCAGCATTGTGTGGGGAGCTGAGGCGCAGTGCTGGGCGTGGGGCGCGAGGACAGAGACACAAAGGGAGACAGTAGAAGGTATGTTTAGAGTGCAATAGTCACTAGGCCGTTTGTGATGATGTTACCTCCTTACCTGGTAATGAGACTTGCCTGGTCTCTCCTTGATCAGAATTATCCAAACCCAAGTTTTTAAAACCTTCCATCTCCTTGTGTTGGCTTTTAGACCTAGCTTGAAATGCGTGAAGCACAGAGGCAGTTCTGTTTCTTCAGGGAAGAGCCCTGACTCATATTTTAAACATATTGGACAGTTTCTTGTTAAAGTGAAGATAAGGTTTCACTTATCATAAATAGAAGAGGCAACCTGATCCAGTGAATGAGGTAGTGGGTTTGACTCTTTCAAGCTGTCGCTCACACCAGCAAAATGAAATATGCTGTTTACAAACACGCCAGCACAGAGAAGGCCCTCAGCAAAGCACAGCTGAGCTTCAGCTTTCCTTTCTCTTTAATTCCCAAACTTATAAGATGTATTTATTCTTCGTGGCTCTTACAAAGAATGCCCAATCAGTTTATTTTTAATTTTCAAATTGCAGGCCTATGTATTTAGTTCTTATCTAGTTCTCTCAAAGAATACATAATTCCTTTCTCTGGCTTTTATCCAAAATGTGGGGACTGTTGATTGATTTTCTTTAGAGAATTCACAGTGCCCATGTGCAAGAGGGAAAAGAGAAGGTAAACGTGGAAGAAAGAGAAAATCATGTTGTGAATGATTTGTTTTACATATTTTGGTTTTACATACCCAGGGTAAACTCTTGCAGAGGCCATACCCAGAGCTTACTGTAGATTTGTTTTAAAGATTACAGAACCAGCCCCCAGGCTTTGCTTCTACATATGAGACACTCCAGAGCGTTCTTGGAAGAGCAGAACCTCCCACGTGGAGGAAGACATCTTCATTCTTTCTCACTGCAAGTCCCCCGGTGACAAAGCTTAGACACCTGCCTCCCCCCAGGGGATCTTTATCAGAGAGAAGCCCAGTTTGTAAGTGAAAAAATTATACATACACAAACGTACACTTACAAATCGTGGGCTCTACAGAATGGTGCTTGTAACCTGGGTAAGGTCTTGCTGGGTCACTAACTGTTCGTCCTGCTCTCTATTTCCCATCCTCAGAAGCAATCTGGGGCTGAGGGGTGGAGAATTGGGAGTGGGGGGTCTTCCCACAAAATGCCTTGTCTTTCTTCTCTCCAGCATCTATTCAACATCCATCCTCCCCTGCATGCCAGTGTTTGCTTTCTATGAACTTTTCACTGTGTGGACACATGGGCAGAAATGGCCATCACAAAGATCCTCCTGGACCCCTGTTGCCCATTGTCTTCTGAAGACCCTTCTTCAGAAAGTGTGCTCTCTTTTTCAGGATCTAGTGAATGAAGATGCCATCAACAGAGAAAGGATGCAAAGGAAAGGTGGACCTGGGATGGGTGTCTTTATAGCTCTAGAAGGCTCCACACCTTACCCATTGGAGGGATTTTAGGAAATGTTTATGGACTTACTCAATGTAAATACACTTCATGGAGAGCAACCAGACTTTGCCAAGAAGAGGTACCTTGGGCAACTGAGGAGGTGCCTGTGAACTCTGACTACTTTTAGTAATAATTGTGCCTTTCTTGGTATGAATCATAACACAAGAATGAAAGTGATTAATATATTCATGTGAATATATCATAAGAAGGTTTGTATCTTCATCATGGGAGCAGTTTAGTTCAAACTTGGCAATCTTCTTAGTAAATGTTTATGAAATCCTTTTGGTCAGGACCAAAATAGAAATCAAAACTTTTATTATCCTCTCCCCCTAAACCAAAAGAGAGACATTATTTAAAGTTTAAGTTTTAAACCAACACAAAGATAAATAAAAACTATTTTAAAGTCAAGACGGTAACTGACGACCTGTACTTCACGTCATAAATAGTGGAAAGGTTCATAGTAACTCATGTATTTGTTTTTTTTTTAATGGCGCAAGTCTCAATCTGACAAATAGATAATGTGAAATAGACAAGATTTTCCCTCTCCCTTCCAAAAAGAAGGAAAGCCAGAACTTGAAAGGATTAACAGCCCTTGCTTATACAGCATTGTCCACAACAAGTCACACTCACCTTGGAGATTTACCTGCACAGAGCATCATTGCTTTTCTCAGAAAGGCACTGCTGTAGCTCGTGTGGTTTCATAAAGCCCTACAATTGGAATAGCCAGGTTGAAATTTTCCGAGTCTCCCCTTTTGGCAGTGAAACGGCTGCAGAAACATCTTAGTTGTACGCGACATTTAAAACCGTTTATCTCTTACTCCTGTCCACATTGATTTGTTTGTATTCCATGCCTGCCTTCCACAAGCCTATAACATTTCGACTGCACTACAGTCAGGGCCGAGGCTGCATTCTATATCTGTATATTTAAACTGAACTCTCCTTTTCAATTCTTTAAAAACATTCTCTACCCTATGCCAACTGCTTAAAGGGCTCTCTTGCTGCTTCTGGCTTGCTCAGATCTAAATCTAGAGATGCAAAACCTTCAGGGTCCTTGTTCGTGTGCTCTGAATCTCATCAGCTCACACGCTTTTATACCCTGATATTACATAGTCAACCTGTATTTTTCACTCTTGCTGTTTTTTAAGTCTTGAAAGTCAGGGTGCTTTAAACTAAGTAGAACCTGAGATTGGGGCTTTGGCCGGGAAGGCTGTGTTTGACTGCAGATGCCCGACTTTCAGGGAATATGTCTGAGTATTACTTGGCCTGAACCTTCCACCTTATTCCTGTGATTTGCTTTCCACTTAGAAATGAACTGCAGTCATTACCCAGGTGAATGTATAATTCTTCATCTTGCCAGCAGACTTGGTTCTGATTACTTCAAATGAAAATAACAGAAGTTAATATTGACTTCTTTTTTAAAAAAGCTTTTTAATAATTAGCTTGTAAAACATAAGAAAAGATCTGAACACAAGTTGAAAAAATTTTTATATCTCAGTTGCCTCAAATTTTTTAAATGGTTCTCATTTTATATAGTAACTTATTCCCATGGCATTTCGTAGATTTTCCCACTGTAGCCTTTCATTCTTTACTTAGGTCTTGCAATGTTCTACAGCCACTTTTCTCTACCGTGCATCTGTTTGGGATAACGAAAGTTAGCAGTTGCCTTTGTGGTAACCATATGTTCCGGTATGTTCTGTTGCATGTATTTGATAGCTGATTATCGAAGAGGGGATTTTTAAAGGACTTGCTTTTCATCTGTTAGCAATTCCTCTCCCCAAAAGAAGTGTGATACATAAGATACTCACTCTTGATTACATTGCCTCATCCTCACTCTTTTGCCTTCATTCTTAAGATAGTTCATAAGCTTCTGCCGAAGTTTTCTGAATAAAATGTTGCCACGTTATTTAATGGTCCAGCATAAAAGAAAGAATTGTTGGTTTTATAGGAAGTAACTTTGACTTGGCAGGATGTCGCAAGGGTGAGTCCTATGTTGGGAACCATTTTCCTCCTGGGGAAAATCCTCTAAAGAGAATTCAGCACAGTCCCGTGAATCACCCCAGTCCCTAGAAATGAAAAAAAGTTCACGGAAGATATTTCAAGAACATGGATATTAACAATAGATACCTGCATGATTTTAATTCAAGTTAGATATATTGTTTAAAATCTTTTGCAAAATAATTTTGTCTCTTAGTATGAAGAAATAAAGAAATCTGAGCAATTCGTTTGGGTTTCTGTGTACCATGAAAACTGTCCAAAAGTGAAAATACTTTTTAATTAAAATTTTCATTATAATTTTAAGAAGTAAAGTTTTTACTGTGTATCATCAGTCTACTCCCAACTAGAATGAAAAGTCCATAAGGGCAGGGGTTTTTGTCCATATTTTTGATTCACTTCTGTGTCACTGTCACACTGAACAGTGGCTGGTATTTAATAGACACTTAGTACATGTTTGCTGAACGAATGATTTGTTGATTGTCTAATATTCCCAACACTCAATAGAGTTGTTATGACAAAGGAGACATCCCAAATGAGGTGCCCAATCCTACCATTATTTGTGACAGTTATATACACTAATATTAATGTACTAATACTAAATGCTATGTGCCCTTAAGGTTACAGCCATAGTGTGGTTTGTGCCATTTTGGAAAGTAGCAATAACGGTTAACTTGTACATCTACAAATAATACTCAAATGAACTCTTTGGTCCTCATATTTTCCAAAATCCTTCCACTTACACTCTGATAGCTCTAAAGAACAGTTATTTTAGCCCACCCTAACCTTTTTTAGAGATGGCAACAAGCAGTAAAATACCCAAAGGTAAAGAAAAGGAAGATGGCGACTACTTGGGTAATTTAGATTTGGCTGAATAATACTACTTTGCAGAGTAACATCTGAGATTAGGTGGTTCTTTCATATTGAACTTGGGCCTCTTTTGATGAAGGTCATTTCCAACAGTGAAATAAATATTCAAATAAACTGATTAACAAATACAGAGAGTAAACAAAATTCCATTGTACCCTCTTTGTGATCACCTAGGTTTCAATATAGAAACAGGCTCCCTCAACAGCTCAGCTTTTAACTTGGAAGCTTTGTTGTACTTGTTCAGTAAAGGCCTGGAGCCTCCCTTCCTCCCACCCCGTACTGCAGGGAAAGAAAGCAGGCTTCGGGGCTGAATCCCAGCTTTCCACCAAGTACTTGGTGTTACCTTGGAAGAGTCATTTACACCACCGCCCCTTCCTTTGTGTCCTTAGCTGTAAAATGGGAAATGTCGTATCTGTTTTGCAGAGCAGTTATGAGTATGATCTGAGATCGGGTAAGCATGGAGCCTGTTGAGCACAGGCTTTAGGCGTGCGGGCTCAGTAGTTGTGACTCGCACGTTCTAGAGCGCAGGCTCAGGAGTTGTGGTGCGTGGGCTTAACTGCTTCGTGGCATGGGGGTTCTTCCTGGACCAGGGCTCGAACCCATGTCCCCTGCATTGGCAGGTGGATTCTTAACCACTGTGCCACCAGGGAAGTCCCCTTGTGCTTCTTGTATTAACTTAGGTCTATATTGCACTGAACAGACTGAAGTTCTGAGACAAGAGTCTTCTCCCCACTCTCACCACCCCTGTGGCCATTTCTCTGCTCTTCAGAAGCCCTGGCATGGAGTCTTGGGCGATGTTTCCTAGATTTCTGCCTTTCATGGGCAAGTAAAATTTTACCAAAAAACTTCATCAATGCACTGATACTTTTTATTTTGCCAATTGAAGATTTACCCCCCAAAAATAAATAAATGACATCTACTGTCAACATCATTTCACAAGAGATGGGATGTTTTTATAACCTGAAGAGAGTATAAGCTGCAAGTAAGAACTGTCTTCCTCATTGTTTCATCTCTCATCAGAGATCAGAAACAGTCTGGGGACCAGCATTTTGGAGCCACTTTTTCCTGACGCCTGACACCAAGAAAGATGATTTCCTTCTTCACTGTGGAAGCAACTCCACCCCTCAAGTGAGCCCCTGTGGCAGCAGCCCCTGAGACTGGCACGGGGATGAGTCAGGAGGCCTGTCCATTCAGGCTGTTTCTCCAGGGACAGGAGACAGGCCATCACCCCCTGACAAGCCTGCTCAGCTGTTTCCATTTAGGGGCCTGAGTCTGTGGTGAGCCTGGGCTTGGAGACTTTCCCCAGCCCTAAATGCCCATAAATCAGAGTCTGTTTTTAAACACGGGTAGTGGAAAAAGACACACTGGTGAATGGGGGGAAGGTGTGAAGCCCACTTGGGGCAGCAAATCACATCAGTTTTGACCTGATCAATTAGTGGAAAACTGAGGTAGGAGGTGTATGTGACTTCTCCGACTTCAGCTGCTCTGTGGACATCTCTTTCTAACCACTCAGCATTGAGGAGCGCCTTGTTCCATTTCCCATACTATTCATCTGAAAAATACTTGATTTGGTTCTGTTCAGTTGAGAGAACCTTTAGTAAGCGACTACTAGGTATAGAGGACTGTGTCAGGGGTAGGGCGCTGGGTCTGTAAACGCTGGTTGGTCTCCATGGTAATTATTCTTTTTATAAATATACAAATTATAAAAGCCATTTACATTTGTACACTTGGAAAAAATAGCATTTGCACTGGTGCTTTTTATCGTTACACTAAGGACATGGGTGCTGTTGACAGGACTCCCCTACACCGAGGATTTCTCATCACCTGTACGTTCTAGGGGGATGCATTATTCAATATACATCTTGTGCATATGTTAGAGGCTTGCCAGTCTTTAGGAGGAACCTGGGGCTTGAGGGGAGAAGGTGCTGATATGGGTTCTAGATCAGGCTCTTATTGGGCCACAAGTGCCCAGGACTGCTGCTTTGGTGCATGAAACGTTAAAAGTTCTGTGTCGGGCTTCCCTGGTGGCGCGGTGGTTGAGAGTCCGCCTGCCGATGCAGGGGACATGGGTTCGTGCCCCGATCCGGGAGGAACCCACATGCCGCGGAGCGGCTGGGCCCGTGAGCCATGGCTGCTGAGCCTGCGCGTCTGGAACCTGTGCTCCGCAACGGGAGAGGCCACAACAGTGAGAGGCCCGCGTACCGCAAAAAAAAAAAAGAATGGGAACAAAATGTCTTCAGAGAAAACTATCACTTGTAAGTGGAGTTTCTTCAGCAGTGACGTGACGAAGGATAGCCCTGGGAAGTCGCCATGCTGAGTGGACACTGTTGGCGGGAGACTGGGTCAGGACGGCAGGGCTATAGGAAGGTGTGAGGGGACGACCCTGTCATTGTCCCGAGGTTGTCACACGCAGAGAAGTACTGGGCTGTAGCTATAGTCACTTTCTCTGTGGTGTAGACTTTCTCTTCCTATAGAGGCTTGGCCATCTTACAAGGAGGAACCCCAACCTATGATTCAGTTGGACATGGCTCTTTAGGAAGTAGTTGGACCATGGAATCTCTGCCAAGGGCTACAGAGTGCTTCGGGTGCCCCAATATGGTGTTGCCCTTGTAGATGATAAATTCCTTCAGGACAAAAATTCTGTTTTATCTACCATATAATCCGTCAAGTTGCAGACTCAGGACCTTGACTGTCAGGTGAGAGAAAGTGAGCCCTTTAATCTCTCTTGGGAGTCTGGTAAAGATTTCATCACCACTTCCTAACAGGCCTCTCTGGAGCCCCCAGAGCACTCTCTCCACGGCACCAGCAGTACTTTTCCAGTGACGCAGGATTCATCGTGTGCTTCCCTGTGCGGTATCAGTTGGCTACTTATTGTTTATCACCAGCCAGCGTTCTCTTGTGCCTCAGTATCCTCAACCATAAGATGAGAATAAAAATGATAGGATTGCTTTGAGGTCTAGATGAGTATGTGTGTGTGCGTGTGCATACGCATGCGTGCACACACACATATACATACACATGTATTTGTGTATATGCACACATACCTACATATAGCTTCCCCTCCAGCCTCAATCTCACCAAAATCCTCCCTTTTCCACTCTGACCTGGCCTTTCTGAATGCCTCTTTCCCATGGTGTCACCATGTTTTTCTCTCCTCTAGAACTTCGAGTGAGCTGTCCTCCCTTCCTAGACACCTCTTTTGCTTCCTCGCCTGGCTATCTGCTATTCCTCCTTCAACATAAATATCATCTCTTCTGAGAAACCTTTCCTGATTCTCCAAGCCTAGGTTAATCTAGTGCCCCTTCCAGTGCTCATTCCTTAGCCCAGTATCTGTCCAGAGCATTTGTCACATTGGATTGTAATTGTCTGTCTGTTTGTCAGCCCCTCTCTCACGAAACTGTCAGCTCCATGAGAGCAGGAACACTGTCATTCTGGTCCCCTTCACCTGCAGCGTCTAGCCTGGCTCATGAACAGACACTTGAAAATACTTAGCAGTGTTTTATAAGTGAACGAGTAGGTGGGAGAACACACGCTACTCAGCAAAGTCTCTCCTCAGGAATTAAGTTTGGTCCATGAGTGGATCCAAGCTCCATGATCACATGTGGAATAGTGTCTGCCTAACCTGTTTTATTCCTGCTAATGTTGTATACATGATACCTTGCACTGGGTATTATTTAGACACAGGAATCTGGAATTTCAGAATTTACTTCCACGAGATAGCGCCTTGATTTTCACGCAAAGCTCTGGTTTTTCTCATGAAGAGAAACACAATTTCAGAATTGCTTTGAATTGCTTTTAGGCTCTTTTATGATATGTTGAGAAACAGCTTTTGCAGGAGTTCAGTTTTGTCCATAATAGTGAAGGCATAGCAATAGGAATGACCTCGTGAATCAATTGCTGTGTATGTTGGGAAGGGGAGAGGAAGTGAGTAGAGTCATTAGCGATTCAAAATTATCTGTAGACTTATAGTGCTTTACAGTCTGACTCATGTCTTTCTCATGAAACTCCCTCAAGACCATTCTAGGCCATGGCAGTCTTGTCTAGGTTTGACCTTGCATTGTGGTTTGTGCTACTCCTTCCTGTCATCGTTACTGTATACCATTAGTTATTCTTCCAGCGTGTTGTCATGTATCCTTAGCTAAAGTACAGGTTCCTGGAGAACATGGACTTCATCGCCCATGTTTTTCAATATCTCTTAGCGTCATGGGAAGTTTTATGTACTAAATGAGTACTCAGTAATTTTTTAATGAAAAGTGAAATATTAAACAAAATGTATAGGTTATAATAAGTGAAAAGATAAGACTGACTTCAAATTTTTTAAAAAATATGCAAAGAGGACTAAAAGGAAATACAGCAAAAGCACAAGCTGAACTATGTTTCAGTAGTTGATGGTGGGCAGTCAGAATGGCCATCATCAAAAAATCTACAAACAATAAATGCTGGAGGGGGTATGGAGAAAAGGGAACCCTCTTGCACTGCTGGTGGGAATGTAAATTGATACAGCCACTATGGAGAACAGTATGGAGGTTCCTTAAAAAACTAAAAATGGAACTACCATACGACCCAGCAATCCCACTACTGGGCGTATACCCTGAGAAAAGAGACATGTACCACAATGTTCATTGCAGCTCTGTTTACAATAGCCAGGACATGGAAGCAACCTAAGTGTCCATCGACAGATGAATGGATAAAGAAGATGTGGCACATATATACAATGGAATATTACTCAGCCATAAAAAGAAACGAAATTGAGTTATTTGTAGTGAGGTGGATGGACCTAGAGTCTGTCATACAGAGTGAAGTAAGTCAGAAAGAGAAAAACAAATACCATATGCTAGCACATATATATGGAATCTAAAAAAAAAAAAAGGTTCTGAAGAACCTAGGGGCAGGACAGGAATAAAGACACAGATGTAGAGAATGGACTTGGGGACACGGGAGGGGGAAGAGTAAGCTGGGACGAAGTGAGAGAGTGGCATGGACATATATACGCTACCAAATGTAAAATAGACAGCTAGTGGGAAGCAGCCACATAGCACAGGGAGATCAGCTCGGTGCTTTGTGACCACCTAGAGCAGTGGGATAGGGAGGGTGGGCGGGAGACGCAAGAGAGAGGGGATATGGGGATATATGTACATGTATAGCTGATTCACTTTGTTATAGAGCAGAAACTAACACACCATTGTAAAGCAATTATACTCCAATAAAGATGTTAAAAAGAAATAGTTGATGGTGGGTAACTTTAATTTTCTAGATTTTTCCAAGTTTTCTACAATCATCAGTTTTTATTATGAACAAAACCCCACAAATGTTGTTATTTTTTTAAAGAAGATTTTTCTGCCCTATTTAGTGTTAGAACCTGTGGCCACCCCTTGTTGGCAGGTAGAAGCAGATGTTGGGGTTAGACCATTTATTGTAGCACAGTTTACCCATTTGTTAGGATGAGTAGGATAAGGTTGTGCCGACCGCATTCTTTTGATGGAAATTTGAAAATATTTTGTCTGGAAAAGCAGTTAAGGGCAGTGCTGCCATGGTGTGTATTTGGAGCTATGCCTAAAAACTGAGAAGTTAGGATAATAACCCAATTTTCTTAACAAATCCCTTAAAAATATCTTCGTGGCAGTATTGCACAGTCCTCCCTGATTCATCCAAAGCGTACCCTTAGGTCTTTGAGACTGGATTTCATAGAAAGTAACTGCTCTGATAGCAGTCACGCTTTATTGAGTCTGTCTTGTGTCACATGCCACTTCCATTATCTTATTTCCCCTTCACAGCAACCAGAGGAGACAGCGATTGCTATTTATTCATATTTTATTGATGAGGAACCTGCAACTGAGAGAGGTTAATCCGTTTGCCAAAAGTGGCCCAGCCCAGTAAGGGGCCAAGTCAAATGCTTATGGAGTGTCTGCCATGCATGCAGCCCTCTGCTAGGAGCCTTGTGATGTGTGGCCCATGCCACCAAGAAGCCGAACGACCTCTAGAGAGGGAGGATATAAAGAGATGAAAAAACTAAGTGATAAAGATTCAGGGACACTTTGGGAGCACAGAAGAAGAAGTGGTCAAGATGCCTCAGCTTGGTGCTCAGTGACCTCTGTTTTCCACCCTACACCCGCCACTCATGTCCTTGTCCGTCTTATGCCCACCATATTCACACACTTCCCATGTCAACAGGTCACAGTGGCCTTTCCTGCCCATCGCTGCACCTGCTGCAGCCTCCAGCTGTTAACAATGATCATTAGCATTTGTGTGTCCTTAATATGCACTGAGTCATCACTTTTACACATGATTTCATTGATCCTTCACAACTATGATATGAAAGGGATTATCCCTGCTTTCCAGATGAAGAAAATGAGGGCTTGAGAGCTCGGATAACGTGCTCAGATGTACAGTTGGGAAGTGACGGGCCTAGGAATTCAGTCCTGTTCTGATTCCCCGGGCCCGTGACCTTAAGCACTGCCGTCAGTGCCTTTATGCCCATCTTTGTGTGCCGTCAGCGCTTGTCCTGAAAGGCAAAGGCTGCCTCCAGGGAAGCCTCTCCTGTGTCCCCCCGCAGGAGAGCTCCCATGGCCCTTGGCAGCCTTTCTCCGCTTCTCCCATGCTTTATGGTGCCAGGGCCCCTGAGCTCTCTGGGGTGCACCAGTGCCCCCAAGTGCTTTGCAGGAGACACACCATCCAACCTGGTGTTCTGCAAGATGGAGGATTTCTGGCCTCCATCCTTCACCAGGTAGCTCCTGGGTGTGCTTGGGAAGAAAAATTTAATTTTGAAATTCCAGAGAACCAGGTTCTTTTTCTGCTTCCTCCCTTCCTCTGTCAGACTTAATAGAGGGAGGCATGGTTGGTATTTGAATGCCGGTTTCATTTCACTTTTAAATAATCAATACATTTCAGTAAGTCTCCTACCTGGAGTCTCAGGTGCCAGGTAAGAAGAAATGCTCACCCAGCAGTTGCCAGTGCTTGAAAACGGTGACATTTATCAGAGGTATTATCACCGATACAATTGGAGTACAAATGCCAATATCACAGTTAAGCTGCCGGCCAGTATACATGTTGCTTGATACGGCAGCCGCTTCCGTCCTCACTTCTGTTTCCACAGTGAGTCTGTGGTTGAGAAAACAGTTGAAGTTCTTTAAATGCTGCAGAATGACAGATCGTGGTAATATTAGTATGCAGGTCCGTTTTGCTTTGGGGCCACCTATGTGTCATGATACTTGTAGCCACAAGATGTCAGTGTGGTATCAGTCCTGGGTGTCAGAATGAAAACCGCGGCCCTCAGTTTGTAAGTCAGAGGAGGAAGACATGGTCCAGGGGGCTGGCTCGCCTCACCTGTTTCCTCGCTCGGGCTGTGGTGTCAGTCCACAGGCTGCCTTTCCAATTAGTTTTACCTGTGCAGTTTTCCATTGGTTCACACCTCATCAGGAGGCTTTTCTTAGTTCTCTCTCCAGATGTAGATACTTTCCTACCTCCTACTTATGCACAAATAACCTCAGAAATCCCACCATTTTGGTGTTACCTCAGCACTTTAAAACATCTGCAAGAGGATATAAGTAACAGCACAGTTTTCCCTCATTCTAACGAGGGTTTTTAAGTAGTTGAGGATGGGGGAAAAATAGTATCTCTAGTCATAGTACTGTTAGGGTTTTCTTTCCTTTCTTAGTCTCTCTTTATTTTTTGGTCAAAGCTTAACCTCCAGAGAAAAAAGTGGGAGCTTGTATTAACTGTGCAAAGCAAGCAAAAGAGGGGAAAATAGGGCTCAGGAAAGAACACAGATGTGTGGAGGCCCTGGTGTGCTCCTACAGCCTTCATAGGGAGGGAGGTATGTTATGGCCATTTTCCTGATGAAGAAAGATGATATGTCCTTCCCACGGTTAGTTAATTAGTAAACGAGTGCCAGAGCCTAGATTTGGACCTGGGTCTGTTTGTCTCCAGAGCCTGTGCCTGTGCCTGGTAACATTACTTAAAAAAAAAATTTTTTTTTATTGAGATATAGTTGATTTACCATATTATATGTTTCAGTTATACAACATAGTAATTCTTTTTTTTTTTTTTTTTTTGTGGTACGCGGGCCTCTCACTGTTGTGGCCTCTCCCGTTGCGGAGCACAGGCTCCGGATGCGCAGGCTCAGCGGCCATGGCTCACGGGCTCAGCCGCTCCGCGGCATGTGGGATCCTCCCGGACTGGGGCACGAACCCGTGTCCCCTGCATCGGCAGGTGGACTCTCAACCACTGCGCCACCAGGGAAGCCCAGTAATTCATTATTTTTAAACGTTATACTCCATTCATAGTTATGATTGGTACTGTTACTCTTGTTTGACTGTCTGCATCATAAAAGAAATGAGTAACCTGAATAATCCATGCACATACGAGTCAGCAAATATCTGTTGAGTCCTGGCTACATGGAAGATACCGTGTTGTGAAGAATACCAAGACCTATTAAATATATTCTCTTCCCTCAAGAAGCAAAACAAAGTTAAGGAGAGGGACGGAAAAAGACATGGACACACAGGTCAGTGGAAAACAATCAGAGAGCAGTGGCATTTCCTTGGAATGATGGAGAGCAAAGCAGAGGGCAGGGCTCTGGTCCAGCACTAGTTCTATCCCTATTATGTCAGCCTGAAATAAATCTACTAAATGAAGAGATGTTACTAAGGTGGCCTCTACCTTGACTTTCTGTGGCTCTAAGATGTAATATGAGAAGGGGTGGCTAATCCACGCCACCAGAGGTTGCCACCGATGCATGCCTTTGTAACCCAGACACGGTAAGATTACACTTAATCCTCTCTTTCGGTGGTCTGGTCCAAGGAGGACAGGTTAAAGCAAGCCAGGAGGCATGGCCTGGTATGGCAGGGCTGTTTCCAGTTTCCCAGCCCATGGCTTAGATGTGGAGGAGAACAGATTTGAAGCTTCTGGAAAGATTTGGTAGCAGAAATAGCAGAATGCTTCTGGCTTACAACTTTAGAAGTACTGTGTCAGTGTAAAGAACTTGGCCAGGACGAATGGAGGAACCACAAGGATGACTGGACATTTGAAAAATAAGACCTGAGATGAGAGGTTAGAGAAACAGGGGTTATGTAACCTGGAGCTCCTCGGAGGTGATGTTGGCAGACTTCTTCTAGAACAGGGCTCTCAGTATCTCAGTACGGAGAGCAGTGACTGACCCTGTTTGTCCATATCGGATGAGGACTGACTCCAGCTGAGCCAAGAAAATTTTAGATTTGATCCATGAAAAAGTCTTCCCCATGCGGCAGCTGTGAAACACAGAATATATCATGGAGAGAAGTTGATAGAACTTTCTTTTTTTCTCGTCTTAAAAAAAACAACAACGGAATACAGTAGAACTGTTTAATAATTATGGTGCTGGAGGACAGGCTTAACTTCATATTATAGAATATGTTGTATCCGGCTCCTGCTGTAAGTGTTTGGTTTGAGTGGGACGTGATTGGCCCAGAGAATATCAGGTTTCATATAACAGTGAATGATACTTTTTACAATAATGGGTCTGGAGAGGATGACCATATCATTTTTCTTTGAATCTGTAACAGTTTGGAGAGTGAAATGGGGTGCTATTAATAATATCCTTGGGTGTACAGTTCTGTGTTTAAAGAAGTCAAAAACAGCCCCGGTCCTTCTTGAATGTAGGGTATCTGGCTGAAGAGGCAGCACAGAAACCTCCACCAGGTTGAATAATGGTGTGTGCTCGTGAAGGGACCAGCCTCCCTGCCCCTTTTCTTCCTGTTTCCTTCCTGATATCATATGTATAGTAGTATATATTCGCTTATTTCCTTATTGACCCTTTTCCTTTCTAGAATGTAAAGTCCACAGCAGAGGGATTTTTCTCTTTTTTGTTCACTGCTGTATTTCTAGTGCCTGGAGTAGTACCTGGCACATAGTAGGTGTTCAGTCGATATTTGTGGAGTGAAAGAATGAATGAGGTAAAAGTAAACAGAGAACCCCTGGGCTGCGTTTAGGACTTTTATGGGCCCTTTGGGGATGGGTTTGGATTTGACTCCCCCGAGAGGTGGCGGGAACGAGATAGTAGCACAGATAAAGACAAGGAGGAACCAACTAGGTACACGCTGTTGGTGTAGAAATCAAACCAGTGAGCTCTCAGTTTTACTTCTTCAACTCCCAAATGATGTCCCCTTGCCCCCCCACCCCCATCCTTACTCACGTGGCCTGGGCAAGACCCAAGGAGGAGGTGTCGGCAGAAGGCTGGCCACCACACACATTGCTCTTGGTACTGGCGTTCAAACAGCTGAGTGAAAATAGCCCTCCTCAGGAACGTGTGGGCAGCCGTGAACGCCCCACTATTGCAGGGATTAACTTCCAGTTTATGGGTCGTCTAGGCCTCTTAGCCCCTCTTTTCCTGCACTCCCATTCCAGCGGGTTCACCAGCTGTTTTTAACTCCTTTGGAGGTTGGATGACGTAAGAAATCAGGATGTTAATCTCTGCGACTTGAGGAATCATCGCTGAGTTAGAGAGGCCCCGGGAGCAAGGGGAATGGGTGTTACCGCTGCCCAAATGCAGTCCAGTCTGAAACAAAGAAGGGACGTAGGCAGTACCCATGTGGCTTGCTGGGGAGGCACAGGTGGCCCTCTGTCTATCCCCGTGCCTTGAAATTCCACCTTTCAGTTCCCTCCTGTGGGCTCAGAGGCTCTTTTTTTTTTTTTTTTTTTGTCATCGTTAAAATGCCTCTGCTCTTTGGAAGAGTCACATCCTAAGGCCACTTGCAGCTAACACGTGAAGGGGTCTAGCTGGGTTTAAGGCTCCATGGGAATGTAAGTGTGATGAAACGTGGAAGGCCTCTGGTGGATGAGAAGGGAGAGGAGACCGGGGAGCCTGGGGAGGAGGAGGGACCAAGTTCATGTCCTTCACAGTTTTCCTCCAGGGACAGTCCTGAGATGGGGGAGGTGTCCCCTCCATGGTAACAGAGCTAACAGTCCCAGGAGGCTCAGTCAAAAAGGATCCATGGCAACTCGTGGACGAGGGTGTGTTTCAGGCCTGCTTTCAGCATGGCATCCTTATGGAAACAAACACCAGTCTTTTGGGGGATCTGGGGGTGGAGATGTGTGTGTGTGTGTGTGTGTGTGTGTGTATAGTTTTCATAGTTTCAAATTTTGAAATATTTCAAGCATACAGAAAATAATGCAACAGACACCCACCAGTGTATCTACCACTTTGCTTTAACGGATGTCTCAGAGTATCAGTGTCCTAATTTTTTTAAACAACATCTTATTTTAGAATAGTTTGAGATTTACAGGAAAATTACAGACAGTACAGTTATATATTCCCACACCCAGTCTTCTCTCTTACGAACACCTCACATTAGCATAGTATACTTGTCACAATTATGAACCAAACTGATAAGTAACTAAAGTTCATACTTTATTCAGATTTCCTTAGTGTTTACCTAATGTCCTTTTTTCTGTTCCAGAATCCCATCTAAGATACCACATTACATTTGGCCATTATGTCATTTCCTAGAGCCATTATGTCACTCTGGCTGTATGTAAATGTAAGGCTGTATAATTATTGTGTGGGTGAGTCCTCCATCTTCATGCCCCTCTCTTCCTAATAACAGAGGTCTTTTTCAGAAGCCACAATTTCCTGTTTACTTCTGCTCCAGAAACTCCTCACAGATGAACTGTTTTACACCCCAAAGTATTCAGTTTTCTGACACCCAGATTTATCAGTGCTGGCTAGAATCCAGAGGACTGATAACTAGCTACGGAGAGAATAGCCCTGCCCAGGTCACTGTCACGATTCCATTTGTGCCGCTCTTCAATGGCTCCTGTGATTGGAGGGCAGTGGGAAGGGTTGACAAGAATTCCTCCTTCCTGTTTCTGGGAACCAGTAGCCAGTACACTCGTGGGAAAACCTGGTGCACTGGGCATTTTCCTTATTCCTTACCTTTGTCTCTTAAGAAAGAAATCTCTTAACTGAGAGCAGTTGAAGAAAGAGTGCATTTTTTTCCTAAGAAATTCTAGTACAGCGTCTATTTGGGTGGCTCTTAGAAGCTTGGATTTTAAACCACTGTATTTTTACAGCTGTCGAATCTAGTGCTTGAGTTGATTTCACAAGCAGCCACGGGTTTGTTTTCTGTCCGAAGTCTGCCACTGGTCCTCTGGGAAAACTTGATCTTGGGCCTATTTCTAGGAAAGTGTTCTGTAATTTTTACTTACACGTTGATGCCGTCTATTGTTCTTGCTGGCCACACCTTAATCCTGCATGGACATGATTCAGATACTTAAGCTGTGAAAATTCAAGGTTCCTGATGGAGTTGGGAGTCCAGAGGGGTGGTGTCCTTGGCCCTGGTCTGTGGCCAGCAGTCTGTTCCTGTGACGTTCCCCACAGTATTACAGCCCTTGGCCACACAGTCAAAAATGCCTGTAGCTGTCACGTGTTCCTGTGTGCCGCCTAATCTAAGATTACTAGGCAGCTTCAGTCGTTTTTAGTGCAGTGGTTCTGGAAGCATTTGCATCACCTGGGAACTTATTAGAATTGCATCTTCTCAGGGGTGGGGCCTAACAGGCTTGAGCTGTAACAGGCCCTCCACCTGATTCGAATGCACATCCAGTTCGAAAAGCACTGTCAGTGTGTAACCCATGCTGACGCCCCTCCTTTCTCTACCCCCACTTTTCCAGTCATTGAACAGCACTTTTTATTCATTCAATTAATATTCAGTGAGCAGGCACTGTGCTGGGTGCCAGGGCGGGGCTGGGTGCCAGGAGTGGGGGAATCAAGGGTGAGCCAGCCACAGCGCGTGTCCTCGGGGAGCTGGAATCAGCAGCCCTGGATGCATATCAGAATCAGCTGGAGAGCTTTTCAAAATCCAGGTGACTTCACTTAGTGGATCTTTCATCCCAGATCAATTAAATTGGAATCGCCCAGGTGTAAACTAGTTTATAAAGCGCCCCAGTGAGAAACAGTGGCCTGATGGGAGAGAAGCCGGTCAAGCAGCTCCAGAGCAATGTGGTGTGAAGTTGGGGGTGAGTGGAGGGTGCAGTGGGAGCAGACGGGAGGGTTACTTTACCCAGGCTGCGGTGGGGATAGTGAAGGAGGGGACGTATCTGCAAAGTTTTTCTCAAAGTTTTATTTAAAAGAAGGTAACAACATGGTTTAAATATGGATCCATGTGTGATTTCAGGACAAGTAGTAGAGGAGGATCTCAGGAGAGTTGCTTTCTCCTGCAGTGCATGTAATTCATGCTCCCTGGGTGCAGTGGCAAAGGGCAGTCAGGGCCACACCCAGAGTGGACAGCCTGCCCTTTCCTCTGTATGCCTTCAATGGAAACGCCTGTGCAGGCTTTGTCTTCTGGGCTGCTTAGACACCTAGAGCTCCCAGCTGTTGCTAGAGAGGCAGCTCAGGAGTGGAACCCACACTCTTCACGGGTCTTCAGCGGCCATCCCATCAACAACAAAATTTCTTCCCAAGGATTTTGATCGATCTTTCCATGCTTTCAGAGACTTTTTTTAAGAAGTAAAGATGTTTATATAATAAATAATTCCTTATTCATGAGTCTCTCCACTTTTGATTCAGAAGGTCAGGTGGGGAGATTTAATATGAAATATTAGCTGTCTTTGCCAGTTGCTGTCCCCTGTTACCATGCGGTAAGCCCGAAATAGAAGCAACCTGTTTTCAATGACAGATCAAAATTTAGTGCGAGGTGGACAGTCCAGAATGAAGACTTTTTGACACAGTGAATGAAATACATACCAGTGCATTTCTGGTTGTGATTTAGCTGACCAAGTAGTTCAGTTATAATTATTCTTACTCCTGGAGATCATTACTCTGAATGAAAAATGCTTCCGTGTCCAGGCTATTAAGATGTGGATGGTGAACATTATTTAAAACAAAAAAATTTTTTTTTCTTTCTGGAATGTTGAGCAGCTTTTTGAGCACGTGGAGGCTAGAATATGGCTGTTAGCATTTAAAATTAAATGAAAACTTGGAAATATTTTTTTGGTGTAAAAAATAAACTCGACTGTAAATTATTGTATGCTGCTTTCTGGTCCCTTAAGCCCCTTATAGTGTAATGGGGGGACACGTCTAGTAAATATACAGTCGACGTAAATCTGAGGATATGACTATCATAAAAGGGAATTGAAGAGCAGGGTTGTGGGGAACAGGCCGGTGAGGTTTGTGTATCATTTATATGAGGGACATATCAATGCTCTTGGGGATTGAAATACCTTTTAATAGTAAGTGTGGGTTTGATCTGATCTCTGGATCACTGTGTTGTTTTCCATTGGCAAATATTTCCTGGGCCCTGATTACCGAGGTGTTAGAAGAACTTAAAACGTCCTCTCACCCTCGGGTTTAAAAGGCCAAGTGTTTATAAGGGACAAAGATGGTGTAAACGTGTGGCAAACCGAATAGTGTTCTCATTAGGACACCTCCCTCCCTGCCTCTCATGTAAGAAAACAGAGGTTGATGTTTGTTGTGTTGAGAAACCCTTAAGTGAATCAGCATTTTCAAGAGACTCAGTATGAAATGAATGCTGTCTCCACCTTATCACCTCCACCTTTTCATGCAATACAGTGATGAAATAATTCTGTTGAGCAATGCATTTGAGGACCCAAAAGTTTAAACCGAGACTGCACTAGGAGTCATTGGAGTAAATCTGAAATGTAAACTTTCAAGTGACTGTAATTGAATAGATTTAACCTATATTTATGGAACGGAGAAATCTCTAGGTGATTGTCCTTTTTTCTCTTCTCTATGGACCTTTCTTAAAGTCTGCAGGTCTCTTGTCTGTTGACTTGATTGATGAATATTTTTGCCCACTGAAATTGGCCATTAATTATTTCCTTGCGTTGCAGCAATAATTATATCTTTCAAGTAAAATGTAATTAGCATAATAAGCAGACAACACCCTGCCAGGTGATGCAGGATCGTTGCGGAGCTAGTTCGTCACCGCCAGAGGTAGCCGGGTTACCACGTGGTGGTAAGCAGCAGTTGTCTGGAGCTGACTCCCAGCACTTACATTTAGAAGAAATAGACTAGGTCACCCCAGAGTGGGAATTTTGATGAAGTAGCTCTATAGCCACCATTGTTAGAAAATACTACCTCCTGGCATATACTTGTGATGTCATTTTGATAATGAAGAATCCTCTTACCTTTCACTCATTTACTGATCCTCTCAGTGATCACAGTTACGTGCCAGCCTCCGTGCTAAGTGCGGGGGACAAAGAGAAACCGGGCGCTGGCT
Source organism: Delphinapterus leucas (assembly GCF_059928025.1). Classification (NCBI taxonomy): domain Eukaryota; kingdom Metazoa; phylum Chordata; class Mammalia; order Artiodactyla; family Monodontidae; genus Delphinapterus; species Delphinapterus leucas. The sequence goes on from NC_143137.1 coordinate 48,037,390, forward strand.
TTGGAGAAGCTGAGTCTGCTGGGACATAAACACTTTAAAGCATAATTCATCCTTTTAATAGAGGTGTGTACTAGGGTGAATGCTACGAAGTAGGTTCCTGGAGTGCTTTGGAGGGGAGGTACCCTTTGTAGTGGACTTTGAAGCATGAATCTGAGCATGGCTACGGGAAGTGGGGAGGAGGTGTTCCAAGTTGGGGAAACAGCCTGTGTTACAAAGGCTTATCAGCAGAATACCTCTCTCTTTCTCTTCGCCCTCTGATTTCCTACCGGTGCGTCCCATTGGCTAAACCTGGCCAGAGAGTCTGGGTAAACTAGCTCGAGGCACAGAACAGGGCAGGGCAGGGCAGGCAGTGGACCTGAAGAGGCAGACGGGATCATCAGAACAAAAGCTATGGCATGTGAATGAGGTATGTGCAGAGGATGAGATGAAGTTAGGAGTTGCATGAAGAGAACTAAGGAAGATGAGTTTGGAGCCAAATTGTAAAGGATCTTCTGTATTTTACCTAAGTCTTTTATCATATAAACAGCAGTCATGTGTGGGGTGGGCTTATTAATGCATGATATTATTGATTTGTAATTTAGCAAGATTCACATTTTTAAAAAATCACCACTTTGGGACTCATTAATGGGTCATAAAATCAATTAAATGGGCGAGCCCAACATTTTAAAAAATGACATAATATGTGCATTGCATACAGTGAAGTTGAGTAATGTTCTGTGAACCCTCTGTGTGGGAAGTGTACTGGTTACAATATAAAATATGTATCATACCGTGGAAACGTTGGGAACACACTGAGCTAGGTCCTAGAGTGTGGAGGTGGATTGAAGGGGGAAGAGAACGACAGGCAGCCTGGCTATGTCTAGTCAGCAAAGAACATATCTATTTAAAAAGTATATGTTATCTCTGCATTCCTTTTTAAAGCCATTCCTTTTTTAATATCTTCGTGGTATTGAATCCATGTCTAGAGTATTAAGCCTCATCTCCAGTAAGCTGAGAAAATCCGTCAGCCTCTCTGTCTTCCATTTTCTGAAACTCAGCTGATAGTAATGTTTACCAAATCCCCAAAGTCTCCTGAACCCCTCTGAGGAATCCGATGTCTTGTGCTTACTTTGATAATGCCTGTTTTACTCAGGCATTATGGGGAGTTTTGCATTTGGTTTGAATGTGTGATAAAATCACTTCAGTGTGTTTTGGTTTATAAATCGAAAGGCTTTCCTTTTAGCTATAAAGCAAGTTAATTGATCACACTGTTTTTAGTTAGTCAGAATGGCTTAATAAACTCAGCTGAAAACTAGCCAGAAAGTTTTCTGTCTCCACTGGCAAGACACATGACTCTTTGGAAGAGGAATTGGAGAGCTTTCTGATGAAGGTCCTTACTCTTGCAGGAGAAAAGTAACCCCAGTGCATATGCATGTGCTCTTTAAGCTTCAGGGATGAAGGAAGATGAAGTCTAAGCCCTCTATACACGTAACTCAGGTCACTATTTCAGTGTATAGTTTAATCTTTCTCTTCCCCACACAGTATTTGTTCAGGAGACTAAAAAGTAGCTAATGTGGCTGCATTGGGCTGCTCCTGTTGGAGGGATAATAACCCCAAGGCCACCTTAGGTTGGCAGCCGGAGCTGGGGCCTTAGAGTTTATACTGGAATCGCTCAGTTCAAAGGTGATTCTCATCTCAGGCTTGTGGGGTGGTGTGCACTATCATTATGGTCATTTCATAGGTAAGGAAACTAACTTGCTTAAAGCTATAAGTTGGAACTAGTGAGAACGAGGACTAGAATCCATATCTTCTGGATCCAGATCTGGTGTTCTTTTAGATCACTCACCCAGAGGAGAAATTGACTAGGAGATGCAGATAAATAACTGTTTAAGCCTGTGTCCCAGGTTCTGGTTTTCATCAGAATTTGTCCATGTTTTTTGTCCCAGTGCTTCCAAAGCATTCCAGTGCTTTATCCATGAAGCAGTGTTTTAGTGAGAAAAAAATCAAGAACAGGCCAGTTGGCCATTTAGTTTGAGAGCATTGCTATCGAATAGTGTGGTAGAACTAGGTGGTGGTCAGGGTCAGATAGCTGCACTTGGAAGTCATACCTGGGTCTGAGGTCTTATCTCCGAGCTGTGTGATCTGGACCTTTTCTGAGCCTTACATTTTCCTTTGAGAAAGGGATGGGGGAGGTACCTCCCCTGCAGGGTTTTCATGAGGATTGCACATAGAAAGCAGCTTATTCTGCATGGACTCATAGTAGGCACTTAGTAATGGTAATTCTATTTTTGTTGTCAGTTATCATTGCTACTTAAGAACAGTTGACTGTTCACAAATGTGGTCTGACAACGTAAACAGTAAATGCTTTCAGACCTGACTACCTCCAGTAATAATAACAGGTATGATTTATTAAGTATTTCACATATCAGCCACTACGCTCTGTATGGCTTGTCTCTTTTAATCCTCATAATAACCTCATAATGTGTAGGAACTGTGAATCACTGTCTTTTATATCAGAAAACTGAGACTTAGGCTGAGAAACTTACTCAAGTCACAGAGTTAAGTAGCAGACTGTGCCCATGAATATTATATTGCCTGTCTAAAGAAATTAAAGCCTTGGAGAGAAAAAAAAAAAAAAAACCCAGAAAGTCTAGAGTTGCTTCCCAGAAGTTCTCCCATAGAAGCCAAGAATGCCAGGAGCCATCTGCCAGGTGCCAGGGCCTTCCCAGATGCCCAAATTCACACCATCAGCAAGAGTGATCTGAGGACAGCCCAGCATGTGACCCTCCTCATTAGCAAGTAGAATGAGTGCACAGCCCACACAGAACGGGGAGGAATAAATCCCCGAAAACTGCATAACCTTTGTGGCCCATGAGCCTGCACACCCTGTTCCTGCATGCTATCTGGGCACGGTGATGCCATGAGGCATCCCAGAGCCCGCCAGGCAGAGCTTTGCATATCAGCCCTCCACCCCAGCGAACTGTAACTGATTTGTGCCCTTGTGTTTGATGGCTCTTAGGCAGAACAGTCAGGTCACTCCACTTCCAGATGTTCAGCTATTTCTTTTTTCTTTTTAAAGCAATGATTCTGCCTCCCTGGGAGGCAAGAAGTAATGAGGGTGATTCCTTTTGCCAAATCCTTAACTGGCTTCCAAAATGCAAAATGAATATGCTTGGTTATGACCTGATTTCTAAGTGAGGTGAATAATAACAGCAAGGAAAACCACACTGGTTGGGGCCAATCTGAATGACAGAAAATTCTGAACCATGGAAGACTTCGAGGGATGCAGTCTTACCATTTTAGGGACATACTGTGAAGAAAATCGGTGACCAAAAGGAAGAGGTTGGGGCGGGGGGCATGTCCCAGTAAGAGGTCTTTGTCAGAGCACCCTTATTGAGTGGATGAAAATTGCGCACAATTCAAGGGTCGCTGGTATTTGGTTGTTTGTGATTTGCTTTTAAAGATACATGAAGACACTAATAGTCTACATAATCATTAAGCTTAGCACTTTCTCTATAGAAAGCAAAAAGCTGGGGCAGGGGGATGGGGGTGGTGAAGACCTGAGCCTCAAGTGAAGTCTGAATTCAGAGGTTTTACTAGATGTTGGATTTATTTATAAAGCTTTTAAATTACTTTCAGTAAATCATTTCCGGTTTTACAGTTGTCTTTTTAGCTTGGGGAAAAATGCAAACTGGTCTAATGACTTTCCGAACCAGATCTTCATCCCTCTTCTGGTTGCCTGTTAGAATCTTTGGAGATGGGCCTTAGGCCTCAGAATTTTTTTACAGCTACCCAGGTGATACTAGTGAGCAGTTCTGGTTGAGAAGCGCTGGTCTCTAGGTATTTGGCGGCATAGAAATGACTGAAACCAAATGAGACAAACTTGCTTATAGGACCCATTGGCTTCACGTCTTCGAACTCAGAACACGGGTTTCTTCTCTGCTTGGAAAGACCTGTTCCAAGTGGCTTACCTCTGTGTCTATTCCTGCCATTTCTTTAAGTCTTTCCAAGTACTTAAATCACAAAACATATGCAAGCAGGGAGTGATATCTACACTTTGGCAGAAAATCAGATATTTTTTACACCAGATCATTTTTATTACAGATCACTGTAAGTCAGATCCTCCAGAGTCTGGACTACTTGAGAACTGGGACCTTTGGAGGATGGGGGAGGGGCCTTCAGTGCCTAGCACACAGTACTTGACATATATTTGGCCTCCTGTATGTTAATTATTTTAATCTTGATTTTGTGTTGTCCTAATTGGGGCTTACTTCCTTATCCACTTTTTCTTCTCTAGAATCCAAGCTTGCCCTAAATTTATATTTTGGTCAAGGGATAGCAAAGGAAATTTCTTTAGGTGAAGATGGGAGAGATGTCACACTGCATGGAGGTTTCAGGTGAATGAAATCCATGGTGTCAGAGCTGCCCTTTAAAGAAAAAAAAAATTTGGCAGGTGGGGGTGGAATGGGTTACAGGGAAAAAAAGAGGAACAAATGGGAACAGATCTGCATTAATAAATATTCAGACTGAGTCCCACTCTTATGCCAGTGTTGTAGGTGGTGTTATTACATGTAGTACTGGGTGATGGAAGTTGTGCACACTCTCATTTTTCACTTTAATTGCTTGCCTGAAAAGATCCTGACAGCTTCAAAGGTTACTGCTGGTTGCATTGTTCATAACTCAGAAGTAATATGCACGTGCAATTTGCTTCATTATTGCCTGTTAATAACCAATTCTAGAGAAAGTCCTAAAGCCACCAAAGGAGCCATAATCTGACATGATGGTTTCCTCCTCCTCTTTCTCCCATTCTTTAATTATCCCAGGTTAAGAGTGATCCACAGATGGTGTGGTGATGTGCGTGTGATTTTACTCTTATTTTCTCTCCATGAGCTGGCATATTAAATTGTTAAAGAGAATTTTTTTAAGAATCTGAAAAAACAAAGCAAGACATCAGATTAGAACTTTGAGTCCAACAAAATAAACCAGCATTCCACTTGTTTCATGTTTCTGTTAAGATCTGGTTTGGTTTCATGTAACTGAAAAACCCTACATAACAAACACATGCCTTAAGGGGAAGAGTTTATTTCTTTCACTTTCAAGAAGCCTGGAGGTGGTCAGTCTCAGAGTGGTGTGGGTCTTCATGGGATCAGGGATTTAGGCTCCTATTGTGTTGCTCAGCCATGTATGACTTCTGTAGATTATATCATATCCAAAGTAGATGCAGGAGGGAAAAATAACCACAAGCAAAGGCACATGACTTTAAAGAGGCTTCCCAGGAGCCTCACACCCTATTGGCCAGGCCCTCGTCACAGGACTACACCTGGCTCAAGGAATGCTGGGAAATGTAGTCTTTATACCAGACAGCCATATTCCTAAGCATTATGGAGGAAGAAGGGGAAAATGACTACCCAGTGGTAGCCAGCAATCTCACTACATTATGTGAATGATGAGTTCTTAGATCATCTATGCATCATTATGCCACTGACTATAAAATGGAGATAATCCACAACAGTACAGAGTTTGATTTCAAAACATTCTACGGGCTAAAGAACGGACTAGTAGCTACACCTAACACATTGCTTATTTAATCCTCATTTCAGCACTCACTCAAAAGTACTATCCTTATCAGAATTTTACAGATGAAAAAAAAACTAAGACTTAAAGAAGTTATACAGCTAGTTTGGAACAGAGGCAGTTTGACTGGTGTGGAGTTGCATTATAATCCTTAGCATCGCCAAGAAGTGGGAGCAGGGATTCCAATGGGAGGGTGATTACAGTACTGAGCCTTAGAGTCTTGGGTACCAAGTCAGTTAAAACACTGAACTCGGGGTCCGTTTTGACTCAGTTCTCTTTTTGTCCCAATCTTTTATTTTCACTCCCTTGTGACATTTGCCTATTACTTGGTTTCAAATGCAGTACAACCTCTGGCTTTTCTTTATCCCTGCTGGGATTTTATTAGGCCTACTAGGTCCTCAGTCAGTACTTCCTAATGAATTGGCTGAGTTATATGATAACCAAGTTTTGACTCAGAGTGGTCAGGTTTTTGCTGTATCGTCGTTTTGTTTTGAGGGACATGGTCTGGTTCCAGTGCCTGCTGGAACGTGGCATTATGGTGGGAATCTACAGCGCTGCAGTCCCTATCTGTGTCCTGAGTCCTTTATCTCTTCTTCCTTTGAGTCTTCTTGGTTCTGCAAAATGTCTTACCACACATCAGAAGCAGACCTCCTTTTCTTGCCTGTCAAACCCTTTTCACTTTCTAGTTTCTTCCTTACTTTTGGTAATGAGGCCCTCAGATCTGTAACACAAGAAAAACAGTGTATTTCCATTTCTACTTTCACCAAATCTTGTATTTCTTTATTCCAGCTTTTTCCCACCATTCTCCACACCACCACCAGTTATTTTTCTAAAACGTGGACCGTATCAGTTTACTCCTTCTGAGGTTCTCCATTGTTCACGGAGTTAAGTCCAAACTCTTGGAGAACATTTCAAGCCTTCCAGAACGTGGGCCTGATTTACATTGTGAGACTCTTCGTGCAGAGTTCCAGCCACACTGGCTTTCTTGCCCCTGTCTCTGCTAATGCTCAGACCGTTTTCTATTCTGACTGCTTGAGAGTGGTAGCTATTTTTCTTGCCCCTGTCTCTGCTAATGCTCAGACCGTTTTCTATTCTGATTCACCGTTTTCTCACCTTTTCTGACTAGAGATTTAGTTCAAGGCTCATGTAAAATTTCCTTTCAAGAAGTTTCTCTGATTCGCCCAGAGAATCCTGTTTTGTTTCTACAGCAGCTAGTGTAGTCCTCTAGGTTGACACAGATCTGTCTGTCTTGGATTATTGTTAACTGTGAACTGTGTTGTCTTTCTTGCTCAGTTGTGAATCTACTGACTTAGAATTTCCCTTTTGCAACTAGTGCATGACAAGAGTGCAGTATGTCTTTCTTGAAATGAACTCAGTATCTTTGTCTCCATGAAGGAAGTCTGAGCTCTTGTAAGTCCAAACAACGTCTTGTATCTTCTGTAGCCTCCTAACCAGCCATTTGACTTAGACCACGGAAAATAACAGAGATTATCACCTAGAAGCAATAGCTCCATCCTCATGATATCCATAGAGCTCTCACACAGGGTTTCTCAACATCTGCGTCATTGGCGTCTTCGGCCAAGTAATTCTTTTGTGGGGGCTGCTGTCCTGTGTGTGCACTGTAGGATGTGTAGCAGCATCCCTGGCCTCTACCCACTAGATGCTAGTAGCATCCTCACCCCAGTTGTCTCTAGATATTGGCAAACATCCTGATGGGCTGTGGGTGGGGGGCAAAATCGCCCACAGTTCAGAGCAACTGTTTTAAAGTATCTCTATAAATATTTTATAACTAATGAATATTGGCTCTGCAGCCCACATTTCCCCACAGACTTCTCGCCTGTGCTTTCTGCTTCAAACTTCATGCCATTTTCAGATCCCTAACCTCACCTATGAACCACTGCCTATGCCTAAGTCCCTTCCTTCAAAACCCAGCTCAGTTCCTATTCATCAGTAAATCCTTCCCAGATTAGCCCTTTCTGCCCCTCTCTCTCGTTATTCTGAGTTTTGCATCATTTTCTATCTTTCTGCACATCTGTGCTTACTGGTATATATTTTTCTTATAAGTGTCTCTCTGTACTGGCAGTCACTTACACTTGGGTCTGTTTTCCTCTCCTGTCCGTCTGACTCTCCTAGTTGAAGAGTCTGAGCCGAATGCTTATCTTTATGTCTTTTGTGTTATGCATGCCCAGGGCATTCATTTATTTGTTCAGCATATGTTCACTGATTATTTACGAAGCACTGGACTTAGGGTTTGTGGCCTCTAAAATCTGGTCCCTTAAGGAGCTTCCATTTTGGTGGGGTGTTAAGACAGATTGGCAAATGTGTAGCATAACACATGGTAGAGGTAGTGCATAGGCCAGCGCCTTGGAAGATGGGTAGAATTTCCTTGGGCAAACAATTTTAGGCAGAAGGAGTTGAAGGTCTCTTTTCATGAACAGCCATTGCCCTTCCATCCTTGGAGAGAGGACTTCGAGAGCCTCATTTTCCCTGCCTTCTCTTTTGTCACTTACCTTCACCCACCAGCAGCTCTCTTTTCTTCCAGATACATGCTTTTAGGCTCTTCCCATGGGCAGTGGTGACATAGAAGCTCCTTTACGGTCTTTTGTGTCACATGCTACTTGGATCCATCATCAGGTTCATTTCTGGGGAAAGCAGACACGTCCATTTGTGTGTACATGCGCACATGCCTGTAAGAGCAAATGGGACTAAGTTTTGGCCTTATTCCTGTTTGGAAGAGTTTTATATTGTTGTGTAACCCCAGCACCCCAGTCTTCAGGGTCACTATATACAGATGTACAGGTTGTGCACTGCACAAACATACCTGGCAGCCACGATGGACTCTGACAGTCTCTCTTGTCCCAGGTAACAAGGTAGAGAATTTGGCTGAAGAGTGCAGACTGAGAGTGTCATACATATAAGGCTACACACCTTATACTTGGGGAAAAATAGCTACCACTCTCAAGCAGTCATCAATGACCCTAGGAGTTTGATGGGTTGGTGAAGAGTTAGAAAGCATCCTGGTCAGAACTGTTTATTTCTAATAACTTTAACCCTCTGGTCATGCGGGAAACTGAAAAGGCTGCAGTATGCTGTGTTTGTTTATAAATCAGCCTCCTAGAGCATTGTCCAAACGGTTCTTGGTTGAATAACGTTTATTCATTCACTTGTGGAGGAAAACTCAGGCTGCAAATGGGAACATAAATGCTTTTCTAATAGATGGCGTTATCGTACTGCACAATGTCCCCGACTTTTAGATATTTAACTCATAAAGTTTACAGCACCACTTAACTGCATCTGGATTTCACATTGAATTTGGAAAGGCAAGAATCTCACTGTAATTTGCACTGACTGCCCTGTAATGGAAATTATGGCTTGGGAAAAGTTTCAAATGACGTGTCTATAAACAAAGGAAAAGTTGATCCATTCAAAGGCCAGTTATGTCCAGTTGTAGGATTTTTTATTTTTATTTTTGAAAGGACCATTGCCGGCAAGAAATATTTGTTTCGGCAGCTGAAGTAAACTAACTGTGAATTAAAAGTTGTCAGTTCATCAAAACTCAGTCCTAAAAGTGGAGTGAAAGTTGCAACAGAACTTTGCTGGGCCTTTAAGAAAGCTATAAAGATTGTATGGAGGCCAGTGTTGCACCTGGTTGGTAGCAATGGGTTGACTTCAGAGGATGAGCATTAAATGGTCAAAATGCCGGCCTAATGGGACTCAGGACTCAGGGCTTCTGGTCCTAGCCCTGCTGTTAACTGGGTTTGTGTAAATAGGCATGTCACTTAACTTTCCAAGCCTCAATTTGTCTGCTCCTTTGCTCCTGTCTCCCACCATTTATTTGTTCTGGTATATCTTCCGTTCACATTCAAGACTTAACCTCAAATGTCTAATGATCACTCCTTGACTGTTCTTGGCTCCTATTTAAGACACTGAGGCAATAAAAACCTGATGGGAGGCTCTGGATAGAGGCATGGATGGAGCTCGTTGACCATAGACTTATCTGCAGGGAAATCACTTAATCAAGGAATTGCCAGATGTCGGCATCTGGTGATCTCGTCTCTGCATCCTCTTAGCTTAATCAGAGAGGAATCCTCCCGCCTGCCTGCCAGTGTTCTTGGGACAGTGAAGTAGGTATATTTCCACTCTAATCCCCTTGTTTTCAGCCATGTGTTCTCCCCACTCCCCCTCTATCTTCGCTGTGCTTGGTTTCCTGGTTCAGTGTCTCTAGATAATCAACCTTTTAACCAATTCTCCTGTTTTCAGCCCTGAACCTTCCCTTCCTTGCCTTTTGCAACACCTGGCACCTCCAAGTCCAGGGCCTCTCGGGGCTAGAAGCATGGGCCAGGAGGGGAACCCAGTGGGTTCCCCTCCTGGCCCGTGCATCTCCCCTGCTGCAGGCACTTGAGACTATAGCTTCCTCTACTCTTCTGAGTCACTTGTCACTCCTGTATGAGTTTTCCATCTTCCAAAACACTGGTCCAAACCACTTGTCTGCTGATGTCTCCCCTTTTTTTCTATCCCTGGAGAGGTTTTCATTCCTTTATTTCCTCCTTTAGTGGGGCCTTGGATGGTGAAGGAAAAAAACGCTTTTGATCAATCTGCCATGTTTGACCCCAAATCTTCCATTTTCTCATCATAAAATTAGTGTATCCATTTAATAATGATGATGCATCTCCTACATGCCTGCCCCTGAGCTGAGTGCTGGAGAGAGGAAAGAAATTGAGATGATTCATCTCTGAGAAATGTGGGAAGGGGAAAGGATGTGCCCAGCGTCTGCCTCTATGGTGACACAAGTGCGGGGACAGTGCTGGGGATGAGGTGATGCAGAAAAGGGAGGAGGGATGCACACGCTCAGCCAGGGATGTTGTGGAAGGCTCTGCTGAATAAACTAAAACTCTGTGATTTTGTGAGTTCAGCTGTTGGGGGGAAGACTGAGAACAGACTGTGCCCATTAATTATTACCAAGTGAGTCCACAGAAAAGTGGTGTTTCCATCCCAGACTTTCAGTATCCCTCATCTGGCTGGGTGGGCCTTTTCCTCTCCAGGATCTTCCGGGTCTGCCTTCCCACTCACGTCATCTCAGGCCTCCCACTGTTGCCCTCCACACAGAGCAAAGAGCCCAGCATTTGGAGGATATAGAATTTGAAGAAGGCCTTCTTGGGCAGGGGTGGCGTGATATCCTGTCTCCCCCTCACTGCTGCCTCCCAGCCTGCAAATAGCTCATTGCTGATAGAGGCCTCATTAGTCTTGTTGAGAGGTAGTATGGCTGGTTTCTGACATTCTTAAATTGGAAATAAATACAGGCATATAAATCCCAGCAATGTAGACTAGCTGAAGCACAGCGAGAGCCCATGAGCTCCTCAGTTAGCTTCTGTTAACCCAGCAAATAGAGTTTTCCTGGAAGCTTGAAGATAACGCTACAAAAGACTCAACATAGGTCCCAAGTCCAGTCACTCGGTGGACATTGGTTCCCAACACCAGAGACAGCAGAGCTGATGAATACAGGCCTCCCTGATGGAACAAGGTGTGCTGTTTGCCCCCCTTTCATCGTGTTTAACTCTAGTTCCTATCCAGAAGGGTCTGAAGACTGTCCTTTCCTTATTTCTGCCGTTTGCTTGGCTTTTCTCTTAACTACTTGAGAAGTCATGGGAGCTGGTGCTGCGACATTGAGCCTTTTGCCATTTAATTGACTCTATAAAACCACAGGGCAGTAGGACCAGATGAGCTACAGCAAGCTTCCACTTTGTGTCTCGTCCTTACTGTAGAACTGTGTGTTCAAGCTGTTACCCTGAACTAGGAATGGTAGAAGAAGCACATTGCTGTCTACTGTGGAGGGTGCTACGTTTTAGAAACTTTGAAGTTGATAGGTTTTTATTGCTTGGGTATCTTAAAATACATTTTCATATTTGAATTCCTTTATCTTCAGTCAGCCTGAAATCTGTGAGTGTGCAAGGGGTGATATGAGACAGAAAACAGTCAACTCTTAGTGGGTTTTTTTGGCTGTGCCCTGCCCTGCTGAGAAATTTTAGGTTCATCTTCCTGTCCCTTCTTTGTGATATAAGAGTGGTAGAGCATTGCTGTATGGGGCTGTAGGTAGCCGCAGTATGGGATGCTTTACTTTCTTGCCAGTTGCCAGTTTAAGGAACATCGTGTGGCCATGAAAAATTCAAGCGTTTCTATCCCACAGACCATTTACTGAGATGGATTTTATCTCTGGGCAACGGTAGCCAACGTTCCAGGTTCACCTTTTGACCAGTGCCGTAAACAAGCCAGAGAAATATCTGGGAGATTGTGCACTATGGCCACTGAACTTCATATCACATTTCTTATTGTAGCGACTTGTGCAAAAACTGTCTCGGTGGTGTGGCACGTGGCTTAAAGAAGTTGTTCTTGTTGTAGTCAGTAATTTCCAATGGACAGTGTTACTCTCCAGTTCATTCTGCTAATGACGTTCCATCTTCATGAGGAGGACGTCATCGTCCTGCTGTGAACGCCCGAGGCCCTTGTCACTCCAGTCCTCTCCTGTAGAGAGTTTTTAGCATCAGACAGTTACTTTTTGGTCAGGGAGGGAGAAATAATGAAGGCGGCTATTATACTTTTACTGAATGCGAAGTGCTCCACAGTGTAATTAAATCCATAAAATGGTGAGTCATGATCATTGCACGCCAGTCAGCCAGGAAGCGGGTGACGGAGCTGATGTCTATCCGCGACCAGCCCCTGATGCTTTTCCTCTGGTAGCACTTGTGCAGGCTTCTCCTGATTTGTGGGCACCAAGTACCTAATTTCGTTTTAAGAACACGAAGCTTTCATGGATGCTCTAAAGGTTGCCCGAGGAAACATTTAATCTGAAAGAGATGTCTCAGGCCTGGTGGACATGTGTCTGGAAGTTCTACTTTCTTGTCGGTTACCGGGGTCTGCATTCTAGAAAAACAGGAGAATCCTGCCTGAGGTGCTTCCAGATGGTTTTGTTGTTGTTGTTGTTGTTATGGAAAGGCATTTGGAAGCTTCTGGAAGTCCATTTCACCGCTCATAATTTGAGGGTATGTGAGCATAAATCTAGCCTAGGTTATGGAAGATGGTGGAACAAAGAAAACAGTGTTTCTGTAGGCCAGGGATCTAGCAGTACAAACAGCCTCAGGTGCATATGTAATCATCGTAGGAGGCAGAGGAAATGCTGAGTTACTGATCTGTTCTCACCTGCGCTGCCAAAACCTCAAGACCCAATGTGATGGAGCCATTCAGAGAACCTTTGTCTCTTGTTTCAGAGTTTGGCTTTCATGGCTTGCGATGGCAATGACCCAGGAAGCAGGATTTCTGAATAGCGTGTCCCTGAAATTCTTGGCATAGGAAAAATAATAAAGTGAACATGAGATTCTTAACTATAACACCAATAAAAAAAATCGCCACTACTGTCCAGTTTTCGTCTGGGAGTGGAAAGCATTGTAAATTGATTTTGATGCTGTCATTTTTGCCACCTGTGCTCTATGCCACTGTGTCTGCACCCCCTACCCCCATCACCTGTTAACGCACTTTGGAGTTAGCATGTATATCTTACATCCACCATGGGCAGTAAACACTTCCTGTACCAAGGTGCTTGAAACGATATCTGTCATTACATCAAAGAAGGTGTTATTGCCAAGTGCAGCTGGAAGAGTTCTAATAATGAGATGGTTTTAAACGAGGTTGTAATGAAATCTGTGTGAAATGTCTGAACCTTTTTCTAAGAAAACAAAAATGTGTCCACGTTTCTTTACAGTCTTACTATAGAAACATTGCTTTTGCATATACTTAGCACAATCATTTCTCTACATGAGAAGTTTGAATATATTTCTAGTTGTTAAAAGTGCATTTTTTGGCGCTATGTTGGAGAAGCACTGTTAGGGAACTTTGCTCTGGTGTTGAATTCTCTCTCTTCAAGGGGGAAAAAAACCCTCTGATGAATGTGGTGTTTGTGGATCCTGAACCAGCATGAGAATTTCTGATTGAGAGTCTAGAAAAGTTATAATAAGCATACAGTTAAGAAGGAGAAGAGTTGCCCTCTAGAATGTGAATCCAAACCCAGAAAAGTATGCAGTGAATAAGAACAGTACTCAGTACATTTTCAGATTGATGGAGCTTTCCAATGGCAACTAATTTGTTCCAGCATTGAAGTGAGCATAAGTAACAGAGCCTTTCTTTCTTAGGCCGATTAACCACCAAAAACCATGCCAACATTGTAACTGTAAGCCGTGAAAACCAATATTTATGAGGGGGATTGTGCAAGAGTTTGTGGGACAGATGGACATTTTATCACTGTTGATGATTGGAATTCTCTTGAAAAGTAATGCAATATCTTGTTATTTATGAATGAATGAACAAATGATGGTGCTTTGCTGACTGAGTTGTCTTTAAAAAGCGGTCTACTAAATTAATCTTTTTCTCCATTTAGCCTCTGTTACTTTAGGTTAGGTAGCCACATATATTCTGATGGGAAAGCTGAAAAGTCATAATTGTGTTTTTCTTTCAGATACGGATCCACGTGTTTTAGAAAAACAAGAATTACAGCAGCCAACCTATGTTGCCCTCAGTTACATTAATAGGTAAGCCATTTTCAGAATTTATAGCAACCTCATATCTGCCACATGTTTATTTTTTAAATGTATCTTTTTAACGGGGTAGGAAAAATGTTTTCAGTCTTCAGTTATTTACAGGAGATTATTTAAAATCAACTTCTATATGGAATTTTCTTGTTTCTGTGATGGGGAGAGGCAGGTTGTAGCTCTCTGTTCATAAGGCCGGAACGTGACTGATTTATAAGCTCATTCTGGAAGTAGTTTGCGTGCAGAGTTAGAATATACTCTTTTGACTTCATAGGGCAGTTTGGAGATGAATGGATTTATGTTTGAGTGAAACTTTTAAACCCTGGGGTGAAGAGGTGCTTTATGAATTCAGAACATTGTTGGAATATCAGAATATACCAGGATATAACAAACTGAAATAATTTATATCAAAGTTACTTAGTAGCAGTTCACCTTTTAGTAAAAACATTCTCAACTGACCCATCTGTGTTGAGTCACACGGGTTTTAACTGAAACTGAACGTGCGAGCACGACCTTAGAGAACAGTTTAGAACTTAATATATCGGGTCTAAAAGAGGACTTGTTGTTTCATCCAACTTAAATAATTAAGGAGACAGGGATTTTTGAAGAGAACCTGACATCAACTGATGTTAGGAAAACACCCGCCCCCCCCCCCCACATGAGAAAAAGACAAAGGAAAAGCGAAACTAATTTTTAATGGGAATGAAAAATTCTCGGCTGGTAATTCAGTGCTTGAATTTCTATTGACTGTCCCCTTTTTATATAAGGCAAAGAGTGTTTCTGGTTTCTTGGTACCAGAGCTGAGGTTCAGGATCTGAGGTGGAAAGCTGGGAATGAATTATCTGTACTGTTTCATTTTAATGCCTTTTCAGAAAATTTACTTAAATCTTGTCTAGAGAAGGCTTTGAATTGGAGTCACTGTGCTCAGCTTCAAGTTCTTTTATGAAGCATGTTTTTTAAAGGATTCATTAATATAAACATCTATTTGCATATCTTCTTTGGGTCTCCTACTTATCAGCCTTTCCCGGAAGTGAGATAAAATATCTAGTTTTTCATTAACCATAATTTTGGGGCTGTTTTAAGTAGAACACCTTCAAAATCACATCAAATACAAATAAAGATGTATGTGCTTATCTGGATTTCTCACAAAACCTGTGTTGTTTCCCGAGTTTAGCACAGGTTTTGAAAAGTCTTTAAGTATACATTAGAATTATGTGAAAGAGATGTATGTGACTTAGCCTAGTAACATTGAGGAATAGGATAAATGGTCTTATAGATCAATTATGGTATCGAATAGGACTTTTTAATAGTGTGGCTATTGTATTTTTGGTAAAATATGTTACCTATGTATATACAAACGCGTGTATTACTAAGCCTTATTCTAATGAGAGTCTGTGAGATTTTCACATTCATTCTTCCTGTGTGTATTGTCAGCCATGTTGGCAACAGGGATCTACTAATTACACAGACATTACACTTACTAAAGAAAGAAAGATTCTGCCAGGTGTGATTTGGGACTCTAGTGAAGTTGAAGTATAGGGACAAGGGCCACAGACAAAAAACCCACCAGAGAACTTGAATCAAGTGTGATAGTTTAGTATAAACCGTGCAGTAGGATGTGCTTCAACCCTAGAGAGTCAGGGTGTGATCAGTGGGTGTGGACTTTCTGAGATGAGTCTTCTGGGTGTGGACTTTCTGAGATGAGTCTTCTGGAAGAAAATGAGCATTTAAAAAAATAACCTTTTATTATTATAGCCGTATATTGTAGAAAATTAGAAAATATAATCCAAAAAAAATTGTTTTTTATTAAAACGTCACATTCCCGCCACCCAGATATCACTTAACACACATTTTTCAGATCACTTTTAAAAAATACTATATAATAGCAACTGTACTTCAGTAATTAGTTAATAAATACATACATACATATATACATACATACAAAACAATATAATTTTTAACCCAAAGCTGTACATACTCTTTTGCAGCCTGCTCAGTTGTGCCACTGATCTCTACTTTTTCAGTACATTTGCATCTAATCTAATACCCTTATCATATGCAGGTTTCCCCAGGTGATCTAAACAAGTCCATTATTGCTGTTTGTCTAACCCAGTGTCCAATCCAGAACATCATATTGCTCCTGGATGTTTTGCCCCCCAAGTTTCTTTTAATCTGGCACGGTGACTTGTTGAAGAGATGGGCCAGCGTCCCACAGAATACGTCCGCCTTCTGGGTTTCCTTTAGGTTTTCTCCAAGAGACTATTTGGCAGGTTCCTCTGTGTCCTTTATTTGCTATAAGCTGGAAGTTAGATCTGGAGAAGATGTGTCTTGAATTGGACATACTATATTTAGAGGTCTGAGACAATAAAGAATTCGCCATATCCTGTCCTAGCTGGTAGAGAAGCAGACGTATGTAGGGGATTGAGATGTTTATTCGTGATCTTTGAGTCAAGAGAAGGACTGTGTATGGAAGGTTGCCCAGGTTACTAACAGCCCTTCTCACTCGGGATCCCTCTGTGGACAGTGCTGCATACATAACAGGACTGAACACGTGGTAGACACTCTAGATATTAGCGTGTAGGTGATAAATAAACACCTGGTAGATGGAAAAGAGAGCTGAGCAATGGAGAGCTGCAAGGAGGGAGCCAAGTCTGGCCATAGGGGAAAAAAATGCTAAAAGGAGCCTTAAGGGGACTGGATACACTAAAACTCCTAGAGGAAAACATAGGCAGAACACTCTTTGACATAAATTGCAGCAATATTTTTTTGGACCCGTCTCCTAGAGTAATAGAAATAAAAATAAACAAATGGGACCCAATTAAACTTAAAACCTTTTGCACAGCAAAGGAAACCACGAACAAAATGAAACGACAACCTATGGAATGGGAGAAAATATTTGCAAACGATGCGACCAACAAGGGATTAATTTCCAAAATATACAAACAGTTCATACAGCTTAATATCAGAAAACCAAACAACACAATCAAAAAATGGGCAGAAGATCTAAATAAACATTTCTCCAAAGAAGACATAGAGATGGCTAACAGGCACATGAAAATATGCTCAGTATCGCTAATAGAGAAATGCAAATCAAAACTACAATGAGGTATCACCTCACACCGGTCACAGTGGCCATCATCAAAAAGTCTATAAATAATAAATGCTGGAGAGGGTGTGGAGAAGAGGGAACCCTCCTACCCTGTTGGTGGGAATGTAAATTGATGCACCCACTATGTACAATAGTATGGAGGTTCCCTAAAAACTAAAAATAGGGTTACCATATGATCCAGCAATCCCACTCCTGGGCATATATCTGGAGAAAACTCTAATTCAAACTCTAATTCAAAAAGATACATGCACCCCAATGCTCAGAGCAGAGCTATTTATAATAGCCAAGACATGGAAGCAACCTAAATGTCCCTCAATTACTACTCAGAATATTAGCTGTAAAAAATAAGGGCTTCCCTGGTGGCGCAGTGGTTGAGAGTCCGCCTGCCGATGCAGGGGACACGGGTTCGTGCCCCGGCCCTGGAAGATCCCACATGCCGCGGAGCAGCTGGGCCCGTGAGCTATGGCCGCTGAGTCTGCGCGTCCGGAGCCTGTGCTCCGCAACGGGAGAGGCCACAACAGTGAGAGGCCCGTGTAGCACAAAAAAAATAAAAATAAAATAATGCCAGCAACATGGATGAACCTAGAGATTATCATATTAAGTGAAATAGGCAGAGAAAGACATATCATATAATATCACTTATATGTAGCTTTTTAAAAAAATGATACAGGTGAACTTATTTATAAAACAGAAATAGACTGACAGACACAGAAAACAAACTTATGGTTACCAAAGGGGAAAGAGGGGGAAGGGATAAATTAGGCGTTTGGGATTAACATATACACACTATTATATATAAAATATAATAAATAAACAACAAGGTCCTACTGTATAGCATAGGGAACTATATTCAATATCTTGTAATAACCTATAATGGAAAAGAATCTGAAAAAGAACATATATATATGTATAACTGAATCACTTTGCTGTACACCTGAAACTAGCACAACTTTGTGAATCAACTATACTTCAATTAAAAAAGAAAAGAAAAAAAATTGGGATAAAAAGGAGTCTTAAGGGCCTTTGATCCGGAAGGGAAACATATTGAAATTCACATGAAGCCAGTAAACATGCAAGAAGAGGGTAATAAAGGTTAGATAATAAAAGAAAGTCAGCTAGATGGCAATATCCTGAATACTGCAGAAAAGAGTACTTTTCAGAAAAAAAATTGAACAAATAAGGTTTTTTTTTTCCCCTTAAACCTCAGGGGGAAATAAAATCTTAACTTTGCTGAGCAGTGAAGACAGGAAAAGAATTAATATTTTTTTGCTCATATATCTGTTTATGCAACTCTGATTTTCTTTTGGGCACCTCAAAATTGAGTTGAAACTTTCTTTGGCAATAACACTGACTGAAATTGCAGAGTTAGGGTACTTAAAATGGAGCTAGCTTTTTGGATTAAAAAAAAAAAGAACTGAGTGGAAATCGGAGAGCCTTTGTTTATACCTATTTTAAATTGCTTTACTCTCTTGAACATAATGTGTTGAACAACCTTTAATTCCTTTAAAAGCGCATCTGTTACAACACCTGAGCAAATTTTAAAATAAAAATAGTTTAATGAGAAAGAGGGAGATTGAATGAATTAGTGAGGGTTGAAGGAGTAGTTCCAGGGGAAAAAAGATAGATATGGATTCTAAGGATAGGAAGTTCTGTTGATTTTGTGACGTTAGAAACAATGACAAGTTCATGTAATAGGAAATTTAATTGCTTAGTTTGTATAATATTTATACACCTGGCAAAAAGGTATAAAGGGCAAGAAGAAAAGCTAGATTTTGGATAGAGGAGACAATATAGAAGAAATAATACTAGAAAGAGCAAACATAACTCTTTTTATGTCTTGAGCTCTATGCTAAGCATTTTTCACATTACTTAGTTCATTTAATCTTCACAATGACCACATAAAAGAAGTACTGTGATGATCTTCATTTTTACAGGTTCAGAAGTTGAGACTCAGAGACGTTAAGTAACTTGCCCTAGGTCCCCGGCTGGTAGAAAGTGGAGTATTGGGTTCAGACCTGCACAGTTAGGCTCCAGACCTGTGTTTCTAATTGCTCTACAGGCTGCCTTGTTGGGATATCAGAGAGTAAAGTACTAGCTTAGAAAAGTAAGAGGAGAATGTTTAAAACTAATGATGAAAAAATCGGGTAGGACAGCTGGGCAGAGGGGATGCAGAAGGACATAAAGATGAGAGTAATTACCGTGCTGTAGATAATTGGAGGGTAACAACCTAATAAAATTAAAGAGTAGGAGACAGCAGAAGCAAAAAAATTGCTATGAGAAAGGTGACCAGGAGCTCCTAAGTGATGTATTGCTTCAAGGAAACTGGCTTGAGCGTGCAGGGCACAACCTAGCATAGCAGGCTTCAGCTAGAGTGGGGAAGGATGTCCACCACCACCTCTCACCAGTAGGCAGGTGATAGGTGCGCTGCGGGGTGAAGTCAGGCATCTCCTTAGAAAGGTTGATGAGAAGCGCTGGGCTGCATCTGGGTATTTCCTTCAAGTTATTGTTGTATAGTCCAGGTAGCTGCCTCGAGGTGACAAGATAGCTTATTAATAACTTGTGACTCCCCAGAAATGGGTAATTGGGATAACTTAAAGACATGATAATAGACATGACTATAGCTGTTAATTACACTATTTTCTCTACAAAATATGTTTGTATTAAAATAATTGAATTTTCCAAATTAACTTTTAATTTTTTAAATGTGTATATAATTTTGGTGTAAACTATAAAGGAATATCATGACTAGGCACAAATGGGTACCTTCTTGCACTCAATTCTTGTCATTTACTACCTAATAAACATGTAATATTCTCTCACTCCTAAACTACAGCTCTACTAGAATTCTCTTTGTAAGACTCCCTGCACCACTTGGCATAATAGTAGTTAGGCATGACCTCCTCTAAAAATGAATTTTTGTTTAGCTTAGTGTTTGCTATTAAACAGCAAATTCTAGTCCCTAGAATAGTAATTCCAATGGATGTTTGCCAGCTCTCCTCTCCCTCTCTCCCTCTCTCCCTCTCTCCCTCTCTCCCTCTCTCCCTCTCTCCCTCTCTCCCTCTCTCCCTCTCTCCCTCTCTCCCTCTCTCCCTCTCTCCCTCTCTCCCTCTCTCCCTCTCTCCCTGTCTCCCTCTCTCCCTCTCTCCCTCTCCCCCTCTCTCTCCCTCTCTCCCCCTCTCTCTCCCTCTCTCTCCCTCTCTCTCCCTCTCTCTCCCTCTCTCTCCCTCTCTCTCCCTCTCTCTCCCTCTCTCTCCCTCTCTCTCCCCCCCCTCTCTCTCTCACACACACACACACACACACACAAACACAAACACACAGACAAAACTCATTTATTCCCAAATAGTTCTGTGGTCAATTGATTTGAGAAAATCTGGAGTTAAATAACATGGGTTTCTTTACCACAGGATTTAATCAGATCCTCTCCTATGCTGATATGCATTTTAAGTCTCCAAGAGAGACAGTATAATTTTCATATGTACCTGATCCCAGAGCACTTTTTCTTGAAGCATCTGATGGGACTAGTTCTGCTAGTTGGGGGCTGCTAGAATTCAGTCACTTCCACTTACATCCTCAACTTCCCCAAGGAACCATGAAGCCTTTTATTCAGGACAGCCTGCTCGTCTTTTTCTGATTCAAAATGCAGAACACTACCATTTCCCTCCTGTTCAACGGGGAAGAACAAGGACAAAATTCTGCCCTTATACGCCAACTCCATCAACTTCTACTCTGTGCCTGTTTGAATAGTGATCCATTTGCTTCTCTCAACCTGCCCAGACACCTAGGTGGTTTCTATTAAAAATAAAGCTTTTTAGACATACAGATGGCCAAGAAGCACATGAAAAGCTGCTCAGCATCACTAATTATTAGAGAAAGGCAAATTAAAACTACAGTGAAGTATCACCTCACACCAGTTAGAATGGGCATCATCAGAAAATCTACAAACAACAAATGCTGGAGAGGGTGTGGAGAAAAGGGAACCCTCTTGCACTGTTGGTGGGAATGTAAATTGATACAGCCATTATGGAGAACAGTATGGAGGTTCCTTAAAAAACTAAAAATAGAATTACCGTATGACCCAGCAATCCCACTACTGGGCATATACCCAGAGAAAACCATAACTCAAAAAGACACGTGCACCCCAATGTTCATTGCAGTGCTATTTACAATAGCCAGGTCATGGAAGCAACCTAAATGCCCATCAACAGACGAATGGGTAAAGAAGATGTGGTACATATACACAATGGAATATTACTCAGCCATAAAAAGGAATGAAATTGGGTCATTTGTAGAGACGTGGATGGATCTAGAGACTGTCATACAGAGTGAAGTAAGTCAGGAAGAGAAAAACAAATATCGTATATTAACGCATATATGTTCACCCTAGAAAAACGGTACAGATGAACCGGTTTGCAGGGCAGAAATAGAGGCACAGATGTAGAGAACAAACATGGACACCAAGGGGGGAAGCAGTGGGGGCGGAGGTGAATTGGGAGGTTGGGATTGACATATATACACTAATATGTATAAAATAGACAAGTAATAAGAACCTGCTGTATAAAAAAATTTAAAAAAACAATAAATAAACTTTTTTTATTTGTTTAGAAATGATCCCTGTTTCTTCCCGCCCATCTCCAATGTCATTCTCTTCTCTCTCTAAGGAATAGAGCAATGCGGTGGTGAAGATCATGTGAGCAGGAGTCAGACTGCTTAGGTTTAAGTGCTGTCTCTGCTATGCGTGAGCTATGTGAGCAAATCGACAAGTCTCAGCCTCTGTTTCCTCAACTCTAATGATAATAATAATACCTTCCTAACAGTGGGCATTAAATCAGTGTGGACAAAGCACATATAGCAGTCAGTGCCTGGGACATAGGAAGTGTTGTATAAGTAATAGGTCTTTTATTATTCTTTATATTCTGCTCATGCGAAGTCTCCCTTTTCTCTATCAAGTCAGTAATTAGAGGAACAACTGCAGAGGAAGCATTGCTTTGGAGCCAGGCCAGAACAGTTCCTACCAGGAAAGAAGCTCCACGAGGGCAGGGATACTTTCTATCTCCCACGACTGTGTCCCCAGCCCCCAGAACAGTATCTGGCACATAGTAGACTCTCAATAAATGTTTATTGAATGAGGAAATGAGTGAGTACGAATTTTCATATGAGTGAATGAGAGAGTGAATAAATCATTGATTCTAGGGACTCTTCTCTGAGACACCAGGAGCCTCTACTTCCCATGTGCACTGAGAGGGCTATGTGATAAAAATGGAGTGGGGTACAACTTTTATTCAGTATTCACATGGAATGCAGCATAAAGTATGCTAAACAGTGGCCATTGCCAATCCCCCCACCATAAACAACTGGACAGATGGATGAGACTGTGGTTTTCAAGCTCTGGACAATAGGCAGTACCAGATGATCCCTGAGATAAAGGAGACTTAGGAGGTGAGCCCTGTGGTCATCTGGCTCACTGACAGGACAATTTCCTTACTGCAGTCGAGTGAGCTAGAACCCAAAGAGAGAGGGGTCAGAGTTAGGGCAACTAAAGCTGCTGGAATCTGTAGCACAGGGAGACTGGAGATGAGAGATCTGTGCAAAAAGGGACCACAAAGGTCTGTATGAAGGTCCTTCATGAGTCCATGGCTGAGAGTGGACATGTTCAGGGTAAGACTGTGAGTCTTACCAAAGAGCAGCAGCTACAGGGGTAAGGATGGAACAGCAAGACCAGAGGTCAAGCAGTACTGGTAGGCATTGCATTCTAGCCCAGCCAGCGTGGAAACAACAACCTGTTAATACCCTAATCTTCCAACTGAGGTACCAGAAAGACTCAAATTAGAGATAAGGACTTTGTTCTAGAGTGTGGCCTGCTCTAGAGATAGCCTAACAGCTCCTAAAACCAAGACTCCCATAAGTTTTTCAGAGGAGACAGTTTCGAGGTGAGTGCTGACAAGTTAGAAGGTCTTGGGAAACACTTTGGGCTTTCACAGATCGGCCTTAATAAACCATAAATGTAGGCCTACACAAGTTCAACATGATCAGCCTGAAACTGAGCTGTCTGCTAGAACAAAAATCAATAGTCTTCACAGAAATTAATCAGATACACAATGTCTAATACACAATAAAAAATTACTAGACATGAAAGGCTTAGGAAAGTCTTACTCTTCAGCGTGAAAAAAAAAAAAAAGCGGTCGATAGACACCCTCCCTGAGATGGCTCAGGTGTTAGATTTAGGAAACAAAGACTTAAAAGCAGTCATTATAAATGTGTTCAAGACATAAAGGAAAAATATACTAAATAAGAGTGTTTTGAATGAAAATAAAATTAGTCTGGATGCTTTTTTTAAAAAAATTCTCCTACCAGAATCTGAACTACTTAATGAAAGCTTTCTTCCTCTTTCTTTCATTCCCACTCCATAAACCTCACCTAATTCCCCCAAACACTCACTCTTGCTATTTCAGTTGGACTTATTTTTGCCAGACTATAGTCAGTCATGGCCTCATAAAAAAGGCTGTAATTGGCCAAGTGTGTACTGCCCTTCTATTTATTTTATACAAACAAGTCTGAAGCATTTGACTTTGTTTTAAATCTGAAAGCAGTGGATTTTTTTTTCATGAAACTACCTGTTGTGGTCTTCTGAGAGCAATCATTTATTACAGTACAAGACATGCTTTCCTATTTCCCTCTGTCCACCAGATCTGAGGTTCTGCTGTGTGCCCTGGCCCCAGACTGAAGTTTGTGGCCTAATGTATGCCATAAACATGTTGCATGCTGTCACATCTCAAACACCAGACATTGTGCTTCCATTTTCTTAGCCTATGTTCTTATGGACATCAGTTGAAACAAAGCCGAGATGGCTGCCTGCCAGATTCTCCTTGTAATATCTCTAACCTGATTTGGCTTGCTCATTGTGTACTGCAAGACCCATGTACTCTCAGGAGACACTGGGAAGCTGGAAAGAGCCCTTATGTGACGTTTTGGCTTTTGCTCCAACAGAATTACCTTGTGCTGCTGGCATAAAACACATGGTGGGAGAGGTGAGTCTTGGCAGAGCTGGGTGATATGATTCGCTTCTTAGGTACTGGGCCTCCCTGTATAACTTACTTGTCATCTACAGTTAGGGCAATCAGCGTGTTAAAACAGGCTGCTTATACAACTCAAATCATACTGGGCCATTTTTTAGTCTTTCTTATGTCTACCCATAAGTATTTGTAATTCTTTTATGCATCTTTAAGTCCATTTCAAAGCTGCATTACATTTTTTCAAAATCTTCAAACTTACTGGTCGAAAGAGATTCAGTGATATTGAAACCATTTAGAAATAGTCTTAGATTTCCTTTTTTTCTCCCCTTTGTAGAAACCCATTTCTTGGACTTTGT
Source organism: Delphinapterus leucas (assembly GCF_059928025.1). Taxonomy (NCBI): domain Eukaryota; kingdom Metazoa; phylum Chordata; class Mammalia; order Artiodactyla; family Monodontidae; genus Delphinapterus; species Delphinapterus leucas. The sequence goes on from NC_143137.1 coordinate 48,061,994, forward strand.
CCTAAGCAAGAGCTGCTATATTTTCAATATCTCCAGCTGTGACATTTCCCTGTGGATCAGAGTCTCCAGTACCGCCTCCCTCTTGTGCCCTCTTCCTGGCACCACATTTACCTAGAGACCTCTAGGATCTCAGCCCTTCCTTCCTTGCTTACCTCCACATTCGGGCTGGTTGCTGGATATTAGCTTTGAATTTACCAATTTAGATTAATCCCTCATCCCAGGGCCCTTGCCCACTCATTATCTCCAGTCTCAGCCTCAGGTCAACCTGACATGATGTGCCTCGCTTCTCAGGCTAGCTGCTGAGGGTCGCTACAGAAAAGTGCCTTACAGCACAATGTGTTCCACCACAAACACAACCATTCCAACCTCAGCTGGACCCTCAAGACTGTCCCCTAATCCTTTCATCCCAAGTTAAAACCTTGCTAAACTTACCACAGTCAGTTTCAAGTGCTTCCCATTGTGTTAATGTTCCTGAAGGAATTCCCAGCCCCCTCATCAGCAGGTGTTCTCAGTTCCTGTCCAGAAAAGATGGAGACCGTTTCTGCATCCCGTCTCAACTTCTCTCTTTTCCGTCTCCAATCTCATCTGGATTTTTCATCCGTGTTCTGTTCATTCTCTCTCTCCCTTGTTCAAAGCTGGCGTCAAGGCCCGTACTCCACAGCCATCTCTCGTCTCTGTGGCCTTAAACCCCCTGTTGTCTGACTTCATTTAGTCACACTTCATATATCCTAAGGTCTGGTCTATCCTAAGAATGCCCTGTCCATTTCTGTTTTCTCTTCATGGATAACTACGTCATCTTCCCTGAGACCTTCCCTTACTTGGCTTACCAAATTTGATGCCCTTGGCCACTGTCTGTTTCTGAAACCATTTCCTCCCTTGCACCCACAAACTCGTCCTGTCCTGGTTTTTCTCCTACCTCTTGGCCACACAAATAGAGGCTTCTCCCTAAGTTTTGTCCCTAGAATTTTGCTTTTCCGTCTTTATTCACTCCATTCTTTGAGTTTAGCTCTCACTTCTGTGGAGAGGACTCCCAACCCCTAATGCCAGGATTTCTCCAATTCTCATTTCTAACTGCCGGTTGGTACATGAATGTTCAGTACAGGCTCAATTCATCCAGTGCTGGGCCCATTTTTTCACATCCCCCTCCAAAATGGCTTCTCCTTTTTGGATTCATAATGTTGTTTCATGATACCTACCCATTCATTAGCCTAGGAAGCTTGGAGTTAATTATTTTCTACCCACCACTTTCTCTCACCCCCATTTCCAAATAACCAGGCACCAAATCTGCAACATCTGCATCCTCATCACCTTTTTAAAAAAATAAATTTATTTATTTTATTTATTTATCTTTGGCTGCTTTGGGTCTTCGTTGCTGCACGCGGGCTTTCTCTAGTTGCGGCGAGTGGGGGCTACTCTTCGTTGCAGTGCACGGGCTTCTCATTGCGGTGGCTTCACTTGTTGTGGAGCATGGACTCTAGGCACGTGGGCTTCAGTAGTTGTGGCACACAGGCTTCAGTAGTTGCGGCTCACGGGTTCTAGAGTGCAGGCTCAGTAGTTGTGGCGCACGGGCTTAGTCGCTCTGCGGCATGTGGGATCTTCCTGGACCAGGGCTTGAACCCATGTCCCCTGCATTGGCAGGCGGATTCTTAACCACTGCGCCACCAGGGAAGCCCCCTCATCACCTTTTGAACACTTCCCCTGCTACCGTCCTTCCTTGAAACTCTAACTCCCTGTTTCGGATTGTCTCAAGAACTCATGAACCTCCCTGCCTGCCTCCACCCTGAGTGCCAGCTGCCATCAGAAGATTGGTCAAAAGTATCAGTCCATCAGCACCAGGTACAAAAACCTTCCATGCTTTGCCCTCAGCTTGCCGTGTTCTTCCTCTTTTCTTCACTCTTTCCTGGCTGTGACAATTTTGCTCTTCAAGATCAACTTTTAATGCTACCTATTTTATGAAGGTTCCCCACAATCCCAGAATGATTTGTTGAAATCTTTAAGTTCCTTTTCCAGAATCATAGCATTTACACACTTTGCTGTGACCATTGACTCATAAAATTTAGATTTGTGTACAAATGTATTTAAGATCAGTAGCTTATCTCCTCTCTCCCCAACTCCTCACCAAGCCTCCTACCCCAGAGCAACCAACATCATAGTGGATCTCCATCTACATTTGTACTCAGGTGCAGACATGTATTGTAGGGGTTTGGTTGTTGGTGACATTGGTTTTTTTTATAAAAAATGGGAGCCTGAAATATATATATGTATGTGTATATGTGTGTGTGTGTGTATGTGTATAAATTGCACACTTCTCTTTTTGATTTCCATTTAACTTCTTTCGGGTCAAAGTTAGAGCTAGCTCTAACTCATTCTTTTAATACCTACGTAAAATTCTAAGAAACAGATGTATAATAGTTCAACCCTTTCACTACTGATTGGTGGACATTCAGGTTGTTGTCAGATTTGTTTGCATGTGTTTGTGTTTTTGCCACTAATAACAGGGCTGCCACATGGATTAACCCCTGTTTATTCTGCACGCTGATATTCTTTGCTTGTGTTTCTACATTAGTAGACCCTAAGTCAGATCATCTCCCTCTCCCGCCAATGGCTTCCCGTCTCATGTGGAGTCAAAATGAAACCCCTCAGCATGGCTCACCAGGCCTCTGTGATGGGGCGCTCGCCACCTCTCAGCCTCACCCCTCACCAGCACAGCTCCTGCTTGGTGAGATCGCCCTGCTCCCAGCCCTTGTCCCCGCTAGTCCCTCTGCTGGGATGCTCTCCCTCCCATCAGAGCTTCACGCAGCTCCCTCCCTCCCCTTCTTCAGGTATCTGGTCACGTGTCACCTGCACAGAAGGCCTTCTCTGACCACCCGCTGAAATAGTTCCCTGTTGGCCTTACTCTGCTCTCTTGTTCTTTATGTTACTTATGACCACCTCAAATCACAGTTTAATTAATTGCTTTGTTTTTTGGTACCTGGCTCCCGCTGGAGAATGGGTGCTCCCTGGGGGCAGGGACTTTGTCTTGGTCATCACTGTGTCCTCAGCTTCTGGAACAGGGCCTGTTACATCATAGGTGATCAGTGAATATGTCCTGAATAAGCGTGTGACTAACAATCGTAGTTTTATATGTATGTGTCTTGTGTTGCCCTCCCATTACGTGTTTTATTCATCTTTCTATTCCTTGCCTCTTCACACCTGACTATATGGCAAGTACTTTGCCTATGGTATGAGATGCAATCAAAGGACTGTTGTGCGCGGTAGCAAATTTTAACATGAGGGACGACCTTGGAGATGCCCCTCCGCCTGCCACCATACACATTTAGAAAATGACTCAAGGCGCTACACCTCTCTTATTTCATTAGGAAATTCAGATCGCTGGCAGTAATCTACTTGATTTATCGTTTTCCCCTTATGTGGAGCACCTCGGAGTTAATTAAGAAGACCATGAATCTTCCCTCCGTTGCTCTCGCGCACTCCCCTTTGCTGGATGCTCTCATACTGCTGAGACTGTTGATTTGGGACTCAAGTTGAAACATTACTTAATTTTCTCATATTGAGGTTCATTATGCTGAGCCTCAAGACTAGTCTTGCCTCTGAAGGCCCCTTCACTGGCAAGCTTTAAAATAGTTTCGTGTTCCCAGTTTCTAAATAACTTGTTCTCATTTCCGCTACGATGGCCAAAACCCTGTCTGTTGGCTCACAGTAGAGCAGCTGGGTCAGCCCCGTGGCCCCAGAAAGACCTCACCAGCCTCACAGTGTAGACTCTCAGCTCTGGTCCGTGCGTAGGTTGTTCCCAGCAATAGCAATGCAGACTTAGAGGGGAGAGCTACACGGCCATGCCCCGCAACACCACACAAGACCATCCGGCCCGAATAAGAGAAGACGGTCAAGTCGTGAGAAAGCATTAGCCTTATGTCCTTAGAAGACCAAAGCTAAATTTTATTGAAATTGTCATGTTAAGGAAGAATGGAATGTGTAATACAGGAAATTACTTCCTTTGTCTCATCATTTTCAACACAGATTAGCTTCTGTTAGTTGAGCACCTACTGTGCGCAGGGCACAGGGCAATGCACTTCACTGTGTCATCTGTAATCTCACAATGACTCTGCCTCACAGCTCTGCTCTCCCTTTTACCCCTAATAAAATGAATTCCCAGGGAGGTTGTGGGACCTTTTAGTGCCTTGGACCCCTCTGGTGAGCTGGAGAAGCCTATGGACTATTTCCCAAAATAATATTTTTAAGTTCATAAGCTAAAATATATAATATTACAAAGAAAACCAATTATATTCCAATGCAATTGTCAAAATATTAAAATTATGAATTTTTGATATGTGCTTCTTAAGGCCTTAAACAAGAAAGCTTAGGTGCTGGGTGAATAGTTTCCATAATTTCAAATTAGTATGAATATAAACAATATTTTGAGATATCTGTTACAATTATACTGTGGTATCAAAATATCTGTGACATCTCTGGGTGCGAAGTCATAGACACTGCGAAAATACTATGATTAGTTGCCTATATTCATAATTGAAAGAAATGCTACATTTCAGTTAAAGGTTAGTGAAAGGTGTAATTTTTTTAATTCAAGTTCACAGGTCTCCTGAGTTCTATCCATGGTCCCTTTAGGTCCACATACCCCAGGTTAAGAACACCTCAGGTAGGTGTCACCGTTACTAAGTAACTTTCAGAGGTGAACGCAGATCCAAATTGATGCAATTCCAAAGTCGTTGCTTTTTCTTGTATGTCATGGTGCCTCCCCATACTATTACCTTGCTTTCCATAAAAACTTCACATATTTTAGTCATCATCATACTGCCGTGTGGGGTAGGTCATGGCACAAACAAATAATAAAAATTAAAATGTATATAATAAACCTTTTTTTTTAAACAAGGAACTTCCACAAATAATTCCAAGCATTCTGATTTCTTATGAAATCATACATTTTCTCCACTGAGCCATGATTCTATTACAACAATTTCTCTGACCTTATTTTCTACGAGGATCAGAGAAATTCAGTGACTTACCCACGTTCACACAGCTACTAGATGACAGACTCGGGATTTGAACTCCCAGATCTTTTTGTCCTGTATTCTCATCATTCTTCAGGATTACCTGGATACCAAGGTAAAAATATGTCAGATAATTTCTCTCAAAACCACATGGAATCCAGGCATGTCCAGGAGAAGTCCCATGTCTCCTAATCTCCAGTCTGTTGTCTTGCCTCATACACATTGCATCTAAAAACCTACAGCTCAGAATTTACCCACATATAGTTCTTCAGTCAGACATGCAAACCATGTGCAGTTACCAGACTTGAATAATTTAAGTGCTAGCTTGTATTTTATGTCATTGTCTCCAGTTGCTGATAAAACCCAAACAACAAGCAGGGAGGATTTTTCATTCCACCCTAATAAGCAGGTGGTAATTTAGTCTCTGGTCATTGCACTCCTGTCAGTTCTTTCCCAGGGGCTTTTCTCCCTTGCTTGATGCCAGTTAGTGCATTTTCCTTGACAGTCAATTCACTCTGCACCGTTGCTCAGGCCATAAACGTGATGTTCGACAAGCAGAAGGATTTGCAGAGAAGCCTTCCTGGGGCTCCACCTTTCGCGATCACCAAAATTTCCCTGCCGATTTAGGTGACAACATGGGCCCATGTAATTTACAGATGGTGGGGGCCAGTGTACAATCAGTTCTTGCCAACTCCCTCTCTCCTCTAATGAGATACGATTCAGCATGCCAAGACCAGAAATTGCCTCTGGCTTTTGGCATTGTCCCTGCCTTCTCAGCAGTGTCTGTATACATCTTTTCTTGACTGCTCCTGGCTTAGCCAACTCAATTTTTCATTTCAAGTTCAGAGTTTAGCAACTGTCAATACTTGGTTCTCTCGAAAAGCAGTCTCACCAAGGCAAATTGCATGCCCTTCTCTTTATATCAGATACCGCCCAGGTTTGCCTTTTGCCCGAACTGTGGTTAGCCAGAAAGGATAATTGGCGTCTCTGTCCCTACAACCAGAGGAAGAATGCACAGTGTTCTTTGGCAGTGTGTGAACTGCAAATTCCTCTGCACTTCAGCCTTCCAGGAAAAAGAGAATCAATTGTTGGTGCACACTTGATTTATTTTTTCATTTTCATTATTGGGGCAGATTCATTTGGAGCAAATAAGCTGGGAATTTGCTTAGACTTGTTCTTCATTGTGACCATACAAACATTCCTCTTTCTTTTATTGCCCATTTTATCATTGTGTTCAGCACCAGCCACAGTCAGTGGTGTACAATTCTCTTGGGCCAAACAAGTATGACGGAAAGCTGGTTTCTGTATCACATTCATCTTTGCTAGACGTCAGCCCTATTTTTGAAAACTCAAAGCTGGAATGCTTTTAATTAATAAAGGCACATTATGCTCTTAGCTCATTTACCCTTTAAAATTTTTTTTTATGGTCTTTGGCATAGATTTCTCTAGGACTAAGGCATCAACATCTTATTTTCTAGAGTTTTAAAGGGGCAGACACATCTTTGTGTATAATATCAAAGTTAAAGAAATCTTAATTTAAACTTGAAAAGCTATTGTAAACCCTTCAATTTCTCCCTTAGGTCACCCAACATCCTTGTAGCCCCTAAAAGATGTTCAATACAAAAGACAGGTCCTGGCTCTAGAATTCTACCTGATAAGCCTTTTTTTCCCCATCTTCGAAATAACAAGAGCTTTGCCCATGGCTGTCATCTCTTCCCATCTGTTAATAAGTTTATTACGTGAACTGTGAATTATGAGACTCATTCTGTTACGTATAGGATAATACTGTTTATGGCAAAGCAAATTAATCAGGAATTTCATGTGGGCTTCCGTTTAATTGTATTTTGTTTCTTTGGCTCCCCATGTGTTTTTGAGATTCATCCGTGCTATTGCACGTATTAGCACATGTTTTGTTTTTGCTTGTCATATCCATTCTCCCAATGACGATCTTTGACTAGTACAAGTAGAGAGTCTGTGAACGTTCTCGTTACAGTCTTTTGCGGATATAGCATTCATCCCTCTTTGGTGTATTTCTAGAAGTGGAGTTGCTGAGGCATGGTGTGGCGTGTATTCAGCTGTTAGAAACAGCCAAACGGTTTTTGCCGGTGGTTGAACCACTGCAGTCTCCTACAGGTGAGGAATGAGACCTCAGTAGTTTTGCCTCTTCACCAGCACTGTACTGTCAGCCATTTCAGTTTCAGTCATTCTGGTGGTCGTCTAGTGATATTTAGAGCAAGATATTTTTGGTCCATCATACCTCTTTATTTTTGGTATATAAAAATGCTAAAATAATAGGAATTAAAAATGGAAAGAAATAAGCACTCAGATTTCATCAACAAATTAGATGCTTTTATCTTTCCCTCCAAGTGTTTATCCACACATATGTTTAAAAATTGTGCTAAACTCTTTCTAAAATTTTGCTTTGTCACTTATGTTTTTCTAGATTGCTATGCAATGATAAGTAGTTTTTAAAAACCCTGGCAATGTGAAGCCACAAATATGGCTGGGAAGAAGACATTAGTCCATCTTTTTACAAATAAAAGCGTGGGTCTGTTGAATCCTGCCTTTACCACTGTAAGAAAGGGCAGACAGTCAGAAAACTGTGGAGTGTCACTGTATTCTATTTTCTCCTCCTGTGCCCAAGCATAGAGCCCCACAGGTGTGCCTGAGCCATTCCTGCCCATGCCTCAGGGAGGGATGTGGCCAGACAGGGTGCAGCTGAACCTGTAGTGTCTACACTGCTCCCCCAGAGCCCCCGTATGCATCTTGCTCTGCTAGTGGCTTTGACCCACTGCCCAAACAGTGAAACTATGTAAGGTATTTCTTTTAAAAAATGAGAACAGCTTTTTTTTCTAAGAGTAAATGCAGTGTGCCTAAGTATATGGATGTACATGATAAAAGTGTAAAGAAGTGCATGGCATAGAGAACTATAAAAGCCAGGATCACCGTTATCTCTAGGGACAGGAGTACCACGGGAAAGAGTAGGGAAAGGGCTTCACCTGTGTTGGTAGCATTTTATTTCTTAAGCTGAAGGTGGGTTTACAAGTTTTTGTTGCAGGGTTCTTTAAACCATTTTGAAATCTTAATGTTTTAGTCAGTTCATTCTCATTGTTAATGATTCACATATCAATGAACGATATAAAAGAGAAATGAAAATATATTTCCACCATCATGCACAGGAAATACTGCTCTTAACTTTTTGGCCCATGTCCTTCCAGCATTTTGTGTGTTCTATTCTCTCTCTATATGTATATGTTAATGTTTTATATATACACATTTATTAATGTATGAACATTTCCACAATGAAATGTGTGTGTGTGTATATATATACACACATATATATATATATACACACACATATATATATACACACATATATATATATACACACATATATATATATATACACACATATATATATATACACACATATATATATATACACACAAATATATAAATGGAACATACTCTGTACTCCTTTTTTTTTTTTTTTTTTTGGCTGTGTTAGGTCTTCATTGCTGCACATGGGCTTTCTCTAGTTGAGGCAAGCAGGGGCTACTCTTCTTGTGGTGCATGGGCTTCTCATTGTTGTGGCTTGTCTTGTTGCAGAGCACAGGCTCTAGGCACGCAGGCTCAATAGTTGTGGCTCACGGGCTCTAGAGCTCAGGCTCAGTAGTTGTGGCGCACGGGCTTAGTTGCTCTGCGGCACGTGGGATCTTCCCAGGCCAGGGATCGAACCCGTGTCCCCTGCATTGGCAGGCGGCTTCTTAACCACTGCACCACCAGGGAGGCCGTATACTCCATTTTTATAATCCTCCCTTTTTAAACAAATTTCATTGTGGAACTATTTATATATTAATAAACACAGCTGTATATTATCATTAAAATGGGTATGTATTAGCCTATGTGTAAGTTTACTATAAAGTTATTTAAACCCGCCCTTTCTTGATGAACATTTAGGTAGTTTTCCTTCTTTTCTTTTTTTTTTGTCATTAATGTAAAAACAATACAGCAATGAACAAACAGAATTTACACCTTTTGCACACTAGTCCAGTTATTCCCTTAGGATGAACATCCATCAGGGGAATTGCTGAGTCTGAAGATGTGTACAACTGAAATTTAGAGAAATTTCACTGAAGTATCCTCTAGAAATGGGTTCCAGTGTAGAATGTCTAAGAATCTGTTCTATCCTTCCCTATCTTCAGTGGGGATTAGGATTCTTTTGACTCTTTGCCAGCATGAAAATCTTAACCACCTAAAAACATATTTATGTAAACATTGCTATAATTCTCACCTATTTGATTCAGCATCTTATTAAGATAATGTTTTTTTCTCTTTACAAAGCACTGTCTCGTCATGGTGGAAACTTAGTAAAATTAAGAAGATAATGAAAAACCTTAAATATCTCCACCCAGAGTTAATCACGGTTAATATTTCTGGGTATTTTCTTCTAGTTGTTTTTCGTGTGCATATTTTTCCCGAATGATACCGTACAGGGAATTCCTTCATCTGCTTTTCTCACTTTCTTAACTACATTTAGAGTGTTTTTCGGTCTCTAAATATTTTTTAAAATAATCATTTGGCAGCACTAGTACCTAGAACTTATTCATCCATTTCCTGTGCTGGCCACTGGACTGTTTTATATTTTTCAGTGTTATGAATGATGCCATGATTCCCTCTGACCTGTTTCTAGAACTGGGATTCAAGACTGTGGACACTTTAACACGGATACAGAGTGTCAAAGTATTTCCATAAAGGATGTAGTCATTTTGGTTCTTACCAGTAGTGAACAAGAATATTTCACTGCTTCCTTGCTGACATTAAGGATTATCATTTTAAAAAACTTTTGCCAATTTAATATTAAGGAAAACATGGCATGTGGTATTTATGAATGACTAGTATGATGGATCCCAGTTTTTCATGTAACAGGACCATGGCACAGTCAGAAGAGGGCTGGATCCTTTCAACACATGAAGGAAGTGTAGAATTTCCAGGTTGTCTTCTGGAATCCCTTCCAAAAGGGTACTGAATATGAGATCCAGCTTGAAGCCAAGATTTATAGCCCCAGACCCCATAGAACAATGATCAAATCATCCATATACATTATAGAGTCCCTTGTTTGAAACTGAATGACTAGATAAACATTCGTGTGACTCCTGAGGAATAAAGATCATCCTGTGTTTAGATTTGCCCTTTCCTTCTCACCATTTGTGATCAGTCTGTGAAAATCACAAAGGTTCTAGAAGAGTTACAGAACCAGATGTAAGAGGGTGGAAAGGAGATAAGTGTGCTGCTGGGTTTCTGGTCCTCTCTCTTTTCAACGGCCCCTCCCCTCCATCTCCCCACTTTCTTCCCATCCTCCCAAAATGAGCAGAAGTCTAAGATGAGAAGCTAAGTAAGAAATAGTAATTGGGCCTTTTCAAATCTCTTGGTTTGGAATTGACGTAGACCCTGACTAGCCCAGTTCCTTAGATCTGTGAAGTCCATACCATCTTCCAGTTAAGCTGGGTGTCCCAGCTTGTTTTCTTCTCTTGTCTGAACTTAAGCAGCTGGAAGTTGAAGCCGCTACCTCATCTTTGCTGCTTGCACTGCTTCTTTGCAAGTTACCGGATCAGAATCCCAGACCCCGAAAGGAATTAAGAAAGAACTGGAAAAGACTTTCCAAGCAGGGTACTACGGGAAGGTCAGACAGTCAGGATCATCCCTTGAGAGTTTCCGAAGAATTTTGTTTATTCAAAAGCTTCCACTCATATAAAAGCGTGAAAATAAACCTGCCTTTCCCACTAGAGAGATTTGGCCACCAGCAACGATTGTGGCAGACTGTTATCCTGCTCCTCCTCTGTATTTACAGAGGCTCAGAGAAGGGATAATGCATTTTATGGACTTCATATCATTACAGGTCTGGCCACATTCCATATGTCATTGGTGCCCTTGCCTTCCAGGAGTCTTTCCTCCCTCCTGAGCCCCCCGTCCCCCCCCCCCCCCCGCCCATGAATGTAACTGTGTCCAGGGTCAGCCTTGACTTGTGTTTTTCTCACTTGTGACAGGAATAGAATTTTACATCTCACTCTCCACCTCCATCATCCATTGCCAGACCACCTCAATTCCCTCATCGCCACTTCAGTCTGCACAAAGTGAGGTTTCATTATTATATTTGCAATAAGAATACTATAAATTATGTAAGACTGGTGTAAGAAAGAATGGGTGGGGATTGAAAAACAAAATCACTCTCTTCCCAAGTTTAACTCAAACCCAGCATCTTTACAAGGTACCTTCTCGGAAGAGCCTGGCGTTGCGTTAGCGGGAGTCTTACCCTTCCCTGTAGAGTTCCTGAGTGTACTGTATAGTGTTAATGTGCTGAATACTTTTTCTTTTAGCAAATCCTCTAGAACTGAGAAGTGATGCCAGCATGCTGCTCATAAAGCATTAGCTTTTCCTGATTACATTTCCATGTTTTGCAATTGCAGGGGAAGGAGAATTCAGATCCTTCCAGTAGCTTTCCAATTGAACGTTCACGACAAACTGCAGAAACATTTGTGTCCAAGCGACGTGTCACTTGACAGTTCATGTTTTTCTGTCCCATCTTGTTTTTGTATGTGCAGTGGCCGCACTGGTCATGTGTTTTTATTCATGTAGTCATATCTTTATACCCTGCCGCCTGACTTGTTCTAGAGATAGAACAAGACAAACTTCAGAAGTTAAATTCAAACAAGATGTGAGGGAATGAATTTCTTTTAGGGATAAGGGAGGAATCCTTCTAGTCAGGAAGGATTTATGATTTTTGGCTTTGTTTTCCTCTTTCGTTTTTCATTAGTCTTTAGACTTACCAAAATCTAATGTGCTCAAGATTTACAGAATACAACAACCTTTGCTTTCTTGTCAGGAGTAAAGACCAAGAAGGGTTAATCAGCCTTCTACCGAATATTCTCACAGGTAGTCTAGAAAGATGTGTCACATAGAAATATAACATTTTTTAAACAGAGACACATTTGCCAGTCTTCTTTGTGTAGTCAAATTTGAGGAAATTTAAGGATGTTTTGATTCATGGCCCTTATTCATCTCAAGCAGTAGTTTTGAGATGTCAGAAGACTTGAGTGATAGGCATTTATGTGTGTTAATATTAGCTATAAGGAAAATATATGTATCTGTGCTGTGCAAGAAAATAAACATGTTCAGACCTTCCTTGAATTCTGTCACCAAGTTCTCCTTTATCTTAGACTTTGCATAAAGAATGGATGCATTTTTATTAGATGTCTAACTTTTAGTTTGCTTATTTGTGTTATAAAACAAAATCATGGAGCAGTTATCTTGGGTGTACAGCGACTTGAAGAAATAAGAAATGCAGCATTTTGGTACTGTCAAGAGTTATGATCTCTGCTTGGATTTCGTGCTGAAGAGCAGTATGTACATATTTTAACCTTTGAGTCTGATATGTAGTGAAATGTGCAGTGTCAGTGCCTGTAAATGAAACCCTGTAGCTGTCACAGCTGTCTTGACTTCTTCTGAAAAATCGACAGTGTCTTTCTAGTCGTTCTCATGCTGATAATGTTAGAAAAAAGAAACACATGCGAACATACTCACACACTTACAGTCACAGATACCACAATAAATTCCAGACCACAAGATATACTGGGAAAGTCTCTCTCTCTCCTTTTTTTTTTTTTTTTTAATGAATTTTCTTGAGATTAGCTTAAGCATTTTGGCCAATATTTTAAGGACTAACAGACTCATGAGTTAACCATCATTGGCATCTGAATGTGATCCAACCAGCCATGGAGGTAGGATTCATGATCACCAGAATAGGTTGGTTCCTTTGTCCTTTGGTTTCCTTAGTCACCTCCTGCTTAGGTCCTTTAAAAAAAAAGAAATTAATACGCTGTGTAGACCACTAAAGAGAGCCTGGATTTCTCAATTAGTAAGGAAATCCTAGAGTAAGCTTTGAAGATGGTGGATGAGAGTTGCATCATTTATATTCTACCCTTCTAACACAATATTTGTGTGTTCCTTTACATTTTGTTTTTCCTTTTTCTTTTTCTTTTTTTTTTTTGTGCGGCACGCGGGCCTCTCACCATCGCGACCTCTCCTGTTGGCGGAGCACAGGCTCTGGACGCGCAGGCTCAGCGGCCATGGCTCACGGGCCCAGCCGCTCCGCGGCATGTGGGATCTTCCTGGACCGGGGCAAGAACCCGTATCCCCTGCATCGGCAGGTGGACTCTCAACCACTGCGCCACCAGGGAAGCCCCCTTTACATTTTTTGAGTCCCATTCTGATTTTATAGGCATTTATGAACGCTTAGAATCAAGACACATTTAACTGTGTCATTTCATGAGCATTCTTCCATGTTGCCACAGCTTCAAAGTGACTTTTTTTAATGACCACATAATATTTCATAACATAGAATTCACAGAAACGTGCTATCCATTTTGTCATCATGGCCACTTACAAGCTCTCATTATTATAGATTATGCCAAAGCAAACATCTTTCACTGTGCTAGTAGTTTTTCCCTTTTAGATTATTTCCATAGGACCTTTTCTCTTTGCCATTGAGTCTCCAACTTGTCTGCCCCAGCGTGCACATTGGGTGATTATTGTCATTACACATTCCCAAGGGAAAACTAAGATTTCTACTACATCCCAAAACATTTTGGGGAGGAGGGTCTAGGTGAGGCCCTAGAGCAGTTCACACTTGGCATCACTATTTTTTGTGTACATGAGTAACCGGTTCCTGTGTAAGCATCACTCCCCACTTAAAAAATGTTAGAGAAAGTACTGCTCACGCGAGGCTAACCTTACGCCTACCTCAGCTTATTAAAAATGGAGTCATTTCCAAACACCAGTCTATTTGCTATTACTTGTACTGTTACTTATGATACACTCCAAACATGTGCAAGATCCCAGGATTGACAGCCGCCTGCATGCCACCATTTTAACTTAAGAGGAGTTACTACAGGGAACCAGCGACAGGCAATTCAGAATTTGAAATGAAATAGAGAGCAAGTGTCTTATCCTTCAAAAATGAGCTCTTTGGAGAAATGTCTGTTTAGGTCTTCTGCCCATTTTTGGATTGGGCTGTTTGTTTTTTTGATATTGAGCTGCATGAGCTGTTTAATCCTTTGTCAGTTGTTTCATCTGCAAATATTTTCTCCCATTCTGAGGGTTGTCTTTCTGTCTTGTTGATGGTTTCCTTTGCTGTGCAAAAGCTTTTAAGTTTCATTAGGTCCCATTTGTTTATTTTGTTTTTATTCTCATTACTCTAGGAGGTGGGTCAAAAAAGATCTCGCTACAATTTATGTCATAGAGTGTTCTTCCTATGTTTTCCTCTAGGAGTTTTATAGTGTCCAGCCTTACATTTAGGTCTTTAATCCATTTTGAGTTTATTTTCGTGTACAGTGTTAGGGAGTGTTCTAATTTCATTCTTTTACATGTAGTTGTCCAGTTTTCCCAGCACCACTTATTGAAGAGGCTGTCTTTTCTCCATTGTATATTCTGGCTTCCTTTGTCATAGATTAAGTGACCATAGGTGCATGGGTTTATCTCTGGACTTTCTATCCTGTTCCATCGATCTATATGTCTGTTTTTGTGCCAGTACCATACTCTTGATTACTGTAGCCCTATAGTATACTCTGAAGTCAGGGAGTCTGATTCCTCCAGCTCCGTTTTCTCTCTCAAAATTGCTTTTGCTATTCGAGGTCTTTTGTGTTTCCATACGTATTGTAAAATTTTTGGTTCTAGTTCTTTGAAAAATGCCATTGGTAATTTGATAGGGATTGCATTGAATCTGTAGATTGCTTTGGGTAGTGTAGTCAACATCACTAATTATTAGAGAAATGCAAATCACAAGTACAGTGACATATCACCTCCTATCAATCAGAATGGCCATCATCACAAAATCTACAAACAATAAATGCTGGAGAGGATGTGGAGAAAAGGGAACTCTCTTGCACTATTGGTGGGAACGTAAATTGATACAGCCACTATGGAGAACAGTATGGAGGTTCCTTAAAAAACTAAAAATAGAACTACCGTGTGACCCAACAATCCCACTACTGGGCATATTCCCAGAGAAAACCATAATTCAAAAAGATACATGCCCCCTCATGATCATTGCAGCACTGTTTACAATAGCCAGGACATGGAAACAACCTAAATGTCCATCAACAGAGGAATGGATAAAAAAGATGTGGTACATATATACAATGGAATATTACTTAGCCATAAAAAGGAACAAAATTGGGTCATTTGTAGAGACGTCGATGGACCTAGAAACTGTCATATACAAAGTGAAGTAAGTCACAAAGAGCAAAACAAATATCATATCTTAACGCATATATGTGGAATCTGAAAAAATTGGTATAGGCGATCTTATTCACAAAGCAGAAATAGAGACACAGACGTAAAGAACAAATGTATGGATACCAAGGGGTGGGGGGAGGGATGAATTGGGAGATTGGGATTGACATATATACACTATTGATACTGTGTGTAAAATATATAACTGATGAGAACCTACCATATAGCACAGGGAGCTCTACTCAGTGCTCTGTGGTGACCTAAATGGGAAGGAAATTCAAAAAAGAGGGGATATATGTATACGTACAGCTGATTCACTTTGCTGTACAATAGAAACTAACACAACGTTATAAAGCAACTATACTCCAATAAAAAATTTAAAAACAGCAACGAAAACAAACAAAAAGAAAACAAAAATGAGCTCTGATCCTCTTAACAGGTAGAAGCACAGCCACAAAGCTACACCATTTCAAATTTGGGGTTAATTGAAATTTAGCTGTGATAGGGAGGAAGGTGATTATTTTTGTACTCCTAAAATTCTCAATCACTTAACCAATAGAAACTAAGTTTGCAGAATGCCATATGCCAAACTGTACCTAGGGTATATGACAATATATTACCCAGAAAATTTGCAGTCTTACTATCTGTGTTCACCTTGATTTACAGAAAATCAACCCCAAAGAATTCCACTTCAAAGCACGATATACTTTGGAATTTGAGTTCCCTGGCTTTGAAAGCTTCACTGTGCTTCAGTTTGCTTGGTTTATTAAATTAAAGAGGTAAATGCTAACGCTCTACAATGATATTTTAAAAGAAAAGATGGCGGGGAGAATCTTTTATGCTCACCTCTGAGGAACTTTAGCGTATTGATTTAAAGGAGGCAAAAAAGATTTGCAGTTTATTCCAGACAGGCATATGTAGGCTTATTCCACAACCAGGCCAAAGTTCAAATTCCCTACAATATCAGGGGAAATTCTCTCTTCAGCATGTTACTGTTTTAAAAACAACTGCCTTTCTGGCTGATTAAAAGTGATTTTAGCTCTAGTGCTAAATACCACAATGAAGGCAGCAGATAGGGAAGTGCTTGCATGTCTATTTGCTTTTACTCTAAGCCTGGCCATTAAAGGTAATTAATTTATGGCCTGGCAAAGCCTGCTGCCTTTCTTCTATGGATTTGTTAGTTCTGCATGCAGTATGGGATTCCAAATATAACTTGTATCCACCAGTTCTGATCCCTTTGGTTTCCCTTGTCCCTTGGAGATTTCAGGATTAGCATGAAAGCCTTCTGTTTTTAGAAAAGCAAGTCTTGACTCTCTGGTTTGGGCAAGGCTGTGAATCACCCAGTCATTAG
Source organism: Delphinapterus leucas (assembly GCF_059928025.1). Lineage (NCBI taxonomy): Eukaryota > Metazoa > Chordata > Mammalia > Artiodactyla > Monodontidae > Delphinapterus > Delphinapterus leucas. The sequence continues at coordinate 48,078,641 of NC_143137.1, forward strand.
AGCCAGTTGGATTCTTAACATGTAAGGCTATGGGCCTCATAGGAATTTTCCAAATATCACCATGAACACTCTTACCATTTTCTAATATAGGGTCAACAAAACTAAGCACATTCACAATCAGAAAATTTTCAGAAAAATTACTTCGTACTTCTTACCGCTACGTATTTTCTTTTCTATGCCACTTGTCTTGTATCTGGTAAATTCTCAAGTTAAGTGAGACAGTCCATTTTGTGGTAAATCATGTTTTTGCACATGGAGGACTGTCAGGAATTCATATCCACCAAAAGTTGATATGCAGAAAGCAGGAACGTTTACGATTATTATTTAAATACTCTGTTATTATGGCTGAGATGCCATCTTCATTTTATAAATGAAACTGAAGCTAAAAGGAGGTTACTCACCAGTAGTAGAGCTGAGATTTGAACTTGGGTCTTTCAGGTTCCAAAACACTGAACCAGCAAAGCATTCTGCCTCTGGGTGATTACAGTAGATCTTTGATACCCATGATGGAAAGATCCTGAGAGCATCCTGAATCCCTAGATTCTTAAATACCATCATACCGGCTTACAATTAAAGTACAGCATTCCACTGGCTCAAGCTCCTACTGAGACAGTTTTAATGATAACATTTCCTTGTTTTATATAAAATGTCTAATGGACAAGACCATATCATAGAGCTGATCAAAGTCAGCATTCCCATCTTTAATTTATCCAAAAGTGATTTCTTCTATAATCAGGCGAAACCCGTCTTTCCTGCCATCACTAGATCTCACAGTCAGCTTTCTTTGGGGGGAATATCTTCCTGAAATATAAACTGTTTAATGTCATTACCAGCATTCCTGGACATGTGTTTGGTGACAAACTGTAAACAGTTTCTCTCACTAATCAGGTGGTACAGGACCGTCGATGGGGCCAAGTCACCTCCTATGCTGCTCACCCACAGACACCAACCTCGGGCAGCAGTCAGAATTGAGAGTCCTGCCTCAGCCAGTTATATCACACATACAAATCATCGGTATTATAACTGCCTGTCATGGGTCTGTGGGAGACGGTACAGCTGAATGACTAAGAACACAGCCTCTGGGGACAGACTACTTGGGTTCAAATTTCATCTCTCCCTCTAATACGCTATGCAGCCTTGGGCCAGTTACTTAACCTCTCTGTGCCTTAGTTTTCTCATTGTAAAATAGGGGCAATAATAGCTCCCCTGTCGGCTGTTGTAAATACTAAATAAGGTAATACATGGAAGCATCTAGAACAGTGCCTGGCATGTATCAGTAGTAAGCACTATATAATTGATAGCTGGTGCCGTCCTCTAAGTTTCTCATAGAAGAAAGTTGAAATTGTAAGTCCCCCTATGCCAGGTTTCCATCCTGATGAAGAGGTTTTATTTACATGGTTAGCTGCTCCATTGCCTTCTCTCTCATACTCTCTTCGTAACAGCCTAATTTTTCTCCTACTGTCTTTGGCCTGTCATGCTTCTTTGTGACTCCTCTTGTTCTTAACTGTGCCTGTCGTCTATTCTTCCTGTCTTCAGGGTCTCCCAGGGAGTCACCCCTTGTGGTTTCTTCCTTTTCTGCTTACCCTCCACCAGTTCTCATCTCCCAGCAGACTCTTCTGCCAGGTCATGCGTAGAGGGAACAGTTTGGGGTGGAGAGGTGCTGACACAGCCTCCTGGGTCACGCTTGGAAGCCGAGCTTTCTCCCTCCAGAGTTCACGCTTCTGCAGCTTTACCTTCTACCAGGTTTCTCAGATTCTCACTCTGCAGATATACCAACCTGCACCTGTCAGGACAACCACAGCAGCCTCAGCTCTCTCTGCCACCCAGAACATGTGCACAGGAAGGCTGACGTGCACCTCAAGCCATGGCGTAACTTCTTTGTGTGCTGCAGAACACAAAGAAGCCCACCTGAAACAGTGGCAAAGCCCCCCCCCGAAACTGTTAGAGCCCACCGGTCGTTGTCACTTTTCTACATCAGGCCCCTTCTAAGTCTTCATGCTGTTCATCAAATGAATGTAACCCTACAGAAATTTCATAGGCAAGATAAGTGCAGAGCCCCCCCGAGAAAGGAGAGACATGCAGGTTAAAAATTAGCACATAGAAACCAGAGGTTCTCTCTCCCCAAAGAAATTCTCACTACTGGACTTTTGGGGTACTTTCAGTCATGTGGTTTAACAGAGATGCCTGAATTGTTAACTATGTAAAAATTTCCAGTGGAAAGGCTGTTTAGTTAAATAAACACAATGAGTCTAATGAACTAGGAATTTAGGTTTTAAAATTTGCTTTTTTTTTTTTCTGTTAGAAAGTTGCTCACAGATGTATCCCTTTTCTGAAGAGAAGAATTGGGGGAATTTAAATGCATTTTTAGCTGAGTAAAGTAGATGATGAGGTTACAGTATTTCATCCCAGCCCCACTTTGGACTGTCCTTACATGGCAGTACTGATTGGCGTCATCTGGCCTTATCATCTGTGAAATAAAGATAATATATGCCTACAAGTGTTAGGTATTGTACTTTAGGAGAGACAAAGAGAAATAGAAATGTGGTCTGTACACTCAGGTAAGATGACGTACATGGAAACTTAGATGAAATGCAAAGTATGTCACAGGGCATATTGTGCCAAGTTAGTAGCTCAGATGGTCAGTGCTATGACTTCAGAGGAATTGAAGTAGTCAGAGAAGCTTCATGGACGAGGGAGAAACTAAGTTGGACTTTGCAGTATAAATAGGAGTTGGCTAGCTAGAGAAGAAAGAGAATGACATTCCAAGTAAAAGGAATGGAAGAATAAATGGCTCAGAGGTATTTCCTGAGGTTTGTCCAGAAGACCCTGAGTATGACTAGAAAGTATCAGGAACATCCTAATTAAAATCTTAAGTCTACTGTTTAGTTTGTATGGAAGTTAGGTTAGATTACCCAACCTCAGGGCCACAATTTTCTCCTCTGTATAGTGAGGCTAATAAAGAAAAGTTAATAAAAAGTCTACACAGTTCTGAACACTCAGTAGGCATCTCCCCAAATATTTGCTGGTATTATTTATATTACTACTACCATCACTATTCTGCCACCACTGCTACTGTTGCTAATCACCACTCCTCTACTTTTCCTGTTACTGCTTTTACGATCACTGTTACTATTAGTACTACACTGATTTCTAGCAGCAACTCGCGTCCCAGTTCTTTGCCTGATTGTCCCTCCCCCCAACCCACCCCATCATCATAACCCATTCCCCCTTCTCCTCTCCCAAAATTCTTTGTGAGGAGACCTGACTTGGACATAGCAGGGTGGGTCTGGTGCAGGCTGGACCATAAAATCAAATTCCAAGACTCAGTTCAAAGCGAAAACATTTGACATTACTCGAAAGTTATGGTGAAAAATGAGACACACAGTGTTGGACCCTCAGGCTCATAACAGGAGGGAATCAGAGAACCTCAACTGGGCTTCCGGTTCGACTAGAGCCGTTTTGTAGAGCACCAGGGAGGCTTCGGATGAGCTGTGGACCTAGCTTGCTTGATGGCGCACCAGCACCGCGTGCCCAGCAGCACGCACACTGCACTGACCCGCTGATGGTGGTTGCATACGACAGCTCTGTTGTCACTCTTCCTTCTTTCCCCTTGATTTGGAGCTGGTTTTGTGACATTTCAAAGAAATGATTCCTACCTACTTGCTTTAGAAGGCATTCCTTCCCTTACAACATTTGAACTGCTCTTTAATAGAAACTAAGCATCAACCACCTTAATGATATGTACCTTAAGCATTTTCTTGTCGAGCTATCCTGAATATCAAATGCATCCTTTTAGAACAGGAAAAGATGTGAAGATATACAAAACTGGCAAAACCCATGCATTGTTTCTTAAATATGCCTGCAGAGCAATGAATCTATAAAGGAATGAGAGGAGTAGGTATGTAGGAGTAGATTAATAAAGGTGACCCCCATTCCTTGCACCTGCTCTGTGTGATAAATAATAATAATTTCCAATTCTCATTCCTGATACATTAGGCCACTCTCAAGGTTTCTGTGTGATGACCTACTCCCTCATTTCTTATTTTGCTGACCAAGGTCTCCTACTGCACAGATACGTAGAACTTGTCTGGCAGGTATGTTAGATAGGTGTTTTATTGCTGCATCTGGAGGTCTGGATTATTTTACATGCTATTCTTAGAATTTTCAATTAACAAATTGTAATTAACGAATTGAGGTTTCTTATTAAGAAGCTTTTATGATTTGTCATAGTAGTCTAGCTGTGTGTGCACCCTATTCTATTAAGAAGCCATTAAATCCTTAGAAACAGCCTGTGAATTCATTAATCTTACTGTATGATTGCAGTAATCTGGGTATAGAGCCAGGGGCATTTGTAAAGCAGTGTCTTAAAATATGAGGATCTTCTAGATGGTAGGACATTACAACAATAGAGCTGGGCTAGGGAAGAAAATACAATATTCCACATAACCTGAAGCACCCCATTTGGAGTTATTTTTGAGTCAGTTTTTTTTTTTTTTTTTTTTTTTGCGGTACGCGGGCCTCTTACTGTTGTGGCCTCTCCCGTTGCGGAACACAGGCTCCGGACGCGCAGGCTCAGCGGCCATGGCTCACGGGCCCAGCTGCTCCGCGGCATGTGGGATCTTCCCAGACCGGGGCACGAACCCGTGTCCCCCGCATCTGCAGGTGGATTCTCAACTACTGCGCCACCAGGGAAGCCCTTGAGTCAGTTTTTATTCATCCATTTTTTTATACAACTATATCTGATGTTCTGGAAGTTTACAACACTTCGTACCAGCGATGTGACTTGAAATCCTGCAGAGGCACACCTGTAAGTTAAACCAGCTTAAGATGTCGCTTCCTCAGAGACCACCATGAGCACCATTCCTTGTGTCACCATTCCCTAGAAAATAAAAAGCACGAAATAGGTTTATTTTGTAAATAAAATAAGTAAGCACTGAAAACTACTTCTGAAGTGCCAGGTGAGGTCTGGTATCTAGGATACAGAAGCTAGAAATTTCAGGAATAAATATGGCCAACTGATTCAGGTTCTAACCCTTGTTCCTGAAGGTCACAGGAGGAGTGCTTTGAGGATTTAAATACAGTTCACTTACCCAGGAGATTCAGAGATTCGTATGTCAGATGCAGACAAGCCTTTGTACCTAGAGGGACAGGGAGGGGAAAATTCAGACTCAGGGCAGAACAGAACTGAATCAGCAGCACACACTTTCCATCACCAAAAGGCTTTATGAGTTACCACGCTTAATTATTCTGTTAAAACTCAAAAGCAAGATTTGCCATTGTTCATGTACAGCCTTGACTCTGTGGGATCTCAGATAAACAGACTCTAACTTCAGAGGTAGCACTCCAAAAGTCTACTGCACCTCGGGTCCCCAGGCCCCCAAGAGACTGAACTTACAGTTTGCAGATGTTCTCTTCCCACTGGTCCCCTGCGTCCGTGGCAGCCAGGCCTGGCCTTAGGCAAAATGCTGAGGTGGTTGAAGTCTGCTGTGACTGCATTTTCACCCCATCCTCCTTTGTGTGACTTTCCTGGGGTCCTCTGGACTTGTGCCCAATAGCCCTTACACAAAGGGCCTTCTCCTCCAGAGAGCAGTCCCTGGCATTTTTGTGTGGAGAAAAAAACCTTTCTCCTCAGTAGCTTTGAGAGTCTGTGTTGGGGGTGAAGAATGGGATAGAATAAATGTCAATTCCAAGTAGAGGGGGCATTAGGGAATAATAATGAGCTACTCATAAGGTTCAAGGGCACAATCACAGCCTAATACATTACCTTCCCTGATAGCATTCCCATGTTAAAATATTTTTTGAATGCCTGAATCATAACCCCAAAGATCTTGGTCTCTGTAGGGGTCTTGGGACACATGACAGAATGAATGAGAGAAGTAATTGAGTCAGAAGACCCCTTGTTTTATATGACTCGCTGGTCATGTGCTCTTATGGGAACACCAAGGATAATGAGTAGATCTGGATATAGGGACCATGTTAGCCCATATATCACCTTCTACGCTGGACTTCACTGAAGCTCTCAGATCTGGATAAAGGCCCTGATCCTTGTGCAGTGCCTTTAGGATCTGCTGCACCCTACTCAAGGCCTTTCTTGGTCCTCCCATTACTCCATCCACACTACACCTACTCACCCACCCAACCCACCCAATCAGAACACAAGTTCCTCTGCTCATTCCTCCAGTGCTCTATTAGTTCCGTAAATGAGGCAAGCATGTCCCAAAGTGAGTTCTTCACAGCACTCATCCCATGAGATGCTCTCCAGAAGAAGGATCTTATGGCCAAGCAAGTTTGGAAAATGGTGTATGTCCTAGTTACCTACTCATGATGCAAGTTTGAAGAGTTCACAATGAAAATTAAAAGCCTCTGAGAATTTTTTTTTCATTGAAGATATCTGATTAACCCTGTTTAACCTAGGGATTCCCCCACTTATTTGACTGTAGAACCCTTTAGGAAGTGACCCTTTAAGTCAAGGTCATGCCTTAATTGTGGCCTCACATATTAATACCACTCCAAGCTGATATTTTTGTGTAAAAACGTGCCTTTTAGTGACACCCTCACAATCATTTGTAAATTAAAAAATGCAGTCAAGTCACTGAGCAGGAACTGGGGGTGGGGGAGAGAGTGGAGAAAGAAGCCTGTCCCAAAATTGCAACCCAAAATTGGTTGCACCCAATTTCACAAAACAAGTTTGTTCTTGACCCACAGAAAGCCTGTAACTCAAAGAATCTGAGTCAACTTCTTGTTCTTTTTTTTAGAAGCCAGGAAACTTACAGGGCTTTGGGGAGGCAATGTCCCCTCAGGAAAACACTCTCTAGAAAGCTAATTAAAAGTCCTTGAGTACTGAAGGTGTTTCAGGGAAACAAATCATCCCAGTCCCATTGGAAAGGTCTCTGTCAAAAGCAGCCAAGAGCATTAACTTAGCACCATTATAAATGAAATGATATAAATTACACCTCTTTTTCTAAAAACACATTGAATTCAGGGAATGCATGTTGGCTTGATTTTCATATGAGCTACAAAGGATGTGTTTCACCTATTACCACTCTTTTCTATTACTTCACAAATCTGGCAGAGACTGACGTTGCATATGTAAAAGACTAGTATATATTTTAAGAAGTATATGTAGGTTAAACCATAAGATCCTTGCTTGGCCACAAGATCCTTCTTCTGGAGAGCATCTCATGGGCTGAGTGCTGTGAAGAACTCACTTTGGGACATGCTTGCCTCATTTATGGAACTAATAGAGCACTGGAGGAATTTATTGGTCAACCTCCTTAATTGTCATGAAATTTAGAAGAAGTCAATTAAGAGAGTCCTGTGTGAGCCCAGAAAGTCAAGGGTGGTGCTGAGGGAGTGGTCTCGTTCACAGATTGGGGCCGAGCCTGCCGGGTCCTCCAACCATGGGCCTCGAGTTAATGCATGTGATTTCCACGCGGTGGTCACTTTTATACATGGCAGGTTGGCACCCGAAGCCACCTTTCTTTGAGTGAATTTGGCCTTCGTATGTGAGCTGACCGGTCACAGCAGTGAAAGATTGCTGGAGTACAAGGCTGGACTTCTTCTCTGGGGGGTGGAGGACAGGATTGATATTGCAGGTAGACCAGGAGGTCCCACAAAAGCCACCGTTCTAAATAAGTGTTCCCGGACTCAGTGGTCATACTCATTGCCCACCATGCCCCATCCCATATCCAGCATCCCTCTGCAGGGGGCTGCAGGCACTTAGCTTCTTCAGGGCCATCTTCGTCAACACTGCGTATAATCATTGGGACCTCACCCACCCCCAGCCAGGCTGGGCAGAGTAGTTGCCGAGGAAAGTCAGTGATGGGAAGCAGGGAGAACACGATGGCACCCACAAACCCACATGTTTACCGATAGGAGCTGTAACGGGTTGGCCCCTGAGGTGAACTCCTAACAGAGAGGGACAAAGGATGTTTGTCAGAAGCCTCCGGGATGTCGGCAGTTAGTAATTTAAAGCCTCATCTTTGCCTGGGAGAGACCGTCTGAGGGATGAGCGCGCACACTGTCCCGAGGGGCCTGGTGGAACACCAGGGCAAGGCAGGAGTTGGAGGCCCCAAGAGCCACGAGTCACAGCGGCTAGCACCAGGGCGTACTATCTTATTCACCACGCTGGGGCGGTGTTAATACTGTTGCTGTAGCGTCACTGATGAAATCTCCAGTGAGAAGCTGACTGCTCTCACGGTCCATGTTTTCCCCAGGTCGTTGTGGAGCAGTGTTCATTTCATTAACTTCTCACAAACTGAGCCCATAACTTAAATGGGTATGGTTTTGTGGGGTTTAGTTGTAACAAATTTTTGGCCTCATCTGTAATGAGGTTTAAACAGCAATTTCAGGGACTTCCCTGGTGGTCCAGTGGTTAAGACTCCAAGCTTCCAATGCAGGGGGGCTCGGGTTCGATCCCCAGTCGAGGAACTAAGATCCCACATGCCATGCAGTGCGGCCAAAACAAAACCGCACTGCATCAATTTCAGTCTGTTTGTTTTCTAGTTGTTCAAGTTAAAGATTCATCTTTTTTAATCCTCCCCATTCCCCTAACCAACCAAAAAACGTGGATGTGTACATGTCCCCTAATTGGAGCCCTATTTAAAGATTCCTGGGATCCGAACCCTTCTGGTTAGGTCAGTTCTGAGGTCAGGCACACCAGCCAAACCGTGGAGCCTTTTGAAGCCTCTCCCTCTCTCTCCCCACCTCAAAGCTGAGTTGCAGTAAACTGCAGGCACTTCAGCTAAGTGCAGTGTCAAAGGGCTGGATTTGTCATTTGCCTTGGTGACTAAAACAGCACATTTTAGGCTCACCATTAAGTTTGTAAATCCTTTTTATACACGTAAATTTTAATCTCACATGTTACCTTCCACATGAATGCCAGAATTGGGTTTGGACAGCTTTTACCTCTTGGCTGAAGTTAACACAAAGCCCACACCTGAAAATGTTGTTCAAGCTTAAAATTTATCCACCTACACGTGGGATTAGAGGGGCTTGAAAAATGTTGGTGGGGAATATTTTTAGTACATGGGGCTATATGGCCTTGTATGACTTAACTTTTCAGACTGTTGTTTGCCAGCTGGAAAAACTAGAGTTTGTTAGAATTTGAGGCATCATCAAATGTTTGTCCCATGCTTTTAAAATAAAGTAAGCTCAGGATTGTGCTAATACTGTAACTAATATCCCATGCTACTGCCTTTGGAGCCACAAAAAGAAACTGTGCTTTTTTTTTTTTTCCACTGTGCTAAAGATGATTTTGTTTAATAGTATGAAGCTCTCTGTTGATCAGGATGTGGTTCCATTTGGTAACATTTAAGGGATCAAATAGGTAAGACTTATATTGAATATTGATAGCAGGTGCCTTCAAATCCCTACCATGCTTATACTCTTAGAAGAATAAAAAATATCTTAATGTGTTTTTTCCTGAACATGTTTTAAACATGTTTTAAATGCACTTCTCCATCCGTGCTTATAAAGAGAAGAAAACAGACTAAAGTTGATACCATCTGATTTTAATAAAAAGGGAACATGCTTGTCATGTAACTCTCCCAGCCCTGTGGCTGCTTACAGTTCGCTTTAGTTCCTTTTCCTCAGTGATTCATAGTCCAGAGAGACAGCTCCACTCCCAGCTAAAGCTTAGCCACTTTGGGAAGGCCTAAAGGGATTTGATTTCTTTTAGCCAGATCTGTATTTCAGCTGTTGGTTTCACTTATGAGATCCACGAAGGAATGTAACAGAGAATCAGTAGATTAGAATGTAATTTTGTGCTCACGGTTGTGTCTGAGTTGGCAAAGCCTCTTACGAAAAATGGGAAGGGGCCCCCATCTGGATTGGTGACACAGGTAAAGCATAGGAACCATTTCACTGGGTGCCGGGATCAATGCCCTAATCCCCCGTCCATCCAATAAACTCCAGTTGATCCCTCAAAACCCACCTTCTCCCAAAATGCTTCCCTGACCCTTCCTAGCCTTATAGTTAATGACTCCTCTGTGCTAAGGGCTGCTTCCGCCTTGCGCACAGCGGTTATGTTTACCCGTGTATGTGTATACCTGCCTTCCTTACTAGACTATGGGCTGTTTGAAGGCAGAGACTGTTTCTTACTCATATTTACAGCCCAGGAACTGAACCACAAACTCATTGTTATGTTGAATTGAACTGCTGGAAGTTCAAAAATGTAGTTGCTTTGAACACCCACCCCACTTCCCTTGTCATTAACCAGTTTTTCATTCCACAAGTATTTATTGAGAATCCTGAATATCAGAATTTGGAACACTTGCAGAGTGAATTAATTCGTTACGCAAGAATGGGCACATTGAGACTCTTGTAGAGACAAAGCAAGCACGGTCGCCCAGGAAAGACGACCAGAATCAGAAACGTAAGCGTAGAGCTTAGGCATTAACATCTCAAATGTGTGCTTTTATTTTCATTTGTATATAAAACAGATGCTTTGGAACCTGGGACAAATTGCACTTTCCAAATAGTCAGAGACCTTGATATTTTACATAGGGTAATAGTATTATTCTTTGGGCTTAGCAGAGCTAAGGAATGCAGGAACACAGGGTAAGGACTGTTATAAGACATTAGAGGGTGAGCTACAATAGTATTCTTCCAGGGAAGTTATCACGCCCAGATTAAAATGAAAGAGTGTATTTCAATAGGGAAGATATGCTTAGTAATTATAACCGTTGGGCTTCCCTGGTGGCACAGTGGTTAAGAATCCGCCTGCCAATGCAAGGGATGCGGGTTTGAGCCCTGGTCCTGGAAGATCCCACATGCCGAGGAGTAACTAAGCCTGTGCGCCACAACTACTGAGTCTGCTCTCTAGAGCCCGTAAGCCACAACTACCGAAGCCCGAGCGCCTAGAGCCCGTGCTCCGCAACAAGAGAAGCCACCGCAATGAGAAGCCCGCGCACCACAATGAAGAGTAGCACCCGCTCGCTGCAACTAGAGAAAGCCCGTGCGCAACAAAGACCCAAGGCAGCCAAAAATAATAAATAAATAATTAATTTAAAAAAATTTTTAACTCTTTATTGAGCCCTTACTGTGTACTAGGCACTGAGCCAGGCTTCCTGAATCAGATGGGTAAATGGAAGTAGTTAGCCTGGTTTAGGTGGTTTATTATCATAAAAGAATGGACAAGGTTATAGAATACATACAAACATTTATTTAAATACCATTTTAAAAAGAAAATGTAGTAGCCTCATTTTATATTTGCAGAAAATTAGAAAGGATAAATTATGTTGAATGCAAGGGTTGTGTCTTTTTTATAATTGAAATACAGATTGTGCCATCTGTGCATTTTTTTTTTTTTTTTTTTTTTTTTGCGATATGCAGGCCTCTCACTGTTGTGGCCTCTCCCATTGCGGAGCACAGGTTCCGGATGCACAGGCTCAGAGCGGCCATGGCTCACGGGCCCAGCCACTCTGCGGCATGTGGGATCTTCCCGGACCGGGGCACGAACCCGTGTCCCCTGCATTGGCAGGCGGACTCTCAACGACTGCGCCACCAGGGAAGCCCCATCAGTGCATTTTTAATAGAATCTTATTGAATTGATTTTATAGTTATTTTGTGTCCTATGATTGGCCTTGGGGTAATTAATCTATGGATATGGTGACTACTGGGTGTAGTTCTGTGCAGCACCTTGCAGGCCAAGGATTGGATTAAATGAAATATCTAGCTCATAGCACATAGTCAGTACTCAGTAGGACAATATAGATTTCAAGTTTTGTTAACTAAGTTTGGTTCAAAGTTAGAATGACTTCATAAATAGCAGCCCAGTGTTTGATCTATAGTTTTCAATTACTGTAGGTTGATGATTATTGAGGCCATTATTATAAAAAGCCCATTTTTTAGTAAAATATATGCCTACCTAGACTTAAAGTTCCCATGAGCACAGTAGTGCCCATTCAGAGGGCAGACAGCAGAAGCAAGAAGAACTACAATTATGCAGTCTGTGGAACAAAAACCACATTCACAGAAAGACAGACAAAATGAAAAGGCAGAGGACTATGTGCCAGATGAAGGAACAAGTTAAAACCCCAGAAAAACAACTAAATGAAGTGGAGATAGGCAAGCTTCCAGAAAAAGAATTGAGACTAATGATAGTGAAGATGATCCAGGACCTCGGAAAAAGAATGGAGGCAAAGATCGAGAAGATGGAAGACATGTTTAACAAAGACCTAGAAGAATTAAAGAACAAACACCTAGAAGAATCAAAGAACAAACAAACAGAGATGAACAATACAATAACTGAAATGAAAAATACACTAGAAGGAATCAATAGCAGAATAACGGAGGCAGAGGAACAGAACAGTGACCTGGAATTCACTGCTGCAGAACAGAATAAAGAAAAAAGAATGAAAAGAAAATGAAGACAGCCTAAGAGACCCTGGGACAACATGAAATGTACCAACATTCACATTACAGCAGTCCCAGAAGGAGAAGAGAGAGAGAAAGGACCTGAGAAAATATTTGAAGAGATTATAGTTGAAAAGTTCCCTAACATGGGTAAGGGAATAGCCATCCAAGTCCAGGAAGCACAGAGAGTCCCAGGCAGGATAAACCCAAGGAGAAACACACCGAGACACATAGTAATCAAACTGGCAAAAATTAAAGACAGAAAAATTATTGAAAGCAATAAGGGAAAATCGACAAATAACATACAAAGGAACTCCCATAAGGTTAACAGTTGATTTCTCAGCAGAAACTCTACAAGCCAGAAGGAAGTGACACAATATATTTAAAGTGATGAAAGGAAAGAACCTACAACTAATATTACTCTACCCAGCAAAGATCTCCTTCAGATTTGATGGAGAAATCAAAAGCTTTCCAGACAAGCAAAAGCTAAGAGAATTCAGCACCACCAAACCAGCTCTACAACAAATGCTAAAGGAACTTCTCTAAGTGGGAAACAAGAGAAGAAAAGGACCTACAAAAACAAACCTGTAACAATTAAGAAAATGGTCATAGGAACATACATATTTATAATTACTTTAAATGTGAATGGATTAAATGCTCCAACCAAAAGACAGAGGCTTGCTGAATGGATACAAAAACAAGACCCATATATATGCTGTCTACAAGAGATGCACTTCAGACCTAGGGACACATACAGACTGAAAGTGAGGGGATGGAAAAAGATATCCCATGCAAATGGAAATCAAAAGAAAGCTGGAGTAGCAATTCTCATATGAGACAAAATAGAGTTAAAAATAAAGACTATTACAAGAGTCAAAGAGGGACACTACATAATGATCAAGGGATCAATCCAAGAAGAAGATATAACAATTGTAAATATTTATGCACCCAACATAGGAGCACCTCAATACATAAGGCAAATGCTAACAACCATAAAGGGGAAATTGCCAGTAACACAATCATAGTAGGGGGCTTTAACACCTCACTTTCGCCAATGGACAGATCATCCAAAATGAAAATAAATAAGGAAATACAAGCTTTAAACGATACATTAAACAAGATGGACTTAATTGATATTTATAGGACATTCCATCCAAAAACAGCAGATTACACTTTCTTCTCAAGTGCACACAGAACATTCTCCAGGATAGATCACATCCTGGGTCACAAATCAAGCCTCGGTAAATTTAAGAAAACTGAAATCATATCAAGCATCTTTTCCAACCACAACGCTGTGAGATTAGAAGTCAGTTACAGGGAAAAAAATGTAAGAAACACAGACACTTGGAGGCTAAACAATACATTACTAAATAACCGAGAGATCACTGAAGAAATCAAAGGGGAAATGAAAAAATACCTAGAGACAAATGACAATGAAAACACGACGATCCAAAACCTATGGGATGCAGCAAAAGCAGTTCTAAGAGGGAAGTTTACATCAATACAATCCTACCTCAAGAAACAAGAAAAATCTGAAATAAACAATCTAACCTTCCACCTAAAGGAACTAGAGAAAGAAGAACAAACAAAACCCAAAGTAAATAGAAGGAAAGGAATCATAAAGATCAGAGCAGAAATCAATGAAATAGAAACAAAGAAAACAGTAGCAAAGATCAATAAAACTAAAAGCTGGTTCTTCGAGAAGATAAACAAAATTGATAAACCGTTAGCCAGACGCATCAAGAAAAAGAAGGAGAGGACTCAAATCAATAAAATTAGAAATGAAAAAGGAGAAGTTACAACAGACACTGAAGAAATACAAAACATCCTAAGAGACTACTACAAGCAACTCTATGCCAATAAAATGGACAACCTGGGAGAAATGGACAAATTCTTAGAAAGGTATAATCTTCCAGTACTGAGCCAGGAAGAAATAGAAAATATGAACAGACCAATCACAAGTAATGAAACTGAAACTGTGATTAAAAATCTTGCAACAAACAAAAGTCCAGGACCAGATGGCTTCACAGGTGAATTCTATCAAACATTTAGAGAAGAGCTAACACCCGTCCTTCTCCAACTCTTCCAAAAAATTGCAGAGGAAGGAACACTCCCAAACTACTTCTACGAGGCCACCATCACTCTGATACCAAAACCAGACAGAGATACTACAAAAAAAGAAAAGTACAGACCAATATCACTGATGAATATAGATGCAAAAATCCTCAGTAAAATACTAGCAAACAGAATCCAACAACACATTAAAAGAATCATATACCATGATCAAGTAGGATTTATCCCAGAGAGGCAAGGATTCTTCCATATATGCAAATCAATCAGTGTGATATACCATATTAACAAATTGAAGAATAAAAACTGTATGATCATCTCAATAGATGCAGAAAAAGCTTTTGAGAAAATTCAACACCGATTTATGATAAAAACTCTCCAGAAAGTGGGCATAGAGGGAACCTACTTCAACATAATAAAGACCATATATGACAAACCCACAGCAAACATCATTCTCAATGGTGAAAAACAGAAAACATTTCCTCTAAGATCAGGAACAAGACAAGGATGTCCACTCTCAACACTATTATTCAACATAGTTTTTGAAGTCCTAGCCACAGCAATCAGAGAAGAAAAAGAAATAAAAGGACTAAAAATTGGAAAAGAAGAAGTAAAACTGTCACTGTTTGCAGATGGCATGCTACTGTACATAGAGAATCCTAAAGATGCCACCAGAAAACTACTAGAGCTAATCAATGAAATGGGTACATTTATGGGATACAAAATTAATGCACAGAAATCTGTTGCATACCCATACACTAACAACGAAAGATCAGAAAGAGAAATTAAGGAAACAATCCTATTCACCATTGCAACAAAAAGAATAAAATACCTAGGAATAAACCTACCTAAGGAGGTAAAAGACCTGTATTCAGAAAACTATAAGACACTGATGAAAGAAATCAAAGATGACACAAACAGATGGAGAGATATACCATGTTCTTGGTTTGGAAGAATCAATATTGTGAATGTGACTGTACTACCCAAAGCAATCTACAGATTTAATGCAATCCCTATCAAATTACCAGTGGCATTTTTTACAGCACTAGAACAAAAAATCTTAAAATTTGTATGGAGACACAAAAGACCCCGAATAGCCAAAGCAGTCTTGAGGGAAAAAAATGGAGCTGGAGGAATCAGACTCCCTGACTTCGGACTATACTACAAAGCTACAATAATCAAGACAATATGGTACGGGCACAAAAACAGAAATATAGATCAGTGGGACAGGATAGAAAGCCCAGAGATAAACCCACGCATCTATGGTCAACTAATATATGACAAAGGAGGCAAGGATATACAATGGAGAAAAAACAGTCTCTTTAATAAGTAGTGCTGGGAAAACTGGACAGCTACATGTAAAAGGATTAAATTAGAACACTCCCTAACACCATACACAAAAATAAACTCAAAATGGACTAGAGACCTAAATGTAAGACTGAACACTATAAAACTCTTAGAGGAAAACATAGGAAGAACACGCTTTAACATAAATCCCATCAAGATTTTTTTTGATCCACCTCCTAGAGTAATGGAAATAAACACAAAAATAAACAAATGGGACCTAATGAATCTTAAAAGCTTTTGCACAGCAAAGGAAACTACAAATAAGACAAAAAGACAACCCTCAGAATGGGAGAAAATATTTGCAAACAAATCAACAGACAAAGGATTAATCTTCAAAACATATAAACAGCTCATGCAGCTCAATAATAAAAAAACAAACAACCCAATAAAAAAATGGGCAGAAGACCTAAATAGACATTTCTCCAAAAAAGACATACAGGTGGCCAAGAAGCACATGAAAAGCTGCTCAACATCACTAATTATTAGAGAAATGCAAATCAGAACTACAATGAGGTATCACCTCAGACTGGTTAGAAAATCTGGGCATGGTTAGAAAATCTACAAACAACAAATACTGGAGAGGGTGTGGAAAAAAGGGAACCCTCTTGCCCTGTTGGTGGGAATGTAAATTGATACAGCCACTATGGAGAACAGTATGGAGGTTCTTTAAAAATCTAAAAATAGAATTACCATATGACCCAGCAGTCCCACTACTGGGCATATACCCAGAGAAAACAGAAAACCATAATTCAGAAAGACACATGCACCCCAATATTCATTGCAGCACTATTTACAATAGCCAGATCATGGAAGCAACCTAAATGTCCATCGACAGATGAATAGATAAGGAAGATGTGGTACATATATACAGTGGAATATTACTCAGCCATAAAAAGGAACGAAATTGCATCATTTGTAGAGACGTGGATGGATCTAGAAACTGTCAGACAGAGTGAAGTAAGTCAGAAAGAGAAAAACAAATATCGTATATTAATGCATATATGTGGAATGTAGAAAAAGGGTACAGATGAACTGGTTTGCAAAGCAGAAATAGAGACACAGATGAAGAGAACAAACATATGGACACCAAGGGGGGAAAGTGGCGGGAGTGGTGGTGATGGTGGAATGAATTGGGAGATTGGGGTTAACATATATACACTAATACGTATAAAATAGATAACTAATAAGAACCTGCTGTATAAAAACTAAATAAAATAAAATTCAAAAAAAAATAGTGGCCATTCGTGGATAGTCTTCTATAGATGTATTTTCATCCCACTAGATGAGGTCATTAGAGAATCCCAGCCCCTCTTGGGAGGGATGGAATTCCAAGGCCATGGCTCCAAACATGCCTAAGGACACTGGACCATCTTAAAAATGAGGCAGCTTCGCATATGTAGGCCTGCAGATGGTTCACTGTCAACTGTCTAGGGTGGCAGCTGGGTGTCCTACTGTGACTTCAAACTGGATAGACTCAACAACTCTGCCAAAAAAAAAAAAAAAAAGTCTTACATTGTGAGATCTGGCTTACCCAAGGAACCACTTCTGTAGTACTTTACAGATTATAAAACCTTTCGGTATACATAATCTCATTTCCTGTGCTCCTGATGGTACTATGAAGGCTGGAGCCTTGAGAACGTTAACAGATGTCTGTGAACCTCAAATGGATGCCTGTATCTAACAAAGAGGGGTCACGGTAGGGGGTGAGGCTGCGTCAAAAGTGTCACGGAGAGCAGGAAATCTCTCTAATGTAGATTGGACACCGAGTGACCAGTAAATAGGAGGGGATCCTGTAGTCGGGAAACCTGGGAAGTTTCTAAGTTGGAATGAGGAGGCAGTGGGGAAATAGTTTTGTCTGAATGTGAAGGGGAAACCTGAGGCTCCAGACATACGTTCTACGAAGCTGGCAGAGCCGTGAGGTGAAGCTTCCTCAAGACTAGCATTGGCTAGGAGGCAGCATGTTAAATGACCACAAGAGCCCATTCTATGGGTCAAAACCCACATGGCAAAGCTAAACATCCCATCATGAGCATGGCAGCATTTCCCTGTGTGTAATTTCGATCCTGGGACTAGCACGCATTCCGAGAAGCCAGCAGCGTGTGGGCCTCCGCTATCAAAGAGGAAAAAGGGGAAAAAACCCGCAGTGGCAGGCGGGCACAACTACCGAAAGGATCATGGCAGTCAGGGATCAGGATGCCCCAGGATGTTTCTGTTGAGAATTGCCTTGTATCAAACCCCCTTCCCTTCTCAACTGTCTCTGGCCTCTCAGAATCCTGATATGGAACAACGTTTTCTGAAGAATTTATGTGACCGCGAATTGGAGGGTCCTGGGCGGGGGGAAAAAAGCAAAGAGTGACAATCCAGATAAGGATGCAAAGGATGTAACTGATGGAGAGAGCAGCTTTTATGGGATATTATGCAGCTGACAACAGGGCCATTGAACTCAGCCTCTTATCTAGACTTGTGAATTTGTGGATGCACATTTTAGCATATGTCATAGCCTCCCAGCTATTCTGAAAGTGGGTGTCTTCTAAGGGCAGGTAATAGTTAATGATGTTAATTGCCAAGTTTTCTCGTTGCAGGCCTGGGGTTGAACACTGACACAATTATGGTGTGGGTTTAGATGAGAAAGTTTCAAAAACAGAGCTCCCAAACTCAACCACTACCTTCAAGTATGGTATTTTAAATCCAGGAGTCTCTTTACTGTTTTTAATCACCAAAAAGATGGGATATAGCTTGCAGGAAGGACTGTAGCTTGGTTAATATTACTGTTGTGAGAACTGATAAATAAGACTGAGCTAGATTCCTCCATATTTTGAAAGTTAAAGGAATCTATCTACAAGCCCTTGTAGCTCATCAGCATATACAGACCATCACTGTGTTCTTTGGCCATAAATGCTCTGACGTGTCTGGGGCCAGTCTTCAGAATATGGGACATTTGGGATTATTCTAACCCCTTGACAATACAGGGGTATACAAATGCTAAGTTATCACTGTAGAAGTCATTAGAGACGCTTACTAAAGTTTCTACTTGCGTTCTTTTTCCATAGGCATGTGGTGTCATGGGAAAAATTAATGTAGAAAAAAAAAGCTTCATTTGTACCTTAAAGACTGTAATATTTATTGACAGATTTGTTTGACTAGATGAGACTTACGTGAGGGGAAAAAAAATAAAACAGCTGCCTTCTATATAAATTTTACCAAATACCAGCATGTAGTTTTTATTTGACCGTCTTTGTGGTGATAAACTGAAGCATCGAGGCAAGAAGCAGTAAGTGAAATGCTCAAAACTGAGCACAGGTGTAAACACCCCTGGGTCTTATAAATCTCCCTGTAAAGCCCCTCAGAGCGTTTCTCTCTTTGCCCAGCCTCCCCGGATCCCTTCAGTCTACACTACATCGATGAGCTGCCTGTTACCCACCAGCAGAGCGGCATGGGTCACTGTCACTGGCAGGGAGGCTTCTGCAAGCCACACCTGCCCCCTTCTCCCCCAGCATTCCTGGCAGCCTCTGCTGCAGTTTGACTTAGGTAAGATGAGGAAAGAGAACTAGGAAGCCAAGGGGCGGCCAGCCCTAGAGGATGGAGGCAGGGTTGGTTGGCTGAGATGCCCAGCTGTTAGTCATCAGAGTCTCCGTCTCCAGCCCAAGGTAGCGCTGGCGGCGGGTACTGTGAGCGGCCAGGTGGGAATCGGTGGGCAGAGGCCTAATAAATTTTCATCAAGCATTCCAAGGCTTTGATCCACAGTGAGGAGTGGATGGTGATAGCAATTTATTACCATATGTCACTAGCGATGTAAATAACCAAATAGAGTGGAGAGAAAAGAGAGTAAATTTGCTACATTTAGAATTTTATAGTTTTTGTTTGGCTTTACAGATCATCGCAGATCAAAGGGATCAAAGTGTGGACTTGACTAAGTTATGTGAAATGTCAGGAAATTAATGCTATATTAAAACAGATTAATTTGAAAGGAGCAGAAGCTCTTGCGAGCCACAAATACCAAAAACAGAAAACACTTACTGTGAGTGGTAGATTCTTAGGAAACTAATTGTTCCTATTATGTCGTTCTTTTTTTTTTTAATTAATTAATTTATTTTTGCTGTGTTGGGTCTTCGTTTCTGTGCGAGGGCTTTCTCTAGTTCGGCAAGCGGGGATCACTCTTCATCGCGGTGCGTGGGCCTCTCACTATCGCGGCCCCTCTTGTTGCAGAGCCCAGGCTCCACACACGCAGGCTCAGTAGTTGTGGCTCATGGGCCTGGTTGCTCCGCGGCATGTGGGATCCTCCCAGACCAGAGCTCGAACCCGTGTCCCCTGCATTAGCAGGCAGATTCTCAACCACTGCACCACCAGGGAAGCCCTATTATGTCGTTCTTTATGGACGGTTACTGTGATGTAGCAGTTATAAATCCATTACAGAAAGAGTATGTCCAGTGATGAAATGAAATTGAACTGTCAACAGAGAGCAAAATAATACAAGACAGTTATTTTAATCTTGGAAGCATTTGAAAGCATATTTTGGCAAACATATGACATTATGCGCATCCTTGGGCATAGTGATGAAATAATCTACCCTACTAGAAAGCAAGAAAAATGTAGGCTCTCGGAAGATAATCAAAATACATAATATCACTTGCTTTATTAGGTAACATGGCACATGTAACGGACATGAGGTATTTCTTTTCACCTCAGAGAGGGAAAACAAACAGTTTCGGGATGCCACTCTCAAATGGTCTAGACTTTAACCAAATTTTCCTGAAAGCAAAAAATACAGAACCATTTCTGATTAAATGCAGCAGGCATAGATAGCATGGCTGCCCAGCACATTCTGAATTCTTCCCACCCCACCCACCTTAGGACAGTGGCACTTGTTGGTACCACATATTTATGAATTAAAGGGATATTCTGTCCGCACTTATTGGCGTAATAAATAGACCAACATACCTTACTAAGCATATAGTGCAACCTCAAAGACTGACACTTAGTCAGCAAAACCCTTCTTTGCCTTTGGATTCACAATTCTACCTCGTCGAAATCTGTGTTTAAATCTGTGTTTGTGATGGAGGTTAAATAGCAACAGCGTTCAAGCCACCTTTGGAGCCACTCAGTGGCCTAGAACAATGGCTCCTATCCCTTCCTCAGAGTCACCTAGGGAGATCTTAAAAGCACAAATCCCTGGCTCCAACCTTAAGAGATTCTGCTCTAGAGGAATGAAATGCAGCCCAGGCATCTGTATTCCCATCTTCCTAGTTGGCTTTTGGAAACATTGAGAACTCCACATTCTCAAGGAGACTTAGTTGGTTACTGGGGGATCCATGGAGACTCTTCACCTCTTTCTTCCGGTAGAACTTCAAATAAAACAGAGGCAGCTGCGTCCCTGGTTTCTGTCAGCTAGTGCTGAAGAGGAGTCCCTGCAAGGTCCCAAAGTGCCTTCGTAGTTGCATATTAGATAGATCTTCTTTAGGTTAATTCTTCAAAATTATTGATCCCTATTTGGTGCTTGTGGGAACTAGAAAACTTAATTTCCCTTCTAGACGAAATAACTCATTTGACTTCAGGTTTAGACACGGCTCCTGGTTGCCCAAATAGAATAAGCACTCCGCCTGTGAGGTTTTGGAAAGTATGTGTGTGTAGCGGGGGGTGGGGGTTGCTGATATTCTGAGGACTGCCTCAGGTTCCGAGATCACTGATGAATTCTGAGAAATTAGTAACTTCCAGAAACGTCTATCAGTTCCAGACCAGTGCTTCTCAAACTAAACTACATACAAACCGCGTAGGTCTGGAGTGGAGTCCGAGAGTCTCCGTTTCTGACAAGGGTCCAGGCCATGCTGTTGCTGCTGATCCTGAGGACCCCTAGCAAGAGTACGGTGTTAGGGCTTCCCTGGTGGCGCAGTGGTTGAGAGTCCACCTGCCGATGCGGGGGACGCGGGTTCGTGCCCCGGTCCGGGAAGATCCCACATGCCGCAGAGTGGCTGGGTCCGTGAGCCATGGCCGCTGGGCCTGCGCGTCCGGAGCCTGTGCTCCGCAGCGGGAGAGGCCACAACAGTGAGAGGCCCGCGTACTGCAAAAAAAACCAAAAAACAAAAAAACAGTACCGTGCTAAACCAGACCCCTGAAATGTGTTGTTCTGGAGGGAATAAAATAACTATAAAAAAAACTAACAGGAGTAACCTGACCTAGTCGGGGAAGTGGTGGTAATTTCAGAGAGTGGGGGGAGGAATTGCTGAAACAGTCTGACTTATAGGGACCACGAGCCCTGGGGCTGAGAGAGGAGGTGCACAGGGCCCTGCTGGTCTCCCTCAAGGCGAGAAGTTGGGAGATGCTGCACAGAAGGTCAGTGGGGATAATCAGGAGAGCTCTTCACAATCCAGAAAGTTAGTGCTAGGTGTGGCTCATCCACTGGGCTTCACCGAGTATTTATGTACTAGTACCGTCATAATTTTATATAAAGCCGATACCCACACACTCAATTCTGTTTGAAATAATATCTTCTTGTTTTACTTTGTCTTAAAACTCTGCGCCCAACAGCTGTGTGCTTAAGCTCTGGCTCCGAAAGATTTTTCTAAAGCCTTTTTTTTTCTAAAACTCAGTGCCCCAGAAGTACCAAAGTGGATTCTCAAACACATCCCTCAAAGATCTGAGATGGAAGGACTGTTTTCTTGTAGGTCTTGTGATAGTTTTAAGGTGATAATGCAAAAAGGGGGAGGTGTCACAGATTATTTCTGGAAATCCAAAATGAAATAATAGACTCCTCGTAGCTGGTTATCGATAGGTTCCCAAAAGGGTGTGGTTTGGAGAAACAGAAACTAGGCAAGAGGTTTCCTGTGGAGCCAAATGCTCCAAAATCTTTTTCTGCCCCTTGAAAGGACAGTGAGACCCCAAAATAGAAATGAAGCTCCCTGGGGCTGGCTGTGCTCACTCTGCAGGGGTGCTAGCTGCTGACATGTGTTTTTATAAATGTCGTTGCTAATGGAAACAGCTTCGGGCAAATGACAGCACCCCACCCAAGATTCTCATGTGCATGATTTGGGGAAGAACGTGACTTTACCAAAAACCATAAATGAAATCCTGAGTCCGTATGTTTCAGGCAAATTCAAGGAACTATACTGTTGGCCTGAGACCAGGACTGTGAAATAAATAGCAGGCATAATTAATTTTTAAGATGTGGTCATCATTATAAAAAGAAAAACTTGATAATAGCAGCTCAAATCTGGCATCCACATACAAAACAGAACCCACCACTTAAGTCACAGTTTGTTTGTCATATTACTTGATTTTTCAGTAGAAATGTGTCGACTGGCATATCCAAGCCAAATGGCAAATGGCTGGATACCCAGAACATTAAGGGATTGGCCTGCAGACAGGGAGGGGCCCGTTAAAACCTCACGCACTGTGGGCTCTGCCTTTGGGCCACACTTGGTGTTGAGCTGGACTCATGCGTAGGACAATCTGGAATGCAGAGGATACAAGTAGGGCTCCAAGAGCACACTGGGCGCATGTCTTACATTCCTTATTACTAATGTGTTTGAAAAGATTTAGTTCTCTTTGGAGTGTTCAGAGGGCAGTAAACGGTACCAGAGCATAGGGCTCTGCCCAGCGGGGCAATAACTTTTGTGCTAAACTTGTCTGTCGAGCAGCGGTCCCCAACCTTTTTGGCACCAGGGACCAGTTTCATGGAAGACGATTTTTCCACGGACCCGGGGCCGGGGTAGGAGGGATGGTTCAGGCGGTAATGTGAGCGACGGGAAGCGACGGGGAAGAGGCAGATGAAGCTTTTCTCGCTCGCCTGCCGCTCACCTCCCGCTCTCCAGTTCTTAACAGCCGCGGCCCTGTAGCAGTCCACGGCCCGGGGATTAGGGACCCTGTTGGAGAGGATGTGTTTCCGTAGTTCCTGCAAAACCTTATGTGGAATTTGAGTGGATGTTTATGGACACACCGAGGAGGGAAGGGGTACAAAGTAATTTCCACATTAACATTGCATGATGTCTTAGGAATCAAAGGAAATGTGACAGTCAAGAGACAGACTTAAGCCCAGGGAGGCTTTATTCCCAACCGAAATCGGGTTTACCTGGACTTTACAAGACAATGAGAGGCTTCGGGAAGTGGCAAACGGGGTCACCACATATCTCTGTGGAACGCGTTAAGCCTCAGCTAATACCCTAGAGGAAGAGCTTTCTATGTCACCCCAAATGACAATTAGCTGCACTCATCAAAGAAAACGCAGGTGTGCTTACTTTATGGGGAAACTGCGAATGCTCAGGACAGGGGATGGCTGACTGGAGCACCATGGAAAGAAAATTAGCCAACACAGTGTTTATGAAACACTTGAGATCGTATGTGAAGGAAGTAATGAAGTAGGCCCGAGGTGCTGGGCAAGAGGGAACACATACCAGAAGGAAATGATCGCATTCCTTTCTTGCATCTCCCCAGATCTGTCACCCAGAAACCCTCATCTGGGCCTCATTAGCCATCGGGCCGCGCAGCCTCTGGCGCAGTGAGGCCTGACATTGCTTTCCTTTCCCAGCGTTGTTTCCCACAGCCCCGGATCCTTCCTGCCAGCCAGCCTGGGTGTGGCCACGGGGGAGACGTCATCTGGCCCCTCACAGAACGGGGTGGATTCTCTGTCCTTCCCACATAGACCACATCGTCCAGATGTAGGGAACGTGAACATCTGTATTTTAATAGGGGTTCGCCTAGACGGTACCTTCTGAATCTGGGAAGATTCAGAGCCAGTTTTAAGGAGGTTGCTTCAGGTTGTGCTCGGAACTCCCTGCACGGCTCGGGGTTCCTGTCAGGTCAGCCTGGTAACGGCAGGCAGGTAAGAAGTCAAGAAGGTGGCGATGGGGCCGAATTGAACAGTGATGGTATTTCTACTTGAAAAAGCAAGCCTCTCTGGAGTCATAAAAGCCACGAGGGAGGAGGTCTGTGCCCCCAGAGTCACCAGCTGAGGCTGCAAATGCTTGAGGTCATGTGATAAAACAGCAACTCCTCTCACTGTGCTCCCCAGCACCCCTGCCCCCCTGAAAAGACTGAACGTGTGTATCAGACGTGGTCCCTGCCCTGCTCCTTTGTGGCTTGTCACTGCAGAGAGCCAAAAAGGCACATAGTATTTATTGTTCCTTATAATTAAAGTGCCACATAACGGTGTAGTGTAACATCCTAGGGCTGGTGTCAGCCTCTCCCATCCTTTCCACTAAAAGCCTTTGCTGAGGTACATAAAACACAGCCAGGTTCCTCCAGTTTGGGGAGGTGGGGCCTTTGGCTCTCGACTCAGGCCTGGGCTGTGAAACCTGCCAGTTATGGGGTGTTGGGCAAGTCACCTCACCTCTCTTACCCTATTTCCCGGTCCCCAAAGGGAAGCTGATCAGAGACATATTGTGTGAATTAAACAAAGTAGAGCACTCCCCACAGTGACTGGCCTGGAATAAACGCTCAGTTCAGTCGGTGCTGCT
Organism: Delphinapterus leucas; assembly: GCF_059928025.1. Classification (NCBI taxonomy): domain Eukaryota; kingdom Metazoa; phylum Chordata; class Mammalia; order Artiodactyla; family Monodontidae; genus Delphinapterus; species Delphinapterus leucas. The sequence goes on from NC_143137.1 coordinate 48,103,861, forward strand.
CCTTTTACTATTACCAGGGTAGGTTGCAAAGTGTTTGCCTCAGATAATCTTTGGGAGACGCTCATCTTTGGTTTTGAATAGTTTAAGGCATTTTCCCCTATAAATAGGGGGCTGTACTAAATGATCTAAAGGGGGTAGCCACAGCTATTCTTTTTTAATTGACATATCTTTGATGTACAATATTATATTAGTTTCACACGTACAGGATAATGACGTATACATTGTGAAATGATCACCCCATAAGTCTATCATCATACGAAGTTACCACAATATTCCTGACTGTGTTCCCCACACGGTATGTTACATCCCCATTATTCTTCTAACTTCTGACTGTGGTGAAGGAGGAAGATTAAATGACAGGTACACGTTAAGACATTGTGCAGGGCACATAGGGAGAGCTGCGTGAATGTTACTTGTAGCTATTGTTATTATCTGTTATCTTGGTCACGGGAAGAAAAACAAGCAAACAGGAGACAGTAAACAGATATTCATCACCCACCATGTGATAGGACCATGCTAAGTGTTTCTATGTTACCTCTTTTTTTTTTTTTTGCGGTGCGCAGGCCTCTCACTGTTGTGGCCTCTCCCGTTGCGGGGCACAGGCTCCGGATGCGCAGGCTCAGCGGCCATGGCTCACGGGCCCAGCCGCTCCGCGGCATGTGGGATCTTCCCGGACCGGGGCACGAACCCGTGTCCCCTGCATCAGCAGGCAGACTCTCAACCACTGCGCCACCAGGGAAGCCCTATAATGTTACCTCTTAATCCTTACTCCGGCCCCCAGTCAATGAGGTAGACGGTGTTGGCTCCGTTTTTCAGTTGAAGTGATTTATGCCAAGTCACAGCAAGTAAGTGACAGAGCTGAGATTGAACTCAGATCTGATTCCAGACACCCTGAAAAATTGTCGAAAACAGTTGGGCAACTCTGTGCCTCCACCTCCCCAGCCCTGACTTTCCAGTAGCTTCCCTCCTGTGGGCCATGCTTAAGCTCGCATAAATTTAAAAAACAGCTAATTCTTCCTGCTGGACAGGCCATAAGTAAGATGCATCATAATTAGCTATGTCTGATGGACCCCCTGTTGTCCTAAGCTGTAACCCCTAATTGTATGGTAGTAGGGGTTTTGCTATGGCTAGTTGTATCACTTTGACAGTTTGCTAATAAAAGGTCACCACAGGTACAGAAGCCCTCTGATTTACATATGGCAAGTAAAAGGGCATTACGGGAAGTCAGCGTCTAAGGTAGGCCTGGGCATTTGTTCCTATTGACACCCATGCTGCGATTCCATAATTGACAAGAAATGCTGTTATTAAGCAGGTCTGTTGAGATAATTAGCACTCAGGGTTGCATTTTTAATCGGACTTGAGTCAGATAATTTATCACAGCAGTAGCAAGCTGTCAGGGTCACACAATAAATACTCATTAAGGCTGAATAAAGATTAACTGCAGGCTGAAAGAAAATTAGGCCAAGTAGTAACATTTGATTTCAGTATTTACAGTGCTCATTTGGACTTATATTGGCAAAAAGATCAGATCCCCAAATCGAGCTCATTTATGAAGGAAGAAGAAAGGGGGTGCTCTGTTGAGATGCCTGAGCGGGAGTCTTTTTAAAGCTTGATACTGTGTTCCTAATTGATGGCCCAAAATATTAATTTTGAAAGGCTCATTTGGCACGGGTGCTCTAGGAGCCTTGATATCCCTGCATGAATAAGATGACAACTCTAAACAGAGAAATCGTGCATCTTGAAGGCGTGCCTAATTTGTTAGCATTAGTCAGATACTGCACTTTTAATTTAATGCAACTCGCTTTTCTTTGATTCATACATGGGCATTTTATGGCGCTTCAAGTTAATTAGAAACACCTACCATTAAAACATGCAACGTCTTTAAAGGAAAAAGGAAGTCATTTCAGGCCACTATTATTACCAGGCCAAGACATTTATGTACTTGCTGATAATTTACAGTATACTAAAGATACGGAACCAAATGAGAACATTAGTATTTATGAATACAGTAAATTTTGTTGACAAAACCAGTGTAAAAGGTCAGATACAGAATCCACAGCAAATGTGCAGTTTGTTTATCAGACTGAGAGGCTTAAGTTTTAATAGAAAATTAATTTCAAGGGCTGCTGCATTGGTGTAAAACTCTTCTGAAGACTCAAGACCCAGGCAGCCTCTGCCAGAGCCCATCCCCCATCCGAGGGCCAGCGGCCAGTGGCTGCCCTGGACCATCGTTGGCATCTCAGTGCTGCCGTCAGACTTGAGGGATTTCGGCCAAATCACCGCCGTCATCAAAGAGCTTAGGTTAAAAGCCTAGTTGTGCTTGCGGTCATTCTCTGCAGAAGGATGTAAGTGGACACCTAAGACAGGGCTGCTGGGGATGGGTGTCCTGTGTATTGGAAACGCAAGTTGTAGAAATACAGTGAATTAGACTGAGGCAGGGGACTCTGGGGTGGGTCCAGGTCACAGGAAGGGCACATAAGAGAGTGAGGGGACCAGGCTGAGGGTATTTTCCATGTCCAGAGGTCAGGAGCAGCAAGGGCGAGGCTGACCCTGAGGGGAGTGAGGGGAAGCGAGCCCTGTGGAAGGCGCGAGGCCATTTGGTAGCCGCAGCAGAAAGGTATTGCCTTATTCCCAGCCTTTCCAAGGAACTTACCAAATATAAACTCTCAAGTGGACCTCGTGTTCAGGGTTCATTTCGAACAGCACAAAGAGGGCAGGCACAACACTCTCGGGACCGGTGCTTCAAGCAGGTGAGGGCACAGGAGGACAGGTGGGCAGGAAGCAGCCTTTCTTCTTCCCAGGAGACTGGGAGCTGCTGGGTGCTGTCGCAATGGGAGTCCCGCCCAAACCTGCAGTTGGACCCCCCCCCCCCCATCAGCCTCAGTCCTCGTCCTCAGAACCCTCCTCATTGGCCGTGGTGGCCACGTAACAGGCTTTCGACCTTAGCTAGAAAGTGCAAGGGTGAATTGGGGGCATATAGGAAAACAGAGCCCCCAGTTCCAACTGATTCATCTTAATAAACGTAGTGTGTAGACCTTGTGATGGGAACCCAGGGGTGAAAACAGATCTGAATCCTCAGAGTTTCTCATGAAGTTGGGAGCCCGGCCAGTGAGTGAGTAACTATAAACGCAGGCAGCTCTGGCGAGGGCCAAATGTAAAAAAAAACACATCAGGGTGGCTGGTGGCATTTAGCCTGCGGCCTTACACGCAGGATCATCCCACTTTAGAAGGCCAGCTTTATTTCTTGCCTGAAGCTGCTCAGGGCTAAAATTGCCTTAAGAGGGAGGAGGAAATAAGCCCAAGGCTGTGGTTACCTGGCTGGCAGGACAGGGCACAGGGCCGTCTGCTCCAGGGATGCGCAGTTCATCCCCTGCTCTCTGGGTCCAGGGGCCCCCTAAGCCTGGCTTGGCGCTCTCAGCGTGCTGGGGGCTAAGGCAAGACCTGGGAGCTGCACCCTGGAAAGTAGGTGAAGCCTTCCCCCCTTCTAGGCTGTTTCTCAGCCCTGTTCTCAGCCCTTCCCCATCCCCGGAGCTATTACTTTCACCTATTCTGGCTTAGCTCCCTGTCAGCTGTCTTGGCTAAGCAGAAAACTGATAACTAAAGGGTATTCTTCCTCCCAGGAATCTTAGTATTTTAAGCAGTGAATTCCTGATAAGCAAATAGCTGCTGAGGCCCCAGATAATGAACCTCTGTCACATTTCTTTAGTGTATTTTGGAGTGGAAAGGTCTGCTCTGTGCTCCTCCAGCCTCATTGCATGGCCAGCTGCTACCTGGCTGTGAATCACTAGGGGTGTTTGAGGGACAAGGCCCAAGCATCTGGGTTCCAGCTAAACGATGATGGAGGCGAAAGAGGCAGAATCCCATTACAAAAACAAGAGTGAGAAGCGCTCCCCACAAAGGGGCAGAAATCGGTATTTTCAGGTCTTTAAAAAAGAATCATTAAAAGCAACCACACAACTATTAATAATAATGGCTACTATTGATTGAACACTTATTGCTAGGCACTGCTCAGAGCACTCTGCATTATATTAATTCGTTTAATCCTCATCTCTGTATAATCCCCATTTCAGAGAGGAGGTATCTGAGGCCCAGAGATCATAAGTAACTTACCCAAGGCTGTAGCACTAGTGAGGGGTGAAGCTGAGGTTAGTATGTGCTGGACCTCCATGAAAATTGCTGCAGAGGAAAGAGCTACTGAACCAGATGAAAGGGCCAGGACAGAGAAACGCGTTTTCAGAGGATTTTAACATAAACACGGATGCTTTGGGTTTTTGTTTTTGTTTTTATTTTAGGGAAGAGTTAATGTTGGAAAGTTAGGACAAAACAAGCCATGTCCCTATGCACAGTATAACCTAAACTTCCTAAAGAGCAAAAGACATAAAATAGTAGCGTTCACTTGAGGATGCATGTGGCCATTCCAGAGGATAATGATGAAACTTGGGAAAGCTTTCTTAAATATCTAGGTCAGGCTGTGAACCTGCTAAGAATTTGGTGGTGAAAGTGTTGTTTGTGATGGAAAAAACCCTGAAAATAACCCAAATGCTCTTCAGTTTGAGATTGGTTCAATAAGTTGAGTGTATCCATCCTGTTTAAAACCATGAGGTACATCCACATGTACTGACCAAAAAGATGTCCAAGATGTATTGCTGAGTTTAAAAGGTGGGGTGGGGGGGAGCAATTTGCAAAGTGCTACAATCTTTTATATATATTTTTAAAGTTAGTAAAGAAAACACACAGAAGAATGCAATCTGGAGTATTCCCCTGCAACTGACAGTGGTTGGGATGGGACTGTAAGAACTTTTCCTCTTTACATTATAGATAATTCTGTAATGTTTGGATGTTTATGGCAAGATATATTGCCTTTGAATTCCAAAGAAATAAAGGCATAAAGAACAAGTTTTAATGGACAGTCCTATGCAGTGAGGTATATGAGATTTCCTAATGAGATGTAAACCTTTTTCATGGTATATTGATTCTATTGTTATATATCCATAAAAATGAGAGCACTTATTGCTTAATTTTTTTCTTATTTGTAAGCAGTAAGCCTAGTGATTTTTGAGTGTTTTCAAGTCAGTAATTTATTTTCCAGTTAGCCCATATGCTCTTGAAAGAGAGGATCCTGTTTTGGTTACCCCTGAGCAAACCAGAATAATAGTACGTGATGGAAGCATCCTAAAGGCAGAAGTTCAACAACCAAAAAATAGCCACTGCCTTTTACAGAATAACTACTACGCACCTCATTTAATCCTCATAACAGCCTGACAGGATGGGTGTTATATTGTCCCTGATTTTTAGTTAAGGATACTTGGCCGATGTGGGATAAGCAGTGTGCACAGAGCCAGGAAGTGGTGAAGTGGAGTATCAAGCCTTGTCTGTGAGTTAGTTTTCTGGAGTCCAAGCTTCACTGCTTCTCTCTGGAATAAACGACTTGGGCATACAAGAGCTTTCTTCCTAATGCCCAAATCTATTTGCTCTCTAAGTGGTATACCCAGAAAGTCCAGTTGGCAAGGCTTCAAGAACTCTAGTTGATACCAAGCAGTTTAAGTGCACAGAGACACCCTAGCAGTGTTGGCAAAGCCCCATGTGAAGACTTAGGAATGAGTGAAATGCTCATCTGGGGAAACAAATGAAGCAAAACTAAACGTTGGAACAGTAAAGCTGGGCATCTATTTAACTTGCTGTGTAATGGGATCCTTGTACTTGGAGTTACCGAGCATGTCCGTGATTTCAAGTAGGTGCTGTGATTAAAGCAGGAAGTGGTATGAAAGTATGTTTAGCTGAAGTTTGCAGTTCATTCTGGAGGGGCTAATAAACAGGGAATCTTTGACAACAGCAAATAAATCAGAACATGTAAATAGAAAGGCTGGCCTTATGAGCCATTTTATGCCATCGACAGGCAGGATAGGCAATCAGGATAGATGTGGGAGAGCACTGTCATCTTTCCTACCATCATCTGTGACCAGAATCGAGGTAGAAATAAACAAGTAGGCAAAATAAAGCTGCAAGCCTACACACTCTTTCAGGAATACTTCATACCTGAGTTTGTGCATTGGATATAAACCAAAGGGTGTGTCCTGAGCTGGCTCTAGAGAGAATGCCTAAATGTGCAAATAAAAAATAAGGGATTGTTGAGTAGCAGTAACTCCACATGTTCACTGTAGCAGTTAGACCACGTGCACTGATAAGCCATATTCTCCGTAATGGAAACCTTTCTTCATTGCACTCACAAAGAAATTCAGCCAATGGAAATGAAGCATGTTGGTACAGACATGAGTAAGAGGTTGGCAGATTATGGGTTGAGCTGGCAGCTGTGGAGACGTGTTGCAGAGACCATGCTAAAGGAAGTAGTTGAAACAAGCTGTACTCTTTGTTTGCGTCATCCAAGAAAACATGTCCTCTTGGCAAGCCTGTGTTTTTTCTCACTTGGTTTTCCTTCCAAGCTCTGCCTAACCTCTTGTTCTTTGGGTCATCTCTCTTTCCCCTAAAGTAAAAGGGAAGAAAAAGCTTGTATTTTTCTTTAATGACTTTTGTAGGAAAAACAAATGACTAATGAGGGTTGAAGCTTGAACAATAATGTTTCTATGTACAGATGTTCTCATTTTGAATTTCCCAGGGAGGTGATGTGAAAAGTGCGCGTGGAACCCAGAGCTGGGCCAGACAGGCAAGGCACTAAGAGTGGCACCTCATTAAACGTTGTGCCTCACCCTCGTCCCAGGCCTACGGGGAGTCGGGCAGCCCAGGTTCTAGCCCCACTTCTGCTGCTGACAGCAGTGGGATCGCACCAACTGGTAATTGTGTCCTCCCCTGTAATGTGGTAGCAGGGGCTTGGAAACTACAGGATCACAAAGGCCATGGGGATTTTACTTTTTAATATAAATAATACCTTCCATCTTGCAGATCGAGTGGCAGTTGAAAACTCCGAATCTTTTTTTTTTTTAATTAATTAATTAATTTATTTTTGGCTGTTGGGTCTTTGTTGCTGCTCGTGGGCTTTCTCTAGTTGTGGCGAGTGGGGGCCACTCCCCGTTGCGGTGTGCGGGCTTCTCATTGTCGTGGCTTCTCTTGTTGCGGAGCACGGGCTCCAGGAGCGCAGGCTTCAGTAGTTGTGGCACGTGGGCTCAGCAGTTGTGGCTCGCGGGCTCTAGAGCTCAGGTCAGTAGTTGTGGTGCAAGGGCTCAGTTGCTCCGCGGCATGTGGGATCTTCCTGGGCCAGGGCTCGAACCTGTGTCCCTTGCATTAGTAGGCAGATTCTTAACCACTGTGCCACCAGGGAAGCCCGGAAACTCCGAATCTTTTTAACGGCTTCATTGAGATATCATTCATATACCATATATTTCACCCCTGTAAATTATATCAGTGGTTTTAATTTATTCAGAGGTTTGTGACCGTGGCCACATCTAATTTTATAATATTTTCATCACCCTTAAAGGAAACCACATACACATTCGTTTTTACTCCATTCCCCGACTTTCCCAGCCCAAGGCAACCTCTAATCTATTTTCTGTCTCTAGATTTATGTATTCTGGGGATTGCATATAAATGGAGTCATATTATGTAGCCTTTTGTGTCTGGCTGCTTTCACTTAGCATGATGTTTTCAAGGTTTGCCCATGTTATACCATGTATCAGTACTTTGTTTTTATTGCCAGATGATGTTCCAGTGTATGGATATATACCATACTTTGTTTATCCATTCATCAGTTGAGGTACAGTGGCATTTTGAGGATCTTCCAAACTGTTTTCCAAAACAGCTCCACCATTTTACATTCCCACCAGTAATGTATGAAGATTGCAATTTCTTTACATCCTCAGCAACACTTACTATTGTCTGTCTGGTTATGGCCATCCTAGTGGGTGTGAACTGGAATCTCATTGCGGTTTTGATTCGCAGCTCCCTAATGACAAATGATGTTGGGCATTTTTTCAAATGCTTATTGGCCATTTGTATATCTTCTTTGGAGAAATGTCTATTCACATCCTTTGCCCATTTTGAAAATTGAGTTATTTATCTTTTTATCGTTGAGCTGTGAGGGTTCTTCGTGTATTCTAGATACAAGTCCTTTATCAGATATACGATTTGCAGATGTTTTCTCCCATTCTGTGAGTTGTCTTTTCACTCTTTTGCTGGCGCTGTTTGCAACACAAAAGTTTTTAGCTTTAATGAAGTCAACTTATCTGTTTTTCCTTTTGTCACGTGTGCTTTTGTGTCATATGTAAGGAATCATTGCCTAACCCAAGGTCAGGCGGATTTCCTCCTGTTTTCTTCTAAGAGTTTTATAATTTTAGCTCTTACATTTAGTTGTATCATCCACTTGAATTAATTTAACCAAGTTTTAAATTTTACAAAATGATCTTTTCTGTGGTTTGCATTGGTTTTGTCCAGTTTTTCAGATGGGATGTAGAGCCAGAATATAACGTCTCCAGAGACTACCCCACAATGTACCATCTGTCAAACTGCGTTTATCATAGCAATCTTATACATTGTACCTTCAAGCAAAATAAAAAGTCCTTACTGCTCATCAAACCTTTGTTTAGTTTTTATTGCAGTTAAATGCCCTTTAGGTGGTGCTATTGCATTTCTTCTTTTTTCTTTCTTTTTGGCTTTGAAAATAAGAGGATTTACTTTCTACTTTGGTATGCC